>NC_090922.1:1390484889-1391230384 GCF_040938575.1 Ambystoma mexicanum
CACACTCAGCATGGGAGTTGGTGCAGGCATTAGCTCAAGTGTGATGGTGTCAGGGGGAATGTCAGCATGATGGACTTGGACCGACACTGTCCTGGCTGGGTGTGTGAGAGGTGGGGTGGATGGAGCCGCAGCTGCCCCTGCAGCCTCCCCAGCCTGCCTACGCGGGGCAGCAGATGACCTAGCTGCCCCTGATCCACGTGGCCTGATGACACCAACGTGCACCGGCGCACGTGGCCTAGACCTGCTGACCTGGAAGTCAGCCATGGAGTCACCCTGTGCCAGGTCTGGTTCCACAGTGGGCTGGTCCAACAAGGGCTGAGCATGGATGGTGTCAGCCACCTTAACCTCAACCGGGGGGGGCATGGGTGTCCCTGACTGCTCCTCCACACATGGGGGGCTAGGGGCACCCTGCAAGTCACGGCCACAACCCCTACCGGATCCACCCTGGCCACCACTTGGGGCTCTTCCACCTTTACCACCCTTACGGCTTGTTCGCCTCCCAGCCATGGCACTGATGTTATTGTGCATATGGGAGTTGATGTGAACTATTGTCCTGGGCAATTGGGGGTCAAAGGGGTTGGGTACCAGATGGTAATCGTACCCTAGTGCTCTAGCAAGGCTGTATGTCACCCCTGGGGAAAGATGACGGGTCACGCAACGCACGGGCACCCCAAAAAAGGGAAGTAAGGTGCACGTAAGCCCTCCTAGACCACGTGTGTGGAAAAATAAACCTACACTACGCTGTGGCACCCAGAAACACAAGAATGAACGTATGCGTGTCACAAGCAGCCTAGAATGACCTCTGAAGGGGTATGCGACACACGGGGCAAGTACAGATGTTAAATAAGTGCGCGACTCACCGTCTGCCAGGAACAAAAGCGCGAAAAATATGCGCATGTGCGCGTTGGCAACACCCCCGCCAAAAGAAGAATTGTACGCTGTCTGAGGAGACAGGACAACAGTAGAAGGGAACGCTGTTTGAGGAAACAGGCCCAGGAAAAAGACGAAAAGAGAAAAAGCTGTCAGAGGTAACAGGGAGTACGAACTTGAAACGCTGTGAAGTAAATCGCGTGTGAACCGACAAGAAGTACAGATTTCACCCACTCGCTCTCCACGAAAAGCACGTACAAGGAAATGGCGTTCTACACGTACCTTTTATACACACGTCACAGACGCGCATACGCGATGAGGCCATTTCCACCAATTACACGCTTTGACACTCGAACGTGTATCTTTTTTTTTACACGTGCCATTCTCTACGGCCATGCGCGTGATGTCATAGCTGCGCATGGGGGCCTTTGGGACAATGAAATCGCGTATGCGTGCAGACGCGCTTACGCGCTAAGGGCCTTTCCTCGAATTACACGCAGACATGCAGGATTTTCACGTACCAAATCACTCTGTATCAAGCTGGCCACGTGTAAGCACACGGAAGACCACGCTCCTGCCCAGAAAGCCAATTTACTGCCCCCCAGAGCCCCGAGCACGCTCCCACCTGCCATCTGCTGCTGCCTGACTACCTGCTTCCCACGTGCCCTGCCATTTGCTGCCTGCACATCAGCCAGGGGTGCTGTTGCTGTGACCACCCCTGCTGGAACCGAAGACTCCAGACTGGGATTCCATCGCTCCAGAGCCCAGCCCCAGGACCCAGTTGCCCACCCACTCCTGCCTCTGGGGTTGTCATGTCGGGCACTGCAACATCTGGCACCACTGACAACCCCCGGCCAGAGAGGCAGAGGGGCACCAGCTTCAGTGCCAGGGAAGTTGGTGTCCTGGTGGAGCAAGTCCTGGGGCAGTATGATGCCCTCATCGGAAGTGTGCGCCCCGACAAGGAAGGACGGACTCGGATCTGGACAGACATCGTGACTGCCATCAACGCGGAGGGGGTGGCAGTCCGCGACTTCAAACATGTCAAGAAGCGCTGGGAGGACTTCAGGCCAGGACCCTGAACAAGGCCCGGCCTTGAAGGCAGTGGATGCTAAGGGGCGCCGGGGCCACTTGTCGGAAGATCAGATGAGGGACCTGGAACGCATATCCCCAGCACTCCACGTCCAGGTCCGTGAGAGGCAGACCCGTCTGGAGTCGAGCGGTAAGTGTACATGCATCATGATTGTAAGCTGTGCGTGTGTTGATGTGCCAGTAGTGTGCTGGTTGCACATCTGTTTGTATGCGGCCCAGTATGGGTGGGGGTGTACAGGGCCATGAGGCTAACACATGCAACGGCTGTCATGTGTGAGACATGGATGGTGCTTGTGTGTGTAGGCTTGCATGCCAAATGCAGTTGTGTGGGCACACATGTTTGGATGAATGTGTGTGTAAGTAGGCATGTTCGTGATGTCACGCATGTATGTTGTTTTCAGCTGCATGTATCAGCACTGTGTACATGTGCATGTGTGTGTATTTGACAAGGGTGCAACAGTGATGCAACATGGATGCATGTGACAGCGGGATGTGGAAGTCTGATTGGCAGATGTGACATGGATGCCCATCGGAACACTGCGACAGTTGGCTGAGGTGTACACATGCATGCAAGTGTGGTGGTGTGCGTGCATGTGTAGTGCACTCCCTGTGTTGCATGTGATGTCTGGCTCACCTTTGCCTGCTCATGCTGTTGTATGTGTATGGATGGTGCTGGCAGTTGCGATGTGGCTGTGGTATGGCTCATGTGTGCAAGTGGAAATGACATGTGTGTTGCCAATTGTGATGCCATGTCTGAGGTTTGCCAATGCCACTCATGTGCAACTGTCATGTGTGTATGTGTCCATTGTACAGTGCCCTGATGCCTGTGTTTTATTTCTCCCTGTCTGCAGCGTCAACTGATGAAGAGGACGGAGAAGGTGCTGTGGAGCACAGCGGCGGGGATCGCACCGCCAGCCGGAGACGCAAGGCCCGACTCCCCTCCCAGGTTGTGATCTCGTTAGGGAGTGAGGAGTCTGGTGCCGCATCCCAGGCCGCAGCTGCCGGGGGGAGGTCCAAGAGGCGGAGGTCGGAGTTGGACTCCTCGGCAGCAGAAGGGGCAGCTGGGACCCCACAGGGCGCAACGGGGGAAGATGGCACAGAGTCATCCAGGTTGGTGGGGGTTTGGTGGAGGAGGAGGCCGTGCAAGCAACAGAGATGGGGTCTGGAGGTGGGGATTCCACTGGTGCTAGTGGTGCAGTGCAGGACCAGGGACAGGAGGCAGCACCGGTCGCCGCGGAGGTGCCTGTGTGCAATCCTGTCCCTGATCCTGTCACTGCATCATCTTGCACCAGCAGGGATGCCTACGTCCAGACCCATTTTCAGGCAGGGGATGAGCTCACGTCAACTGGCCTTCCTCTGCCTGCGGGCGTGGCTATCCGGGTCCGGGTTGAGCCTGTCCTGACTGGTGTGGCATTGTGTCAACGGGCCATGCGAGGTGACCTGCAGTCTTTTCATGAGGAGACTGCACGTTATCTCAAATGGCTCGTTTACCGCGTCAGCCTACTGGGACAGGTCACCCAGGCCGGATTCCTCTGTTTGATGGGGCTTGCTCAGACCCCCTCCTCAACTGAACCCCCTATGCGCCAGTCGTCCTGCGTGCCATCTTCCCACCCATCAGTCACCTGGGTGCCTTGTGGAGCTGCCTCTGACGGTGCGGCCAGGCTGGTGGAGGAGGCATCCCTGCCACAGTCGGGAGTCGGACGTCCAGCAGGGGTGGCCACATCAACGACTGCACCCCAGCCAGCGGAGGATGTGCACGGGCAGAGGCGCAGCAGCAGCAGCAACGTGGTGGGAGCCATGATGGCTCAGGGCCTTCGACATCGGAGGGGCAGGCATCGGCCGGGGGGCAGAAGGACCCAGGACGGGAAGTGTCTTCCGTGTGGCGGCGGTTGGGCCACGCCATAGATGCGGGGCGGCAGCGGGCGGAAGAGGCACGGCTCAAAATGGTCAGGGCAGAGAACTTCATGCGGAGGGCCCTGAGGCGGGCGGAGTGCCTCGAGGCAATCCGCAGGGAGTTTGGGGTGAACATGTGGACGGCCCTGCGGACCCTCGGGGCCATGGAGGAGGACTGCCTCCGGGACATTGAGCAGGAGTTCGATGATGCCCTGGCCCGGAACATCCCAAAGTGAGCCGTCGGACTAGCCCGCTGCCCTTGTAAATAGTTCTGTAGTTAGTGTTAGGTTTCCTTTGGTTTTGCATTTTTTTTGACCTTTTGGACAATGGGCCACATTTTTGTATATAGTTTTTTTTTTTAGGTAGTGTTATTAGATAGGTTTCATTTCTTTGGTTGGGATCATGGACCCTGGATTGTTTATCTGTATATAGTTGACTTTTGGATTTTCAATTTTTTTTATGATTTCCCCATGGAGCAATGGTTTTCGATTTTAATTTTCCATTGGATTTACTTTTGTGGACTGTGACTTTGGACACCTTTCCTTTGCATTATGATTCCTGGTTTTGCATTATTTCACGGACCTGCTGGTTTTTTAAAAAAAAAATCCATTATTGTTTGTTTATTTTTGATTCAATTTATGTTGCCTTTAATACATATTTTTTCTTCAAAGTTCAATGTGTAGTATCATCTCATTGGTTTCATGCATATCATGATATGGGTTTTGACATTCACTGACACCCATTGGGTGTATGTGAGGGACATGTGTTCATTTCCAAACTTGCAAATGGGGTTCTATCATGTTTTTGCCATTTCTTAGTGGGTGGATGCAATACTCAGGTGGGTGTTTGGCATTTGGAGGCTGACCATAAGGGCCAGAGATCTACATTGTGGTGACATGTTGGCTGGGGGACATGAGTGGGGGCCTGGTGGAGGCTGCCCCTGCACTGCTGGGGCGTGGGGGTGATGGGAGACATGAGTTGGACCTGAGTGGGGGCCTGGTGGAGGGTGCCCCTGGATGCTGGGGGGTGGGGGTGGTGGGAGACATGAGTGTGGGCCTGGTGGAGGCTGCCCCGGCGCTGCTGGGGGGTGGGGGTGGTGGGAGACATGTGTGGGGGCCTGGTGGAGGCTGCCCTGCACTGCTGGGGGGTGGGGTTGGTGGGAGACATGTGTGGGGGCCTGGTTGAGGCTGCCCCTGGATGCTGTGGGGTGGGGGTGCAGGGGGACATGTGTGGGGGCCTGGTGGAGGGTACCCCTGCACTGCTGGGGGGTGGTGGTGGTGGGAGACA
This sequence comes from Ambystoma mexicanum, assembly GCF_040938575.1. Taxonomy (NCBI): domain Eukaryota; kingdom Metazoa; phylum Chordata; class Amphibia; order Caudata; family Ambystomatidae; genus Ambystoma; species Ambystoma mexicanum. Next base: position 1,390,490,029 of record NC_090922.1, read on the forward strand.
TGAGTGGGGGCCTGGTGGAGGCTGCCCCTGGATGCTGGGGGGTGGTGGTGGTGGGAGACATGAGTGGGGGCCTGGTGGAGGCTGCCCCTGGATGCTGGGGGGTGGGGGTGGTGGGAGGCATGAGTGGGGGCCTGGTGGAGGCTGCCCCTGCACTGCTGGGGGGTGGGGGTGATGGGAGACATGAGTGGGGGCCTGGTGGAGGCTGCCCCTACACTGCTGGGGGGTGGGGGTGATGGGAGACATGAGTGGGCCTGGTGGAAGCTGCCCCTGCACTGCTGGGGGGTGGGGGTGATGGGAGACATGAGTGGGGCCCTGGTGGAGGTTGCCCCTGCACTGCTGGGGGGTGGTGGTGGTGAGAGACATGAGTGGGGGCCTGGTGGAGGCTGCCCCTGGATGCTGGGGGGTGGGGGTGGTGGGAGGCATGAGTGGGGGCCTGGTGGAGGGTGCCCCTGGATGCTGGGGGGTGGGGGTGGTGGGAGACATGAGTGGGGGCCTGGTGGAGGCTGCCCCTGCACTGCTGGGGGGTGGGGGTGATGGGAGACATGAGTGGGGCCTGGTGGAAGCTGCCCCTGCACTGCTGGGGGGTGGGGGTGATGGGAGACATGAGTGGGGGCCTGGTGGAGGCAGCCCCTGCACTGCTGGGGGGTGGTGGTGGTGGGAGACATGAGTGGGGGCCTGGTGGAGGCTGCCCCTACACTGCTGGGGAGTGGGGGCGATGGTAGACATGAGTGGGGGCCTGGTGGAGGGTGCCCCTGGATGCTGGGGGGTGGTGGTGGTGGGAGACATGAGTGGGGGCCTGGTGGAGGCTGCCCCTGGATGCTGGGGGGTGGGGGTGGTGGGAGGCATGAGTGGGGGCCTGGTGGAGGCTGCCCCTGCACTGCTGGGGGGTGGGGGTGATGGGAGACATGAGTGGGGGCCTGGTGGAGGCTGCCCCTACACTGCTGGGGGGTGGGGGTGATGGGAGACATGAGTGGGCCTGGTGGAAGCTGCCCCTGCACTGCTGGGGGGTGGGGGTGATGGGAGACATGAGTGGGGGCCTGGTGGAGGTTGCCCCTGCACTGCTGGGGGGTGGTGGTGGTGAGAGACATGAGTGGGGGCCTGGTGGAGGCTGCCCCTGGATGCTGGGGGGTGGGGGTGGTGGGAGGCATGAGTGGGGGCCTGGTGGAGGGTGCCCCTGGATGCTGGGGGGTGGGGGTGGTGGGAGACATGAGTGGGGGCCTGGTGGAGGCTGCCCCTGCACTGCTGGGGGGTGGGGGTGATGGGAGACATGAGTGGGGCCTGGTGGAAGCTGCCCCTGCACTGCTGGGGGGTGGGGGTGATGGGAGACATGAGTGGGGGCCTGGTGGAGGCAGCCCCTGCACTGCTGGGGGGTGGTGGTGGTGGGAGACATGAGTGGGGGCCTGGTGGAGGCTGCCCCTACACTGCTGGGGAGTGGGGGCGATGGTAGACATGAGTGGGGGCCTGGTGGAGGGTGCCCCTGGATGCTGGGGGGTGGGGGTGGTGGGAGACATGAGTGGGGGCCTGGTGGAGGCTGCCCCTGCACTGCTGGGGGGTGGGGGTGATGGGAGACATGAGTGGGGCCTGGTGGAAGCTGCCCCTGCACTGCTGGGGGGTGGGGGTGATGGGAGACATGAGTGGGGGCCTGGTGGAGGCTGCCCCTGCACTTCTGGGGGGTGGGGGTGCAGGGAGACATGAGTTGGACATGAGTGGGGGCCTGGTGGTGGGTGCCCCTGGATGCTGGGGGTGGGGGTGGTGGGAGACATGAGTGGGGGCCTGGTGGAGGCTGCCCTGCACTGCTGGGGGGTGGGGGTGGTGGGAGACATGAGTGGGGGCCTGGTGGAGGCTGCCCTGCACTGCTAGGGGGTGGGGTTGCAGGGGGACATGAGTGGGGGCATGGTGGAGGGTGCCCTGCACTGCTGGGGGGTGGGGGTGATGGGAGACATGAGTGGGGGCCTGGTGGAGGCTGCCCCTGCACTGCTGGGGTGGGTGTGCAGGGGGACATAAGTGGGGGCATGGTGGAGGATGCCCCTGCACTGCTGGGGGGTGGGGGTGATGGGAGTCATGAGTTGGACATGAGTGGGGGCCTGGTGGAGGGTGACCCTGGATGCTGGGGGGTGGGGGTGGTGGGAGACATGAGTGGGGGCCTGGTGTAGGCTGCCCTGCACTGCTGGGGGGCGGGGGTGCAGGGGGACATGAGTGGGGGCATGGTGGAGGGTGCCCTGCACTGCTGGGGGGTGGGGGTGATGGGACACATGTGTGGGGGCCTGGTGGAGGCTGCCCCTGCACTGCTGGGGGGTGGGGGTGCAGGGGGACATGAGTGGGGGCCTGGTGGAGGCTGCCCCTGCACTGCTGGGGGGTGGGGGTGATGGGAGACATGAGTTGGACATGAGTGGGGGCCTGGTGGAGGGTGCCCCTGGATGCTGGGGGGTGGGGCTGGTGGGAGACATGAGTGGGGGCCTGGTGGAGGCTGCCCCTGCACTGCTGGGGGGTGGGGGTGATGGGAGATATGAGTGGGGGCCTGGTGGAGGCTGCCCCTGGATGCTGGGGGGTGGGGGTGGTGGGAGACATGAGTGGGGGCCTGGTGGAGGCTGCCCCTGCACTGCTGGGGGGGTGGGGGTGATGGGAGACATGAGTGGGGGCCTGGTGGAGGCTGCCCCTGCACTGCTGGGGGGTGGGGGTGATGGTAGACATGAGTGGGGGCCTGGTGGAGGGTGCCCCTGGATGCTGGGGGGTGGGGGTGGTGGGAGACATGAGTGGGGGCCTGGTGGAGGCTGCCCCTGCACTGCTGGGGGGTGGGGGTGATGGGAGACATGAGTGGGGGCCTGGTGGAGGCTGCCCCTGCACTGCTGGGGGGTGGGGGTGATGGAAGACATGAGTCATAGCTCTCAACTCACACGCTTTTGGCGGGTGTCACCCGCCTTGTAAAGGGCTGACTCACCCGCCAAGCCTCCTGCACGCCCATTCATTCCAATGGGCGTCTCACCCGCCAAAAACACAATCAGGTGATTTCACCCGCCTTTGCAAAACAAATGGTTGAGAGATATGCATGAGTGGAGGGCTGGTGGAGGCTGCCCCTGCACTGCTGGGGGGTGGGGTGCAGGGAGACATGAGTTGGACATGAGTGGGGGCCTGGTGGAGGGTGCCCGTGGATGCTGGGGGGTGGGGGTGTTGGGAGACATGAGTGGGGGCCTGGTGGAGGCTGCCCTGCACTGCTGGAGGGTGGGGGTGTTGGGAGACATGAGTGGGGGCCTGGTGGAAGCTGCCCCTGCACTGCTGGGGTGTGGGGGTGATGGGAGACATGAGTGGGGGCCTGGTGGAGGCTGCCCCTGCACTGCTGGGGGGTGGGGGTGCAGGGAGACATGAGTTGGACATGAGTGGGGGCCTGGTGGAGGGTGCCCCTGGATGCTGGGGGGTGGGGGGTTGGAAGACATGAGTGGGGGCCTGGTGGAGGCTGCCCTGCACTGCTGGGGGGTGGGGGTGGTGGGAGACATGAGTGGGGGCCTGGTGGAGGCTGCCCTGCACTGCTGGGGGGTGGGGGTGCAGGGTGACATGAGTGGGGGCATGGTGGGGGGTGCCCTGCACTGCTGGGGGGTGGGGGTGATGGGAGACATGAGTGGGGGCCTGGTGGAGGCTGCCCCTGCACTGCTGGGGGATGAGGTGCAGGGGGACATGAGTGGGGGCCTGGAAGAGGCTGCCCCTGCACTGCTGGGGGGTGGGGGTGATGGGAGACATGAGTTGGACATGAGTGGGGGACTGGTAGAGGGTTCCCCTGGATGCTGGGGGGTGGGGGTGGTGGGAGACATGAGTGGGGGCCTGGTGGAGGCTGCCCTGCACTGCTGGGGGGTGAGGGTGCAGGGGGACATGAGTGGGGGCATGGTGGAGGGTGCCCTGCACTGATTGGGGGTGGGGGTGATGGGACACATGTATGGGGGCTTGGTGGAGGCTGCCCCTGCACTGCTGGGGGGTGGGGGTGCAGGGGCACATGAGTGGGGGCCTGGTGGAGGCTGCCCCTGCACTGCTGGGGGGTGGGGGGGGTGGGAGACATGAGTTGGACATGAGTGGGGGCCTGGTGGAGGGTGCCCTGGATGCTGGGGGGTGGGGGTGGTGGGAGACATGAGTGGGTGCCTGGTGGAGGCTACCCCTGCACTGCTGGGGGGAGGGGGTGATGGGAGACATGAGTGGGGGCCTGGTGGAGGCTGCCCCTGGATGCTGGGGGGTGGGGGTGGTTGGAGACATGAGTGGGGGCCTGGTGGAGGCTGCCCCTGCACTTCTGGGGGGTGGGGGTGCAGGGAGACATGAGTTGGACATGAGTGGGGCCTGGTGGCGGGTGCCCCTGGATGCTGGGGGGTGGGGGTGGTGGGAGACATGAGTGGGGGCCTGGTGGAGGCTGCCCTGCACTGCTGGGGGGTGGGGGTGGTGGGAGACATGAGTGGGGGCCTGGTGGAGGCTGCCCTGCACTGCTAGGGGGTGGGGTTGCAGGAGGACATGAGTGGGGGCATGGTGGAGGGTGCCCTGCACTGCTGGGGGGTGGGGGTGATGGGAGACATGAGTGGGGGCCTGGTGGAGGCTGCCCCTGCACTGCTGGGGTGGGTGTGCAGGGGGACATGAGTGGGGGCCTGGTGGAGGATGCCCCTCCACTGCTGGGGGGTGGGGGTGATGGGAGTCATGAGTTGGACATGAGTGGGGGCCTGGTGGAGGGTGACCCTGGATGCTTGGGGGTGGGGGTGGTGGGAGACATGAGTGGGGGCCTGGTGTAGGCTGCCCTGCACTGCTGGGGGGTGGGGGTGTAGGGGGACATGAGTGGGGGCATGGTGGAGGGTGCCCTGCACTGCTGGGGGGTGGGGGTGATGGGACACATGTGTGGGGGCCTGGTGGAGGCTGCCCCTGCACTGCTGGGGGGTGGGGGTACAGGGGGACATGAGTGGGGGCCTGGTGGAGGCTGCCCCTGCACTGCTGGGGGGTGGGGGGGATGGGAGTCATGAGTTGGACATGAGTGGGGGCCTGGTGGAGGGTGCCCCTGGATGCTGGGGGGTGGGGCTGGTAGGAGACATGAGTGGGGGCCTGGTGGAGGCTGCCCCTGCACTGCTGGGGGGTGGGGGTGATGGGAGATATCAGTGGGGGCCTGGTGGAGGCTGCCCCTGGATGCTGGGGGGTGGTGGGAGACATGAGTGGGGGCCTGGTGGAGGCTGCCCCTGCACTGCTGGGGGGATGGGGGTGATGGGAGACATGAGTGGGGGCCTGGTGGAGGCTGCCCCTGCACTGCTGGGGGGTGGGGGTGATGGTAGACATGAGTGGGGGCCTGGTGGAGGGTGCCCCTGGATGCTGGGGGGTGGGGGTGGTGGGAGACATGAGTGGGGGCCTGGTGGAGGCTGCCCCTGCACTGCTGGGGGGTGGGGGTGATGGGAGACATGAGTGGGGGCCTGGTGGAGGGTGCTCCTGCACTGCTGGGGGGTGGGGGTGATGGGAGACATGAGTCATAGCTCTCAACTCACACGCTTTTGGCGGGTGTCACCCGCCTTGTAAGGGCTGACTCACCCGCCAAGCCTCCTGCACGCCCATTCATTCCAATGGGCGTCTCACCCGCCAAAAACACAATCAGGTGATTTCACCCGCCTTTGCAAAACAAATGGTTGAGAGATATGCATGAGTGGAGGCCTGGTGGAGGCTGCCCCTGCACTGCTGGGGGGTGGGGTGCAGGGAGACATGAGTTGGACATGAGTGGGGGCCTGGTGGAGGGTGCCCCTGGATGCTGGGGGGTGGGGGTGTTGGGAGACATGAATGGGGGCCTGGTGGAGGCTGCCCTGCACTGCTGGGGGGTGGGGGTGGTGGGAGACATGAGTGGGGGCCTGGTGGAGGCTGCCCTGCACTGCTGGGGGGTGGGGGTGCAGGGGGACATGAGTGGGGGCATGGTGGAGGGTGCCCTGCACTGCTGGGGGGGTGGGGCTGATGGGAGACATGAGTGGGGGCCTAGTGGAGGCTGCCCCTGTACTGCTGGGGGTGGGGGTGCAGGGGGACATGAGTGGGGGCCTGGTGGGGGCTGCCCCTGCACTGCTGGGGGGTGGGGGTGATGGGAGACATGAGTTGGACATGAGTGGGGGCCTGGTGGAGGGTGCCCCTGGATGCTGGGGGCTGGGGGTGGTGGGAGACATGTGTGGGGGCCTGGTGGAGGCTGCCCCTGCACTGCTGGGGGTGGGGGTGCAGGGAGACATGAGTTGGACATGAGTGCGGGCCTGGTGGAGGGTGCCCCTGGATGCTGGGGGGTGGGGGTGCAGGGGGACATGAGTGGGGGCCTGGTGGAGGGTGCCCCTGGATGCTGGGGGGGTGGGGTGGTGGGAGACATGAGTGGGGGCCTGGCGGAGGCTGCTCCTGCACTGCTGGGGGGTGGGGGTGATGGGAGACATGAGTGGGGGCCTGGTGGAGGCTGCCCCTGCACTGCTGGGGGCTGGGGGTGATGGGAGACACGAAAGGGGGCCTGGTGGAGGGTGCCCCTGGATGCTGGGGGGTGGGGGTGGTGGTAGACATGAGTGGGGGCCTGGTGGAGGCTGCCCCTGCACTGCTGGGGGGTGGGGGTGATGGTAGACACGAGTGGGGGCCTGGTGGAGGGTGCCCCTGGATGCTGGGGGGTGGGGGTGGTGGTAGACATGAGTGGGGGCCTGGTGGAGGCGGCCCCTGCACTGCTGGGGGGTGGGGGTGGTGGGAGACATGAGTGGGGGCCTGGTGGAGGCTGCTCCTGCACTGCTGTGGGGTGGAGGTGCAGGGAGACATGAGTTGGACATGAGTGGGGGCCTGGTGGAGGGTGCCCCTGGATGCTGGGGGGTGGGGGTGGTGGGAGACATGAGTGGGGGCCTGGTGGAGGCTGCCCATGGATGTTGTGGGGTGGGGGCGCAGGGGGACATGTGTGGGGGCCTGGTGGAGGGTGGCCCTGGATGCTGGGGGTGGGGGTGCAGGGGGACATGAGTGGGGGCCTGGTGGAGGCTGCCCCTGCACTGCTGGGGGGTGGGGGTGATGGGAGACATGTGTGGGGGCCTGGTGGAGGCTGCCCCTGCACTGCTGGGGGGTGGGGGTGATGGTAGACATGAGTGGGGGCCTGATGGAGGGTGCCCCTGGATGCTGGGGGGTGGGGGTGGTGGTAGACATGAGTTGGACATGAGTGGGGGCCTGGTGGAGGGTGCCCTGCACTGCTGCGGGCTGGGGGTGGTGAGAGACATGTGTGGGGGCCTGGTGGAGGCTGCCCCTGCACTGCTGGGGGGTGGGGGTTCAGTGAGACATGAGTTGGACATGAGTGGGGGCCTGGTGGAGGGTGCCCCTGGATGCTGGGTGGTGGGGGTGGTGGGACACATGAGTGGGGGCCTGGTGGAGGCTGCCCCTGGATGTTGTGGGGTGGGGGTGCAGGGGGACATGTGTGGGGCCTGGTGGAGGGTGCCCCTGGATGCTGGGGGGTGGGGGTGCAGGGGGACATGAGTGGGGGCCTGGTGGAGGCTGCCCCTGCATTGCTGGGGGGTGGGGTGATGGGAGATATGAGTGGGGGCCTGGTGGAGGCTGCCCCTGCACTCCTGGGGGGTGTGGGTGATGGTAGACATGAGTGGGGGCCTGGTGGAGGGTGCCCCTGGATGCTGGGGGGTGGGGGTGGTGGGAGACATGAGTGGGGGCCTGGTGGAGGCTGCCCCTGCACTGCTGGGGGGTGGGGGTGATGGGAGGCATGAGTGGGGGCCTGGTGGAGGCTGCCCCTGCACTGCTGGGGGGTGGGGGTGATGGTAGACATGAGTGGGGGCCTGATGGAGGGTGCCCCTGGATGCTGGGGGGTGGGGGTGGTGGTAGACATGAGTGGGGGCCTGGTGGAGGCTGCCCCTGCACTGCTGGCGGGCGGGGGTGATGGTAGACATGAGTGGGGGCCTGGTGGAGGGTGCCCCCGGATGCTGGGGGGTGGGATGGTGGTAGACATGAGTGGGGCCTGGTGGAGGCTGCCCCTGCACTGCTGGGGGGTGGGGGTGATGGGAGACATGAGTGGGGGCCTGGTGGAGGATGCCCCTGCACTGCTGGGGGGTGGGGGTGATGGGAGACATGAGTGGGGGCCTGGTGGAGGCTGCCCCTGCACTGCTGGGGGGTGGGGGTGATGGTAGACATGAGTGGGGGCCTGATGGAGGGTGCCCCTGGATGCTGGGGGGTGGTAGACATTCGTGGGGGCCTGGTGGAGGCTGCCCCTGCACTGCTGGCGGGCGGGGGTGATGGTAGACATGAGTGGGGGACTGGTGGAGGGTGCCCCTGAATGCTGGGGGGTGGGGTGGTGGTAGACATGAGTGGGGGCCTGGTGGAGGCTGCCCCTGCACTGCTGGTGGGTGGGGGTGATGCGAGACATGAGTGGGGGCCTGGTGGAGGATGCCCCTGCACTGCTGGGGCCGTGGGGGTGCAGGGAGACATGAGTTGGAAATGAGTGGGGGGCTGGTGGAGGGTGCCCCTGGATGCTGGGGGGTGGGGGTGGTGGGAGACATGAGTGGGGGCCTGGTGGAGGCTGCCCCTGCACTGCTGGGGGGTGGGGGTGATGGGAGACATGAGTGGGGGCCTGGTGGAGGGTGCCCGGCACTGCTGGGGGGTGGGGGTGGTGGGAGACATGTGTGGGGGCCTGGTGGAGGGTGCCCTGCACTGCTGGGGTGTGGGGGTGCAGGGGGACATGAGTGGGGGCCTGGTGGAGGGTGCCCCTGGAAGCTGGGGGGTGGGAGGGGTGGGAGACATGTGTGCGGGCCTGGTGGAGGGTGCCCTGCACTGCTGGGGGGTGGGGGTGATGGTAGACATGAGTGGGGGCCTGGTGGAGGGTGCCCCTGGATGCTGGGGGTGGGGGTGGTGGGAGACATGAGTGGGGGCCTGGTGGAGGCTGCCCCTGCACTGCTGGGCGGTGGGGGTGGTGGGAGACATGTGTGGGGGCCTGGTGGAGGCTGCCCTGCACTGCTGGGGGGTGGGGTGGTGGTAGACATGAGTGGGGGCCTGGTGGAGGCTGCCCCTGCACTGCTGGGGGGTGGGGGTGCAGGGAGACATGAGTTGGTCATGAGTGGGGGCCTGGTGGAGGCTGCCCCTGCACTGCTGGGGGGTGGGGGTGATGGTAGACATGAGTGGGGGCCTGGTGGAGGGTGCCCCCGGATGCTGGGGGGTGGGATGGTGGTAGACATGAGTGGGGCCTGGTGGAGGCTGCCCCTGCACTGCTGGGGGGTGGGGGTGATGGGAGACATGAGTGGGGGCCTGGTGGAGGATGCCCCTGCACTGCTGGGGGGTGGGGGTGATGGGAGACATGAGTGGGGGCCTGGTGGAGGCTGCCCCTGCACTGCTGGGGGGTGGGGGTGATGGTAGACATGAGTGGGGGCCTGATGGAGGGTGCCCCTGGATGCTGGGGGGTGGGGGTGGTGGTAGACATGAGTGGGGGCCTGGTGGAGGCTGCCCCTGCACTACTGGCGGGCGGGGGTGATGGTAGACATGAGTGGGGGCCTGGTGGAGGGTGCCCCCGGATGCTGGGGGGTGGGATGGTGGTAGACATGAGTGGGGCCTGGTGGAGGCTGCCCCTGCACTGCTGGGGGGTGGGGGTGATGGGAGACATGAGTGGGGGCCTGGTGGAGGATGCCCCTGCACTGCTGGGGGGTGGGGGTGATGGGAGACATGAGTGGGGGCCTGGTGGAGGCTGCCCCTGCACTGCTGGGGGGTGGGGGTGATGGTAGACATGAGTGGGGGCCTGATGGAGGGTGCCCCTGGATGCTGGGGGGTGGTAGACATGAGTGGGGGCCTGGTGGAGGCTGCCCCTGCACTGCTGGCGGGCGGGGGTGATGGTAGACATGAGTGGGGGCCTGGTGGAGGGTGCCCCTGGATGCTGGGGGGTGGGGTGGTGGTAGACATGAGTGGGGGCCTGGTGGAGGCTGCCCCTGCACTGCTGGTGGGTGGGGGTGATGCGAGACATGAGTGGGGGCCTGGTGGAGGATGCCCCTGCACTGCTGGGGCCGTGGGGGTGCAGGGAGACATGAGTTGGAAATGAGTGGGGGGCTGGTGGAGGGTGCCCCTGGATGCTGGGGGGTGGGGGTGGTGGGAGACATGAGTGGGGGCCTGGTGGAGGCTGCCCCTGCACTGCTGGGGGGTGGGGGTGATGGGAGACATGAGTGGGGGCCTGGTGGAGGGTGCCCGGCACTGCTGGGGGGTGGGGGTGGTGGGAGACATGTGTGGGGGCCTGGTGGAGGGTGCCCTGCACTGCTGGGGTGTGGGGGTGGTGGGAGACATGAGTGGGGGCCTGGTGGAGGCTGCCCCTGCACTGCTGGGCGGTGGGGGTGGTGGGAGACATGTGTGGGGGCCTGGTGGAGGCTGCCCTGCACTGCTGGGGGGTGGGGTGGTGGTAGACATGAGTGGGGGCCTGGTGGAGGCTGCCCCTGCACTGCTGGGGGGTGGGGGTGCAGGGAGACATGAGTTGGTCATGAGTGGGGGCCTGGTGGAGGCTGCCCCTGCACTGCTGGGGGGTGGGGGTGGTGGGAGACATGTGTGGGGGCCTGGTGGAGGCTGCCCTGCACTGCTGGGGGGTGGGGCGGTGGTAGACATGAGTGGGGGCCTGGTGGAGGCTGCCCCTGCACTGCTGGGGGGTGGGGGTGCAGGGAGACATGGGTTGGACATGAGTGGGGGCCTGGCGGAGGGTGCCCTGCACTGCTGGGGGGTGACGGTGCAGGGGGACATGAGTGGGGGCATGGTGGAGGGTGCCCTGCACTGCTGGGGGGTGGGGGTGATGGGAGACATGAGTGGGGGCCTGGTGGAAGCTGCCTCTGCACTGCTGGGGGTGGGGGTGCAGGGGGACATGAGTGGGGGCCTGGTGGAGGCTGCCCCTGCACTGCTGGGGGGTGGGGGTGATGGGAGACATGAGTTGGACATGAGTGGGGGCCTGGTGGAGGGTGCCCCTTGATGCTGGGGGGTGGGGGTGGTGGGAGACATGTGTGGGGGCCTGGTGGAGGGTTCCCTGCACTGCTGGGGGGTGGGGGTGCTGGGGGACATGAGTGGGGGCATGGTGGAGGGTGCCCTGCACTGCTGGGGGGTGGGGGTGATGGGAGACATGAGTGGGAGCCTGGTGGAGGCTGCCCCTGCACTGCTGGGGGTGGGGGTGCAGGGGGACATGAGTGGGGGCCTGGTGGAGGCTGCCCCTGCACTGCTGGGGGGTGGAGGTGATGGGAGACATGAGTTGGACATGAGTGGGGGCCTGGTGGAGGGTGCCCCTGCACTTCTGGGGGGTGGGGGTGCTGGGAGACATGAGGGGGGGCCTGGTGGAGGGTGCCCCTGGATGCTGGGCGGTGGGGGTGCAGGGGGACATGAGTGGGGGCCTGGTGGAGGGTGCCCCTGGATGCTGGGGGGTGGGGGTGATAGGGGACATGAGTGGGGGCCTGGTGGAGGGTGCCCCTGCACTGCTGGGGGGTCGGGGTGCTGGGAGACATGAGTGGGGGCCTGGTGGAGGGTTCCCCTGGATGCTGGGGGGTGGAGGTGATGGGGGACATGAGTGGGGGCCTGGGGGAGGGTGCCCCTGGGGGCTGGGGGTGCAGGGGGACATGCATTGGTGGACAGTAGTGCAAGGTGACATGTGAGTTGGCTGGGGGGCATGGCCATGGTGGATGGGGTGCCTGCGGGACATGTGCAGGGTAGGCCCCTGTGGTGTTGGCCACCTGCAGGGGCCGTGGAGGGTGTAGAGGGAACACCTGGGAGGACCCACACGTGCAATTCACATGTGGTGCTCCCCACGCACCCCTGGAATACACGTACCCTGATGGAATCGCGTGTGATACTTCCTGCGCACTCCTGAAATACACGTACCCTGCTGCTTTTGCGTGTGATACTTCCCGCGCACCCCTGGAATACACGCACCCTGCTGCTTTTGCGTGTGATACTTCCCGTGCACCCCTGGAATACATGTACCCTGATGGAATCGCGTGTGATACTTCCCGCGCACCCCTGAAATACACGTACCCTGCTGCTTTTGCGTGTGATACTTCCCGCGCACCCCTGGAATACACGTACTCTGCTGTTTTTGCGTGTGATACTTCCCGCGCACCCCTGGAATACATGTGCCCTGATGGAATCGCGTGTGTTACTTCCCACGCACCCCCTGATGTACACGTACCCAGGACAATCGCGTGTGAAACTTCCCGCGAACCACTGAAATACACGTTCCCCGCTTGGCGTTTGCTGTTTGGCAGCCCTGTGAACTGGTCCAGGGTTAGCGCAGCCCGTTGCGATGATTTGGGGATTTTGAAGGCTTTTCCTTGCGCGAGGGCGTTCTTGGGGGCGTAACTGGCGCTGCTGCAGGGTCGCTGCGCCACTCTGCGCCACGGCTGGTTTCTGAGGCTAAAATCCATGAATACGCTGTGCGATGAAAAGGATTTTTTCGCACGCGGCTGGCGCAGTGTATCGCACGGGGACACTGTGCGCCAGCCGCGTGCGCCACTTTTGTGCAAATTTCTATGAATTACCCTCTTAGTTTTTAATTTCATGAAAAATATGTGTAATTGTTTTTATTTTTAAATACATATTCATAAAGAATATACAAATGTATTAGTTATTTAGAAAAGGAATGGATGTTCTGGCGCACATTGCCCAAATAAATGCAAGTGCAGTATGTGTTTAGCAATCCAATTTTAGTACACACATTAGATGTTGTAACATTTTCCAATGGTTTATTAGAAGTTTCCATGTGCAACAGTTTAAAACAGGAAGCACATTGATTTGTGTAATATTATTTTACTCTACTGCTACTTGATGCAGAAATAGAGGCCGATGTGAATGCCAGTTTACTGGGCACACTGGTTCTTCCATGGAGTTATGGTGAATATTAACATGCTCATAGTTACAGCTCTGACCAATGTGAGGGCTTTAATAAAGATTGTGGGGCATTATCTGATGCAGCAATGCCCCCTTGGCTCTGCCCTTCTTGCTATTAGGACTGTTTCTCATTATACTGGAGTAGTAATAGTGTCTTTATTTGGTTGGAGAACAGCCACAGTAGTGATGCTTCTTTACAGTAGATTCCTGTGCGCAGATTACAGCCCATGCATTAAAAGGGAGGTGCAGGATGTTCAGTGTGCAAGAAAACAGTATGACGTAGCCCTTGTAATGTTTTGTCACAAATATTGGGAATATGAATCATGATAAATCATGTGGTGTGAGTCTCCTGGGATGATGTGGATGATGTGTATTGGAAATCGCACGTGCACCTGAAAATAAAAATGCTTGGGGCTGATGTGTTACGTGCATGGAAATTTGCACAAGGTCCGTTAGGTAAGTCCACCAGTGCAACGCCACCAAGAATTAATGAACCCTCGACTTGGCAGCAGTATCAACTCCACATGTTCCAGTTTTACCATCTGACAATGTCTAAGTTATGAGAGCTATCTGTGATCTATGCTACCGATTGGTAGCTGTAGGGGGTGGTGTTAGTAAGGATTGGGAGGTAATACCTCAATAAGGATTTTACTCGGACTGCAGCCTTTTTTGGCTTATGTGTTCTTATATCTTCACTGTAGTTGTGAGTAGTTGTGCAGCATCAACCTCCACCCATTAAAGGTGCTGCCAGCAACAGCACGAGTCATCAAACACCTGCAGCACTGTAACACTCTATTCAAAGACTAATTATAAATGCTAGAGAGGCTCAGAGAGGAGGCTTTATTTGTTGTGGCATTGTCTTTTTAGAGTTGTCATTTTTGTTATTTTATGTTTTGCTCACCAGTTGGACATTTGAATATGTATTAAATTATGAAAGAAAAACAGAAAGATGTGGCCCTTCTAATGTTCTGACAGAAAGCTTGGGAACATAAATTATCATAAATCATCTGGTGTGAGTCTTCTGGTGTGATGTGTATTGGAAATTGCTGGACATGGTCTGGCCCATACTGGGCACCAGCCATTTATGGTTTGGCCAGACAAGATGCCCACTGGCTCCCTATCAAAGAACGCATATTGTTCAAGGCGCTCACAATCACACACAGATGTCTCTCCCAATCGGCGCCCCGATACCTAGCAGATCGAATACACCCTGCACAATTACTCAAACCCAAGCGAGAACTCTACTCTGACCAACTCGCGGTCCCTGTCTTTAACAGAGCCAAAGCCAGCGGTACCAGCATTTAAGTATTGGCACCAAAATCTTGGAACTTACTACCTCCCAAACTCAGGCAAGAAACATCACTCCTAGCCTTTAGAAAGGCTCTGAAAACCATGCTATTCAAATAACTGTTTGTTCCACTGTAACCAAGGAACTTGACTATTGACTAATCTGTATGACCCTGTACTGAGAACTGTACACTGTTTTTGCCTGCACCCAAGTGAATATACTGTAACAGCGCCAGGATGCCCTAGGGCAGCTGCACGCTTTATAAATGGAAATAAATAAATGAATATCTTTACGGAATCTGAGGGCAGTGGTTGTGCAGACTCAACCTCCTCTCATTAAATTTGCTGCCAGCAACAGCCAGGGTCCCCCAACACCTGCAACAGCAGAACAGTCAATTTGTAAAGTCATTGGAAATGCTAGAGAGGTTCAGAGAGGAGGCTTCACTTTTTATGGCATTGGCTTTTTAGAGTTTTCATTTTTGTTATTGCATGTTTTCTGCAACAGTTGGACATTTGAAGATGTCTAATATTGTGCAAGAAAACAGTAAGATGTGGCCCTTCTAATATTTCGTCAGAAAGCATGATAACATCAATCACGCTAAATCATCTGGTGCGAGTCTTCTGGGATGATGCGCATTGTAAATTGCACAAGATGGTCGGGCCCATACTGGGCTGCAGCCATTTGTGGCTTATATGTGGTGTTATATCTTTTCTGTATCTGAGAGCCGTGGTTCTGCAGAATCAAACTCCACCCATTAAAGGTACTGCCAGCAACAACCGGAACAACCCTGGCAGCACTGGAACACTCTATTTGAAGAGTTATTAGAAATACTAAAGAGGTTCTGAGAGGAGGCTTTTCAGGAAGTGTCTACAGATGTGCTGCTCCTATCTCCAGCAGTGCCTCTTGGATGTGCGAGAGGCCTTCCCAGGATCTTTTCTTTCTGATGCAATGCGTCCACCGTAAGTCTTCATCCACTTCATCCAAGGGTACTTATTACGTCTTTATTTGGTTGAAGACACTACGGCATTCCGCAACTGAAAAAAGAAATCAAAGAAGATGGCCACCATGGGACAGGAGAAGGGACTACATATTGGCCCTCATTATGAGGCTAGCGCTCCCGTAATGAAGGGTGCCGGTACAGGACCAGCACCGTTCATTACGGGATGCCTTATTATGAGGTCCCCTAGCGGGACCCGCACAGAACGTCTGGTCAGACCAGGCGTCCTTTGTGGGTCCCGTAAGTGGACCAAGGAGCTAATAACGGGCCCGTTATTAACAGCTCCATGGTTTTGTGGATGAGGAATTAATGGGTCCTCCACGGTTGGAATGACCCGGTAATTCCTCATTCACAGAACCCGGTACTGGAACCCGGT
The DNA here is from genome assembly GCF_040938575.1 of Ambystoma mexicanum. Taxonomy (NCBI): domain Eukaryota; kingdom Metazoa; phylum Chordata; class Amphibia; order Caudata; family Ambystomatidae; genus Ambystoma; species Ambystoma mexicanum. Next base: position 1,390,505,509 of record NC_090922.1, read on the forward strand.
ATGGAGGCAGTCATGCCCTCATTAAGGGCATGGCTACCTCCATACTCGTAATGAGGCCCAATGTCTCTTCTCTCGTTTCATGATGGTCATTAAAAAGATAGAAGAAAAATAACAGAGAATATAGCTGCTATGTAAAGGACGAAGAGAGTACATGCAGTCCCTTCTCTCTTTCCATGGTAGCCACTCACAGAACAAACCCCAAGGGATGTAGTGGCGACTGGTGCCCAATCTGTATGCTAACAACCCATTCAGGGCCAATCAGATTGTTTGTAACAATCCGATTATACCCTGTCAGGTACTAATTGTACTTTAAACTGTCTACTTGGATAACATTAGCAAAATGAACACATTCAAGATATAGAGGAAACGCAAAACTGTTAGACGATCCGATTACATATTACAAACAGGTGCGAAGCCGCGTAGCTGCATCCATGCAGCTGTCAAAGTGATTGTGCCTTTCCTCGATGTGGCTACGGCTAGATCCAGTTGCATCTTCTCGTTGATTTAGGCAAATGGTCAATAGTGTTTGGGCATACCCTTGTGTACAGAAAACACATTTTGGTTTGCTATATCATGTAACCGCAGTTGTACCCCTCTCCCAAGCACCTCGTTCCTGTTTTCTGTCATTACTTTTTGTCTCTTGGTGGGTGAACTTCTTTGTAAACCTACAGGAACTTTTAAAAGCAGAACCTTGATTTATCCATTCTTTTGTTACCTTTCTTCTTCCTATACTTTTGTCCTTTGTCTTGTGCTTTGTACTTTGTCATTTTTTTATTTTAGCTTGTCTAGATATATACGTGCAGTAGTCTTGAAAAGATTTATTTTAAGATATATTAAGTGTAGTATTTATACACAGTTACAGTAACACTTTAACAACTTTCTATTCATCAACATTACATATAAATGTAAACACTTTAAAAAGTTAAGCACATATGCAGACAAAGTTTGTTATGAACAGGTTTATTTGGGGGGGTGTGGTTACACAATTTCTTTTTATTTTACTTTGTTGACATGATAAATTGTTTTCATTAGCCCAATTGTCTGTATTATTGATGTCAATTATGTATGGAATAAGAAACACTTGAAAGTCAAGGAAAACACTTTAGTTGCAGGGACATTAAAGGGACCAATACATTGTACCAAAACCTTTGAAATTCAATGAAAAAAGTTGTAGGGACATTAAGGTGAGAACGAAACGCATCAAAGCCCAGAAATTTGGCTAAAGCCACCTTAACTTCACGCTCCCTATTGCGCAGCCTATGACCACAAGGATGACATCACAGATCACATCACTGATGACATCACTCATTACATTAAAACAGTAACTGGCATTAAGCATGATCTTCAGCCATGGTCAGTATGCATGGCCAAATATATTTTAACACATGAATGGGTACTAGTCATGACCTTCAGTTATGGACAGTGGTCCCAACCTTCACCCATGTGCACTGAATATTTTCTAACATTAACAGGCTACCAACCAAAGATTTTGGCCTTTACCTGTAGATGCAGCTTTTACCCGTGTCCATTGTATATTATATACACTGATCAGGCCCTATCCATGGACTTTAGCACAATACTGGCCATTGGCCACAATCCTCGGATGTGCCTGCTATATATTCCAACATATAAATGGGCCACTAGCCATAGCCTTTGACCTTTAGTAGTTTGTACATCTTTTGGCCATGTCCACTGTATATTTTAAAATAATAAAATGCATTAAGGTATGGCCTTCGGCCATGCCCACAGTGTTTTATACGACTCTAACCAGCCACTAGTTACGGCATTTGGCCGTGCTCACTGTTTATTATAAACACAAACCAATTAAACTGAATGAGACTGGGCTATGAATGCATTGGAGCAAAACAACATATATATATATATATATATATATGTGTGTGTGTGTCAAAACAAACAGAATTCACCAGAAGAGTCAAGGGCTAGGTGGGCTAGACCTAAATATAAGTATAGTGCTGTCTCCCAAACAGAATGAGGCACTAACCCCACATGTTATGCTGACAAACAAAGAAATGCCTGGGCACTCGTAGATGGTGCTTTATAAAATATTTTATTACATTTAGTGCATCACAGCATTATTAAAAAGTTGGCTATTTTGCACAATCATGGTGAACCAGAGAAGAACGATTAAATCACCCATCCGGGCTAAAAACACTGCACGTTCTGCTTAATGCAAGAGCTTCTTTAGGCTTTAATACATCTTAGGTGCTCACTCGTTTGCTGGTATATATCTACAAACAGTTTGCCACATTTTACCTCTCCTCTCGCAATCAAGTGATTGAATTAGAGTTGTGCGCACTATTAATGTGGCCATCTTTAAATGGAATAGTACCTATAACAGGTATGAATAACATAGTATAGTGTTACTTAGAAAGTGACTCTAAATGTCACAGTACTATCTGATCATATTTGTTGGACATATTTTGCCGAACTGCTTGCATATTTCATTATTCATTTAGGCAAACATATTGCGCGAGTGTGCTTTACCTTTCATCTTTGCCATCACTGCACGATCAAATATCAAAGTTTTTTTACCATCTTTTCCTGGAGCCTACTGAAGATGGCACTCGCTAATTAAACCGGTGCTTTACAGTGAAGGTAGCACTCTGGAATGGTGACTTGGATGAAGAGATTCCTCCAGCTGAACGATCCATGCTAGTTAAGGCTGTTGCTGGAAGAGCGCCTCCGGTCGTCCAACTAAGCCGCATCACTTCCAACGGCCGGAACCGAGTGAGATATTGATACACGGGATTCTCCGATAAAGGCGGATAAGATGAGACCATCTCGAAGGTATAATAAAGAAGCACTGGTTGAATAAATTGAAATCAGGCTCCTTCAGACGTCCACTACAACAAATCGAGCAACCCTGTGTCTATTACACAGACTATAATGTTGTGGGGCAAGAGGGCCCCGAAGTATGAGTTGCAAGTTCAAGTGACTTACTAAGAAACCCTCCTGAAGAAAGTTCTAAACTAATGTTAAGGAACTGAAACATGTCGAGGCAAACCACCAGGATTGTTTAGAGACTTGTTCTTTGAAAAAAATCTGCATAGAACAGAGTTCATCTTTATAAGCCACAGCGAATGAGCAAAGGTGAAACTAAACTGACCAATTTAATGATGTTCAGGAATTGTGATTAGTTAAAATCAATTATGTTTTTGTCACTAGTATGTTTGTTGAGAGTGTTCCTATGGGGGTTTCCCCATACTTTAGTTATTTTCATTATTTCATGACATATTTTTTTCAGAACATTTCCAATATTCATAATCCCCCATGAACGCTCCCTGGCTTTTTCTATGACATCCAAACTTAAATCCGTTTGAAGCAACACAAAGGTGGTGCTAGCCTGGGCGCTACCCCCCAGCAGATGACAATATTTTCCCCTAATGGGACCCCTGGTAAACTGTACATGTACAAGGACACTTGGTACAGTAGATTGCCTAACAAGTGAAGAAAGTTGTTTGTTTGTTACTGTGTTACTTCGTTGTTAATAACATGATACTACACATGCATGGAAATATGCGACTAGATGTGAAACTCTTAACACATGCATGACTGCTCTGATATAAATGCTAATAAAACATTTTTAAATAAATAGCAATAGCAAATAGCATTCAAGGACCAAGTGATATATACCAGCAAACAAGTGACCAACTAAGATGTATTAAAGCCTGAAGAAGCTCTTTTATTGAATGGAATGCATGGCATTTTTAGCCCGGATGGGTGAGTGAATATTTCTTCTCTCGTTCACCATGATTGTGCAAAATAGCCATAATATATTTTTATTAAGATGAACAGTTGCACAAAGGTTACATTGCTTTTCAGTCGCAAAACAGTACAAGTGAATGATCAGGTTTTTTAATTTAGCTGTGAAACCCCGTATCACTCCTCCCACCTGCCCCCACCTTTCAAAAGACAACTCAGCAGGGGTAAGTGTTTGTGAGAGGCACTGTTTGCAAACCCACAGCATCTGGACACGAGCTCGACATGAACTGCGGGGCGTGTGACTAGGTGAACGATCTCATCAATATCCTTTTAGGCAAATCACGCTAATACGGGTCATGGGGTAACAAATCACTAATTCCTGCTCTACATAGCCTTGGCGGGAGGGACTCACGCCTCTGGCGTGGCACGCCATTTGCTTTGGCCCCAAGGAGCCACCTTGTTCCTCTCCCAAAGCTCAAGAAAGGGAAGCCACTGTGTGTCTATGTGTGTGTGTGGGTTTCCAGTAATGCCGTGTGAGGCTTTCCATTCCATACATTTCTTTGGCTTTGCGCAGCCAAACATTTTTAGAAGGCAGAGAGCTTCCCTTCCATCCTATTGTCAAGCAGATGCATGCTGCTAAAAAGCAAGTTCCTGGGAAGAATGGGGAGGCCCACATACTGTCCATGTACTAATTTGATTCCAAACAATAGCAGGAGAGGAGTTAGAGCACTATCTATTCCCCCAATTTCGTGAACCCTTCCCAGGATTTCCTTCCAATAAATGTGTGCCTTAGGGCAGTCCCACCACTGATGCCAATATGTGGATATCTGCGAGCAACCCTGCCAATAGTAAGGGCTGATGCCTGTATACATCTTTGCTAGGCGCTGATGAGTTAGGTGCCGTTGCATCAATAGTTTACAGTTGTGCATCTTATATTGTACCACTATGGTGGACTTCCATACCGCTCTAAAGATTGCATCCCAGCCAACCTGGTTGTCCTCCCACCTAAGTTTTCCTCCCATTTCCCCTGAGTGTGGGGGGATGGTAAATAGACTCTCTCCAGAAAAGCTTGATATATTTTGGCGATTATGCCCTTTGTTCCCAGGTGTGTGTTTCATATATATTCGAAGTGGGTGAGGTGCTGCTGGAGCTGCGCGTTCCAGCGCGGGACTGTCAGGACCCCCTTTAATTGTAGGTAGGGTAGAGGTTGAATCCGCAGGCCCTGCTGTGCGCTCTCAAATTCATCTCTTGTTAGGAAGACCCCTTCTTTCCACATCTGGTCCGCTCTAACTAATCCCTGCTCACATTGTGGCTGAAAGCGGCTCCAGTATATAATAAGGTCTCTGATTGGAGGGGCCCAGGTAAAGCTAAGGGGAGAGGGCCATGAGGTAACTCTGCGCATGTCAGGTTTGTCTTTCCAAATTGCCCATAATGACCCTAGGAATGGATGCCCTCACAACCTGTGTGGGAAAGATTTCAGGAGGACCTAAAGCCATTCACCCAGGGTGACCGGGGCAAAGTAGCCATTCTCCAAGTGAACCCATTGTTTGCTATTTGACTCCTCAGGCTCGGTCAGTCCTGCTTCCTGGGAGTCAGAGGATCTTTCTGGAGTTCATGGCCAGCTTAAAAGCAACACATACAAACTTGTGTTCCTCTCCCTGGCTATTCGGTTCCAGCAGCGACTGCAATGGAAATTCAACCTGCTTCGAGAGGATGTCCAGGTGGTTTACTTTGGAGTTGATTGGTCCACCCTTCAAAGCCAAAAAGCCTTGCCTTTTATGCAGGTTTCTCCCACTCATTCCAGCCTAGATGTCAGTCACTCAGCACTTTCCGGAAAGCCTGCCAGCCAATAACTTAAGAGTGCATTCTTGTCTCCTAGGTGACTAAGCACAGGGGCCCTCATTACGACCCTGGCGGAAAGTGACTGACCTGACCACCATAGCGTAAATAGCGTTTCCGCCATTGCACGACGGAGCAAAGTGCGGCTAATTCCGACCCATCGGGCACGAGCACTACGCCATGGCGGAAGTGCAAAGTCCGCGATGGCGGAAATGTCCCCAAAACGCCCCTCACCGCCGTCGTACGGCGCCCTAGGTGCAATTCCGCCACCCATCTTAGCGGTCACCGTAATGAGCGGCAATCGGAAAGTACGGTGACCGTAAATATACGGAAACGGAAGTAAAAACATGGTCCCGGAACGGGAAACAGCACGCCGTACACCTATAAAATCTGAATTCCCACACAACCATAAAAAATACTACCCTGAGACACATCCCAACCCGTCATCCACCCTAGTGAAAGCAATAAAAATGGGAAAAGTAGCGAAAAAAGCGTGCGACCGCAAGCGGCAGGTCCACTTCTCCCGTGAGGAACTCACCGTGCTCACAGAGACCCTCCAGGAGAATGCTGCCGTCGTCTTCTCGACGCAAATGACCAGGACGGCACTTGCGAACAAGAAGGCCATATGGGCCCTGGTGGCACAGCGGGTAAGTGCGGTGGGGACCGCACCCCACAACCCACAGCAATGCAGAAAGCGATGGGACGACCTGCGGATACGCGTACGGAGCATACTATCCTCCAACCGTAACATTGCCACAGCTACCGGGGGAGGATCGGAATCACCCATCAAGTTGACCCCCTGTGAAGAAATCTGTGCCTCCACCATTGGAATGGAGAGTATAGAGGGAGTCGGAGGGATGGAGAAAGGAGTGCAGACATCCGAAGAATCAGGTAGGTGGGCCAAATAAAACAATGCTAAATCCACAATGTCCAATCATGTGAAGAACCATGTGTCCACATAGTGCAACAGTAACACATGTCCAGGAGAACGTCCACATACATTGGCCTGATAGCGCACTTTAAAACTCACATTAAATACATAAATAATTAAAAATCCTAAAAACACCCTCTACACGTGCAGCAGGCACACCCTAACTGCAGGCTGCAAAACAACTGCATCCTCAATCCACACAAAAATGAAACCACCTCCAAGGCCCCGACCCAAATCACCCTCAGGTACCACCCCAATGCATGTGATACATTGCCATTCCAATTTCCACAGACCCATTAATAACGCTCGCCCTCCTTTACTCCACCACAGGGTCCGATTCAAACGACGAGCTCCAGGACACCCCTACCAGCACACCTGCAAAGAGGGCCAAGACCAACGGCCAAAGACCCTCCACCTCAGCTGCACGCATCAAGACACGGCAGCAGCACAAATCAAGTGGCAGCACACAGGAGGGAACTTCAACAGGCACCCCAGCAGCCAGCATGCCCACAACAGCACCACCACAGGTCCCCCCAATGGATGCCACAGAAGGCACTGCTTCTGGTGGCAGCAGCACCATAGGTGACACTGCATTAATGGCCCATGCTCCGACACAGAAAACGGGGATGTCGAAGTAAGATCCATCCATGACCTGTCTCAATCCCCCTGTTTGTTTCATCCCGTACACCATGAGGATACCATGCAGGGGCACCCACAAGACGACGACTGGCCATCCCCCACAAGCCCTGTGGCAAGGCAACATGAGGTGACCAGCCCCTCTGTGACACCACCGCAAATGGCAAATGGAAGTGCAAAGTCCGCGATGGCGGAAATGTCCCCAAAACGCCCCTCACCGCCGTCGTACGGCGCCCTAGGTGCAATTCCGCCACCCATCTTAGCGGTCACCGTAATGAGCGGCAATCGGAAAGTACGGTGACCGTAAATATACGGAAACGGAAGTAAAAACATGGTCCCGGAACGGGAAACAGCAAGCCGTACACCTATAAAATCTGAATTCCCACACAACCATAAAAAATACTACCCTGAGACACATCCCAACCCGTCATCCACCCTAGTGAAAGCAATAAAAATGGGAAAAGTAGCGAAAAAAGCGTGCGACCGCAAGCGGCAGGTCCACTTCTCCCGTGAGGAACTCACCGTGCTCACAGAGACCCTCCAGGAGAATGCTGCCGTCGTCTTCTCGACGCAAATGACCAGGACGGCACTTGCGAACAAGAAGGCCATATGGGCCCTGGTGGCACCGCGGGTAAGTGCGGTGGGGACCACACCCCGCAACCCACAGCAATGCAGAAAGCGATGGGACGACCTGCGGATACGCGTACGGAGCATACTATCCGCCAACCGTAACATTGCCACAGCTACCGGGGGAGGATCGCTATCACCCATCAAGTTGACCCCCTGTGAAGAAATCTGTGCCTCCACCATTGGAATGGAGAGTATAGAGGGAGTCGGAGGGATGGAGAAAGGAGTGCAGACATCCGAAGAATCAGGTAGGTGGGCCAAATAAAACAATGCTAAATCCACAATGTCCAATCATGTGAAGAACCATGTGTCCACATAGTGCAACAGTAACACATGTCCAGGAGAACGTCCACATACATTGGCCTGATAGCGCACTTTAAAACTCACATTAAATACATAAATAATTAAAAATCCTAAAAACACCCTCTACACGTGCAGCAGGCACACCCTAACTGCAGGCTGCAAAACAACTGCATCCTCAATCCACACAAAAATGAAACCACCTCCAAGGCCCCGACCCAAATCACCCTCAGGTACCAGCCCAATGCATGTGATACATTGCCATTCCAATTTCCACAGACCCATTAATAACGCTCGCCCTCCTTTACTCCACCACAGGGTCCGATTCAAACGACGAGCTCCAGGACACCCCTACCAGCACACCTGCAAAGAGGGCCAAGACCAACGGCCAAAGACCCTCCACCTCAGCTGCACGCATCAAGACACGGCAGCAGCACAAATCAAGTGGCAGCACACAGGAGGGAACTTCAACAGGCACCCCAGCAGCCAGCATGCCCACAACAGCACCACCACAGGTCCCCCCAATGGATGCCACAGAAGGCACTGCTTCTGGTGGCAGCAGCACCATAGGTGACACTGCATTAATGGCCGCATGCTCCGACACAGAAAACGGGGATGTCGAAGTAAGATCCATCCATGACCTGTCTCAATCCCCCTGTTTGTTTCATCCCGTACACCATGAGGATACCACGCAAGGGCACCCACAAGACGACGACTGGCCATCCCCCACAAGCCCTGTGGCAAGGCAACATGAGGTGACCAGCCCCTCTGTGACACCACCGCAAATGGCCATGGCACAGCAGAGGCAACAGTCCCTCGACCAGGTGATCGTGCAACAGCAGCAACTGGCCACGCTCCTCAAGGACCATGCTGATGAATGTGGGGGTACTAAGGCAGCCATAGAAACATCAACTGAGACACTTAGGGCAGAAATGGAGAGAAGCACCGAGAGCCTGAGAGTACAAATGGAGAGAAGCACCGAGAGCCTGAGAGTACAAATGGAGAGAAGCACCGAGAGCCTGAGGGGGGAACTGCATGCGACGTCCAAAGACGTATGTGCTGAACTTGCCGCTGTGCGCCGTGTGCTCACTGAGCTCTCACAAACCCTTAGGGACATGCATGGACGTGAGCAGGCAGAGACATCATCCGTTGCAAGTTCCGTCCAGGGCAGCCCCCAACGTAGATCTGGGAGGAACCTGCGCTCCACAGGCAGGGGTGCCCCTGATACCCGGAGAGGGGGCTTGCAATAGCGTCTGCCCACTGACAATGAGCATCTTTGGACACTGGTGTTCGGGGGGAGGTAGGAGGGTGGAGGGGGTGTGTTGGGCTCACTTGGGTGGCGGGTCGATGGGGTGTGTAACATAATTTCACATATGCTATAAACATTGCACAATCATCCAATGAGATGTGTGGACATTGATCTTTGTGTACGAGGCCTTTATAGGCGTACAGTCCATATTGTGCATGTTCCAGACACACACAGTGCCACAAGTCCCGTGTCCATGTATCAGCCACCAGGCGTGAGTGCTAGAAGCATGAATCAATGAGAATCTGACGAATGTCACGGCCCTCCTGTGCCTCGCAGACTCCTTGAGGTGCTGCCACATCCCCACCCTCATCATGACCATCTTCAGGTGCTTGCAGTTCTGCGTCAGGGGGCATGGGCACATTTCTACGTACGCACATGTTGTGTAGCATGACACATGCCATGACCATCTTTGCAACCTTCTCATGGCGGTACAGGAGTGCCCCGCCAGACCTGCTGAGGCAGCGGAAACGAGTCTTCAGTAGGCCGAATGCCTGTTCTATGACTACACGGGTACGTGAGTGGGCATGGTTGTAGTCCTCCTCATGCTGGTTCTGTGGGTTCCGGAGTGGTGTAAGGAGCCATCTCTTCAGTGGATACCCGGCATCACCTGTATGTGGACAATAAAGGATGTTTGTGGAATGACATTGCTACGTACGCACCCCCCCCCTTCCTGCCAGGTCATTGCCGCATCACATACCCCACATTATCATGCATGAAATGAGACTCACCGAGTAGCCAGGATCTGTTCCCTGCGTGTCGCTCCATGTATCGTGGTATTGTAGAGTTCCTCAAGACCATAGAATCATGGGTTGATCCAGGAAATCGGGCACAACAATGTGTAATGATCCTGTTGGAGTCACACACCATTTGTACATTAAGAGAATGAAATTGTTTTCGGTTGCGGTACTGGGCCTCCATGGCATGTGGGACGACCAATTCCACATGGGTGCAGTCGATGGCACCAATGCAACCCGGTATGCCGCCAAGTGCATGGAATCCCACTTTTGTGTTCGTAATTTCCTGCTCCGAGCGTGGTAGAGAGATGTAGTCGTCTGCGTGCTTCAGGAGGGCATCGAGCACTTGCAATAGTGTCCGTGAGAACATTGGCTGTGAAATGCCATGCAACTGTCCGACTGTGTGCTGGTAGGTGCCTGTGGCCAGGAAGTGGAGTACAGACACCACCTTCAGTAGGGGTGGGATGGCGGTTGGGCTATCTATCATGCTGACAAGGTCAGCCTGTGTCATGTCCACAATGGCGGTTATGGTGTCCCGGTCCAAACGGTAGAGGGTGTGGATCTGCTCATCCGTGAGGTTGAACGGATGTGCTCGGAGGCGTGGGATTGCGGGCTGCCTGTGTGGTGGTAGTGGCTGTGCTGGCGGGCCTTGCTGGCCCTGCCTTGCCCTCCTCCTCCTCCTGCGTCTCCTCTGTGCGGCCGGTTGTTGTAGTAGTTGGTGTTCGTCTTCTTCTTGAAGTTGGAGTACTTGCAGTGCTATCAGGTCCCCCAGGGCCAACATCGCTAGTCCTGCCGGTAGCATTTTGGAGTGGGTGTGGTTGTGGGAGGGGGTTGGGTGTGCAATTTATGTGTTTTCAAGCTGTATTGCCTCCACCTGTGGTGATTCATTCCACCTGTGTAAGCTGCAATCCCCTTTGGGCGAGCACGTCCCGCAAACAACGCTGCAATTTTACGCATGCCATCTTGTTATTACAATCATGTATTTGTTCCCGATGGCAGTGAAATATTGGTTCATATGTTCATTCTGCTATGGTCCCATTGTTTCACATACTATCTTTGCAGTCGCGAACAAACTTGTGAAGGGTCAGAGGAATGTAGTACTCGATTAACGGTGGACCCTCATGCAGCACTGTACCGCGGTTCACCGACGGGCGGGGCGTCCCATTTGTGAGTGAAGCCAGTTTGCATTTTCACACATTGCCGCACTACATGGATGAATTTGTGATTTTAGGCGGTCACAGATGCCTTTTCGACGTGATGTTGCAAATGAGGAATTCGAAGGACAGCGCTTTCGGTTTTCAGCTAGCGGCGCGGAGACGCCCACAGGTCTGACTGCAGATATAAAGTTCTATTGTTTAATGTCCTTCGGACAGGGGCCATGGCGAGAATGCAATGATTGATATGAATAGTATGGGATGCGCAATAGCGTAGTGGACGATAAGGCAGGACGTTCCCAAATACATGTTACTTCACAACACTGGAATTCCGGCCTGGAGCACAGTGGATTTTGCAGACTGCATTACGCACAGACTCAATGGAAATTTCACATGTTATGTGAGTAAATAATCAGGCATTTTCATACCGGGATGAGGGAATGATGTATGGATGCATGGACAGATGATTTGATGGAGAGTTTGCCATGTATAGGGCTTTTTGGAATCTATCCACTTCCCCTGCGCTATGTGATGCAGAGCTGCCATAGTGGGACCATCGTCTATCTGCCCTTGTTGAACCCTCCCTGTCTCGACACGCCTTCAAACACTTGTGTCTATGCACGTTACTAATCCCATCGAATGGATTCTGTTTTGACAGACGCATGCACACAAACACTCGTTTGTAATAGTGTTTTCACCTCGATTTTTATAGTTATGATTCGCAAGTGATTTTTGGGTGGGAATAATCCTTTGGAGTGGGCTAGCATGCATATGGCTGTAGATTTAGTGTGATCATTGAAGTGAGTAATACAAATCAAGTTCTGATGGCCATACTATTCTTTTTCATTTCATTTGGGTGACAGGTATCTCCTCCCCTTTTGCCGCTGCCATCTGTATGCCACTCCTGCAGATGGCTTTTACTCCCGACACCTGCTGCTTCGAGTTAATCAGTGGAGCACCATTACGATCTTATGGGACGATCGCCAATGGGCCACATGCCCTTACGCAGTACTAGTGGCTAGGAGCAACATTTCGACCTTTCAGCTGGACTAGTGCCTACCTAATGGGACGGCCCTGCGGTTCTAGGCGCTTCCATGTTGGCTCTTCGAACGTGAATGTAGCCCCTGTGTACCATGAAGGAACAGGGCGTCACACAAGAAGAAGCTGGTCATTTATTGCGGATGCAGCCCACAATAATGAAATATATTTTGGAGTTCATGACCTAATGGCTGTATGGGCTTGGTGATTTTGTGGTGCATTAAATTTCTATTCTGATATTAACCGTGTAGCGTTCTTCTTTGCAAGTAATGTAGCATATTCCTATTTGTGGAGCGATGTATTGTGAGAAGATCTGCATTGGGTTCCGGCTTCTGAGTATAGTTGCGTGGTACTGTACTGGCCGCGTTTGCCTACGAAGCCCAGTGTGGTCAGGGATAGGGGCTACCATTATGACTGTTTTAATGATGTCATGCTCAGGGGCGGGGGATTAGCTTTTGTGTTACAGATGCCGGTCAGCCAGGTGGATTGGTGGAATGATGTGATTATCAGAATATGGCTGGTCACAGGTGCCTGTGTTTGCGTGCGTTTCTTGGAGGGAGACTGAGGTCCTGTCCATTGGAATAGCTTCTGTATTCGTGCCATCTGTGCCCTGCAGCTCCCATTGGCCCCTCTTGAGATGAGCCTGGCTGCTCAGTCACTCTGCCAACTTGTGTGGTACATGCTTATGCTGATGGTTGGTTTGTTTACTGGCAGGAGTACAGGGCTGGTGCAGTCTCCCTCAGGATACTGCTTTGAATGTTGCCTTACACTGGTGTCAGTCGATGGGGGGGCCTGTTTTTGTTTGTCTCATTTTTCTGCTCATGTTGCTGTACTTGAACCTTCACATGCCTGTGCTGCATCAGTGCGGCAATGGTGCCATGGCAAATATGGATGGCCACTCACAAGGCACTTGGAGCCCCTAGATTCATTTGTTCGTTGGCATGCATGGGTGACTTGTACATTTCACTGGTTGCATTGTGTGACTTCATTGCACCTACGAGGAGTTGTGCAATGTGGCCAGGGAGTGGTGTACAGGCACTCAGTAGGGCCATTTACGGTTGATTCGCGATGCCGTACTTCTCACCATGGCGGAATGGTACTTTCCCCCATGCTTGATGGCGTTAGGTACATGTCCGCTAGGGTCAGAATTCGCGTACCGTTGCGCCATGGTGGTAATTACGGTTTGGCATGGCGCGCGTGCGCGTACTTGGTGCAGTTAGCGTTGGCGTTCACTACGGTGTCGCTAATGGCATCGTACTTTACGGTGACGGGTCATAATCGCACCGAGCGCTATTCGATGGCGGTATTGCATTTCCGCCATCGTTTTTCGATTTCCGCCAGGGTCATAATGAGGGCCAGGGAGTTTGAGGCACCTCCCTCGCTTCCTGTCCCCGCAAGACACCCTGGAGCCCGAGGCAGGATTCACTTGTGAAGCCCGCCAAAGACAAAACAAACAAAGGGACCAAACCTGCTTTGGCGCGCAGAGTAAATCTCAGGAAGGACCTAAACAACAAGCAATGGTGGAAAAAGAAGACTGGGGCCGTTTGACGAAAATGGCACCCATGGGTGCTTCACTGCAGCTGCGAACGTAGCCCGTGGTAAAAACACGTAATGGTAGTAAAAAGTAAACCACTGCCACCAGTCAGTAATTGTGAAAAGGGTAACATACAAATATTACATGACAAACTAGACAAAGGGGATACTAAGTAACCCCTCCAGCACCCTATTGTAAGATAGTGTGTGCTGGATCTAGAAAGTTACACATGTAAGTAAAGTCAATTTCACTTTACTGCTCTTGGAAACAGTAGTTTCTCCAAGAGTAAGGTATTTAAACCTCTGGAAATCTGAAAGACTTCCCTGTGCCTCTGCACTGATGGTGCTGTTTGACACAATGCAAAAAGATGCGTTGTAGTTTGTCAGACTCCAAAAACAAAAAGAAACACAGAGTTCAAATCACAGCAAAATGCATGAGAGAGTGGGAAAAAGGTCTCACTCTCTCCAGGTTAAAAATGTAAAAGTCCTAGAGTCCAGCAAAAGTGCTGGGGGTCTGTAAGGTAGAGAGGACGTAGCACATTTCTGAGAATTCTCCCTAACACTGCATTCCCCAATTGTCAAATCAGAGTACACATTTGTCCTTGTCGAGGTCAGGCCCACTGCCCAGGAAGTAAAGTTATAGCACTATTTTTTGTACTTACATTTTGACACTATGGAAAAATAAAACACAAGACAGATTTGCAAAAGCATGCTTTCAGGTCCTTGCTGATGCCCCATGCACAGATCTGTTGAAATCGAGACCAGCGCTTCCGGCTGTAGCCACGGGCAGAAGTTTTAATCCCATTCAACCAATCCCGATTTCAAAAAACATTACCATCCCTCGTAGCCATGGCCACAAGTCAAAAATGATAATCTGGCCAATGCCATGGCCACAGGCTATACCTCGGTCACCAAATGTATATCCCTAATTTTTTCACTTTTTACTGACCCTGCATTGCAGAAATATGCATGGATGTCCCTGAAAATCTAAGATGTTAGCGGACATTGGAGAAGAAAAAAACACCCGATTTTTGGCTGTTCATGGCCATATCCCATCCCATCCTCATCATCCATCACCGGCCCAGAGAAAGTTTCATTTGTTTGACAAGTGAAATGTTGTGTTTTTTTTAATGTTTTTACCACAGTGTCCACGGTCAGCGGCGGCTGTTCGCGAAAAAACATGGCAACCGTTTAAAAAAATCTGACCTAGCTCACTTTTTCAACATCCAATCAGCAGATGTGCATGGTGACTGTGCACATCACATTGCTCTCAGGTTGGTCCAGAGGCGCCCGTGGACTCCGATTTAGGACATGAGCCCACGACCTGACCCAGATATCACTAATTCTCTTTTTTACCTACGTTTTGACCAGGATATGGCTGATGATGGCAACCTTGTTCCTGGCTTTCAAGATGAGATGGACATGGTCCGTTCAAGGGGTGGAATGTCTCCCTACTAAATAATATCACTGAGATTCTACAGCTCACGTGTTGGCCAGACATTCTTGGTGGTGAAACATCAACCCTCATGAGGAAAACTGCATCTGGGTGGTGTATACATTGAGGTTCTCATCTCTGTTTCTTTTGTGTGACAAGATGGCCACAAATTCTACTTTTGAAGCATCTCTCTTAAGTATAAATGGTTGGCTGAAATGCTGCAGGGGGTGAGCAGAGGACCAGATGATATAGACCCCTCTTAAGTTTTTTATTTATTTATTTATTGGTTTTTATAATGCACCTATACACAATGTGTGTCAAGGTGCAACAAGACAACAGGGGGGGGTGGGAGGAAAGGAATGACACAACAGAAACGGTCCTACTAGGCCTTGTAACATTGGGATCGTGCAAGTGCAGTAATAGAAGTGCAGGGGAGAGGGAGGGGGGAGTACCCGCGGGTTAAGCGTGTTCCAGGGGAGGCAAGGTGGATGGAGCCCAGGGAGAAGAGAGTGCAGTGTCATAAGGTCCTTGTCCTAAGTGTGAAGAGTGGGGTGGAAGGGCTCAGGGGGTGCAGGCCCAGACCAGGCTCATGCAGGGCCAGGGAGCACAGAGGGCAAGTGCAGGTTGTGGGGTGTTCAGATGAGACCAAGTGCAGGGGTAGACTGGTAGGGGAGGGCCTGGTGTCCTGTCTGATGGAACCTGGGAGCCAGTCAAGAGGCGGAGGGTGAACATTAGCAGAGGAGGGGATAGGGAAGGAGGACGAGAAAAGGAGGGTCTTGAGAAACTTCTGGAACTTGAGATCCATCTCAAGTCTGAAAGGGGCAGGGAAGCCATTCCAGAGGGAGGCACCTGCGGAGGAGAGAGATCTGCCCCCACACTCTGTTTGGAGAAGCATCTGATCTGCAGATAGTTGGAGCTAGAAGAACAAAGGGCTCTAACAGTGATGCATTTTGGGAGAGAGAGTTGGATGTAGCTGGTTTCCAGGCCCCAGAAAGCCTTGTGGATGATGCAGAGGGTTTTGAACTTGATCCTCGCAGCAACCGGGAGCATGTGCAGAGATTTTAGGGCTGGAGAGATACTGTCTCTGGGCCTGACGCCAAGGATAAGTCCTGCAGTCCGATTCTGGATTAGTTGAAGGGGGAAAAGGGAGGAGTTTGGTAGCTTGAGGAAGAGGCTGTTACAGTAGTCTAGCCAGAAGAGGACCAGAGCTCTGGAGACATTCAGTTTCTGGCAGAAGGTGATGAAAAGGGAGAATGCAACTGATGAGGTGAAGCTGAAAGTGGGCCTTCTTGGCAATGTGCACGATATGAGGAGAGAAGGTGAGAGAGGAGTCGGAGATGACACAAAGGTTTTTTACCTCACAGAAGGGTGAGGTGAGGGTCCTATGGACAGCTGCCAGAGTGTGGGATGGAAGGAGGGAGCAGGAGTCCCAATGAGAAGGATCTCAGTCTTACTGGCTTTAAGGCAGTGATTGTTAGCAGTGCACCATTCCTGGATAGCAGACAGACAGTCAGGTATGAGAGATGAGAGAGGAAGAGGAGGAGACAGAGGAGGAATCTTGAAGGAGAGTTTTGTGTCGTCCGCATAACACTGGTCGTTAGGAGAGAAGGCAGAGATCAAATGGGCTAGGGGGAAAGGTAGATGGTGAAAAGCTAAGGCAAGAGAATAGAGCCCTGAGGGACACCAGAGGAGGAGAGTGAAATGGAAGAGAGAAAAGAGCACAGTAGAACCTGTGAAGGTTGTTCAGAAAGGAAGAAGGACAGACAGTCCAGAGCCCGGTCTGTGATGCCAAGGGTATTTGTAAGGGCGGCATGATTGTCCCTATCAAAGGCTGAGGAGGGCTGAGGAACATTCTTGGTTGCCTATACTGTATAGTCTTCATCTTTTGAACAATGAGTTGTGCGAGGGGTGTGGGAAGGAGAGGGGGATGTTGATTCATATGTTTTGGAATTGTTCTAGATTGGTTGGCTTTTGAGGGGATGTACTGGACAGGCTAGACACGGTCCTGTCTATAAGTCTCCTTAGGAGTCCCTTTTCAACAATCCTTCTGTCCAATAGAGGAAGGTGCATGTTTGCTAGGATATATAGATACTGGATTGACAACGCTCTGATGGTGGCAGTGAAGCAGATCCTGAAACTATGAAAAATCAGGAAAACAACACAATTCGAGAATTGGGTTAGTGATATGGAATTGTTGTCAGATTTTGAGAAATGTATGTATCATAGGAGGAATCAGGAGGATGTCTATTTTGATCTTTGGATGCCATTTAATGACATGTATGGTCCACAGAAGTAGATTGCATGGAAGAAGTTCTAAACAAAAGCATGCAGACTCAAGTTAATATGGGTGGGTGTGCATATACTTATGCGTGTAATCAAGTGTTTTATTCTTGTTTTGTCTATCTCTTTCTACCGTTTGAACATCAATGAATTTACAACTATGGTAATTGTGTTTTGAAAGTTGGTAATAGTACAGTGTTGATATTTTTATTGTTTTGTTATTTACATGGTTTACATTACTTTATACATTAGTACCAATGTTAGGTTGTTGGATAAAATGTTACCTATTAATGAATTTTTGTTGAATATCTGGGAAAATTGATAAATTAAGTTTATAAAAAAAAATAAATGTGCACCATATGGACATAATTTCGATTGCAGGAGGATGGAATGAATTTCATTAGTTGACTGTGTATGATATGTACTTGCTATGCAGTTAATTGTGTTGTGGTCAGTGGCTAGATTCTGGGGGGCATGGGCACAGGCCAAGCCCCCCAGAATATGTGCACTGGGCACAATGAGTACAGAAGTAGTATGTGTATTGTAATTATAGGTAAAGTAATAGGAGTAAGGCCAGAATGATCATAGTAGCCATATGTGTAAAGTAATTGTCCGTATTGGGAGTATAAAGTGTTTGCAATATGAGGTATTATGAAATAGAGTCATTGGGGAACGAAACCATATAGATAAAAAAAAGAAATACAAATATTACAAATAGTTGTAGGTAAACAGTTGAGAGACACTTCTGTAAGTGCACTACACGTTACAACATATAAGCGTATTTTTACATATTGGTGGGCAATAACACATGCATTGGTCTATGGCACTCGACTTACCCTTACATATTCCCCGTCCAGTATAAATGGCATTTGGCACCTGTGATTTCGTGCTCACAAGGGGGCAGGGTGGATGGAGACGCTGAAGGTGTGGTCCCCCATGTGCACCATAAAGGTATCTTATGCACTGTGACTATTCTGCAAATGAACACTTCAGTGCTGGTGTGTGCAGGTTCTCCTTTGAAGGTCTCGTTCCTGCAATGAACATATGTATGAGTCCATTGAATGTTGTACTATTGTTCTTACCCCATTCTCATCGTCGTCCTCTTACATTTACCTAGAGGCTCAACATGTATAGAGCGGTGGTACTTTGTAGGCTGTACTATTACAACAGCCTCTTCTTTAATTTACCCACTTTCTTTCGCGGCCCACTTCAGGAATACAAAATAAGGCTGCCAGAATTATCATTGGCCTAAAGACAAGGGACCATATCTTTGATCCTTGGTCTTCAACCTTTACTTGGCACCTGTAGCTCACCTACCGTCTACATTACTATCTAACTTTAAGTGTTAAACGTATGACAAGCTTCAAGCTATGTGCTGCTTCCTCTTCTGTCCTATCTCACTTATTGCTGACTGTGTATGTGCGAATTAGGAATGTCGGGCATCCAACAATGTGTACCTTAATGCCAGTAAGCCTGAGATCCTTTTTATTAGACCCCCGCCGCTGTTTTCCCTATTGCACTCCGGCTGTTGTCTTTGGGTCCTGTACCTCTGCCTTCCTGTGAGAAAAAAAACCTTGGTGTTATCTTTCACTCCACTCTGTCCGTATGTTCTTACATTATGGACGTGTTCAAGAAGTTACACTACCAGTTGCAAACACTAAGAGGTAATGTTGCTTTTGTCACTTTCCCTCAGCACCTCACTGTCGCAAGAGCTAAAGTTTTGTCTAGGCTGGACTACTGTAACAGCCTCTTTGTAAATCTCACTGCCTATACTCTTAGACGTCTGCTACTTATTCAGACAGCACTGCAAGACTTGTGCTGGCCCTTAACTGAAGGGGTGATACATCTCCTGTCCTAAAATCTATACACTGGCAGCAATTGGATCTGCAAGGATCAATTTCAAGACTGTCTGTATTTGTTTGCAAGGCTTTTGGGGCGTAGGGACCAAACTACTTGCAGGTTTATATTCTTAAGCATTTTATTCCAGCTGTTTACTCCTGCACCTCCAACTCTTTGAGGGTTAGGCGCTTCTGTAGATAGAAAGTGGGGGGGGGGTTGATTTCTCTACTTGGGTGGTGGACTCCTCTGGAACAGATTTCCTGCCCTTCTGAAACTAGAAAAGGAACACCTCTGGGTCTGCAAGTAATTGAAGACTTTCCTTTATGCTTCTGCTTTCTCTGTGTCTCTCCCCTGCTGAAATTGTTCATTCTGCTGCAATATCTGGTTACTTGGCCACCCGGTAAACGTTATGGGGACTAGGTTGCTTATCACCAGTATCTCCATTCACTGTGTCGGGGCCCAGCACGCCCTATGGAAAGAATCTGCAAGCACATGGTGCCATGACTATTTGCACTTATTATAACTGGGCACCCCAGCGTCACAAACTGGAGGGTCATTATTGCACTCTCCCCTTGCATCCCTCTGCCACTTCTGCTCTCCTTGCGTGATATGCCTGACTGAAGGCTTAGTAAGATCATTTATTCTGTTTCCTTTTGTTGTTCCCTTGTCAACGTGCGCCTGAAAACACCTGTGTAGAGGTGCATTACAAATGACTTATTATATGAAATTATAGTTTGGTTTCCTGGACCCACCACTTTTTTTGGTCTTGTGTTTTGTTCTTAGTGACTTGGCAAATAACGAATAAATAAATGAACAAAGTAAATGAAGTTTGGACACACTGGAAAGTTGATACTATGCTAAGTGGATGCAGATTGCAATAGATGAAGATTGTATGTGCCACAGTGTTAGCCAACGTTGAAGTAACAGGCAAAGGAATGTGTATTGCCAATGTGCATTATGAACATGCGACTTTTCACATTTACATCTTAATGCACAGGGCAATAATGGGTGTGTGCATGAATGCAGAAATGGATATGAATGTGGGAATAGATGTATACAGAAGCTAGTAAGCTTGTATTGCATGTTCGTGTTTTTACACTTTTACGTGATGACTGCATTTGTATTTTTGTCAGTGTTATTTTTTGAAGTTCCAACAGTTATGCTGGTCAACGTGTGTGGCCTTCATGATTGCTTTAAGGATGACATTGAAGATGCTTGTATTATCGACAAGACTGTCTGGGCCGCGGAAACACAAAACCTGCAGCTCTTTTTGACAAACTAGTTTTCTTCACAATACATTCAATGTTGCCGATACAACTGTGTGCTAGGAAATTATTTTTATAGCTCAGAGCAGGGGGCACACTATTGTTGATGTATAGGGAAATACGCGCCTGTGGGCACTGCGGATAAGGTTATTTTTGAAAGAAAATGTAAATGTATTGTAAACGGGCGCATTGATACCAGTAAAATGGAAGTAAATATTGTGATATGTGGTTCACTTAAAATATTTGGTTGTTTTTGTACTTCACTGTTGCCAGTAATAATGTTAATTGTTGTGGCATGTGTTTCCAGAAACAAAACTGACTCGGGCACGCTGTGAATGCTACATGAAGGGTGGCATTGTTATGTGTCCTTCTTAACAGTGAACTAAGAATTTGTAGGAGTAAAAGTGTCATAAATCTGCAAAGAAATGATAAGATTCACTATATTAAAAGCGGACATCGGAAAGTAAAGTTTTGATTTCAGAAAAGTGTGCTGTGCAGCGGTTGGTCCTCTACAACATCAGAAATATGGATTCGCAAAACAAACGGAATGTAAGCAAAATTTTAAGTGAAAGCTATTGAAGTGTAGAAAGTGTACTGTCTGCCATATGATAAACGTTGTGCCAGATGAATATTCAATTTGCTGAAAGATAGGCGTCATACAAGTTACGTGCAACTTCAATTTATAGCCATTTGTATATTTAATTGTAAAGTGCTTACTAAAATAAGTTTTTCTGTTATCCATTTTACATAGTTATATTATCCCGGCCGATGGATTCTTCAACAGTGTTTGGACAATAATGATCAACTATGGATGTCTTATAAGTAAGTATTGTGTGGGATTATCGTCAGACAACAATTTGTCCTTTTGCGGTTGCCGTAAAAAGAAGCAACATGGTCGCATATAGGTTCTAGAAAAGTGCAGATGTGAAAGTGTTCCATTTATTTCAATTTAAAAGCAATGATTTCTTCATGCGTAATGGAGCACCATGTGCACAGATTATTCGCTGCTTATGGAAAATATGGTTTGGTGGAGATCACAAACACTTGCATTGATGGATCGATGATCGGATTTGGCAGTAGACGATTACAGTTGCCAGTTTCAGTGAAAATTTGAACACTGCGGCATTCGGCAGCTATGATCTGTTTTCGAAAAATGTTATGAAGTTTTCGTTAACTTAAGTGAATGAAAAGTATTTCTTACGGTCCCCACTATTGCTATTTTCTTCAAAATAAAATATTTCCATCATTTCTGTAAAAAAGTTTTGTGTTTGTCTTGAATGTTTGTGCTTAAGGTCCTTGTTCTGCGTAACATAACTTTATGATGTTGGTCGTTGGATATTGGTGATGACTGTGTACGTTTGGCTACGTTGCCCATTAAGTCACTAAAATAGGTGGAGCTCATTCTGAGCGTATAGTGATGTTAGCATTAGGGGCGAGCGAAAATAATTAGTGCTGCACAGCCATTTGAAGTTCAGATGATAGAATCTTATTGAGTTTATCTACTTTAAGTAAGTAGATGGATTCTATAAGATTACTTTTTTAGTGTGAAATGAGGTTCCTTTTTTTTTTAGGAAATGCCACAATGTAAGGTGGGATGGAAAATGAGGGAATAGGCACCAAGCAGTAATATGGAGGGGCAGATGGACAGGGTAAGATGTTGCTCGTGTGTTACATCTAAGACAGGGGCAATGTTTTTCATGCTCTTTGCAAGATAGGTGGTGGAATTTTGTGTCCAACAAAAAGTAGGCTGTGTGATTTTGGTACTGGTTGCGCAATATAAGGTGAAGGAAGATAGCCTCGTATTTTCTAAAAGGGGAACAACTTTTCTGAGAGCATTGCAGTGGTTGAATTGGGTGTGGCGGTGCATGGATGGGGTCCCCTAGGAGTACTGTCCAGGTAGACTGCACTTTCATAGCTTTAGCCTTTGGTACATTCCCAACAGTGGTAAAGAACTGCCACACCCATGATTCTCTCTTGCTGCAAGAGGAAGTGTGTGGATGCGGTCGTGAACACGTCACCATGCCACACGCCCGAGGTCACATGAGGCTGTTTGGAGGGTCTGCGATGATGTCAGATGTTCGCGGACGACGACGTATGCAAACACAATGGAAAAAGTTGCAAAAAGTGAATAGAAGTATTAAAAATGATGCTAGAAGGTGTGGAATGGCAAGGTTTTAAGGTGGAAGTTTGTAAAATGGACACAAATGTTGCTATATTGGGGTACTTATGATATTAGTAAGTTGTAAGACATTAGCATGCACTGGTAAAAACCCATGAAATGTACTGAAAAAACGTTGTCAAAGGACGTTATGGTTAAGTTGCACTAATGCACTAATAAAAACCTATGAAATTCAATTAAAAATCTTTGTTAAAGGGACGTCATTGTTACAAGTAAAACAGAAACACCTCAGAAATGTGCCAGTTATGGTAAGCTAAGCAACCATAACTCGCGCCACCACTGTGCACTGCTAAGACTAACACCCAGGACATCAAAGGTGACATCACAAGTGTCATTGATGACATCACTGATGACATCAACTATCTCGGCCACTTGTTTTTGTCTACTGACATGATTAGTCTAGTTCATTGTTTGTACTGTCAATGAGAAATTCCAAAGTTTAAAAGGTGCTATATATCTGCAAATGAACCTTTTTATATGTTTTTGAAGTACTTTCCTTAGGGTTTGGTCTGAGCTCATGGTGCACATACATGGGGCAATAAGCAGGCCACAAAAAACTTGCTATAGTGGGGAAAATATGATATATTTAAGTTGTAAGAAATCAGCATGCACTGGTAAAAACCCATGAAATGTACTGAAAAACTTTGTTAAAGGACGTGATGGTTAAGTTGCACTAACAAAAATCTATGAAATTCATTGAAAAATCTTTGTTAAAGGGACGTTCTGGTTACAAGTAAAACACGTGATGTCACTTTTGATGTCCTGGGTGTAAGTCTTAGCAGTGCACGGTGGTGGCGCGAGTTATGGTAGCTTAGCTTACAATAACTGGCGAATTTCTGAGGTTTTTTGGTTTTACTTGTAACCATAACGTCCTTGTAACGAAGGGTTTTCAGTGAATTTATATATATACATATATATATATTTTGCATATTTGAAAGCTTTCTTGGAATGCCTCTACTTCCTCAGGCAGAGATGAAATAAAGCATTTGAAAAACATCACAGCATTACAGCTTTAATAGCCACTCCTGCAGATACCCCATTATCTGTGCCTATCTGTACCTGATTTGTAGCAAGGCATATGGATGTTCAACTCACCCACACATTGCAGTCTTCAAGGCCTAAATGGTACACTGTGTCAAATAGGGTAAAGTGGAGAACAGGGAAAAGAAATGAAAAAAACAGCTCATCCTGTTAGTGACAACTAACCAGCCCCTCCTGTTTTCCTGAGAGCACACACAAATGGATTTTGTCAAGTGGGGCCTAAGTTATATGACTATTTTCTCTATTTACATTTTGACACTTTTCTAAACATGAAACCTAGACGATTTGCAGCAAACCTGTGTAAGGAGCATTGGAAAGGACCGGAAAACATGGTTTTGTAAGTGTGTGCATGTTTTATTTTTCGAAAAAGGTCAAAATGTAGGTAGACAAAATAGTGATATACCTTTGGTGACTGAGGTATAACCGGTGGCCATGGGCAGTGGCCATATTATCAATCTGGCTGCTGGCCATTACCATGAGGGACCAGCAATAGGGTTAAAGTGGGCATGGCCACAAGGGACCGGCTATTTGGTAAAGGTTTTCAAAATTGGGATTGGATTGAATGAAAAAAAAAATTCTGCTTGTTTATACAGGTTGAAATGCTTGATAGGATTGCAACAAATATGCACAAGGAGGGTCAGCAAGAACTTCAAAGCATGGTTTTGCAAACATGTCCTGTGTTTTATTTTTTTTAAAAGTGTGGAAATGTAAGTACATAACACAGTGATGTAACATTGGTGTCTGGGCAATGGGCCTGGCTGTTAGCAAGGAGAAATGTGTATTCTAATTTGCTTATTGGGGAATATGGCATGGCCGAAGCCCATGGATTTGGAGACTGGCCATGGCTGCAAGCCATGAGCACTGGCCATTGGTCACATTATATGGGCATAGTGGACACTGAGCTAGGATGCAGAGTAGGTGCAGTGAATAATAGGGGTTGTTTGGTTCTGTTGGGGTCATGGTTGAGCCTTATGCCCTAGGCAATTGAATGATGATTTGCATCCCCAGCATGCGCTGCTAATGACAGACATAAATAATTATGTGTTGCAAAAAATGTTTCTTAAAGGAGGTCTATAGTTC
Organism: Ambystoma mexicanum; assembly: GCF_040938575.1. Taxonomy (NCBI): domain Eukaryota; kingdom Metazoa; phylum Chordata; class Amphibia; order Caudata; family Ambystomatidae; genus Ambystoma; species Ambystoma mexicanum. Next base: position 1,390,530,452 of record NC_090922.1, read on the forward strand.
CTTCATATATATGAAAAGAGGAATTATTAATAACTTTGATATACAGTGATGTAACACCACGAAACATTTTCACTTACAAGAAAATTAAATTGACAGAAACATTTTGTCAAAGGAATGTTACGGTTAAGATGCATCCCACCCTTGCGACTCCTCTGCTCCAGTAGTTAGCCAGTGGTGTCCCACCTTGGCATCTCTTGGCATTACCCTCCTGGGTTCTCATGCGCAACTGTACGACTCCTTCTATTTATGCACTTCTCTCACTATTTGTTGCCCATGATATACACCCGGAGTTTGACAGAGGAAGAAATCAATTTGCATTTTACAGGATAGGCCATAGGGAATCTCAAAGGATGGAACATACAGTTCTCTGTGGATAATCACATCATTGAAGTAGGCACCCATGTAACCTCGATGATGGTAGAAGAGATGGCTAATCACCCTTGGAATCTCATAACGATTCTATATAGCTGAAAGTGTATGGAAACGAACTGAAACAGGTGGTTTTGTGCATGTCCTTATGGTGCTGCCCAAAGGTTTGTGTACATTGTGAGAGGCTCAAAACTAGTAACCCTGCATTTCACACCTGGCATACTGGCAGAGGTATGGACTGCAGATCCCAGGAGAAGGGAGCATCTGGCCCCCTCTGGGATTCAGTTAGGGGTTCGCCTGGTGCACCAGGAGCCAACAAAGCTGGCTCTGCACGGCAACACACGCAATAAACTCGCCACCTAAAAGTACTCAATAAGGTGGGTGAAATCACAAACTGCACCCACCCTCAAGTATTGCATGCTGGGAGATGTCTGCAAAGATGTTGGCATTTGAAAAAGGATTGTACATACCCCCTGGAGACTAATATGAGGGAACTCATTTGCCAGTGTTGTGGCCTTTTATTAAGAAGTCGATTACTTACAGTGTAGGAATTCAGAGAGAAGGTGATCTATATAATATATGAAAGGATTCCAAAAAGGAAATCCCCTTCTAATGTACATTAACATTTTTATTATTTTGTTACAATTTTATTATCATTTCGGTCTTTCATTATAAGCAAATGGGGTGATGTTGTGATGCACCTGAACCAATCAGGGAGACTTGGGAGCATTGCTTCATGTTATAGTCTTGCAAATCTCGCTTTTCAGTGTGGCAGTCACCACCATCTGACATTCCAGAGTGCCTGACAGCCATTGCCTGCCCCACCACTCCATTTCCCATCACCCTCTTCCTCACATCTGCTACTCCAACCAACTCACCTGCCTCCTCCAGCTCCTAACCACTCACCTACTGCCACTCCTGGGACTTCTTCTGATGCCATGTCTGCTGTCTGCCTCTGCCCACACCGTATGATCCCTCTTTCCACAGCGGGAATTATTTCTGTTCTCCGATCCTGAACATCCTTCGCAGGTTTTCTTGGGTGCCCTCCCCTCAGGTTCTCAGTCTCATCCTCAAGTGCTTCCCCCACCCTTCTACTCTGATCCTCTCTCGGGCTGTCCTTTCGGTTAGAGGGGTTCCACCACCCTTCTTCCCTAGTCTTTTCTCAGCTCAGTCTCGGGCTTAAAGGGGTTCCTGCATACTTCCTTTATTTCTCCAGAGTGTCTCCTCCTCTGCTCCTAGGGATGCCATCTCTTCTTCTGACTACATCACCTCCTCACCTTACATTTCTGAAAAATTGTGGTTTTCTTTCCTCAATATGCTGGAGGAGACATACTGAAAGGATGGCGACAATGTCAATTGTCTATTATCAATTGGCTAGCAACCCAGTTCGGCCACTAATCTCTAGCTACTGGTGCATAAACAATTTAGTCTAGCCTTTGCAGTCTGCAAAGTATCTACTGATAGACTGATGCAGATGAAACTCAGTTGTACATGAGAGTAAATAGCGTGCAGGACATCACTTGTCTCTGCAATTACTTAGCCATCATCCAGCCCTGGATGTCGAATTTATACCTTAAACTAAACCCACACAAGACTGAATTTGTCCTTATCGGGCCGCCCACTAATATGCGATATGTGCCTGGAAGTATTTTTTCCACATCTCTCATACTTAGCAAAATCCTTAGGTTACACCATTGACAGCAGCCTCTCATTTCAGAAACAGGTAGCCAAGAATGCCTGGCACTGATTTCCACACTTCATAAAATCTAACCCTTCTACTCGCTGCAGGACTTCTGGACCATAGTGCAGGCCCTTGTGGTCTTGCACATCGATGGGGGAAATGCCCTCTTGTCAGGTCTCACACCTGCTCACTTTGCTCCCCTAAAAGCAGTCCACCCTGCTGCAGCATGTCTTATTACAGGTGCAAAGAAATTTGACAGAATCACTCCGGTCCTACATAAATTACATTGGCTTCCTCTCCAGACCAGGCTACTGTTCAACAGTGCATGTATCATCTACAAAGCAGTCAAGAGTAGGACACCATGCTACCTGGCAACTAAGCTCCACATATCTAGTGGCACACTCTCCTCACTCAGCAAATTGACTAACCAACCTGAATCAAAACTTATCCTCAAAGTGACGAGCCATGTATAATCCTTTTCTTGTCATGCACCCTCCCTGGAACACAATCCTGGTGTCGGCTGAGACTGTCCCCTCAATTCTTCTTATTCTCAAACACTGAGCCTCAACTCACAGTACTGTGCCACTGTTAAACGATGCCAGCCCAAATGCTGGCTAACCACACTCTGTACAGCGCCCCCCTGCACTTGAGCTAGGTCTGCGCATTAAACAATAAAATAAAATAGAATAGTAAAGGGTGAGTATTCAAGGTTACCTCCCTGCCATTCACATTATACCATGATCAAGAGCAATAAATGTTAAGATCAGACGTGATTTGAATGGCATACAGCTGTCATTGGTATTGTTTTGTAGCACTGTATCCTCATCAAAAACTGTGTTTGGTTGAGCTGCAAGAAAGTCATGCTGACGCAACGTAAGGGCCCATTGCCTATTTTTGACCTGGCTATACACACACATAAGATGACCACTGTCACGCCACAGCAAAGATGAAAAGAGATAGAACTATTTCATCAGCTGTCTTGAAAGCCAAATCAGCCAAATTCCAGATCAAATATAAAAATTGGATGAGACTTCACAAGCTGAGTATATATAAGACCAACGGAAGATGGTATACACTTTAATAAAGACAAACGATGCCAGGAAGTTCTGGCATCTATATTGCTCCCATATTTCAGCACAAATGCCCCAAGAACTATGTAGCATCTCAGAACAGGCTTGGACAACCCACATAAAAAATGATATCACGATCCTGCTAGCCCCCGCAAGGAGGTTAAGTTGCCAACACCAGTCACTTCCCTTGGTGATCTACAGTTCGACTTATTTCATCTTGGGTAGCATATCTAAACTAAAAGCATCTAGAGCCCCCGACCCAATGAGTTAGGAAATTCAGCCATAAAACGCAATCCTTCCTTTTGGGGCAACCTATTGCTGCTCATGTTCAATGACATCATCAGAACTGGTATTATACCGAGCAGTTGGAGATGGTCTATTTTTATCCCAGTATATAAGATGGGAAATTGTTCAAAAGTGTATCACGCCTCTAGTTGTGGGCCAAACCCAAGCACTGGTTGTTTGTTCTTTGGTGTTGTTCTATATAAGTGTTGTTCTATGTTTATGTTAATGTGTGCTTGTAACGCGCCGATAGCCCACGGGCATTAGGGTGCGGAGTAACCAAAAAAGTTCAAACATCATAATAACAGCTAACAATTAAAGAGTGACTTATCTCCGATAGGGTCATTTATTGAAACAGATGAGTTTTCAGTAATTTCCTGAAACTCTGATAGTTTTCCACTTGCCCGAGAGCGGTGGGCAGCTTGCTCCAGTGTTGTGCTGTCCTCACAGTGAAGGGTCTACCTCGACCTGAGGTGCGATTAACTCGTGGTACGTTGAGCAGGCCTGAGTCGGCTGATCTTAAGAGTCTCTGGGGCTGATTCATGGAATTATTTGCGCCGAAAAACAACAATATGTGCGCCATTCTGCCCGCAAACCACTGTTTAACAAATGGGCAGAATGGCGCACAAATCGCCGTTTTCTGGTGCAAAAATTCCATGAATCAGCCCCTCTGAGTGTAAATTGAGAGTTGTTTTTTTAAAATAACTCAGTGCATTGCCAAATAAGCACCTGTGGACTTTTGTCATGGATTTAAATATGACTCTTCAACTCTGAGCCAATATGTTCTATATAATTGTATATAAATATATAATGTTCTATATGGTCTATATAATTGTTGTTCTATATGTTTGTTGTTCTATATAAAGTTGTTAAATACTGAAAAAAAGTAACAGTTAGGCTTACCCAGGAAGGAGCCATCCCAGCCCTGATCATCACAAATAGAGGACTCAAGCAGGGGTGTATTTTAGCACCCCTCTTGTTTAACCTCCACATGGCTGACATGGATGAATTCTTGACGAGCTGCAAAATGTTCCCCCTAATATACGTGGAGCATCCTTGCCCTGGATTACCTTTGCAGATGACACAGTCTTGCAAGACAGGACACCTTTGGGTCTCCAGCATTCGATTGATACGCTCTAGTTTTATGCTCATGAAAATCCTCTCAAGATCAATCGCAACAAGGTTTTGCAGATCAATGTGAAAAAGAAGCATATAGTAAAACATGTTTGGCACATGTGTGGTGAAGCATTGCAAACCGTGACCAATGTTTGTATTTAGGGTTGCCGTTTTATAATGCACCCAAAGTTCATCAATTTAGCACCACATTTGGCTCAAAGTGATGCGTGATTGGCAAGCAATTAAAAGCTTCATAGCAAATGTTGGCGGTTGCCCATTGCGGGATTCCTCGAGGTCTACAGGAAGGCTGTAGTTCCTAGCATATTATATGCTATGGAAACTTTGACAAGCACCCAGGTGAGATGCTTGAAAACCATTGAGGGTAGGCTGTTGAGGTCCTTGTTGGGTCTTCCTGCAACGGTGCCTGTGGAAGCATTGCGTTTAGAATTAGGCACCATAGGCAAGCAAATACGCACCTTTTTTTCAATTTTTGCTACAGGCGTGCAAAAATATCTGACAACATTTTCAGGCCTCTACATTTGCTTACATATTTGCACTCCCAAGGGAAAAGGGTGCCCAATGTTTTGTACGACCTGAAGCAGCAGAACGAGTAGTAGAATGCATTCAATCTGCTCACCAGTGGTTATTTCGCCCTGCCCCAATGGTACGATTATGCGGAGTCATCAACCTTTCTACTCTGCTGCACTATTTTTCAATAGATGTTGTTGAACTTCGCACATTAAACTGGTTTATCCTTCGGAGAGGTATAGACAACCCACCTTTGCCTCTTTGGCTCTGAATTAAAGCTGCCAGACATTATTAAAGCCTAGTCATGCCAAGTAGGATAAGAGACAATTCATAATTATAATAGGTTATTTATAAAGCGCTTGATACCCAGGGGGTTCTAAACATGGACCCAGGGATAAACCTGTGTTGCTTTGTATCCTCTTGCTTTCAAGATGAGCGCCTTGCCCCTAAGATGCTGAGAAAAAACTGTTTGCATAAGAAGCGGATAACACCATGCTAAGCTTTTACCCAGCACACATTGGACGTAGACCAGAGTCTGCTCACAGGAATGTGGTCCTTACAGTTACTAAACATCTTGAAGCCGTTGGTTTGTAACCTAGTGATTTGTTAGATGCCATGAATTTCCATCTTAAACTCGAAATGAAATTGATTGCTTGGGACTGCATGTCCTCAATCGATGATCATGCAACCAAGAAACGCTTCACCTGTACGCTACACAGGGATTTCAAGGTATCGATCCTAGTAGCTACCTTACTGAAATCAGTAGCAATAAACTCAAGCGATTCATCTTATGCTTGCGCTTGAATATGCTCCCTGTACTCAAAGTCATGGTAGCTTGGACTCCCGGAGAGCAAAGATTGTGCTGTTTCTATTATATCACCATTGTAACCAGTTGACGTATATTGAGTGGCTGTACTCATTTCAATGACCTTTACACCAAGGGATTTACTAACCTTTGCATGAGTGACAACATTTGCTCAGATCAATTTTGGTCTGCTATATACACTGCGGACTCATTGGTGAATATGGCTGCCGCCTTCCATGTTTGGGAGTGTGGCTCACTTAAAATTGCTCTTTTATAGAAAAAAGGCAACAGTTATGGGTTTGTTGTGATGTGTTGTGCCAATATTAAGTATGTGTACTTCACATATGATTTTCAACACTGGAAATGTGATGCATTGTTAAATGGTATTGTTTTACAAAAGTTGATTTTAATTTGGTAACACGTATGCAAAAGGCTAGATTGTTACCCGGAAGCATTACATTTAAAAGAAAAACTGTGTTTGCTGCACAACACAAGTGTCTGAATGACTGGAGTCGGCCGTCTTGACGCAGGGTGCCTTGGATGTGGTGACTTGAAGGTGCAAGTTAGAGAGACGTAGGAGCTCTCTGGTCCTGCAATAATCAAAACCTTTAAACAACCACTTTTCAATGGTGATTACAACCGTTCGACCATGCGCCAATAGCATGGCTTTGAGTTTCATACCGGCTCCAAAAGAAGTCAATGGGCCTCATTACGACCCTGGCAGAATGGGTTAACGGGTGCCGCTAATGGAGGCGGACCCTTTAAACCCATTCCGCCTCATTACGAGGTTCCCTCGCGGGACCCGGTAAGGACGCCTGGTCAAACCAGGCGTCCTTACCGGGTCCCGCGAGGGGTCCAGGGAGCTAACAACGGGCCGGTCGTAATCGGCCCGTTGTTAGCTCCCTGAATCCATTCCCATTGAGCCCTATGGGCGCTCAAATGGGAATGGGGAAGGTCCGAGCCCGGGTTCCCTGAAGGAGGAATTACCGGGCCCTCCAAACTTGGAATGGCCTGGTAATTCCCCGTTCAGGGAACCCGGACCCAGTTTTGGCTACTGCCAAAGTCGTAATGAGGCCCAAGGAGTTTGAAGAACAACAGCTTATCACAGAGCAGCCGCACCTGCAGAACATAAAGCAACAGGATCAACACAACTCAGTAATTTTCCATTCACATTTAATATTTGTGTGTGCATCCAGATGTGTAGTTCCAGGTGTTCAGCAACTGGGAAAGACAATGAGGCAACTGAAATAAAGAAACATGTAAAGCTATGCCGTTTGCAAGTGAAACGTGCCTGTTGAAGGGTGAGGTAAGTTAGATAGCCTTGCAGCAGCAGTTGATCCTCAGTCAGGAGGGATCAATGATCTTGATGGAAGAGCCAGGATGCACGACTCTATGCAGCATCTCACACTTCAGACTTCACAATCAAAGTGTTGAAGACAGAATAGATGATGAACTCGACATGTGAGTGACCAGGCTTGGACATCAGAATAGGCAACATCAACCAAATGGCCCTTCTACACCCAGGAGAAAGTCTCCTAGAACCTTTAGGAGGCCTTGCTGCACTGTGCATCAAATATTCTGTGACCAAGGATTGAAAAAGGTAGGAGGGATTTCTCTTTTAGGTTGGCAGGGTGTGATGATGGATGAGTTAGAGTGGGATCGTAGCTTTATTCAGAAATAATCATAAAAGCAAACAGATTCCAGACACCACATAAAATTATCATAGACACACACGCACACAAAATTTTAATATTATGACGCTAAATTGAAAATAGGCAACACTATCCTTATATGGTAGACACATGAAGAGAAAATATTGCAGAAACTTTACATTCTGCACAAGATACATATTTGTCACTAACCAAGGCATACTAGCCGTTTGTAAATCTGGCTAACAGAAGGACACCTACACACATTTTAATGTAGAGCATGCATGTATATGAAGGCACAATTGTGTCAAGATATTCCTCACCCCCCTCCCCCCCTTAGATTCTATTAGAATGTTGCGAGTGGTCTGTGGTGCTATTATACATTTTTCCAAGACATAACTCAAGGCCATGACACGCATGCAGTTTTAACTGTGTGTGTGTTTCATAATTATTGATTGGTGAATTTTCCAAAATACTTATCAGGTTAAGAGATCTATGTGTTAACCATGGCAACAATGACTTCCCGGCAGAATTCCATACATCAATAAGTCCATCTTTATATCTACTAAGGTTCGAATTTCTCCACAACCTAATCCAGGATTCTGAGGACCTAAAATGCAGAATTTTTTCAATTTTCATTAAATATAATTGAAAACGAATCGGCGCATTTGATGCACTTTTAGGAAGGCCTACGAGTTCTTTCAGGAAGCCATTTGTTGCAGCGCCCAAATGTGCAGCATTACCGTGGGCATCCCACATAAAATTCAGCAGATCCTGCCTGCCTCTTATATTGAGGTTAATAATAAAGAAGAGGTTGATGAAGCACCTGTGTCTTAGCATCTTTGTTCAGGCGGCCATCTGACCTTTGGCTATTACAAAATCATCCATGTGAGCATTACCTTGTTGCTCCATTCCCTGTAATGCAAGAAGCAGAAATGGTGTTAATTGGATCCGTTCTCATTATGGTACTAATGCGAGCTTTTATGTAAGATCTGTAAAATTGCCCAGGTTTGCTTGGAATTGCCTGCCTTCGAGAGCGCTCCGTTGAAAGGAAGCGTGGCTAAAGGGTGCCAGGTCTTGATCTGTAATACATCCTATTCATAACAATGCTCGCAGTTGGATGAGTCTTGATGAAGATCTACTAAATAAATCCTACGATAATCATCATGACTTATTATTCTTGATTGGCTCAGGAGAAAGGGATAGAAAACCAATTCCTGAACACGTTCTGAGCTATACCCATAATAGATAGGCCAAAACACGTGCCTGATCTTTTCACTTGGGAAATAAGAGTGGGTGAAATGGCTGATTTCCACAGAAAATTGGATTGGGAAAAATCTTCCAAGAAGAATTTATCTTTTTTGCCACGCATATACGCACCTTTTTTCAATTTCTGCTGCAGGCGTGCAAAAATATCTGGCAACATTTTCAGACCTATACATTTGCTCACATATTTGCACTCCCAAGGGCAATGGCGCCCAATGTTTTGTACGATCTGAAGCAGCAGAACAAGTAGTAATTCTGCTATTGTAAGAATGCACTAAATCTGCTCACCAGTGGATATTTGGCCCTTCCACAATAGTACGATTGTGCGAAGTGAACAACCTTTCTACTCTGCTGCACTATTTTGCAATAGAAGTTGTTGAACTTCGCACATTAAACTGGTTTATCCTTAGGAGAGGTATTGACAACCCACCTTTGCCTCTTTGGCTCTGAATTAAAGCTGCCAGACATTATTAAAGCCTAGTCATGCCAAGTAGGATAAGAGACAATTCATAATAATAATAGGTTATTTATAAAGCGCGTGATACCCATGGGGTTCGAAACATGGACCCAGGGATGAACCTGTGTTGCTTTGCACCTTCTTGCTTTCAAGATGAGCGCCTTGCCCCTAAGCTATCCTCCTGAGACAATGACTATCTGGAGGAGAGACCTGCACTTAGAAACTACCACCATTATTGTTTACACCATCAAAGCACTTCGATGGAAAGAGATTGAATCATTAACATAACGTAGGGGGGATAACTGGATCCTGCATTATAGTTCATTTAGAGAGTTCTTCAATGTTAGGCTTGGAAGTGTGTGCTGCTGACATCAGGTGTTTATTCTCTTAACATTTGGTGAATGGGCTTGAAGACTGTGTCACCGCGCAGAGCCAGAGAGAATATATTTGGTTTTGGTGCATATGTTGCTGCTACACCGCGGAGAAGGAAGGGAAATGGTGCAGAGAAGCAGAATATTTGTCTAAAATCAAAACTGTCAATTATATTGGCAGGTATTGGCTGCAACAGTGCTTGTTATTTGTTGTGTCCTGCCACCCATCATTCTTTATTCAGCCAGCAGGTATCATTGTCCTAGACACTCTTCCTCTTCCTCATCCCAGCTACTCGTCATAGCACCTCATCCTCTACCCTCTTCCACATCCTAGTTTCCATCCAAGTCTCAGCCATGCTCCCACTTCCTAGTCCTTCTTTGTAGTCCCTCTTCCTTTTCCTAAAATATGGTCCTCATCATCACCCCTCTTACTTGTCCTAGCCCCTCTTCTCTTCCTGGTCCTATAGCTAGACCTAGACTGCAGCTCCCTTGGTTCTCAAATGCTGACTATGCTGTCGAGGGATCATGAGAGTTAATGTCCAAAATATCTGGAGGGACACATAATTAGTAACCATGTCCTGAACTTTCTTCTTCACCCCAGTAATCATCCTAGTTTTTCTTAACTTCCTGCACAGTCATTCAACCTAGTCATTGTCCCATTCTGCTTCCTAGTCCTTCTTTCCTTCTTCCACTTCATAGTCTATTTTCATCATACTAGCCCCTCCTCGTCATCCTCGTCCTTATAATTTGTCGCTCTTCCTCACCCTAGGCCCTCATCCTCACCTGTCCTTCCTTGTCTTAATCGGTTCCATGTCATTTCATTACGGGATGTTTTTTCGCAGGGTTTTTTTACTGCGATTTTGTTTTTGAAAAAGCCCATCACATTTTTAAAAAAAATATTTTTGGGGGGTTCTCCCTCTGCCCACCACATTTTCTTTAATCTGTATTTATTCCAAAACACCTACACCCCATATATATAATGTACTAACCCCCCTAAAAGATTTGATGGCTTTTTTCAAAATAAATTTGCTGCAAAAAACCCTGCGAAAAAACATCCCGCGATGAAAGAACGTCGTACCGTCTTAATCCATCCTCCATTTGTCATTATCCCGAATCCTGGCCCCAGTCACCAGCCTACCCTTAGTCATCCTCTCAATCTCAGTCTCTCACTCAACCACAGTCTGTTCCTGTGGTATCATTTGTTTACCTTTCTTTCCTTTTGCCCCTCCATATGTCCATGGTTGCCTCTCTTATTCTCTCTTTCTCACTTTTCATTGCTCTCACTGGGAAGAATGGTTCTGCTCGATGAGGAAATGGCGTACGTTGAGGTGGCTGCATGGAGAGTTTCTGAGATTGCTTAAAGCTCAAAGTATAAAATAAGTTGTCATCTACAAGAATGTGCATCTGTTATGCTGAAACAGTCGCCTGCATCTGGATCTGGGTGTGGTATGTCTACATTTTACAAGTAGACGACTGGCTTGGTGGGCGATTTTGAGGTATGATTGGAACTTAAGGTCTGTTATTAAGTGTGGAATATGCAGGTCAGCATTGAATAGAGCCACTGAACTCGTTTCCTAGAGGTAAACAATAAAAAATGAATGTCTTTCAAACGTTTCTTAGCCTGAACCTGGCATATATCCCGTCCTGCTATCATATCCCTCTTACAGCAGTTATAACTATCACGTTTACAGGAACGTTGATGCCCTCTTTGCTTGGGCATGCCTGGTAAACTGCTGCTGGGTCTTGGCACAGTGCAATATTCTCATCCTGCTGCTAAAACCAGTTGTCATGTACTATATGCCCTCCTACAAATGGCCCCATATATCCTGTATGTATTATTCTTTGGAGTGGCACAGACCTACGTTTTGGTCCTGTAGTGACCAGATTGTTAGGGTCACACCATGCAGTTAGACGTATTTGCCCTTGGTAATTGGGGCTTGAAGCTGTTTTTAAACAGTCTTGTTGATTGCCATGCCGGATGGTACAGGGATCAACATTATTTTATGGGCCCCCAAAGCAGGCTGCGTATGGCGCAGTCTTCATGCAACAACTGGGGGTGCAAAATGCTAGCTCGTATAATAATCGTCTTCTGATTACCAGAGCTTCAGCTTGCTTGTTCTATGAGCTGGGTCCATACTTCATTGGGAAGACATCATTGATTCCTATGAATGTGCAATGCAATGGAAAACTGCAATAGCTAAAAATATTAGCTTGCCAATGCCTCGTGGGACCAATCCTCATGGTAACAGGTGTGTGCCACATGGATCTATCTTAAAACAAGGTGTCCCCCTACGAAACCATGTGGGGAGGCCTCAGAGTTTTCTGCCTCCCAGACATACAGCTGTCTAAAATAGAGGAGCCTGATTAGAAGGCAAACTACTGTACCATAGAGAGTGCAGAGGTGTCCCTTAAACTCTTGGTGCCCCACCTTGCAATGACAGCCAAATACAATTTGTGTGCTGGGGTATGGGTTCTGTCTGTTGTGCTTCCTGTGTCTGCTGCCACATTGGTTAAACTGTGGGTGCAAATTCAGCCCCAGAGAGACAGAGACTGAGCGGCCATGTAATGCCCTATTGTGAGAATGAAGCTGTCTGGTGTTGAGACTTATTGGAATAGGCATGCCAGTTCAAAACATTCTTTTCTCACATAAGGTCTACTGACTGAACAAAAATGGGACTCTTTCCATTTACCAAAGTGGACCGGCACTCAAGTGAAGAAAAGTGTGCCTGAAAACGTAAAACTGCTGAATGTGCCCAATGCAGTTCAAAAGACATGTATTGCAGCAAATGCTGTTTTCATAAAATATGAAAAGCTGCAATTTCTCATAAAGAGACAGATAGCAGTATGTTACATTCACTTCAATGCAGCACAAGACTGTGATCCAGAAATCTAAAGTGAAGCCAAGCAGTTTGCATTTGTCAGGAATTGAAAAAATGCAATTTCTTTTTTTTAAGGTGTTTTTAAGGCTCTCCATAATGTCCAGTAGGAGTGTTCAGCAGGTAAAGTGGGCGGGAGGAAGTTCCAAAGTTTGGCTGCAATGGCTAGGAAGCTCGAGCCTCCAGCTTTAGCTCGTTTAAATTTAGGCTGGGTGATCCAGTGAGCATAGGCTGTTCTGGTAATTCTGGTGGATGATGCCATGGAGATTATTTGGGATTGGTAGGGTGGGGCATCCTTAGATAGGCATCTGCACGTGATGTAGAGAGTTTTGAATAGAATCCGTTCACGAATATGGAGCCAGTGGGCTTTATTCTGTGCTACAGTGATATGTTCCGATTTGGGGATGTTCAGGATTGCTCTGAGTGCGTTATTCTGAAAAACTTTCATTTTCCAGATGTTGGTGTCGGTGGTGCCTGCAAACAGGGCATTGCAATAGTCGAGCCTTGATCCTACAGTGTCTCGGGCAATAGTGAGGAAGCTGTCTCAGAGGGAAAGGGTCTGGATGCTTTTATTAGCTTGGTCGTGTATGTGGCAGAGGAGGCAATGGCGATTACATGCCGTGAGAAGGATAATGGAGAGTCAAGATGAACACTGAGCGTTTTTATAAAGGTTGACACTGGGATTGTGATGCCGTCAATGTTGAAGGAGGTGTATAGGGGGTTAAGCTGCCTGATCACTGATGGAGGGTGAACCGGGACAGTCGACCCAGCCCTTTAAGACGAGGTAGCAATACTTTGAGATGAATGGGGATGCAGAAGATACTCAAACATCAATAATCAGACTGATTCAGGAAGTTGGCCAAGTTGACTGTTTTAATGTCAATTATCTAAAACAGGGAGTACAACGGACATCAATGGATGTCTCACAGCATGATCTCAATGAAATTCATAAAAAACATCATCTTTATAGCAAAAACTTGTCATTACTGATGTTAACCTAAGTATTTGCTAACATCGTCCTACGTGGCAAACTACAAAAACCTAGTGGTAAATGTGATAGGCTTAGAGGGAACATCTAGGTATACGTTCCATACTAGTCTAAGAAAGTATCAGGTGGGGCAACTAAGCCCTCCCCTCAAACAGGTCACCATGAACGTCACTAAATACACAAATAACTTAACTACGCATCCCCCTATAATTAGCTGGCATACTTTCATCCGTCAGTACTTTTCCACCCATGTTAGCAGTAGGCAGGCTGGACTTCCAGGTGCTGGTGGGTTGGTCATAACCATTGCTTCCCACCAATTAGCATATCATCTATCATCACCTCAGTGGTCTGCACGTCAATTAAGGCTATGAACTTGGCCTTGGAAATGTTCCTTGCTCTGGAAAATGTGAGGGAGTGGAGACATGCTCTGTCTCCTTGCGTAGGTGTGGTTCATCATGTTCCTCCAGCGTCATCCCTCCACGTGACTGAAGACCACTAACTTGAGCTTTTGTGCATTTAAAACTATTATTTAATGAATCTCTGATGTCTTCATTGTTTTCATGCATGTCTTCTGAACAATAGTTTCATTCTTTCACACAATTGTAACTACTGTCAGATCCTCCCAGCCTAACACAACCTTGTCTTCTTGGGGCTGTCCAGCCTCCCCTTTTTGAGATTCACTTCTGTAATTCAGTTGCTTTTCTCAACTGCGACACACTGGGAAAGGCCTTCCTTTCTTGGTCCAACTCTGCTATAATAGGTAGTGGAATCATTCATACCTTACTTGCTCCTATATGTATACATTGGCGCTTGCTGCAGTCTATTCACTACTTAGCTAGCCTCAAGAATACTTTGTCTGCTTGCATTTTTTTGCATCTGTACACGTGTAAAAGGACTTGATATCTTCATTGTTTCTGTAGTATAAGCCTCTCCATCTCAAGCCCGAGATGTTGCTTATCTTTGATACTTTTTTGATGCTTTATAGAATATCTACATTCTCTTGTCTCTGCATCTCTTCTAGGTGCATCAGTATTTCTTCGCATGACGTCACCAATCTGCTCATTTGCTCCTTTTTCATGCTTCTTCTGGGATTTAATTCAAATGGCAATCATACTGTCTTTTATGCAGGTATGGCTTTCTGAATGGGAACCTTGCCACCAAGATTCTCCTTGGTATCTGCATTTTCACCAGTACTGCACGTGTTTCACACTCTGGCTCCCAACATATAGGTAATATGGGTGAGATGCTTCAGGGGGGTACTTGGCTCCTTCTCTACACTCCCCCATCTGGGTGATTCATTGACCACTCTCCCATCATTCTTCAAATCTAGACCTCCTCTTCTAAAGAAATGCTTTTTGAGACCCATATCTGTATAACTCCTTTCAGGCATCCAGCTGATTTCACATGCTCATCCTTGTTCCAAATCATGAGCATGCACTGTCCACTTGGACTGCAATAGATCAATATTCCCACATATTTCTTATGGTTCTTTGGGTAGAGGAACTTCGATCCCTCAGATGCATGGATGCATGCTTTCACTAATTTCTTCATCTGTCAGATCTTTAGTGTTCCATCCGGATTCAACATCAATCATGATTTCATCCGTATGGCTTTCTTTGCAGTTTTCTTGCATTGCAAGATTATTATATTGATTATACAAAATCCAAGCTTGATCATCACCAACTGGGCTCCAAGGAACTTGAACATATCAGCCATCCATTGCAGAACCCACGAAAAGAGTGATCCAAACCAGCTATCATCTGCAATGTCTTCACTTTGTCTATCATCTGGACATGCAGGTTTGTCAGCATCTCTATGGCCTCTGTCAGGGTACCATTCTCATCATCATCATGAGAAGGTATAAACATGCAACATGATTCTCCAATTTTGGCACAAACATCTCCATCCATAGCTGTGATCATGTCCCGGACGTATCTGTTCTGAAGAGGCATCAGTCGTATGGCTCTCAGCTCTTCCCTGATAGCATTGAATCCCTTCATGGTAGTGTTGATTGTCTGCAACAACTCCCATCTGGTAATCTGCAGCCATTTAGTATTTGCTGCAGTCTGGATCCTTGGCATAAAGATCAACTTCAAAATCGACGAAGTCTGGCTGAACAGTCTGTGCTCGTATGGGATAGAGTCAAACGTTCTATTGAGTTAGCTGAGAAATAGTTCTCTCTTTTCATTTGACTAATCAGCTCTACAGATCTCTTCTTTCTCAGGTGAGCATCTGCTTTTGGAAAGCTTCCAATGTCCAAGTCACTTTTAGAAATCAGCAATGCTGGAACATGAAGATTTACTATGGCACATCGCCCTCCCCAATCTTTGGGAAGCTTCATGTATGCGTGGGATCCACAAGCCCAGTAGTGATCCATGATCACTGCTGTCCCAATGTTCATTCCTTGTGCATCACTTGAAACACTTGTGTATAGGAACGTTATAAATGCCATATAATATCATATCATATCAAAGACTCAACCATAGTTCTGGTTCTCTCCAACTTTTCTTGTGCCATTGTTTCTGAAGCACAGTTTAGCACTCTCCAAAGGCACTATCTGCAAAGGTCCTCCTTTATCCTCGACCCATGTCGGTAGTTTAGCAAGTTTCGACCATACAGGTTTACACAGCCTTTCCACATTGCCAACAGTTGGCTGGTAGTCTCCTATTACTACCCAAACTCTGCATATTACCACACCTTCTTCACAACGATCTGGAGATAGTAATGAACCCCAGATCTGCATTAGGCCTCTTTCCTTCCATCTTTGGATCTCCTCTTTAGTCTTTGCTGTGCTCTCCAGTCTTCTATTGACTTCCCATCTGATTCCATCTCCTTTTACTCCAGGCTTTTCGTATCTGATCTCATGATTCTTGGTATGCGTCCTTAACCTTGTCTTTGTGTCTTGAAGATAATCATCTTCCTCTGGAACTGTCCATTCAGTTGCCCATTTGAGATAGGCTGTTCGGCTCATGAACTGACCCCTTGTACGGCAGAACGCTATGTGTGATAGACAATGTGCTGTCTGGACATCTATTTCAATAGCTATGAAGATCTTAGACTTCCCCATGCTATAGGCAGGAGTGCACATACAAAGCATTCCTCATTCGAAGTCCTCATTCTCACTTCTTTCATATGCTGATACCATATATTACTCCCCACATGTGCTGTACTATCCAGGTCATCATTCAACTCATGATAATCCTCCCTTGTACTTCTCTTAGGTCTCATTCCTTTATCATTGGCTCCTGTAATCATCTCATGAAGTATGTCAGCATCATTTCTTCTTATTGGGGCCATCATAAGAACATTTGTCAGTAAAACTGGAGTTTTTACATGTGCTACCTGTGTAGGAGAAGGCTCCAGAAGCCTCATCCTATTGACATAATATGAAGGTATCAGAGAGTCCTGTATAACTTCCATATGTGACCTTCCTCCAAAAGGAAGCCTAGATTTATCTATCATAGGACTAGGTGCCTTTGAATGTACCTCCAGATTAGGGACAATTACATAAGGTACCGGGTCTTGGCTGTCTGGTAGTTGACACATCTGTACCCTCCTTCTGCATAAGAAGATGCACAGGGATCCTTGCTTTATTTGTATCCAAATAGTAAGCAGTATGTACTGTAAGAGGGAGAAGGATCACAACAAACAAGATACATGTATAGATAACATATAGATAGGCCCATTTGACATAGCAGTAGCTGCTTGCCCGTCGTGGTGGCCTCTCGTTGTTAGCAACATTATTGTTATTGTCTATATTTCCAATCCTCAATCTTTTTTAAGGAAGGAAGAAGTAACCTTTATTCGGGTAACATCATGCAATATTTTGGTATTATCTGAATCTGCTCCACAAGTTCATCAAACAGCTGGTTGATCACAGGACGATTAACACGGCTCTTAATGTACAGAAAAGAGTTGTCCTTTCGCCAGACAAAATCTGGGTGCTTCTCCAGTAAGAAATAGAAGACTATAGACAGTAAGCTCTGGATCTGTCCCCTCGAAAGTCTCATTCAGGATATTTTCAATGTTCTCTCAGAATATAGATTAACTTGTTTGATTATGTCTTGTAGCAATTCGTTAAGTGCCACTGTATTCCTCGGATCCCTCAAGAAAGTGCAAGCATCAGTTTGTCTTGCAACAAGATGTGGGCATTCCTCAATCAAATAGTGGACGACCATTCCAAATAGTCTATGAGTGTTTTCATCAGATGAGGGCATTTGTGTTTTCGCCACTGTTCTCAGGAAGCTGGAGTACTTGCTCTATTATGACTGCAAGCAACCTACTCACGATTGGGCCATTCTTAGGATCTTGCAGGAACAGATGAACGCAAGTACTCCCAACAAGTGCAGGGTATGCATGAAGAATAAAAAGAAAAACTGTAAGAACGATCCGACAAATGTGGCTTAGACACTACCATGGGTGCCTCCAAAGAGAAACTCAGTGAGAAAGGAATCGGGGAACTGTTCCTTCTTCCAGTCATCGAAAAGGAACTCCATATCTGGCATCTTTCCTTCTCGATCAAGACTTAAATACGTCTCAGTCCAATGTCAACAAGCTCCTGTGGCTCAAGAACAAATAACCTTCTTTCACTCCTTTTTTAGCAATTTAAAAGAGTGTCCCGAAAGAACCACAGTCCAATATACTTTTTATCTGTCTATTGAAAAGTTTCTGCATCCTTCTTCCTCATCATAGATCTAGTCCGCATATGCTGAGTTTCTTCCCCGCTGCTTAATTCCGACTGTGGTAAGGGCTGAAGGGGGTTCTCCAGCATAGACCTTTACGTCTCCAAGAAATATCCATGCACGTCTTCTACGATAAATGGACCATTAAAACGTGGCTTGTGCCACTTCCTTGTAAAGTTCTTAATTAGGATCTCATCACCGGGGAAAAGGTTTGGGAAGACGTAATTCTTCAGATCCGGTTGTTGTATGGTCACCATCTGTGTCCTGATCCCCACACCCCTTCCACTTGAGCTGATCTGAAATGACAGAGATACTTGCATTCATACATGTTAAATAGACATGTAACTCCTTTCCTAACAATTCTGCTGTTGTCTGGGCATCACTTCTAGTTCTGGATGGAGGTGTGAGAGGTGTCCTCATCCGCCTCCCTGTCACTATTTCATGGGGCTTAAAATGGTGGTCGTAACCTGGTTGATTTCTCAACGCTTACAATCCCAGTGATAGGCAATGCAAATATCATTATTTCAATGTGCGCTTCAATTTGGCTATTCTTTCTTGAAGCAGGCTGGTGAGTCTCTCACAGATCCCATTCGCTTGCGGGTGATAAACCGATGAAAACTTGTGCTTTATACTACGCAACAAGCTAACTTGTTCAAAGACTTCATTAACTAAATGAGGGCCATTATCTGATCTTAATACTTCACATATTCCCCATCTATGAAAAACTTCTCGTACTAAGAATTTCACTGCACAGGTGGAATTTGAATGTGTACACGGACCAGCTTCAATCCACCTTGAAAAAGGACATACTACTAATATCTGCATCCATTACAGACCTGCAACATATCGACATGGTCAATGTGTAAATGCCGAAACAGACCATTATGTCTCGGGATAACTCGCCTAACTGTACGCAGTGTGTGCCCAGTGGTAAACCTTTGACTTACGATGCAGTTCACTACATAAAATGCAACGTGTTCCAGCAAGTTCCGAACAAACCAGCCCTTGGCAATAGATGTTGCAAGGCTTTCTCTAGTGACATGCGCAGGGTAGTGCAGCTGTTCCAATGCCACCCTTAATAATGCCACAGGCATCACCAGTTTGCCAGTGCTTTCCTGTCACCACAATGCTTTGGCAGGGGATAAAGAACATCCCCTCCGAATCCACAGGTCTTTCTCCTCCTGTGGTGCTTCCCGTGGAATTTCCTTCAAATGAGTTTTAGACAAGTCGTTAAAGCTTTCATGCACACTCATTATTACCACCATTCTTTCATTCACATCCGGCGTATCAAATTTCATAATAGTGTCTGTACATGCTACTTGTTTTGCCGCCTCATCTGTGGCTTGATTTCCACGTGAGATCAAATCTGCCCTTTTAGTGTGAGCTGTGCATTTAACTACTCCAATGGCTACTGAGCGCTGTAGTGCTCTAATAAGTCTGTCCAATAAGGCAGCATGTTGCACTGGCGTGCCATCCACTCAGAGGTAGCCCCTCATTTTCCAACGTGCTAGCCCTGCGTGTACTGTCGACATCACATAGGCGGAATCACTTCCTGGTTTTTGTTTTTCTCGAGCGAGACAATCAGTGCCAGTAAGTCTGCAGCTTGTGCTGAAAAGTGAGACGGTAGTCATGCACTTATCAATACTTCAAATTCTCCATTGGCTCTGTGCTTTATCACAGCGGCACCTGTATATCTCTGTCCATCATTTTGATCAATTTTAGAAGAACCGTCAATACAGAGAATGTCTCCAGCTGCCAATGCATTTTATTTCATTCTCGGAATTTCATCATAGAACTCCTCATAGTTCGAACAGTCATGTGCCTGCTCATCGTCTGCCAGTCGTTCTGCTATAAACATAGCAGGGTTCACTATTCTGCATCAAACTATTTTAATTGTTGGATTCAATATGATTACCTCGTAGGCCAAAACCCTTTGAGAAGTCAACCTACCAACGTAACAAAATGGAAAACAAAGCATGTTCAACAAATAACATCATGGAGCACCCCATTACTATCCTGGCAGCCTTCTCAATGGTGAATGCGGTGGCTGCCCAAGATTGTTCACAGGGAAAGTGACCCCCTAATTAGTGGGTCCGAAATCCCACTTTAATATGCTAGAGGCTTGTATACCTACATAGTTCTCTGCATGAGTACTGCTGTCATGACTGTGCCATTCGTGTGCGAAATAAAGAAGAATCCCTCAGCATGATTGGAAATCCCTAGAACTGGAGCTGTGCAAATCACCTTTTTCAACTCATCAAACCCTTCCTCCATGTCCTTGGTCCAGACAATTTTTTCTTGAGTTGCCTGTGCATTTTTCAGAGCCTGCAATAAGAGCCTTTTATATGAACTGTAATCAAAGACCTGTGTTCTCACGTAATTGCATAGTCCAAAAACTCTTTGCATGTGCTTTATCGTATGCGGCTTTACTGTTTTCAAAATAGCCTCAGCTCTTTCAGGTGTAACTTTCTTTCCTTCAAGCAAAATTAACGGCCCTATGTATAACACTTCTTCTTGACAATACTGCAATTTCTCCTTGTCCACTTTATATCCTTTCTCTGCAAGAATAATCATTAGCTGAACTGAATCTTGCCTGCATTCTTCCTCTGAGGTGCTACAGACCAATATGTCCTCTACGTATTGCAACACAACACTTTGCAAATCGATATTGCTTAAGTCCATTTGCAGAACGCTATTGAAAATTGATGGAGACACACAGTACCCCTGGGGTAATCTCATGCTTTTTAACTTAGTCTGTCTGAACGTAAATTACATCAGATCTTGAGAATCCATACGCAATGGGATTGAGAAAAACACATTTTTTAAGTCAATCACTGTGAAATATCACGCTTCTGCAGGGATACTACATAGGATTGTCGCTGGATTAGCAACTAGAGGTAACTCAGCCTCTACAATCTGATTATGTCCTCATGGGCCTCATGTCTTGCACTAAACGCCACGACAGCCCTTTACTTTTCTTCACAGGATACACTGATGTATTACACAGTGACTCTTACATCACTAAGATACCTTGTTCCATCATGGCGGATATTGTCTTAAAAATACCTTTTTCTGCCTCTCGAGACATGGGATACTGTCGTGCCCGAGGTAAAATTGCTCCTAGCTTCAGTTTAATCTTAACTTCTCCAGCCCTTTTCAATAGGCCTACGTCATAGTGGCCTGTTTTCCATAATGAAACTGGCACTTTCGCCATCTCTTCATCAAAATATTTAGGACACTTCCATGCTAGCATCATTTTCAGAGGAACCTCACGTTTAATTGCTTTTACCCAATAAGTAATGCTCATTTCAAATACTACTTCGTCATCTGACAGCTGGTCTCTAAACATATCCTCGTCAGTGACGTCAGTCAATCTGTAACCTTCCCCAATGGCAATCACTGTACACCATCGTCTACCTTCATAATCAACTCCATCAAGCATAGCTAACTCTCCTTGCACTATAGCTGTTTGTAATTTGAAGGGAAAAACGCGTCCCTTCTCTTCATCCATTGCTATTCTTGGCCTGAATAGAAATTCATCAGGTATTCTTATAGTTTTACCCACTAATCCTGGTAGCCATGTTAACAAAATGCGTACCCCATAATGGAAGAACTCTTGTTCTAACGGTACTCCTCGTATAGCCTTTTGCCCTGTGAATGCCATTATAAAGTCACTCACGTTTAAATAATTCATTCCCGGAGTCAAACACACTATGCCTTTATCAGTGAACAAAATTGTCATGTTCAATTTTGTCATTAAATCTCAGCCTAATATATTAACAGGTGTCTGTCTCGAATTCAATAATCGTACAGACATATCACATTCTCCTATAGAGACTGGCAATTTTTCAGTGAAAGGAACTCTACTTGTAGCTCCTGTGAAACCTTGAGCATTCATTGCATTCCCAGATAATGTAAATTTCCCCTCTCGTATACACAAGTGTGTTGCACCCGTGTCTACTAAAAAAGAAAAGGATTTGCCCCCTGTAGTGACGTCAACCCTTGGTTCCTCTTGAGCATTGGGAGTCACTGATAGCACTGAACACATCAAATCTCCCAGTGAGCTGTCCTAATATGGGTACATGCTTATCCCTGTACCTGGGAAAAGATTACCTCCGTCGACATTGACACCTCCGATCCTAGGAGTCATTAATCGTCCCGTGTTTTGACCCTGCTGTATCTGCATGGGTGAATGCTGTGACTGCCCTTGTGTCGGATTCATTGTTATTCGCTGTGTTTGCAAATCTTGCTGCACTCTCTGCACTTGTGTTTGCTTCACTGTCTGATTTTGGGCGTTCCCCTCTCCACTTTGTTGAATGTATGCAGGTGGGTATGTGGTCCCCCCTCTTGAGAACTGCACATTTTGCAGGAACCCTTGGCTTCCACACATGTGTGCTATGTGTCTTGTCATTCCACACGTCCAACGTATAGGAGGTCTCCTAATTTGTCCTCCATGCATGCTTTGACTATCATTCTGCATATTTTGAAACCCACTCTGATTATTGTGGAAATTTCCCTGATTATTCTGGAAGCCTCTACCTCGGAAGCCTCCCCTACCCCGTGGTACAAATCCATTATTACTTTGATCGAACTGCCTTTGGTTATTCACCTGTGGCATGCCTGCTGTTTTCTGCAAACTTGACCCTTCTCTGCTAGTCAACAACGCCCCTTCTATGGGGTATTTTGACAATTTTTTCTGCACTAATTTCGCATCCTCACCTTTTCTAGTGTCACCTTTTTTTCGATTCTTCTCCTGCAATAATCTACAATAATGCACAATGGTCAGTTTTATTTCTGACCATGGTTTCACTTCCATACCCACTAACTTCTAGAGCTGATTCTGCACTGGGTCTGGCAGCCCTTGGCATAATATGTGACAGAACAGAGGTATATATTTCCCCACAGTTCACGGGTTTCCAAAGACCACTGCTCTTGGAAATTTTGAATATATACAAGAGGATCTTCCCCTTCCTGCATCTTTCATGCCGTTAAAGCTCTCATGTCTGACGTGACTGGATACTGTACTTGCAGCGCTTTCCAGAGCACTTCTCTGCAGATATTCAACGTCGCTGCACCATGAGTGGTATTCTGCGCAGTGGCTCTCAGGTATCCTACTCTCGACCAAGTGTCATCTGCTCTTTCCCCAAGAATAGCAGCTAGAAGACCTTTAATGTCTCCGGTAGCTAATGTATTTCCTCCTGTCATTTTTCTAACTCATATATCCATTTCCCAGCATCGGAAGTTACACCTTAAATTATCCTTATCCATTTGCGGCCATGGCATATACTGTGGCCTGGCTCCTCCTTTCTCTAACAAAGGAAACTGTGAGATCCCAAACTCACATTCGTCTCCCATCGTCTGTTTGTCCATAGTAGGGACAATGGTTCCGCACTGCCTTCTTCCTGGTAGTGATCTCAGCCTGCTCACACAAGGTGGCGAGTCCCCCCTCTCACTATGGGATTGCCCTCTGGGTCGATCTAGTCATGCCAGAGACTCTGATTCCCGTGATTTGGGTATATCTAGATCTGACCATCTCACTTCTTTGTCCATCGGAGAACATCTTTCAGGACCACAAGCAATATCCCCCTCTTCCCCACAGAAGGTTTCTCTGTCCTCATCTGACATTTCTTGTCCCCAACTTGTGTTGCTTCCCTCCTCTTCGTCTTTATTCAGAGTTAGTCTGTCTATAGACAACTCTTTAGGCTCAAAACTATGCGAGCCTCCCTCTCTGTCGTACAGCTATGTACTCTCCAGTCAATCATTTCTTTACCATTTCCTTTCAGTTCTTTCTTAGTCCTCATATCATGATAGACTATCGATAGTATCCCCAATGCATCTAGAGTCAAACTCATCCTCTAGAATTGCTCTAAATGGACCTGGCATTGGTTCATGTGTCAGGAAGAATTCTTCTATATCCTCCCATGCTACTACTGGATTAGGCTCCATTAATTCTTTCTCTATACGAACAACGTCTCATTCTCTGTCTTCTTTTCTGCTATATTACATCATTAAACACTCTTCACTTCCTTGCTTCTTATCTCACTCTCTCTTTCCTTTTCTTTTCACTTCTCTTCTCTAATTAGTCATACATACTTCTACGTCTCTCTGTCTTTGTATTCTTTTAGCTCTTAATTTCTGTTCTTCCTCTTCCTCTATTCTTCTTTCTAGTCTTTCTCGTTATTCGATTGCCCTCTGTCTGTTATCATATTTCTTTGCTCCTCTGCCCTTTCCTGTTTTTTCAGTTGTTCGTCTTGATACAACTGTTCCCGCCTTTGTCTATCCTTCTTTCTCACCCCATCTCCTTTTAATCGTTCCTCTCTTTCCCTATCCCTTTTATCTTGTTCATCTCAATCTTCCTTTTGCCTCACTTACTCAATGCTCTTTCCATCAAGTTTGAGAAAAGTTTGACCACCCATCCATTCGTTCTTTATGAGCACTACCTCACCAGCCTTATCTTTTTCTCCTTTCCATCTCTTTATTTCCCTTCCTATGCCTAAGGATGCACTTGGTCGATCACTTCTCTCCTTGTCCCTTCTCTCTTTGTCCCTTGGGACTTTAAAGATCACCTCTCTCTCAGGCATCTTCTCTGGACTTTAGTCACTGCTATGCGCAGGTGAATCATATGCCGGATTGATGTAGCCTGTCGCTGCCTTAAGTTCTCTCAATGGGTACACTCCGTTATCCTTCATACTATTGCCGGTTACTTCAGGTGCGGCAGGAAGAGAAGAAGGCTCCTCACCCCCCTCTTTGCATATGGTATCCAGTCCTGAGGAGGCAGATCTTTTCTATCCTCCTGATGCATTTTCCAGAACTCTAAGCTCGCTAGTCTTTTATCTAACTTTTTTCCTGTGTATGCTGCGTGCAAATATGTCATTATGTGTTGCAAAACTGCCTTTGATAGTGATATCCCTTGTGGCCATGGTAAGAACATCTTATCTGCTGTTCATTTTAAGCCATTCCGCACTATACTGTTTAAGCTTTGGTGCGTGTTTTAGCAACTGCTTGCATAAATGTATAAGCAGAGTAATATCCTCCATGTTGACTCATAACACTTGACTGTCAATACTCACCTTTACTCTTTGC
This sequence comes from Ambystoma mexicanum, assembly GCF_040938575.1. Classification (NCBI taxonomy): domain Eukaryota; kingdom Metazoa; phylum Chordata; class Amphibia; order Caudata; family Ambystomatidae; genus Ambystoma; species Ambystoma mexicanum. The sequence goes on from NC_090922.1 coordinate 1,390,555,675, forward strand.
ACTTTTCAAAAAATATGTTTCAGAAAAGCAACACAATATGAGCGTGCACCAATCTTAGCCGCTCCAAGCCTTTTGTGTCTCGTTTTTAATTTTAATCTACTTTTTCACTAAACATCATCAGTTCAATAAAATGAGTAAATAATTAACTTTCAAGTCTCTGTACTTTCTTTTTTTCATCTCTTAATTGGTTCGTCCTTGCCACATACATATTTATAGAACACATAAAACAAATAGACAAACTGACAAAATCGGCCGGCCCACATATATCTCAGCCTTCTTTCCTCCAGTTTAAATCTTTTCTCACGATCTTCATGACGCCCCTAAAAACACTCTTACGGAGTCATTCTCTTTAGTTAGTCTTTAAACGTGTCCATAGCCTACGTCATCCTCTGTTGGGACTCTAGATATGACTTCTTCTGATACGTGCTATGACGCAGGACACTGGGCTTACTCTACTGTGACGTTCTTCGTCTCACAGTTTCTTAATTGCTTGCCGATCCTTTCCTCAAGTCAATTACTTAATAACTTGATGCTCATCGTCTCAAGTTGTTTTACCCCAACTTCCCTTTGTTACTTTTTTCCCCTTATCACTCTCTCCACTCACTGCCCATTCACAATTTTGTCATCTCATCAGTTTTTACTCACCATTCACTTTTTCGACTTCCGACTCTCATGATCATCGCCTCTTCAACCAGCCATTTCAACCTTCCGTCCGCTCAGCTTCCTTTAGAGATCGGGAGGAGATTCTGCCTGAAAACAAGGGACCTGTCTCACCTAAGCTTGCAAGCCTTATTTTAAACTAATTTACACTATCTACAGGGATAGGCAGAGGGCATCCGATATTGCCGGGACCCCAAAGCTTACTAGGTCGACGGTTCTTTAACCATCATTTCTCTGCTACCACGTGAACCGGGACAGCCGACGCAGCCCTTTAAGATGAGGTAGCAATACTTTCAGATGAATGGGGATGCAGAAGATACTCAAACATCAATAATCAAAACGACTCAGAAAGTTGGCAAAGTTGACTGTTTTAATGTCAATTATCTAAAACAGGGAATACAACAGACATCAACGGACGTCTCACAGAATGATCTCAACAAAATTCATAGAAAACATCATCTTTATATGAAAAACCCGTCATTACTGACGTTAACCGACGTACTTGCTAACGTCATCCTACATGGCAAACTACAAAAACCTAGTGGCAAATGTGATAGGCTTAGAGGGGACATCTAGGTTTCCGTGCCATATGAGTGTAAAAAAGTGATAGGGTCTCTAATATCAGGTGGGCAACTAAGCCCTCCCTTCAAACAGGTCACTATGAACGTCACTAAATACACAACGTCCCATTGGTTACACAGGCTATAGGGCCCTTAACTATGTGGCCCCCTATAATTGGCTGGCACTCTTTCATTCGTCAGTACTTTTCCACCCACGTTGGCAGCATGCAGGCTGGACTTACAGGTGCTGGTGGGTAGATCCTAACCATTGCTTCCCACCAATTAGCATATCATCTATCATCACCTCAGTGGTCTGCATGTCAATTAAGGCTTTGAACTTGGCCTTGGAAATGTTCCTTGCTCTGGAGAATGTGAGGGAGTGGAGGCAGACTCTGTCTCCTTGCGTAGGTGTGGTTCATCATGTTCCTCCAGCGTCATCCCTCCACGTGACTGAAGACCACTAACTTTGAGCTTTTGTGCATTTAAAATACTATTATTTAATGAATCTCTGACGTCTTCCTTGTTTTCATGCATGTCTTCTGAACAAGAGTTTCATTCTTTCACACAATTATAACTACTATCAGATCCTCCCAGCCTAATACAACCTTGGCTTCTTGGGGCTGCTCCAGCCTCGCCTTTCTGAGATTCACTTCTGTAAATTCAACTGCTTTTCTCAACGGTGACATACTTTAAAAGGCCTTCCTTTCTTGGTCCAGCTCTGCTATAATACGTAGTGCAATCATCCATACCTTACTTGCTCCTATAGATATACACCTTGGCGCTTGCCGCAGTCTATTCACTACTTACCTAGCCTCAAGAATACTTTGTCTGCTTGAATTTCTGTGCATCTGTACATGTGTAAAATAACTTGATATCTTCATTGTTTCTGTAGCATAAGCCTCTTCATCTCAAGCCCGAGGTTTTGCTTATCTTTGATACTTTCTTAATGCTTTATAGAATATCTACATTTTCTTGGCTCTGCATTTCTTCTAGGTGTGTCAGTATTACTTCATATGTTGCCACCAATCAGCTTGTTTGTTCCTTTTTCATGCTTCTTCTGGGATTTCATTCAAATGGCCATGATACTGTCTTGAATGCAGGTATTTCTTTCTCAATGGGAACCTTGCCTCCAAGATTCTCCTTGGTTTCAGTATTTTTACTGGTACTAAACGTGTTTCACACTCTGGCTCCTAACATATAGGCAATATGGGTGAGATGCTTGAGGGAGGGGGGTAATCTCTATAGGGGCCTACGAGGGGAATCTCTTTCTTCTTGTCATTCAGACAACGGCGGTGGGTGACCATCCGGGCCTGAATAGTCTTGTAGACATAGTTTAAGGTGGTGGTGTCATCAAGGTGTTTGCCGGTGAGGCGCAATGAGATTTGCGCACCATCCACATAGTTTGTAGACAATATGCCAATGGAGTCAAGGAGGGCAAATACTGGCATTGTGAATATGTAATACAAAGTTGGTTAGACGCACAAGCCCTAATGCACACCACAGGTGATAGGTGCTGGTGGGCCGCAGGCATTCTTTGTAAATACTTGGAGGGATCTGTCCCCTAGGGAGGAGGTTATCCAGGATATGGCTTCAGGCGAGAAGTTGACTGAAGAGGATAAGTGCTGGCTAAGGATAATTTGGTCCACAAGGTCAAACGCTGCTGAAAGGTCAAGGAGAAGGACCAGGGCAGGCTTTCCTTCATCCCTGACTTCACCAATCTGAATATTTAGGTAGAGGGAAACGCTGACTCTGTCCGTGTCCTGGACGGAATCCAGAGTGACGGATACCTAGAATATTGTTGGCTTCCATCAAGCAATGGATTTTCAGGTAGGCTACCCTGTCCAGGTTTTTTAACAGGAAGGGGACAGATGTGATGGGACTGTAATTGGTTGCGATGATGGGGTCTAGTGATGGTTTTTTAATGAGTGGGAGTACCCAGGCTTACTTGAAGCAAGTGGGGCCTGTGCCAGTGGAGAAGGAGGCGTTGATGAAGGATGCAATGAGGGGAGCAAAGATGTCCACACAGTCTTTAATAACACTCGGTGGGCCGGTATCTCCTTTGCACCAAGACGGTTTAAGGCCTTTTAGAGAGGTTATTGCTTTATCTTTCGAGACATTAGTGAAGTAGAATAAGGGGAGATTTTGCATACTGACAGTGGGGGAGGGTGCAGTCAACTGAGAAGCTCACAATTTAGTTTTCTGTCAATTTTGCAGTCAATTTTACATTGTAGTGTTTTAATTTGCCAAGCATGGCATTTTGGATAATTGTGCACCAGAGGTCATCTTTGACAATGGTGACTGGGGGACATAGTGGTGTCGAGGGGGTTTCCAGTTCCCTGAGTATCGTGAATATCTTGCAGTGTTTTGGCAGCGAGAATGGCTTTTTTGTAGAGTTTGAGGATGCCGTGAACTGCAGTTTAGAGGCTTCAGAGGGAGTTCTTTTCCAGTTGGCTTCTGATAGCCATGGGATTGGAGCGTTTGAAGGTCTGGGGTGAAACAGGAGTTTCTATGTACCGATGGTTTGGACTTGCGAGGCTTGAGATGGGCAATGGTGTCCACAGCGACAGTTAGGGCTTTGGTATATAAGTTGGCAAGTGAATTAGCGTCATTGTCAAAGGGTGGTTTGGGTATGAGTGAGTTGAGCACAGGAGCACGAAATTCCTTGGTGAGGTTTTTGGAGCTACAGGAAAGTGTGGGCGGCAGTGGGATAGCAGTGTTTGAGGCATGTCTGGGTGATGGGATAGAAAAATTGACTATGTTGTGTTTATGTTTATGAATTTGTATTGCGCAACCCGGTACCCGAAGGCTTAATGGCGCAGACATAGGGACAAACGCAACAGAAAACATAACCTATGGAACCTGAGGGGCTAGTGAACTAGTACCGAATGAATTGTGTCAGTGAGCAAAGTAGACTAGTACAATAATAAAGTCTTCACTCTTTTCTTGAAAACTTCGGTACATTCGATAATTCTGATATCCGGCGGCAGGGCATGCCAGGCTGCAACATTAAATGCTCCATTTTGGGTTTTGGCTAACTTTTAGCTAACTTGCTTCGAGGAATGTTTAAAACATACATGATCTAATGGGTTGTTTCTTTTTGATTACTTCCTTTAAATTTAAATGCATTTGACCTTTAAGGCATTTGTGGGTGATGAGAATCAACCTGAAGCGTACGCTTGCCTGCACTGGCAACCAACTGGCTTCTTCTAGCATCTGAGATTTGGTTCCTATGCCCAAGTTCTTTCACCACTCTGTTCTGAATTAGCTGGAGGCGATGGAGGTCAATTTGTGCAATGCCCAAAAAGAGGCCGCAGCCATAATCCAATTTAGAGCCAATAATGGCTCTGGCTAAAGTCTCTGCATTCTTCTCAGAATTTAGTGGGCACAGATGCCTAAGCAATTTCATAAAATATGACGAAGATGAGACCAGGCTATTGACCTGAACCTTCATGGCCAAATTCTTGTTTAGATAGATGCCTAGGGTCTTAACTTTTGTTATGATCTCAATTGTGCAATTATCCATACTAAAATCTTTGTATGATGAGTCAAGTTTGGCCAGCCTTGAATCAACCCCAACCAACAGGAATTCTGTTTTTGAGCTGTTCAAAGCCATACCGTTCATAACCATCCATGTTTGAATGGCTTGATAAACCCTATTGATGTTTAGTTCATATTCCTTATGTGAACCTGTGATGGGGATGACACATTGTGTGTCATCTGCATACTTTACAAAGACGATCCCTTCTTGTTCCAGCATGTAAAAGGGTAAGGGACGCATTCATACAGGGAGGACCAGTCCGATGAATCTTGAATTATGTCCCAAACAGCGCCCCATATAAACAAAGGGAAGGAGATGTGCGGCAGGGGATGAATGTTTTGCAATAGCATGGTTTTATGTCAGTCCCATTGTGCAGACCATAGTTCTGGAAAAGAAATGAGGATCATACTTTCTTAAAGGCAGTGGAGTAACTTTGCTGAAAATGTTGGGGGGCACATGACAACTGAAGGAAAGGGCTGGGATGAAAGGAGGGCGGATGGTGGCTTTGAGGGATTGTTTCGGCCAAATTGTTAAAAGAAAATTGGTTGAATGGTATATTTGACCATCGGTCACCACCATTAGTTCAAAGCCGAAGATACAGAACATGAAGAGCAGTGGTTGCAGGGGTGGCCCCCTCAGCCCATGTTCGGTATTTTTGGCTTTGGCGGTTGCGGAGGTGTCCCCCGCTTCCTCAGCATTGGTGGCAGGGAACACACAAAAAAAAGAAGAAAAGATACACTGCAGCGTCAGATCCGACCCGTGTTAAAGGGATGGTTCTGACGCTGCAGGTTACAGGAGAGGCAGCGGATGGAGAAAAGGTGAGTGGAGGGGGGGTTTATCGGTGTACTGGTGGTTTGAGGGGACATGGGTTTGGTTTTTTGTACCGATGTAAACACGTATTCGCAGCAAAAAAGAATACGGTTAATTCCGCTGTGATTTTGTACGTCGGTCAAACAACCTAAATCCCTGAGAGATAAAACCCCATTGCTGACGCTCTGTTATAACTTTCATAAGACTGGTGGCGTACCTTTAAAATTCAATTGGGCCCGCACGCATCTTCAGCCGGCCTGCCATGCACCCAGTGACACAACATAACATTCACAAACTTAATTTCACTAAAAAATACAAACAGTGTATTATTTATCATTCATTCAGACACAATAGTCAACACACATATGCTTGCACACACTCTCACGCACACACAAATGCACCCAGCACCTCCACTGACATACACTGTGTGCACACAACATTTATATGTAGATTTATAATAACACATGGAAAACAGTGGCACAACGTCCATTGAGCAGACCAGACTTCATCACCCCCTGATACCTGACATTTTGGGCTACATTGACTTGACCTAGCTGAACTATAAACCCATGGCCGAAAGGATCAGATTCACTGGAATGTCAGTAATTTGCCTGATCTTTTCTTTCATTCAAAGGCAGAAACCATTGGTTAATGCAGTGCAGTGGGTGACAAAGTATAATTGGTATAGATTTTTAAATGCCATATATCTCCAAACTTGTGTTCTGCACAGCACCTTATATGTCCACATGATGATAGATTTGTTCTACAAGATTCTGACTGATTAAAATGAAGGTATATTTCACTGTGTGCAAATGGCTCCAAGCAGTGGAGTACCGAGCGGGAGAGTCGCAAGGGGGTGGTCAAGCTGCCCCCGTAGCTCTCTCAAGAGCCAGACCAGGACATTTGTCATTGGGACACCTCTCCCATTCGGCACCGCAAAGAGGGTGCCCAATTGCAAAAGTGTCCCGCTGGCAGGACAATGTGTGCTGAGCAATTCCTGCTCAGCACGCTCATGGCAGCAGGACACCTTAACCGTTCCAAATGGTAGAGGTGTCCCGCTGTCAGGACAATGTCCCAAGGAGCTCTGGGCAGCAGAGGGCGCTCACGTTGCTCTGTATCAACAGAGTATTACAATGTGAGCCATTATGCACTGACAGGAGGGAGGGGGTTACTATTAGCAGGGACTTTTGTCCCTTTAGAAATGTGAATGGGAGGGAGACAACAGAAGTGAGAAGGGTGCACAATGTTGCATGCTTTATGAAATAATGACTATGGCTTTAAAAACCAAGGAGGATTTGTTAGGCTCACATTAATCTGCATGATTCCATTGTGACTTTGCATGCAGAATGGGGAGAATGAAACTAAAGCCATACTCCCATTGCTCAACATATTTCTATGACAATGTATATAGTGTATGGTTAGTTTACTTTGAAAGGCTAGTTTATTATGTAATGTGGTTTTCTTCCAATGCATTGCTATAAATAATTATATGTTATATGTATTATATCAACTAAGCCTGGAAAGATGTGCACGGTTGCTTAAATTGTCGACATCCGAGTTTCATCATTTAACCAAGTGTGTGATCCTGAACAAATTATGTAATCACATTGGGCCTCATTACGAATTTGAAGGTAGCCATGCCCTTATTAAGGGCATGGCTACCCCCAAACTCGGATCTGTAGGGTATTTTGTGGAGATTTGGGGCCTGACGGTATTTTCTTACCGCAGAAATATAACTTAGCAACAATCACTCCTTGTATTCAGATTGGGCCATGTACAACAATAATACAGTGAACATGCATTATTTCAGCACCCAGGCATGCATATTTGGTATGCGTGGGTGGTAGGCGCGGTTGGTGGTATTTTGGTGAGCATAATTCCCTTGTTTTATTTGTGGCCCCAATGTCCAGAATCCCTTATCTTTGCTTAGATTTTTCGTGTGATCACTAGAGAGACCTCAGACCTACATTTCAGGAATACCACATTTTTTAGTGATAGTGTTGGTGTGCCACCATGGGCGAACTCACTGACTTATTTACGACAGAGAGCTATATATGGTAGTCTTGTGGTAATTTCCACTACCTTATATACGGTAGGGAGCTATGTTCAGAGAGTCCCTCTTCCCGTTGGCTCATGTACCTCCAACAAGCTATGCTACAGTCACTCACAATTATTCATACTGATTCTGACATGCACACATCTGTCTTAAAATGACCATTGCACTGTTTAAAAATCTCCCCACATCATCGGCATTGTAATGGTAAATAGTAGATACACCACCCATCTGTTTTCAAATATTTTTCTGTATTATAAAAGTTGCATTTAAACACGATCTCATTCTTTACAGAAATAAATAAAATGGTACAGTAAAAGCATTGTCTATGACACACTGCAAAGAGAGTGGCGGAGAACAGAACTCAAATTGCAACATTAGCATTTGATTAAGACACGCACAGGAATCCTACACTGACTGCATATTACCGTACACACTCAGCTCCCACACTTCTCATTACCTTATCTTTTTAGTTGTTCTCTTTGGCTGTTCTCTTTGTGAATGTGGCTCCCTTGGATTAACTCCAGCAAAAAGGAACGCTTGCCTTCTCAAACCGGGGTCATTGCCTGGAATTCTCAGCTTTTGCAGATAGGACCGCCTCAGCCAGTGGAAAGATCCTTCTTTCAGCTCTCCCCAATCTCGACTGCCAAATCTTGACTGTAGCAGGACGCAGGGATCTGCATTCAGTCAGGAGTCCCACAGCCAGGTCTTCTCCCCAGTAGTGCAGAAAAATGTCTGCCTGTCTTTTTCCCCGATACTGCCCACTAAAACTTTCCTCTCAGCCCTCTGTATGACGTGTCCCAATGAAATCCATCATCTCTCATCCTCCTACTCTTCAACAATAGCTTCGCTTATACATTTGCAATTGTTGCAAATCTGACTTCCTTCTTCCTGCAGTTACTGTGCACAAAAACACGGAGAAAAAAAAATCTGCACACACATTTAAATGGCTTTCAGAGTATGCCTAATTCTGCAGTGGAGAACACATTTTATTAGTGGGTTATGTTAAATAAGGTTTTATTAGTCAGGTTAATGGTTAATAGGTTAGCTGTTAATTTTCAAATGTGTCTCTCGCACCATAGGCATTTCAGGTGAAAAATAGTGTGCATTTTTAAATGAGCACGTGTGCTTTTAACTGTAAAAATAGATTTGCATCTTATATGTTAAAATCGTTTTTGACTGAATAGCCTGTCTTTCCTTGTTAATCTGGTAACCCATATAGCAATGCACCGCACCCTTGTGGTGGTGCAATGTGCTACTTGTGCAGTAGTGCTGTACTCTGTGCTGTTTGCTACCTGTGTAGTAGTGCTGTACTCTGTGCTGTTTGCTACCTGTGCAGTAGTGCTGTACTCTGTGCTGTAACATGCCAAATATCCTTACATATACCCTCCTTTTGTTTTTAGAACTTGGCTATAATACAAGCCAATTCCTAAAAACAACTTGTTCTCTCTTTTTTTTTTTATTTTTACAATATAGCAATCCAACAAAATGAATATTCATGTGCATCAATGAAAAATTTGCACTCAACACTTCATCTGAGTCCATCAGTTCATAAAATGTTTCACATTTGCCTTCTCAGTGGAAGTGGCATTACTTTAAGTTTAAATTTTCCAAGTCAATTAAAAACAACGAAATAAAACAACTAACTAAAACAAATAATGAATATAACAAATTAAAATAAATAATCAAAATAATAAATACGTGGAACTTCATATGCCGGAACTTTTGTTTTGTCTCTTTTGGTATGTCCCGACCAGCGATGTTATTCGGTTCATTCGAGTACTCTTTCATCTTGGCAATCTTGAATCCACAGTAGTCATCTCTTTTGGCATTCCGGTTATTTTGTCTTCACCTCCACCTGGAGGCAGGCATCTTTTGGTCTTCATCCAGGGGACTCCAGGACTCCATCGTCTCTCCCGTGGGCTCTGATCTCGGAACCTCCGATCAAATAATGTTAATTGTCTAAATCAAAATAGAAAATAAACAAATTAAGTACATAGCATAATACTAACTTCATCCTTTTGCCAAAAATAAAACATGCTTGGTAAAAATATTTCATTTTTTTTTTTCTGAAATTAAACACAAGTTAAAAGAAAACAAACAGATATTCAATATTTAACACACTTCCTCTCTGCACACCAACCATGAGCTTCCATTATATGTGCATTTATTTATTTATTTATTTATTTATTTATTTATTTATATATTTTTACATATATTACAGTGTTTATGTGCCATCATAACAATCATCTTTTTTTTTTTTAACTTCTTTGTCACTGCCTCCTGATTACACCCATTTATTTTCTCAAGGGACTCTATCTGTTTCTACATGCTCAAGCTGCCTGATCTCATGCCTGGGATGGCATGGTTTGATTTGATTTACATGGACAAACTGCTCTATTGCTGTTTCACCTTCATTTTTCAAAATTTTATACACTACAGGAGAGACCTTATCTATAATTCGAAATGGCCCCTGCCAGGCCGCTAGAAATTTAGAATTTTTCTGTTTACTTTTTCCAAAATGAAACTTGTACACCTGATCCCCTACACTGTATTCCTTTGCTGATGTCTTTTTATCATAATATGACTTTGCACTGTCAGCAGCTCTTTCCAGATTTCTCTGCACAAAAGCAAATGCATGTTGCAAATGCCTCCTCAGTTCATCAATATATTCATGAACTGTGGATGCACTCACAAGAGTTTGCTCATGTGTTCTGTATAGTAGGTGTTGTGGTAACACCATTTTCCTACCTGTTAAGACCTCATGGGGGCTAACACCTGTTGCATTGGCAGGAGTCGACCTGATTGCCATCAGAATCAACGGTAAACGTAAATCCCAGCTGGAACCTGCTTCTGCCACAAATTTCTTTAAAATATCCACAACAGACCTATTGCTTCTTTCAACTGTACCTGAAGACGCCGCCCGATATGCGATATGTAGTTTCCTTTTCACACCTAGTATTTGCCATACTTTACTCATTAGAGTACTTGTGAAATGACTTCCTCTGTCTGACTCAATTCTTTGTGGCAACCCAAACCTTGAGAACACATGGTTCACCAGCAATGTGGCTGCTGTTTGCGCACTACAATCTGGTGCAGGAATGCACTCAATCCACTTCGACATCAAACATACCACACTCAAAATATAATGGTGTCCCCTGCTCGACCTTTTTAAAGGACCTACATAGTCTATTTGCAAATCTGACCATGGGAGAGTTAGGCCTCTTTTCATCAATGGTGCTCTATGCATTGGTGAAGCAGGTTTAAATTGGGCGCATACTAGACATCCTCTAGTATATAATTCCACATCTTGGGACATATGTGGCCAGTAAGCATAATCTTTTAGTATTTCTAATGTTTTTTGTGAACCTCTGTGGCCTGCAGTTATGGCATCATGTGCATGGTGTGTAGCATTAGTCCTCTGAATGAAAGGGGTACTACCCACTGTATTTGCCCTGTTATGGACTCTCTAATCATGAGTCCATCCAGTAATCTAATTCGTGTTTTGTTCTTTAATAACACCCTCAACTCTTCTTTTCCCATACAATCATTTTCTGTTAAAGAATTTTGTTCAGGATCTATCAAATGATTATAATAGATTCCCAAAATTTGATCATTCTTTTGTGCCTCAATCAAATCTTGGTCTGGCGTGTCATGACTCCACTGCACCACCGGTTGATCTACCTCCTTTGGTGCTTTAGAACGTGTCACTGCATCAATTTGTATTTCACCCATTAAATAATCAATATGTGGCAATTCTCCCATCACAGCCCCAATCTTAGCCAGATGGTCTGCCTTATCATTTCCCTCCTTATCCTCTCCTGGTGTTTTTAAATGCCCATGAATTTTTCTCCAGTATAATGTTAAATTATTTTCTGACACCAATTTGTCTATGGCTTGTATCATTTTTCCATGTTTAAGTGGCATTTTGTTGTATGTAACCATGCCTCTTGCTTTCCAACCAGGCAAATACTCCACAAAGCTATTCCGTGCATAGTCAGAATCAGTCACCAGGACAATTTCACTGAACTTTTTATCAACTGCAGAAGCAATTGCTTTATAGATGGCTGCCAATTCCGCCACCTGACTGCTCCTATCTCCAATCCTCATCCCTATACTAGGAACGCCTTCACATTTCAACCAGACATTTCCTATTCCTGCCACCAACTGTTTATTACTGTCATTTTCAATGTGAAAAGCACAACCATCCACATATACAGTTGGCAAATCCTTGCATGTTTTTTCATCAAAAGCTTTGTGTGGTGATTGTTCAAATTCCTGCAAACTAGTTTCCACTTCCATTTCATTTGGTATTTGTTCAGCTGCACAGTCATGTAAGTCAGCTAACCCTTGAGCAATTGGGCTCTTTTTATTTTGTCCATATCTCACTTCTACGGGAAAACCTTGTAATGCCAGCGTCCATGAAGTGATTCTGGATTGCGCTAGATTGCCTGACCTAATTCTTTTACTCTCTAAAAATTGCAAAGGTTGATGATTTGTTTCAATAATCACCTTTTCTCCCTGAACAATGGGGCGGAAATGTTGTAGCGCCCACACAGTGGTTAATAGGGCCTTTTCACATTCATTAAATTTCATTTCAACTTGGGAAAATGCCTTACTTGCATATGCAATGGTTTTGTGATTCAAATCGTGTTTTTGTGATAATACTGCTGACATACAATGTTCAGAAAAACCTATTTCTATAAAGAAATCCCTGTCCTTTATGGGGTATGCTAAACATGGTGCCTTTACAAGACATTCCTTCAATCTAGCCACTGCATCAGACTGCTCTCTTTCCCATCTCCAGGGAGTATTTAGTTTAAGCAGTTTAGTCAATGGTTGAGTGATTTCTGCATAATTCTCAATGAACTTTCTGTTATAGCCTGTCATCCCTAATAAACTTTTTACTCCTTTCACATCTTTAGGATCTTTTAATCTTTGTATGGCCTCTATTTTCTTCCTTTGTGGATTTAGCCCATGTTCGGTTACTTCATGCCCTAGAAAGTTCACTTTTTTCTTGCACCATTGTGCTTTTTGCAAAGATACTTTGGCGCCTGCTTTCTGCAATTGGCCAAGTACATGTCTTATTTCATTAAAATGGCTTTTCAGGCTTTCATTTTTTATCAGGACATCATCCACATAAACTATTGTTCCTCTTTCCGCTGCATCCGGCATGGCCTTTCTCAAAAATATGCCAAATTCACTCCCACTATTGATGTACCCGAACGGAGCTCTAAGCCAGGCATATTGAGTCCTGTCAAATGTAAAGGAAAATAAGTGTTGTATCTCCTCTGCCAATGGCACACACCAATATCCAGATGTGAGATCTAATGTGGTAAATACATTTGAACCATGTATCTGAGCTAGGCCCTGATCAATGAATGGTAGTGGCCATCTAGATACTGGTACTCTTTTATTTAACTCTCTTAAGTCTGCACACAGCCGCCATTGACCATTTGGCTTTAACACACCTAAAATAGGCGTATTGGATGTGCTATGAATGGGCCTGATTATTCCCCGTGATTCCAAATTTTTAATAATCTCTGCCAATGATTCTAAACATGCCAGCGGTAGTCTATACTGGCGTACAAACACTGGATTTCTGCTACAACCTTCTGGTAGTGTGGCCACATGTAAATCAGTTAAACCACAATCATAAGCATCTTTTGCAAATACATCCTTAAACTCCATAAATATTTCCCTCAGGTCGTCTCTATCCTTATCGCTGTCACATGCATCCGCTAAGGAGATCTGCTCTTCTACCATTCTGGAAAATTCTGGAAACTCTTCTGGTAAAGGAATCTCAGCGCTTTCCTCTAACTGTGTGGCTGTGTCTTTTTGTAGAGCTGCCACTTTTAAATATTTTGGCATATCAGCTTCCACTTCAATGGGCTGATTTCCTGTTTCATTTTCATTTAAATTAAATATTATGCAATCCTCTTGATGGCAGCACACTGTCTCATTTGAATCATAAAGATACACAGAATGAATTTTAAATATTCCTTTGGGCTGAGAGTCCAGGTGTTCTGGCAACTCGCCCTTGGCATCTACATATTTTTCAGGAATATTCCCAATCACCATGTTATTTAAATCTGCCGTATAATGTGATTTTTGTATGGCCATTCCTAATGGGGAGTTTTCCTCTAAATGAATGTCCTGACAACCTTTATTATTAACCATGATTTTTACAGATCCTTCACCAATGTCTACCAATGGAATGTATTCATAATCCAGGCCTTGCTGTTTTATGGATTCATTCAGGCATACAAATGCATCAGAGCCTTTCATCTGCTGTCCATTTTTGCATTTCAGTGTTATTGCAAACTGTTTTGTAAATGCAGGAATAATAGTATCTTTCCTTATTTGTAATTCGATGGCATAAGGAACCAGTTGTGCACAATGATAAGCCCTTCTTTTGTCTTCAAATTCAGGTGCCGGACCACCTAGGCGTGACCATATTTTTTGATTAAGGAAATCTAACACCATACACATTCTGTGCATGATGTCATTGCCCATGTAAAATTCATTTTGTGCTCCACTCACTATCCATACATTATGGTAAATTGTTTTCTGCCCAATGCTAATTTTAAGCATGCATCTGCCTGCAATTCGGTTTTCAAAGTCTAGATTGTCCAACCCAGAAACATATTGGTTTTTAATCCTAAATTTCGGGATTTCTTCCCTCTCCATATTTTTTTGCAACAATTTCTCATTAATGAAACTCCTTTCATGTCCAAGCGCTAAAGTGGCTTTTATTGTTTTAAGATAATCATTTATACCAACATGAACCCATGGTTGCTCATCTTCCATGTGTATTTCTGCCAGAGTGGTAATGTGTTTTTCTGAATCTGTTTTAGGAACAATATTCTGTTTGCATGTTTTCTCTTTTAAATAGAAACGTAATGTGTGCTCATCTATGGCAGTCTGCCAATCTTTCCTTGGGTCCAAGTATATTTGTACAGGTAGTTTTTCATTGTCGCTCTGATCTTTGTCTTGACACATTAATATAACAGTGGCACTAGGTATGCAGCTATTCTGGAGATATACCTCCACAGCATCATTTGTTTTGGCAACGGTGTGACATTCTTTTATATTGCTGTTTTGTGATTTTAGTTTCTTAGGCCTCCACTTCACCCCATCTATGAGAGGAGACAATCTTTTCAGGCAATCTGTCCCCATCAGAAATGGAATTTCACAAATAGATGTGATCAATACCTCTTGTTTCATTCTGTGCTTTCCTATTTTTATGTCAACCTCAGTTACACCTATGATGGGCACCTCCTCCCCATTAAAGTTATGCACTGGGCCTTGATTTGCCTTCACTGTGATCTGACTCTGTGGATGCCTCCCTTCATTGATACTCTTTACCAGCTCCTTGGACATAATTGTGGCCTGTGCGCCAGTGTCAATCATAGCGAAGGTGTGGCATTTTTCTTCTACAGTGATGGGTGCATAATATCTGTCCTCAACTTCCTCTAATACACATAAGAAATGTGAATTCTTACTGATTTCAGGGCTCACCTTTCTCAGGTCTTTTTGACTTTTGGCTAAGCACATTGGTAAATGAAAAGACATTTTTTCCTCCTTTTTACCCATTTCTGTGCGAGATATTTTATTCCTTTCTCCATGTTCAGAGGTTTTTTGGAGTGTGGCCACTGTTCGCCCATCCATCTGGGTAACATCAGAGACCACATTACAACCTTCCAACTGAACATGTGTAACAACATCATTCAGCAATTTGTCATTTTTTAATTCTGCGCATTTGTGATCATTTAGTGTAATACCAGCCCTTTCAGCCTCTTCAAAAATATGTGGCTCAAAGAATTCTTCAGGTGATTGACTTGTACCCTCCTTGTGAGTATTTCCTTTTTCTGTATGTGTTTGGTCATTGTTTTGCTTGCCCAGGGAAGGAGCTATGGCATCCCCACTTACTCCCTGTTCACTGGTATTCCCCATGCATGAGTCATTTTTCTTAAATCTGTTCCTTTGTTCTTTTGGAATTCCTAATGTTTCTTTTTCATTTGTACAAATCTTTACTGTTTTATTTAGCTCTAAGTTAAACCGTACCTCTTTTTTAGAAGTATTTGCACTTTCTATCACAATTTCATTTACTGGTACTTTCATTTTTAATCCATTAGGCATCTCAGAGTCGTTATGCAAAATTATATCAGAGCAATCTGTCATTTTGGCACTCCAGTTATCATGAGTACTTAGTCACTTTTCGGAAGCCCCCCGGTCATTGCTATGGCCATCAGCCCCCTCTTTGGAAGGTTGTTTTTGCGCTGTATAGAGCTTTCCTATTTGCTCAGCTACCATTTTCACTTGGGCCTCAAGGCACTGGAACCTTTCCATCTCTGTAGGATCCTCTTTCTGTGGCCTAGGTCGATATTGGTTGTTTTCCCCCTGATTGGATCTATTCTGATACCTCTCAGGTGATTGATACCGGTTGGGATGGTTTCTGAACTCTTGATTCATTTGTGGAGGGGAGCGGGTTGCACCCATCCTTTGATTATAGTCCTCTGGTGGGGAATCATTGTACTGGCGTGGACTGTAGTTCACGTTTTGCCTCATGTCCTGTCTCTCAGATTGTGGGTACTGGCCCCTATGTTGATTTCCATTATCAGTAAATCGATCCACATATCGGGGCCTATCCTGATTACCATATATCATGGTGTTGGGATCAAACCTACTCTGTGTCCCCAATGACTGGTAGGGACCATCATTTCTTTGATCTTGATTTTGTCTCTGGTTATTGTTCATACCTGCCATATCAGGCCGATATCCTACCCGGGGTCTATCCCCTAAATATCTAGGGCTGATGTAGCTCTCTCTATTACTAGGATCATGTGTTTGGAACATTGGTACAGGAAATGGTGATCTTTGTTGATTACCCCTTTGTTCAGGTGTCACATTATTTTTACCTTGGCTTTGAGCAGACTCAAGGGACATTTTGGCTGACCTGATTTCCATTACTGTGGCTGAGGGTTCTTTAAATTTAGGCCTGGTATCTTTCATTTTATCACTTTCTCTACCCTGACAATAGAGTACCTCATATAGCTTTGTGCTTTGATGTACAATCCATTCAAGGGACTTGTCACGGTCAAATTCACGGACCAATTGGGATATGATGTCTTTCTGTAGCCCATAGAAGTATGCAGTTTTAAACTCATTGGAATTTGAGTCAAAAGATACATCAAAGCGAGAGAATGCTCTTTTTAAGTCTTGTAAAAATTGGCGAGGGGATGTATTAGGTCCAGCAGTAATTGTGTACGCGACTTTCTTTGCCTCCTGCAATGACTGAAAAGGAGAAAAATGACGCCTAATTTCTTTTTCAAACTCCAGCCATGTCATATTCTGCTGTTCATTTAATCCCCTTGTGATGCTGGCCATCGGGGCATCTAAAGTTAAATGAAAATATTGTCTGTACTGTTCCCTAGGTATCTGGAGTGCTTTAAAAATGTCATGTACCGCTTCTAAGTGATCCTCAATGCAGCATTCACCTCCCTTTTTAAATGGTTTGATCAGGGCTTTAATGGATTTCATTATTTGTATGGGGCTACTTGTTGCAATACATGGAATTGCACTATTTTGTGAGTCAATCCTGTTTTCAGGTGTATGAGATTGGTGACTGCCCCCAATGGGAGTATCAAATCCCCCAAGGGCGCTGCAACCAAGTTCAGTCACCGGCCCAGTCACTGGGGCACTAGCTCTTTGGGCAGAGCTAGAATTCACCTCCACTCCATTGAATGTGGTACCCTGCCGCCTCTCCTGGGACCTGGGAATGTACATTTGCTGTTCTAAGTCCTTACACTTTTTAAGGAGTCTGTTGGCTTCATCTTGCAAATAATTATTTTCATCATTCATTTTATTAATCACCTCCTGCATATCGCACATTTGCATTTGGCATTCATTGAACTCTTTATTTCTCTTGTCTCTTTCTTGAATCATTTTAATCATTTCTTGTTCTGCACTCTGGAGATCACCTTCTTTTTCACAGTGTTCTTTTTGTAAAATCTGCATTTCTGAAACAACCTCATCTTTATCCTGCCTAATGTGATCCACTAAGGCTTTTAAGTGTGCCAATTCTTGCTCACTATCTTCAAATTGTTTCTTGCTTTTGGATAACTGAGTATCAAAGTCTCTGCATGTTAATTGCATGTCTTTTTGGCATACATCCAATTCTGCTCTCAACATTTCCTGATTTTTACTTGCCCCCTCTAATTCAGTCTTTAACCTGTTAATTAGCTGAGTATCATTCTCTTGCATTCGCAGGGACTTGTTTAAAATAAACCATATTTTGCTGCATAGCCGTATTAAACAGTCTTTCTCTGCACTTTTATCGGCTGCATTCAATAATCTTGTAAGGCAGACCTGAATTATGCTGCCTTCTGCAAAAATATTGTCTAGTTTTTCTTTCTGCACCTCACCCTGAATTCGGTTACTCCATTCTAACGTGCTATTCGAAGACCAATTCCCATGTGCAAATAACTTTGCCTCTAAATATTGCACTAGATCTGAGAATGTGGTTTCCCTTTGTGACATTCTGAAATTCGTTTTTAGTGGCACACTGCTATTATAAAATGGGTTCCCTTTAATGTGCAAATGGCAGTGTGAGACACGCTTGCCACGCCCAGTAGGTACTCTATGATCACTTTCCCGGCCTGCAACGCACCATAAATATGTAGGGTATTTTGTGGAGATTTGGGGCCTGACGGTATTTTCTTACCGCCGAAATATAACTTAGCAACAATCACTCCTTGTATTCAGATTGGGCCATGTACAACAATAATACAGTGAACATGCATTATTTCAGCACCCAGGCATGCATATTTGGTATGCGTGGGTGGTAGGCGCGGTTGGTGGTATTTTGGTGAGCATAATTCCCTTGTTTTATTTGTGGCCCCAATGTCCAGAATCCCTTATCTTTGCTTAGATTTTTCGTGTGATCACTAGAGAGACCTCAGACCTACATTTCAGGAATACCACATTTTTTAGTGATAGTGTTGGTGTGCCACCATGGGCGAACTCACTGTCTTATTTACGACAGAGAGCTATATATGGTAGTCTTGTGGTAATTTCCACTACCTTATATACGGTAGGGAGCTATGTTCAGAGAGTCTCTCTTCCCGTTGGCTCATGTACCTCCAACAAGCTATGCTACAGTCACTCACAATTATTCATACTGATTCTGACATGCACACATCTGTCTTAAAATGACCATTGCACTGTTTAAAAATCTCCCCACATCATCGGCATTGTAATGGTAAATAGTAGATACACCACCCATCTGTTTTCAAATATTTTTCTGTATTATAAAAGTTGCATTTAAACACGATCTCATTCTTTACAGAAATAAATAAAATGGTACAGTAAAAGCATTGTCTATGACACACTGCAAAGAGAGTGGCGGAGAACAGAACTCAAATTGCAACATTAGCATTTGATTAAGACACGCACAGGAATCCTACACTGACTGCATATTACCATACACACTCAGCTCCCACACTTCTCATTACCTTATCTTTTTAGTTGTTCTCTTTGGCTGTTCTCTTTGTGAATGTGGCTCCCTTGGATTAACTCCAGCAAAAAGGAACGCTTGCCTTCTCAAACCGGGGTCATTGCCTGGAATTCTCAGCTTTTGCAGATAGGACCGCCTCAGCCAGTGGAAAGATCCTTCTTTCAGCTCTCCCCAATCTCGACTGCCAAATCTTGACTGTAGCAGGACGCAGGGATCTGCATTCAGTCAGGAGTCCCACAGCCAGGTCTTCTCCCCAGTAGTGCAGAAAAATATCTGCCTGTCTTTTTCCCCGATACTGCCCACTAAAACTTTCCTCTCAGCCCTCTGTATGACGTGTCCCAATGAAATCCATCATCTCTCATCCTCCTACTCTTCAACAATAGCTTCGCTTATACATTTGCAATTGTTGCAAATCTGACTTCCTTCTTCCTGCAGTTACTGTGCACAAAAACACGGAGAAAAAAAAATCTGCACACACATTTAAATGGCTTTCAGAGTATGCCTAATTCTGCAGTGGAGAACACATTTTATTAGTGGGTTATGTTAAATAAGGTTTTATTAGTCAGGTTAATGGTTAATAGGTTAGCTGTTAATTTTCAAATGTGTCTCTCGCACCATAGGCATTTCAGGTGAAAAATAGTGTGCATTTTTAAATGAGCACGTGTGCTTTTAACTGTAAAAATAGATTTGCATCTTATATGTTAAAATCGTTTTTGACTGAATAGCCTGTCTTTCCTTGTTAATCTGGTAACCCATATAGCAATGCACCGCACCCTTGTGGTGGTGCTGCAAAAAAATGTGCTACTTGTGCAGTAGTGCTGTACTCTGTGCTGTTTGCTACCTGTGTAGTAGTGCTGTACTCTGTGCTGTTTGCTACCTGTGCAGTAGTGCTGTACTCTGTGCTGTAACATGCCAAATATCCTTACAGATCCGAGTCCCGCAAAAGGGGAATTACCGGGCCATTCCGACCTTGGAGGGCCCGGTAATTCCCTTTCGTGGGACCCGGAGCCGGTACGTCCCCATTCCCATTTGAGCCCCCATAGGGTGAAGGACTGAGCCACACAGGGTATCCCAGCCCTGAATGTGTTGCAGTGCGGCTGCCAGGCATCTCTGCATTATGTAATGAGACAGCGCAAGCCTTGCTAAGAAACCCAGACGGGCTTGCGCTATCCAATTACATAATTGATGATTGCGGCTCCCTTGCCCTCCCTCCAAAAGATGGGGAGGGTACAAAAAGGCATGCCACAGAAGTTGGGGGGGACAAAATCCCCTGCCCCCCTATAATTACGTCCATACTTAAAGGTTATGATACTCAGCCTGCGTGTCCATGGCAGATTTGGCAAATTGTTAGTTAGTACACAATGTAATGTTAAATGCATGAGGGCTTGGTCAATCCTGAAAATTGGTGTCTGATATGATTGGACATCTGTACACATTGTGTTCCAAGTCAAACTCCAAAATGTTAATTTCAGGACACCCAAGCCTGAGCAAAGAGTGTCATATGCAGAAAAGGGCTGTGTATGAAGATGGATTTTGTTGGTAACAGAAGGTAAGGGAACAGTTGTGAAACGTATGTGACAATTGGAAAATGCTGGCATCTTCATATCGAAAAAGTTATTATGAGTTTGTTCTATGTCAGGGCTTCTTAGACTTTCTTTTAGGTTATAGTGGTGCCTTACTTGGGAGTAGGATATCACACTATAGAAGGAACATGGCATGATAACCTGTTCTGTGTTTTTTTCCCACTTTGAGAGTCCGCCGCCATCGCTTTTTGCTCACTGTACTTTTCACAAAGGAGGAATAGCCATTTGCCTCTCAGTCTTTGTCCCGTCCACAAGGGCAGTCCAAAACCGAAACGCCAGGCAAACCTCCTTTGAACCACAGACTGCCCCGCTACTGCATTTCCTTATTAACTCGACTAATGCACATAATATTGTTTCATCCATCCATCATATGGCCCAACAGAAGGCCCCGACTAGGGACTTGGCCTGCCGGACAAAGTGGGAAGGGGATGTGGTAAGGGAAATTAGCGGTAAACAGTGGGTTCAATAGTGGAAGTGCATGCGAACATGCGCCATGAATGCTAGAATTAAAACGATCCAGTTCAAGACCCTGCGTAGGGCATAACTTACCCTGTCTTGACATATGCTGTTGGACCCCACCAGAGACGGAACCTGTCCCAGGTGCAATGCAGAGGAAGGACATTTTATAAATATGTTTGGTCCTGCTTGAAGATTTCTACTTTTTGGAGTAAAGTGATCTCAACATTACCACAAATGTTTGGGAAGGAAGTGCCATGTGAACTGCTCTGTTGTTTGTTTGGTTGATTGACAGGTTTGCCCAAGAAACATAAAAAAATTGCAGTGGGTGTGATTTTTGCACGTCACTGTATCCTGTTTAAATAGACTAGTCCTACCTCACCAACATATGGTGGCTATGACATTGTCATGTGATGTTGAACGTGATCATTGCTCTATGAATACTGTTTCTGCCAGACCCCTTGATATCTGGGCCCCCTGTCTAACATTCCTCTTTGCCCCGTTTGCTTAGACAACATTAAAAGTAGCGGCACCTTCAGATTTATCATTGCTGAATTAGATGAATGCACGCGTGGAGATTTTGAAAGAGCATTATGTGACGCTCTGGACATTGCTTACTATGAATGTATATATGTTTACTGCTTTACAATATTGTATGCCTACAATGTCTTCCCATACGTTCACACTTTCTGCGCACCAAACATGGTATACGATTTTATGTTTGATTGCTATACAGACCTGTTTAGGATTTTACTTGACTAAGATGTGAACCTTAATAAACAAATTTAAAAAAAGAGCTCACTATAAAAAAACACCTCAAAGGAAAGAACAGCAAAGATGCGACAGACTGGCGAAAGTAGCACTCTTGAGTGTAGTTCCAGTGGTGGTAGGTAAGGTAATACTATAAAAGGTATACTGAGTTGAAAACAGGAGAGATTGTGACCACACCAGGGTCTCTAGGGTCTGCAGTGGACAGTGGGGGCAGTTCCGTGTCAACAGTACCTGGATTCAGTTATTGGTGGCCTGTCGCATAAGACCTGGGGTCAAAGAATAATGTGAGCTGATCAGGCTCAGTTTGGGCACATAGGATCGTGGAGGCCCTGGCAGCAAGCGGGCATCCAGCAGGGGCAAATGTGGGTGCTCTGTGCAGTTTAAAGGCAGCGGTTCAATTATGCAGGAAGGGAGGTCTCAAGAATGCTTCACGGTTGACAAGGCTGAGTCTAGCCGCTGGAAGAGGTCGATGAGTGACGCTCCAGCCGTTCGAGTCGGTGGGCGATGGTCATTGAAGTGTTGATCAAGGGTGGATTGAGTTGCTATCAATGAGGCAGCAGTTCTCTGGATAGTTGGCCTGAACTGTGGTTGTAATCCCTGGTTAGAGCCAGCGAGTGACCCTCCCTCAATTCGGTTCGGGTTGCAGCGTTGAGCAGTCGCTTCGGGCCTAGCAGGTGATTTGCTTATTTAGGACACAATGCAGTGTTGAGCATGTTAAGATGCAATGAAATAGAGTTTGACTGGTTGGAGGAACACAGACACCAGCACCTTCCCTATTGTTCATGATGCAGGGAACACAGAGCAACTGGTACGGGCAATAGTACATGGAGCTTTGACTGGTCTGGCCCCCGATTTCTGTCTGTAAGGCCTTCACAAAGGACTCGGGGACAGTCTGCTCTTCTGGCTCTGATGATCTATTGCAGACTGGTTGGACCTGATCCACAGTAATGGTCACTCCTGATGTTCATGGGAGTGAGTAGGGGAAAGATCTTCCTTTTGTCTTGGATGGCTCCTTCTTCACCGCAGGCTGAGGGCTTTGAATAGTGCAACTGTCAAAAAGGAGGTCCAGGTAGGAATATTCAGATTGTTTCATCAGCCTTAAAGATGCTTCAGGAACTGAGGGAATTCTGCCGCAGGGTTCAAGACCCCTTCTCTTAAAGGCACAAGTCCTCAGGCGATTGGTCTAAAGCTAGCCTGCTTTAGTGAAATTAAATGATATTTTATTTATATCACTCTCATACACAAGGGTACACAAGTGGACCAATCCCTTCTCTTTGTTGGAGTGGACGTTGCCCCATTGATGTCACACCCAAAGTGCTTTTCTCTAGATGTATTGGAGGAGACAGGAAAGGGAAAGAGAGACAGCAAGAAGCAATATAGTGGAAGGCTTCTTCCAGTGTCCAGAGCACTCCTGCCTATTCTCCTCTCGCCCCAAAGACCTTTATACATGCAGCACCCTGGTGTTATGCAACTCCTCCTGAATGAATGTGCTCCTTTGATACCTAAGCCCAGGACAGCTGTCTGCTGTGCAGCTGTCTCTGAGAGAGGTTGTTACTGGCCTCACAAAACAAATTAAAGCTAGGATGGGTCTTCAGGGTTTTTGTCCTGCTGTGGGACTGTATCCGCTCATCTGACCGGAATACACATTCCCTTCCACAGCAGAGCTGACTTACAGACGCTGACACATGTGCAAGATCAATTGGGATGTGGCGCCATAATCATAATTAGCGCCATGTAGTATGCCTAATCTTAAGCATAGCTTATTCTTACAGATGACCCTGCCACCAGAATGGGGTACTCATGATCATCGGAGTTGGGTACAAGGGGTATATCTTAAATGCCGCCCCTGTACTGCAGTGACTTTGCTATCACGGCGGTGGTCGAGTGGGTATCTTGTGACCTTTGAACCTGCTATGCGCCTTGATCAGAGTGGGTGCTGCGGATCATGCTATTGATGCAGCAGGGCACAAGAACACCATGCTTTTGGCATGGAGCTGCAACAAAGGGGATCTGGTTAGCAGAGTGCCCCCTTGGAGAAAGATTCGCCTGCATCATGTTATGTACTAATAAACATCATAAAAGATAGCGCTTAGCGCTTAGCACACTTGCCAGATGGCAATCCCTTACAGGTTGTGGTTATGCTTTTCTGCTGGCATTACTTTTACAAAACTGTGTCTGAGTTATCTTTCAATTAAACTTGTGTTCATAACAAAAATTCAACTAAATATGTAAGCGAGTCACACACCTGTGAATTATTCAGAACCTGTTTTCCTTTTGCCTGGCAATTTTACCAACTTCTTTCACCCAGAATGCACTAAAGAACAGAGCAGTCTAATAAAGGGCTTATGGGACGGCCTTTGCAGTTTTTGTAAGAGAGATGAACAAAATGTAACCTTACAATGCAAGACAGTTATATGATTATTTATTTATAGCGCACCCATACTCAAGTGTTAAAGTTGGAAATTGTACAGCGTTTTTTGCATGTTTTTCATTCCATTGCTTTTAATGTACTAAGCAGAATAATACTATGCTCTCATCAAGGAGGTTTCAGTCTTTTCCAATCAGCACAATAGTAGCACCATAATAGTCTCTCTCAGATGCCTGTCTATTTCAGACGACATCCAAGGTCAAAACCAAGCCCTCATGACATATCTTTTGTAGCTGCGTACAACAAATACAATTGAACATTAAGATTTAACAGTGTTAGTCTGGAAGCAACCCCATTCTTCTAAATAATTGTACTCGTAAAACAGCTTCAAAATGTGAGAATAAATACATTGCTAAATTGCAAACCAATTTGCTTTCCTTTTGTCTGAATTCACATTATTCAAAATGGATTCTTTTTCTTAGTTACATTTGCTCAAAATGAACACACATCCCATTATCACCTTACATCAACTTACAGTTCCATTTCTCATCAACTTTCTGATTGCATATGCAATCAAATGGAATATGTCCAAGTCAGTGACACACATTTCTAGTCTGGCGAAGTAGGCTTCTTATGGGTCATGAAGGCTGAATTATGATCAGTTTCTCACAGTCAACACATGCATTGATAAGAGGTGTCATACTAATTCTACTCTCAATCCGAAGACTGCAAACTGTCCTAGTGCCCATAAGCATTGTTCCTGCTGCTACCAGATGTAACTTAGATATTTTAGTTGTGAAGCAGTTGTTTTTTAAAACAGACAGCAGAGTCAGGAGCTAGAGCTACTGAGGAAATGGAAATTCTTTTCAGCCTGTCAAAGTTCAGGCTTCTGGGGCATATAACAAAGTCCCTCATTTGGCTATGTTCCCACCAAGCAGGTGACTTACAGGGACAAGTTGCAGGATGGGGATGACCCCCTGACCACCCTGCCTTAGTTCTTGTCACATGGCTGGTGATACTCTCATTGCCTCATTACAAGCTAGTCTTGGATTCTGCTCACTGCACCAGCCAATTAAGGCAGGCAAGAGCCTTATCCCTCCCACACCCCTTGTGAGACCATGCAGGGCAATATTAATACACCTCATCCTCAATTGAGAGAGATCGAAGCTCTCTTTCTGAGCAGACCCAAAGCCCCAGCATATGAAAAGATGCCTTTCCATTCAAGGGAAACCACTTCCATACACCTTATGTTAATAGTTTGTCTTTCGGTGCAGGTACAATGTCACATGGAACATCAGGGAAGCCATTTGCAGAGCTCAGGAAATGCATTGTCAACTCAGATGTTCCATGGATACAGTGTTACAAGTCCACAGCTTCCCATTGGTGGAGACTAAACTTTCGACAGTATTTTTCTACACCATCGCCATGCCCATCCACACCCAAACTCTCTCACCCTAGAAACAAACATCTCCATCATCACTAAAATAGCAGCACTAACCCTTCACTCCCCTGCAGCCTCAACCAAGACATCACAAAACCCTACCATCCTCCCGCTCTTTTCATCCTTCTCTCCACTCTCCCACCCCGAATTTTTAAAACTACTGACAGCCGTGCCTCAGAAGCCCCTAGAAATCCCTGGCCCCCAACTCTTCTAAAATAAATCCTAACCTCCGCCTGTGCTGGGGACGTCACAAGATCAATTGCCAACTCATCTCTCACCTCTGGCATCTTTCCAGCAGAGTTCAAAGCCTACTACATCAAGCCACTGCTCAAAAAGCCCCCATTTAACCCCCTTTTTCTGACCAACTACAGACCCATCTCTAACAATGACTTATAGCTAAACTAATTGGTGGAACAGCTTACTCAGAACTATGCCATTTCTCAGAATCCAACCAGATCCTCCACCTCGCCCAAACTAGCTTCAGACCCTTACGAGGAATTGAATCGTGCCTAGTCTACATCTGGGATGATCTTATAAGACACTCTACTCTCTCAGCATCAGGGACATAGCTCTGAAGTGGTTAACCTCTTTCCTCTCCAACAGATCCCTAATTATACACGTGCCTTTCTCCTTTACTCCCCGCTCAGTTGCCCACACAGGCCCGCAGGGTGCCTCTCTATCCCCTGTACTCTTTAACCTCTACCTGTACCCCCTCCAGTAGTTATTCGATCCTACAGCCTTACTTGCTACAATTACATATACACCCAAATTCCAAAGGACCCCTTCGCCAGCTCTCGCATCATGTCTCTCAGATACCAAACACAGGATGACTACCAACCACCTCCTACTCAACCCAGGAAAAACCGAGATCATGCTGTGTGGGAAGACTGCCCTCTTCCCGCAACCCACCTCATAGCCACTCTTTCTACGCCCACCCCCTCCATCTCCAGCATATTAAAAATCATTGGATGCATTATGGACGCAGACTTGACCCTATCACATCACATAAACTCTGTGACAAAGAGCTGCTACCTACACTTCGCATTCTCTGCCACATCTTTGCCTACTTGACCTTCCCACACAGAGTCTCTATGATCAATTCTATCATACTTTCCCACTCAGACTATGCTAACTCCCAATACCTGGGGGTCAATGCATCACAACTAAGGAAACTCCAACGGGTTCAAAACACTGCTGCAAGGCTCTGCCTAGCCCTAGGCCCTAGCGAATATATATCACTCACCCTCTGTGTCCTTAATTGGCTTCTGATCGGGTGTCAAACCACCTTCAAGGCAAACCACCTTCAAGGCATCACCCACCGAGCTCTCCACAACATAGGTCTAGAATATCTGCAGCATGAATTTACACATTATAGGCCTAATGGAGCACTCAGTTAGGCAGAGCACTTCTCCTCGTTATCCCAGTGGCAAAATCAACCAGAATAGAGGGCTCCTCTGTCTCAGTTCAAGCCCCCACCATCTGGATCTCGATCCCATTCACCATCCGCTGCATAGAAGATCACCTCCCCTTCCGATAGGCACTCAAAACCTGGCTCTTCCTTTCAGCATCTTCACAGACTTGGTTTATCTCCTGGGTAAACTATTACCCAACCCGACAGATATGTGAGGGCACCCGAGGAGTCGACAAGGTTGCCCGCCCACAGAATGCATCTCAGTCATTTCTTATGATAAGCGCTAAGTCTACATCTACCCAGGTGTCAGCCTTCTTAGCTAGAACATCAATAACTTGATCAGAATGGAACAGAGCTGTATCCCGCATGGGTCACGGCACACACACCTCCATACACCTGAAATAGACACTGCTCAACTTCACCCACCCTAACACACAACCACATTCAATACAATACAGCTTAGTCCCAAAAGAAAATTTGGTCCAGCCATTCACATGATCAGTTAAATGACTCACCTACTCCGCAAAAAATCTTTCATGGCACCCATCCTCTCATCTGATATCTATGGGTTGTTATTAGGGACTGAGCCCATCCCTAGCTACCTCATGCTGGCTAAAAATGCACACAAGCATTTTATAAATGCTTCCTTCATATTTCATATCTCTGACTACGGTCTTCCAAAGGGTGTCCATTCCCACAGCCTTTTAAGGCCACACCAATGTCAGTAGGTGCTATACAAATGCCATAGAAAATAACATATTGTACATTTTAATCAGCCAACACTTGTTTTGCATACATGGTGCTGCCTCACAGATTATAGAATTTAACAATCGTCACGTCAGGTTTTGATTTTGAGTAAGAACCATCATAGCTGGAGAAGTAGCATGATAGCTTGCTATCCAATTGATCATGTGCATAGCAGCATTGCACAAGTGTAGCACACAACCACATCCCTGCAGCATAAAGAACTTAGCCCATGAAAATCGGACCCTAAAGGAATGTAACTTAACCTTCCCACAAAGATGGTGTCAGGCATGGTGAGGGCAGCCCAGATTGGTAAAATACATTGAAGACTGTGTATGGGTAGGAAGTTGTTCCTTTAAACAAGTTTGGTAGTGCTGATGTGGATTCAGGTGGTGTAACAAGCACTGTTACACTCAATATTGAATGGATGGCAAAGGTATGATCTCAAGGCGCTGTAAGGTAAACGCCCTCAGGGGACCGGAGTCCAAGGGATGTGTGCATTTTAGCCAATATGAAGGTGGGTAGGGGTGGCCAAGTGCCTACTAGCTAGCCATTTCAAGCTAGCATGTGGATGTGTGATGTGACGTTGTCTGGAGAATATGTGAGTGTAGGAGACTCCTTATGTGTCCAGCTAGACCACATTATTTTCGTTGTGGGGATAGCTGAATCCCTATGGCCGAGGTGTTGTGTGATGTGTCTTAAAAGTGGTGTCTGATAGCAGATGAATGCAGGTGGGTGGCCTTGCGTCCAGCTATCTTCCATAAGTATGAAGTGTGATACGTACCCATGTGTTCTGACTGGTTTCTTGGTTTCGTAGATGTGGTGTGGATTTGGTCCTGTGGTCTGCTGGAGTTTATTCTCTTCGTCGCTCGGTACATTTCATGGCAGGTTCATTGCTGCCCCGGCCTACCTGAGAGTTTGTTCAATAACCCGAAATGCGGCATCGGTTCATCAGGATGCAAGTGGAAAAAGACAGGTCTTGAGGTCCTTCCAGAAGGCAAGGTGAACCTCTATGAGTTGGGCGCTAAGGGGAATTGAGTTCCAGATTGAGGGGGCTTGGACGGAGAAGGAGGATCCCCCTGTTCTTGTCGATTTGAATGGAGGGATCACAAGGCGGAGTGTGGTTCCTGATCGCAGGTTTCTGTTGGGTTGGTACCGATGAGTTTCTGTTGAATGTCTTGTGGAGAGCATGGTGGGTGATGCACGTGCATTTGGAAGTTTCTGTCGCCCAACAGGGAGCCAGTGGAGGACACAGAGGGTGGGTGTGATGTGCTTTCTTGGACCAAGGGCCAGGAAAAGGTTTCTGTGATGAAAAGGATGTCTGGGCATTCTGAGGGAATAAGGTTGAGTAGATTGTGTCAGGTTTTGACGACAGATCTTGCTGTATGGATTGGGATGGAGGGGCAGGGTTTGTTGGTCCCCGGAGAGGTGAGCTTTAGAGAATGGTGAGGAAGCACTGGTAAGGGATTTCCCTAGTGGAGGCCCCACAGGTTGGTGCAGTGGTGGAGGCTCCATGAGTTGGGGCAGTGTGTATAAGGGGTGAGGTAGGGTAGGGAGGGGGAGATGGAGAAAAGAGGCAGAAGGGGAGTGGTTGTGGAAGGCGCAGTGTCTCTGATGTTACGATGGGTTGGGAGGCACTGGGTATTCTTTGAGTGTGTGAAAAGAGTGCTTGTGATGTATGGTCCATAGGCAGGAGGTCTGGGGTAGTGGGGGGAGTGGGCAAAGAGTGAGAGATGGAATTGCAGGTATAGGGTCAGGGGAGGGAAGGGGGGCTGGAGAAGGTGCAGGACGGTGACTAGGTTTGCCGAGAGGGGTTTTAGATGAATGGAGGTGGAAAGAAGGGAAAGGTGTAAGGTTGGAGATGATGCTGGGTTTCAGATTTTAATCGCATTGTCGAGACAGCTAGGGGGGAGGGCTGGTGAATGCCAGGGGCATTGAAGGTAGTGTTGAAGAGTTGGGGGATGCTATGGTGTAGGTGAGGGGGGCAGAGAGGAGGGGGAGATAGGGTGAGGTGTGCAGAGATGAGAGGGCCCGGGTGTTGTGGATTCTGTGTTTGAAGGGAATCTTGGATGCCTGTAGCATGTTTGTGAGGGTCAGCAGGCGGCCGAGGAAGGGGTGTTGGCAACGGAAGCCCGGACGTCACCTATGGATGTAAAGACTGAGACGGGATGGAGTTGGGAGGGACGGGGGTGCAAGGGTGGGAGAGGGCGGTGTGGGAATGTTATGGGCAAGGTCTGTGGGTGTCAGAGGTAGGTGTGTGAGGGGGGAGTGCTTCTCCCAAAGCCTGTATGTGTGGAGGGTGCTATGAAGGAGAGGGAAAGCAGGGGGTTGGCAGTGTTTCTGGTGCGCAAAAGTGCCCCTCTGATTTGGGAGTTGGTTGCCATGATGCATGGTCGGTTGCGTCTGCTCTGTTGGCTGGATTGGTTAATGGGGGATCTGCCACACTATTAGTGCACTCAAAGGACGCAAGGTTAGAGAAGGGAGCAGAGTTCAAGGTGACCCTGGAAATAGGCCCATGGCTACAGTGAGATTCAATGCAATGGCTACACTCAGAATGCAACTAGATTTAACACAGTGGCAACTTACAAAGTGTTGCTAGTAATGGTAATGTTCAAGCACAGCTGAAGGTTGCTGGGTAAATAATATAAACAATAGATATCCTTTTGATTGGATTGAATATGTCAAAGCGTCAAAAAAAGGATAACTGCATGTTAACATTTTTGTCTGCTGAGATAGACATTATTTGCAGAGTGCATGCTCAAGGAAAACATGTCTCTAGACTCCGGGGGAGTAGTATGCTATGACTGCATTTCACCTTATTTACGGACCCAAACAGAGTAGTATAGTGTTCCACATTCAGGGATATGCTCAGGTTAATGGTTCAGAAAGTTAGGCAGCACTTAAGCAGCAGATTACATTCAGTCGCAGCTCTCTAGAAAACGCTAGTCAGCAGTGTCTTTCACTCCTCCCTATAGGGAGAGGTTTGTGCAGCATTCATCAGGAAAATAGTAGCATGTATCTCCTAAAAGAAGATCCGTTGGTCTTGGTTAGTATGTTTTCATACATGTTTAGGGTTTAGTAAGGTATGTCTAAGTATTTCACTTGACAGAGTTATAGTCATGAAACAGGTAATTCCTGGTCCATAATAGATATCAGGTTTGTTATCCTATTAACTAGACAGCACAAGTTACAATGGGACACATATTATTATCCTTTCTATCTAGTCCTCAGTCAAGTACAGAAGTCAGTCAAACACCTCCCACAGAGTCCAGTACGGTAGCAGTTTCACAGCAGAACAGAGTTTGAGGGTAAAGTTAGGAAATCTTGTTCACTACTTTATAGCTTGGCTACTCAAGAAGAGATGTCAGAAATATATTCTAAATATATCAGTTGGCTGGCAATTGCAGTAGCAAGTCAGCAGATACCTTGGAAGGAGTGGGAACTGCTGCTTAAAGGTCTCCCTTGTGTCTGCAGGTATACACTGGAGTTCAATGGGAGTGCTCCGTAAATCAAAACCATAAAATCCTATCCAAGGTGGCAGGCAGCCCTAATATAGATTTGGTCAATGGCACCATGCATAGCAGGAACTGACATTAGCACATTATAGAAAGTCATGGGTAACTAGGCCTGCACCGTCCCTGTAGTAACCTAATGATAAGAATCAGCTGAGTTCAGTTGTGCAGCTTATAGCCCCATATGAAAGGCAAATGATCAATACAGACTTCTGGAATTCAGGGTTGGGTGAGAGATTCAGGAGGAGACAGATAGTGGATATAGCCAGTGGCAGAGAGCTCCGGAAGGTGGGCAAATTGCAGGTTAAGGATATTGAAGGAGGTTGGAAGGGGAGTAAGAAGTACTTTTGGAATAGCGTGGAAGGCTTGTTGAAGGAATGCAAGGAGGAAGGCTCAGGGAAATGAAAAGGAGCTTCGAAGGAGAGTAAGGAAGAAGGGTGGAGAAACTGGGTAGGAGGTTGGAAGCAGAGTGAGGATGATGGATGGAGTAGTCTAAAGGGAGGACAGAAGGAGACTAAAAGTGAGGGTGGGAGGAGACCAGAACAGATGGGACACAAGGATGTTTCGCGATTAACAGTAGTAGAAGGAGGTTAAAAGGAAAGAAGTAGAGGGAGGACTAAGCTGGTTGGAAGAATAAGGAGGAGAGAGGAAACTGAATTACACATCATAAACAAGCAGGTCAGGGGTGAAGAAGGAGAAGGATGGTAGAGTAAGAAAGAACACCAAACAAATCAGAGAGATTCTTAGTGTTTAGGTAGTTATGGAACATTGAGTAGGATGCAGAGGAAGGCATGGAGGAAGAGGCGACTGAGGTATGGGATGAATGGAAGGGAGAGATGAGAAAGTAACAGGCAGCGCTAACCAACCTTTCGGATTGATAGATTTGTCAAATGTTAAGGAGGAGGAAGAGGAATGAAAGATGCAGTGGAAGAACAGGAGAATGGAAGAGGAATAAACTGAGGTCGAAAAAATTGGACCAAAATCTCATTAGAAATGATTCCCATTTGTGGAGTATCCCCTTCCCACAGTATGATGCACTCCTCCATACCCTACTTGCCACAGCCCCCACAGATGACATGGCCTTATCCTCAGGAACCAACATCACAATACCAAAGAGGGCCTAAAAACATTAGTTCTATGTTCATACATTGTGTGTTTATTTTGAGGTAACCTGGCAAGGGGCCCTGAATAGTCTTCAAATATACAGGTGGCAGGTTCTGTGCTTTCGTGGGTCAATGCATGTATCTGCATCGGGTCTAAATATAGGCCTTTTCCCTGTCAATCAACGGCACACTGGGATTATTTTGCATCTGGGATGCATTCTCCTCTAAACCAGCAAAAGGAAGATGGGGTGATGTTGCATTTAGGTGTGTGACAATAGGGTTCCAATTTTGCAACACCTTTATCAGCATTGCAAAGATCCAAACCCTGCGCAGCACGCAGCTTACCATTCCAGAAAACAAAACACGGAATTTAAATAATAAGCTTTTCAAAGCTGTGTGGTACCATCCCAAGTTGATGACCCCATATAAGAAAAACTAGTTCAGTTGGACTTCAGGTTTACTCTCATCATACATAAGTGCAAGCTGCATGACTGTCAAAGGATGATAGAAAGCAGATGGTTGTTGCACAGGTTCTCTTGAAATGTGCTGAAGTAGGAGAGTTCACAGAGATGTTACATTGGGCCTCATTACGACCCTGCCGGTCTGGAAAGTACGGTGGTGGTAAAACCGCCACCACCGTTCTTTCCGGACCTGCTGATTAACAGTCCTGCAGGCGGGAGGTGTCACTCCCGCAGGTCTGACCTGGCGGATATAACACCACCCACCTGCAGGTGGAAATGAATACACCGGCTCCGTCATAGACGGAACCAGTGTTTCCATTGTTCCCATCCCCATGGAGTCCTATTGGACTCCATCGGAATGGGGAGTTACACAATTCCGCCTCCGAATTTCCAGAGTCACCGGGGTCGTAATACCCCAGTAATTTCAGGAATCACGGAGGCGGAATTGTAATACAAGTCCGGCGGTAACCTGCTGTTTCTTCCGGCTCGGTTACCGCCGACTCGTAATGAGGCCCATTGACCCTCATTAAATGTCCTGGCTTTTAACCTTGCATCCAGCCTTACGGATAAGGGGGTGTATCTGCCACTTTTACTCCCTAAAAATAGGCAAATACTCCCCAAAAATAAGTAGTGATTAAAACTATTGCCAACAACTATAGGAAATGGAAACCTAGGAACTGCCCCCTGCTTTCATCCACACACTTTGTTTGAACAAGTAGTATAAGTAGTGCCAAAGGAAAAAACTATTATTAATGCTTGATGTGAAGGAGTAAACAGGGATATTTTAATGTGCATGAATAACAGGGACAGTTTTACTGTTGATTTGATGCAGAAGAGGCAGGAGAGTAGATGCACAGTTCGGTTCAGGCGGTTTGATGCTGTGTTGGATGGTCAGGACTCGATGGTCCACCAGAGTCAGTCCGGTTGACAATGGTGATCGGCAGCAAAGATGCTGGCGGGGAGAGCAGTAGTTCAAAGCCGGCAGTTGCAATGAAGAGCTTGTAGTTCGAGCTGAGGCAAGGACATGTTTGGCTTGTTCAGGGAGGCAGCAAAAAGCTTTGAACATGCTGCACAGCGGTTTGAGGTAGTATAGTGCGAAAAGCAGCTCCAAAGGTCCTCGTGGGTTTGAGGTGTCAAACAGGCTCGAATTGCTGTTCAAAGCAGTTCAACTTGAGAAACACAGGCTTTCTGGCTGTTTTAGTCTGTTGGTTATTGTTAGTCCCACTCCAGGGGCTCAAGGATAAGATTCTGTACATGTTCTCAATCTTACACAGACTGGGAAGGTTTGCCCACAAATGAAGGTGTCCATCAACACGGTGAGCTCTGGGGTACTGGGGGCAGAGAGGTAGGTCTTGTCCCAACAGCTGGTCAACCCCAATGGTCCCTGGGGATGGTTAGGGGACAGAGCTTTCTTCTGCTTTGCACACTCAGTCTTCACCTGACTGGCCGAGGACTTTGAAGAGATAATCGATCTCATCAGAGGTCCAATATATTCTTCATTAAGTGGTTGTCTAAATGTGAATCAAAGAAGTTGTGGGAGATCCCTTCTTTTAAAGGCAAGATCCTGCATGTGATTGGACTAAATATAGCCCATTATAGAGATCCAATCCCTGTTTGAATAAGTAGACTTTGCCTTCTGACATCTGACCTAGAGTACATTGTGCTAAAGGAAGTGGAGGGGACAGGAAGGAAAGGCAGAGGCAGAGAAAACAAGATAATGGAACCTTTCTCCAGCTGTAAAGAGTCCCCTCTATCTACACTAAGCCCTCCCCCTCCTTTTTCATTAGGATCAACAACTGTTTCTGGTGAGCAGAACTCTAGAGTGAGGCTAAGCCTTTTGTGAATGAGTGTGCCTCTGATTCCTGT
This sequence comes from Ambystoma mexicanum, assembly GCF_040938575.1. Taxonomy (NCBI): domain Eukaryota; kingdom Metazoa; phylum Chordata; class Amphibia; order Caudata; family Ambystomatidae; genus Ambystoma; species Ambystoma mexicanum. The sequence goes on from NC_090922.1 coordinate 1,390,590,530, forward strand.
TCCCATGACAGCTTCCTGTGCAGTGACTGTCTCTCTGGGGATGGTGTTGGGGCAATTCCTAAGGCTACAGTCGTGCTAGCAGTAGCAGGGTGTGCCTGTCTTGGAAGAATTCCCAGAGTCCTATCACAGCAAAGCTGGACTCACAGGTCTGACACAAATGTGATATCAAATTGCTGAGGCTGTACTAATTAAGAGAAATGATGAACACTATACCATAACTCAGATATGGTTTATATTTCAAGATGCATCTGCCACCAGGCCAATAAACTCATAATGGTAGGGTTTTAGTACAGGGGCACTGGCTTTAAAGGCAGACCCTTTGCTGCAGATACTTGGTAGTCACTGCAGCTGTCAAAGTGGCATCTGTGAACTCTGAACCTGCGCTGCGCCACTGGTAGAACAGGCACTGCAGATCAGGTTACTGATGCCGCAAGGTGCAAGTATGCATTATGCTCTTGTCATGGAGCTTATGAAACAGGAATCTGATCAGCAGACTTCTCTTTCAGAAATAGAATTACCGCCAAAAAGCTAGGGCATCTACACCGTTTTCAAATGGCAATCCATCATACTGATCCAATTTCAAAGGTGGCAGAAATAGATGGTGCTCGTGGAGGAAAAAGATTTGTTCAAGCCTGCGAGTGGGGGCAGTCCAGGGTTGTATGGAGGGGCCCCCAAGAAAGGCCCTAAGGTGTGGGTTAGGGAATAGTGCAGTTTCAGAATTATAAACGTTTATGCAACCCTAACTTGAAGTAACAACATATATTCATTCGATAGTTAAAATTTGGCCCCACAGAGCAGAGGAGTGACTTACATAACATTAGGCATAAATGATACACTCTTGGCTTTTACAACAAATCATTTAACAAATGCTGGGGGTGGGATGTTGACATGAAGTTAGATATACCTTCAATAGCCGCTGAGGAATGTAGGAAGGCAAATCCCACGGTGTGAATGCTGGTTGTGTGGTATACAAGACCGTATTGAAGGTTCTACTTGAGCAACTGGAACACCGAGGCCTGGCAGTTGTTGTTTTGAGGCGTGAATGCGAATCGTCTACAATTTACATCATTTTCCCTTGTCTTGAATTGGTGACTATGTAATAAAGATATTGTGCACAAAACAAACGTAATTGCCCATACTTGTTCTCATAATGCAGCCCAGGAGTCCCTATGAAGGCACATGTATGGTCTTTACACCTTTTATTGACGTTGATGGGATTGAAGGACACAGCTTCCCTTGGCGGACCAGAACCTGTGACTTGCTGGCCTGCGTGAGGACACTTTCTTTGGGTTCCAAGCATTCAACATTACGCGAAGGTGTTTTACATATTTTGAAAGATATTTTATTATTTGTGATGCTGTAAAACAAACTATTACACTAAGTTCTCATGCCAGGATATCATGTTACATCCATGTCCAATCAGCATATTTTCTCCAGCTTAACGTGTATTCCATTCATGGACCGCAAGATAAGTTGAGGCACCTTGATTGGTGGTTTTGTTTCATCTGGTGAAAGCTTGAAACGGAGTAGTGTCAAAGCCACAGCGACTTTCATCTCATTCATGGCAAAGGACTGTCCAATGCAGTTTCTAGGGAAATGGAATGAAAGGTGCAATTTGTTTAATATACTGATAAAAAAGGCCTCTTTGGGTCCAGAGCACAAAGTGAAGAATCATCTGAGCCCTCTTACACAAACTGTGCACCAGAGTTCCAAAGGTTGAGATTATTGGTGTAGACTTTGACCCTTGTTCCAAAGAAAAATAATGGGGCAACCTGACTGTAAAGGTGCTTAGGTTTTTAATCGTGATTAGGTCATATTTAGTTATTGAGATAGCTGCAGATCAGTGAAAAGTAGAGATTTAGCCCCTAAACCTCCTAAAATGTAAAAAGTCTAAACACTTTCCTGGTTTTGCATTCATCCTACAAATAATTCGGCACATGTATTAATTTTTAGTCTTTAACATAGACAAATGTTCTCCATGTCGAATTTAATGGTTACTAAATTCTTAAATCTTGCTGACACGTGTTTCGACCTTTGGTCGTCTTCAAGGCATTACATTGTATATTTACGGTTGCTCATCTAGCTTGTATTCCTCTTATAATGTCCTTACGTTGGACTCTCAAATTCCCTGTATTCAATATAGAATGTCAATCCTTCTGTGGTTGTCATAACTGCTTTTTAGATATACACCAGATTTCTAATCTACCCTAGATTGCCACGAGGATCGCTGACACGACCAGGATTAAGCTCTGATCGGGTTATTGAAAATTACACCTAGGCTGAGGACAACAAATTAGAAATCTAACAACCACAGAAGGATTGCCATTCTATATTGAATACAGGGAATGTGAGAGTCCAATGTAAGGACATTATTAGAGGAATACAAGCTTGATGCGCAACCGTAAATATACAATGTAGACTTGAAGACGACCAAAGGTCGAAACACGTGTCGGTAAGATTTAAGAATTTAGTAACCATTAAATTCGACTTGGAGATCATTTGTCTATTTTAAAGACTAAAAATGTATATATGTGGCAAATTATTTGTAGGATAAGTGCAAAACCAGGAAAGAGTTTAAACTTTTTCCTTGTTCCAAAGATGCAGATGTGGAGATAATCCAAGAAAGACATGTGGGCATGGATTCCCTCTACATCTGCTACTTCACTTCAGGTGCCCACCATAGTATGAGCACAAGTGGTGGACATCCGTATGCCCCAGGGGTTCTGAATTGAGATTCCCACTTATTTTGTTGCTTTCTTCATCAGGAGCAACTAGGCATAACATTTGACGCCAATGCCACAGTGGTGGCGGCCATTTTTGCAACAGCAGCCACCATTTCCTGATCTGTTATTATGGGCACAGTGGAGGGGGGGGTCACCCGGGATCACCACATGCTTCCAAAGAAGTGCACAAAAGTATAGACAGATGTTGGGGTTCCATGTGCTTTCTCCACACACATGTGGTGCTTCGCAAGATAAATATGCATAGATTGATTCTGAAAAGCTCAACCGAGCGGTTGTGCTATCAATCACACATTTCTGCTGGATCCAACACCAAGAGCAAAGATACATTTTTGCTGTGTCAGCAGTCATTATGCTGTACAATAACGCAGGTGGAAGGGACGAGAAGGAGGAGGTACAGCTCGTTAAAGGCAGGATAGTGAATGCCCACAGCAAAATCATCTGAAGAAAGGATAACAACTGACCTAGATAGTGCTGGGAGCAGGTCATACCGGGCGAGGAAGGAAGCATGTAAAATGATAAGATTTGTGTTTTTTGTTGTTTGTGTTTAGTTATTTATTTATTGTTTGCTTGTTAGGCGCTTATACAGAAAGTACATTTGTATTTGTATTTATTATGTTTTATATAGCGCCTTTCGCCAACACACTGTTTCAAAGTGCCCACAGGGCAAAGGGAGGGAACAAGGGAGTGATACATTGAATGCACAAATGAAGAGGGGAAAACAAAAAAAAGAAAAGGAAAGGACAAACCTACTATGCCTTGTGAGTAATTCAGAACGTGCAAGTGCAGCAGGGAAGAGGGCAGAAGGGGTATGTGCTGGAGTGTCCATGCTCATGAGTGAGCAACAGATGAAGTGCATGGTGTGGTAAGTGCTACATGGCTTGGAGCCGTGTTGGGTGTAAGTGCAAGCCTCCAAGGCAGAGGTAGTGCCAAGGCATGTGCTGAGTAGACAGAAGCAGGGCAATTGGATGTGGTAGGCGGGGCCCCAAGGATGCTTAAGGGCCCAAGCAACCTATTGCAGCAACTGGGAGATTAACAGATGAGAGAAGGTGGGAAGTAGGAGGTAAAGAGGAAAGTCTTGAGGAGCTTCCAGAATTTAATGAAGTCCTACTCAAGGCACAGAGTGAGGGGGATTCTGTTCCATAGTAGGGAGCCAGCTGAAGAAAGCGATCAACCTCTGCCCTCTGTTTAGCAAAGCGCTTTACACACAAAGAGTTGGTGCCAGAGGAACGTAGAGGTCTGGAGGGAGAGTATTTAGTGAGATAAAGTTGAAAATAGTGAGGTCCCCAGGCCCAGACAGTCTTGTGGATGATGCAGAGGGATTTGAATTTAATCTGTGCAGCAAATGGGAGCCAGTGAAGACTTTTTAGGGCAGGAGAGATGGGGTCCCTGGGCTTAAGGCCAAGGATAGGTCTTGCTGCCCTATTCTGGATTAGCTGGAGAGGTCACAGAGTGGAGGAAGGTAGAATGATGACGAGGCTATTGCCATAGTCAAGCCTAGAGTGCACCAGAGTTCAGGTAACATTGAGCCACTGAGGGAAAGTGAGAAAAGGGAGAATTCCTTTGAGAAGGAATAGCTGAAAGTGGGACTTTTTTCGGCAATGTACTGATTGTGTGGGAGGAAGGAGAGATAGGAGTCGAAGATGACTCCAAGGTTTCTGGCTTCAGAAGAAGGAGCAGGGGGAGAGCTCATGGAGGAAGGCCAGAGTGAAGGGAACAAAGGGCGTGCAGGGGACCCGATGGGAATGATCTCAGTTTTACAGGCACTGAGGCAGAGATCATTAGAGGTACACTAGGACTGAATGGCACATAGGCAGTCAGGGATGATGGAAGGTGCAAGGGGGTCAGCAGGATATGATATGATATGTTATTTATAATGCGCTTAATACTGAGAGGTTTCTAAGCGCAGACCCGGGGTTCGAACCGGTGTTGCTGTGTGTCATCTTGCTTCCAAGATGGGCACGTTCCCGCTGAGCTATCCTCCCGAGGAGGTTTAAGAAAGAGTTGAGTGTCGTCTGCATCACTTTGGAAGTTGGGGGAAAAGGAGCAGATGAGGTGCGCCAGCAGAGCAAGGTAGATGCTAAAGAGCCAAGAGGAGAGAATTGAACTTTGGGGGACACCACAGGTGGAGAAGAAAGTTGGAGAGGAGAAGGTGATGATACTCATTTGTATAATGCAGAAAGGATACTGTAGCAAGACTTACCTTGCTCCTGCTGCAAATGGTATGAATGCATGGGAATGCCTGTTGGACGAATTCTCAGGCGAAAACCTCAATGGATCAAACACCTGCAATATACAAATCCCATTCAGTACCTAGGAAATGCATAGGGCCTGCTGTTTTTACATGAAAGCTAGGAATAGACTTGTAAATTCTTCCCACACACAAATCACAGGTGTTTCCAATGATCAATGCTGCGCTAAACTATTTCGCAGCTAGGTAAGGGACAGCATACCTCCTGGGCCAGATTCACAAAGTTTTGCACTTGGCCAAATAAGGAGATGCCCCAAGCATCTGAGCTGTGCACATGCTATCTTATACGTGATCCACAAAACAAGCCCTAAACTGAAACAGGTCTGGTGATGTGTGCAGCATCTTTTAAGATTTGCTCCAGTTTTCGACTTTTTATATCATATAAAAAGTATTAGGAGCAACACTATAGAGTAGAGAATCAGCCACATGTGCCTGCTAATCTGCACTGCTGCCCTGTACACTGCTGCAGTGACTTTGATACTGCAATAACATGCTTTTGAGGAAGAAGTATTATTAATTATATTTCACTTCATCAGGTAAAAGAGGTAAAGAGAGCTGCCCATGGAAAAAAAAACTTTGTAAATACTAATTGGATGCAAGCTGCTTAGCCTACAATATGACATGTTAATCTGAGTGTCTATACAATAAACCATTTAATAAAATCTCTTCCAGCAGTACCAATGTGCCTGCCTTAATTGTGTTCACAGGAGCACTGGAACAATGCACTAGTCATAAGCCTCAGGCTCTAATTAGATGTTTTGATCTATGCATTGTGATTGAGCAATAATGTGTGCAAAACTAGTATTTAGTGTTTCTATGTTCAGATACAAAAACACGTTTAACACATTTTTATTATGCATGGCCGGCACATGTTGTGCTGCTAAAACAAGCTTCAAGGCTACATGGGACATTCTGATTGTATGGCATTTTAGTCTAAATCAAACACACTTCTTTTGGCATGCCATATATCCATATATATCCATAACAAATACCAACGCCTACCTATAAAATGCCAGATCTATTGGATTTTCCAATGCTTCTTCAGAGTGCCCAATGAAATTAGTGCCCAAACGTGTTTTTCTTCTCAGATGCCAATGTAGAAGATCTGACTAGCTCCTAGATATCGCGACCTGACCTTGTATCATGCTGATTTGTTCCTAGGGGTCAACCAGGACCCTGTCTTCACACTCTTCCCAGGTACTATTCTCTTCCACTGTATACTTGTTACCTGCTGCTGCTTGCTCATCACGGCTTCCACTCCTCCTTTTGCACTTGGTCCCCATTAATGCATGTCTCCTACGGCTTACACTCCTCCTCTTCTACTTTCTACCCACTGATGCATGCTCCATATGGATTCCACTCCTCACTGGGCTCCCCCACTCTTCTCCAGCACCAGCAACTAACCACTCCCTGAGACGCCAACCCACTCAAGGGTGCCTCAGGAGACAGCCTCACAAGTACCTTACCCGAAGAGCACCACTACCAAGACATCACCCAGCAGGCATTCCTTATGACACATCACAATTGCCACATTGGATGGAGGTTCCAAGTTACCCACAGCCTCCCACTAGCCTCCTTACACTCACATTGCCAGACTCTGTGCTCAAATACACTATACACATACCACCTAATCGACTCACAAACCTCAATTGAATAAGATATATTTGTTTATTTTCGACGTATAAGGTGCCATCTTTGAATCACGGTTACTTTGGGGTGTTAGGATAATCCGCCAAACAGACATCCAACAACACAATGCGACGCCCCTCATACAATCAACGTACACAACAATGTTCTGGCCAATGCATCCTAACACCACAGGCATGCAAGGCTCCCCTCTAGACACACATGCATCTATGCTGTCATCACATGCCACTTTGCATGGTACTGTTAGTATTGTTTGCATTTTGTAGGGATTTCCACAACCTCAAACTCAGATTTTATTTGTGTTTATTGTTGCTTATTTATATACAGGGAGGAACCATGCTCTTTTGAACACAAAAGAACGTACAAAATATTAGAATTTAGATTTGACGGGAAGCTTACAATGGGGAGCGTACGAGTGACACTTTGACCAGGTTGTGGAGGGGAGTAAATGGAACAGTCACCGGGGAAAAAACATAGGCGGGCCTACATAGATTAAGGACAACCAACATTCGACTTTTCAAAGTGCAGGTAGGTGCTATGGCCCGCTGTGTTTGGGAGGTGACCATGATGAATGAAGCGCTAGAGTGGAGCCAGACAATGTAGGGATAGAGGCAGGTGAGGTGAGGGAAAAATGTTAGCTAGAAGTCAGATGAGAGGTCAGTGAAGAGGGTAACTCAGAGAGAGGAGGTAGACTTTTAATTTGGTCTTGAACATTTCCATGTAAACTGTATCTCGGATATCTGGGGGAAGAGAATTCCATGCAAGTGGAACAAGACGAGAGAAAGAGCAGAAGTGCGAGGAAGCACAGGGAGGGTGGGGTAGCACAAAGGTAGTCAAGGAGGCAGAATGGAGATTACGAGAAGGCTTGTTTAGTTGGATAGAGGAGGATAGATACATTGGTGCCTTACTGTGGATAGATTTGTTAACCAGGTGAAGACATTTAATATTGCCCTATTTTTGCATCAGCCATCCAGCCTGGTGTCGGTACAAGAAAGTAGGTGGGAAGTGAGGGAGTTCAAACAGAGTTCTGGCAGTGAAGGTAATGATATTGTCGAGAGGACACAAAGCATAGTTAGGGAGACCAAAGAGGATGCTGGCACAGTAGTCCAGTTTAGAGAAGAAATGGTGGTTAAGAGATGCTTGACAGTGTTGAAAGGGAGGAGGTGCCTGATTTTTCTAATATTTCCAAACATTTAGGAGGTTGAGGAGAGCCACTATTGCAGTTTTGGAGATGAAAGTAGAGAAAATGTAAAAAGGGTCATATATGGCGCTGAGATTTCTAGCTGAAGAACAGTAGGGGAGAATGTGAGGTGGGAGTGGGATGGCAAAGGAGGAGATGAGAGAGAGTATTTGGCAGGGAAGAAGAGCACATCCTTTTGGTAGGGTTTAACATCAGAGAGTGTAAAGCCATGCAATATTTAATGGCAAAGAGACAGTTGGAAGTTTGATAAAGATATCAGAGAAAAGTTAAGGGGACGAGAAGGTGATTTGGGTGTCGTCTGTGAATAGTTGGTATGAGAACCCAATGGAGGAAATTAGTGCCATGAGAGTAGAGGTGTAGAGTGTAAAGAGGTGAAAACCCAAAACAGAGCCTTGTGGAACACCAACAGTTAGAGGAGTGAGCTGAGAGGTGTTGTTGCTACAGGAGACATGGAAGTGGCAAGGTGCCAGGTAGGATTCATTCCAGGCAAGTACTGGATTGTAAATCCCAAGAAGAGTGAGAGAGTATTAAGGAGATCAGCGTGATAGATAGTTTCAAAGGCAGGTGACAGGTCAAGGAGAATGAGGATAATTGATAGGTTGGAGTGCTTAGCCGAGGCAAAGAAGATGTAGACATTAATGAGAGCAGGTTTCGTGGAGTGACAGGAGAGGAAACCTGCTTGTAGGGGTTTCAAAGGTTGTGCATCTTTAAGAAATTGGTAAGACGGTTGAACACAACCATTTCAAGCACTTTAGAATCCTGTGGAAGGACAGACACAGGGAAAAGTTAGACCGTAGGTTTGGTCAGACCTTTGCCTTTTTAGGAGAGGAATGACCATTACCATTTTGAAAACAGGGAAAGCAAGCAGAGTCAAAGGACAGGTTGAAGAGTTCAGCCAGTTCAGAGCCCCACTAAAGGGGAAATAGTCTTGAGTAGCTGCGAAGCAAGAGGGTCTGATGGGGCACAAGAGGGGTTAGCCTTCATCAGTAGAGATTGGACTTTTCTCAGGATTAGTGTGACTAGAGTGGGAGCTAGAGGACGAGGATGATGGCATAGTAGGCAGAGTGTAGAATGTAGAAGGAGGCAGTGTGTAGAAGGTAAAGAGAGAGTATCTAATTTTGGAAATGTTAGCAACAAAGTATTCAGCAATGTGATTAGCTGTGAGAGTGGAGTTCATAGTCCTAGATTTAGGAGGAGTTTGGGGTGCCCTGTAGCCAGCGAGGATGGTTGCAGTGCGAGTCAATGAGGGTGGGCTAGAATTCCTTTTTCGCTTTCTAGAGGACTTAAGAGAGTGCCTGGAAGTTGCAGGTCTTCATGCAAGTGGGTACGCCCCCATTTGCCAGTCAGTCAAACAAACTTTTCATCGGTTTTAACCTTAAGTTCCAAATACAATTGTTATCAAATGACAAATTATTTCATTCCAAAGGACCATAATTATAGAAAAATAGAAAAATATACATAGTTACATGTAGAAGTAATGCTTAACAACACATGAAAATTAATAAAAATGACACATTCAATTGAGAAGAATTATAAAACGGTTAACAATGTAATTATATAATGACCAAGGAGAGATCAATCTCACAGCCTTGGATACTTATCCATAGGTTACCATATTACTGGGACCAAACTTCAGGGCCCTATTTCTCTGTAGCCATGCCCTGGTAATAAAAGGAGCTGTACCATAAACCACATGAGGATGCAAGCATTCTCTTAAGAATCTCATAGCAGGGGTTACACAACGAATACGTTTGATATTCAGGATAGGTCTCAGGTACATATATCTCAGTCGATGGGTTTTCGCAACACCTTGACACAAAATTCATCATAGTTTCCACATAGAGTCCACACATTGGGCAAAGCTCTGACTGTATACGCAGCCCTCTCATGGATCTGCAAGCAACTGGTAAACAACCAAGCCTGAATCCTGCATACAGAGATTTCTCAAAAAGCAAGGGAATATCATCCAGGTAACCCTTAAAGCCTAGATACATCATACGTTTGAAAAATTCTGCACCAAATTTTAACTTCATAGCATCAGCTATCAGATTCTCAAACCTGACCATCTTCTCTTTGGTTTTCAAGGTGCTCACAGCCCCTGCCCTGGTATTTTGGGGCTTGTTCCACAGATCAGGCATGTCCAACTGGGAAAGACCTGACTTAACAAGTGTAAACTAATTTAACCTTCTCCCCCCATTTAAGCTCATAACAAGGCATTCCTGTATTTTACCATACCAGCACCAGTCCAGACTCTCGCCCAGAACAGTATCATTTAATCGCAATCTGGGCCGATACTCGGTTATTATCAAGTTCCAACTTGACCTGGGCAGTCTGCTCAGACACAGGCAGAAGCAGCAGTTCCCTCAAAAATGTGCTTTCACAAGTGGACAGTTTAACAATATTAACATGGCCCCACAGTTCTGATCCATATGTGGGTGCAGGTAAAGCTTGTTTATGGAACAGTTCCAGGGCAGGCGCGATTGCACCCCTGCCATGTTTGACAACAAATGAAAGAATGCCACCACAATACTTAGTTAAAGATAAAGCTGATTTTGCCACCAGTGGCCCCCAGCTACCAGATTCCTCAAAGCGAACTCTGAGATAATCAAAATATGATACTTGCTCGATCATGGGGCCTCAGACATTCAATGTTAAGGATCTCCCTTTCCTACGTGGGAGTTTGGAGATCATCACTTTGCACTTGGCAATATTTAATGACAAGTGTAATTCAGAGCATTTACTGTTGAATATAGACAAGGCATGTCTCAGACCCTGGGGAGTGTTAGCCAGAAGGACGGCATCATCTGTGTAACAGAGCCCAGGGTATTTATCAGCATCCATCTTTGGGCAATCCTGGCACCCTCTCATCAATGCATCAATAATTACTTGCATATTTCCAAGATGGCCGCCGGAGCGAGTGGACGCGAGTGAGTCTCGCTCCCGCCGGGCCACTAATAAGCACCCTGAAGCAGCGATCCGGAGGGCGGCCGTTCCGCACAAAGCCCCGGATACGGCCCCTGCCACGGGCCACGGAGGGTGGACACGTCACCCCCCCCCTCCCGCGCCGAGGAACGGAGCTCCCCCTCCCCCACCGAGACAGGGAACGGCCCGCACACGCGGCGAACCACCATCGCCGGCCCCCCGAGGAGGACGCGTGGCTGAGGCTGGGGAGGCGAGGGTCGGAGGGGCCTTCTGGATTGGATCCCCAGCATTGCGGCGCCCGCGGCAGGGCGGACTGTGGGCGCCTCCGAGTAACGGGATCGTCGACCCACGGCGCTGTGGACCCCGCGGGAGGAGCGGGCTGGTGCCGGGTGCGTCCCGGAGTCCCCGCGGCGGAGGTCCCCGGTCCGGCGGACCACAGGTGAGACTCCCTCCCTGGTGCGCCCCGCGCCCCCCAGAGACCCTGTGAACTTGGGGGGCCAGCATAATTCCACGAGGGCCCTCCCGGCCAAGGCAGAGAGGGGCTTCCCCCCCCCCACCCCTCGGCTGCGGGAATAAGGCAATCTCGGAGGGCCGCACCAACCTGAGCCCCAACCCTACAGCACACGAGGGGCCCTCACAACAGGCGCAACAGCAAAGGGGACTCTGCGCCCCCCCCCTTGCCCTCCGAAGCCACCCCCTACTACGACAAGCAACCCAAGGAGAGACTCTTGATCACCAGGACGCACCAAGGCCCACCTGCCAAGAGACTTATCCACGGCCCCAGAAATAGTAGAGGGGACAGGCGCCTCCGGGGGGACCCCAGGACAAGAACTCTCAAAGGCAGACATGTCTAAAGCGAAGGGGAGGGGGGGGGGATCCCTACAGTCACAGCAGCCCCCCAAACAAGACTCCAACCTGATACAAATGTGGGCAGGGGACACCCCAGTATCGACCAGGAGCAGGATACAGGAGGACGCTATTCAACAGACCGCAAACTCGTCCGTGGCGGGGGACCTGGCCCCCGGCTCCCAACCTCCGACAAAAGACGATATGCACTCCTGGTTCAAAGAACTACAAGAAAAATTGATGTCAACGGTCCAGGACCAATTTGCAGCTATTAAACAGGATATGCAACAGGCGATACAGGGAGTCCAACACGACATCGCCAACCTGGAGGAAAGGACGGACACCCTGGAGAAGATAGTGCAAAACGCAGAAGAAGAGGCCCTTCAGCGCGCCGAAACACAAGAACAACTGGTGCGCCTGACCCATAATCTAGAAATTCAATGCGAAGACCTCGAGAATAGATCCCGCAGATCAAATATTCGCATCAAAAATATGCCAGAATCGGTCCTGGACGGGGACCTCAAGAAGGCTGTGCAGGAAGTCTTCGGGGATATCATCGAAGCTCAGGACCCGGAGACAGTGGGGATCGATCGAATACACCGAGTGGGTCCGAGGCGCGTGGGGGCACCGGGGGAGAGACCCAGAGACGTCCTGGCGGCGGTGTCATCTTATCCACAAAAAGAGCTCATTCTACGAAGAGCAAGGCAGTTAGACCAGATCAGGATGAATGGGGCAGACATTCAGCTGTATCAGGACTTATCAGCAGTTACACTCCTAAAAAGAAGAGATATGGCTCCTCTCACGAGGGAATTGGTCACTAGAGAGATAAAATATAAATGGACATTCCCTTTCGGTCTCCTGTTCGACTGGGAAGGGAAACAAAGGAGGGTGACCACCACGGAAGAGGGGCTAGCCATCTTGGACATCCAGCCAGGGGAACCCTTGGCTAGAAAAGACAGGAAAATGGGAGAACCACACAACAGGCCGGGGGGCTGGGAAAGGATCCGACAGAAAAGAAAACGGCGTGGCGGGGGCCGGGTTGGGCCCTCCGAAACAAATTAGAGGAGGCAAAAACGAAAACACATAAGACCCGGGGCTCAATAACAGAAGACTCCACATGAAACGGCCACCGATGATGGATGACGCATTCGACAGATTGAACCGGCCCGGCACAGAGCTAGAACAACTTACATAAAAGTCAAGGAACGATGAGGGGTTTAGGACTCCCCTCCAAGTTGACCTCGAGCCTACAGAGGGCTGGGAGCGATAGGCGGAACGCCAGAGCTACCTTAGGTACCCGTGCCCTCCTCGGGAGTAAAGTTAAAACAAAGTTTTTGGTTGGGGGAATTGTTTATTGTTCGGGATGGGTGGGTAGATCTTCCGGAAGCAAGAAGGGGAAGCACAACTCGAGCTCAACACAGGCACAATCAGACCAGTGGAAATGGGGAAGATTCGTCTCGTAACTTTAAATGTAAGGGGCCTGAACTCCCCGGTGAAGCGGAAAAAAATGGAGATCATGCTACGAAGAGAAAAGGCGGATGTCCTTCTGCTCCAAGAGACCCACATTAAAGCTCAAGATAGGGGGAAAATTCGCCTGAGAGGATACGAGATAATAGCACAATCTAACGCCGCCGAAAAAAAGGCGGGAGTGTTGATCGCTGCGAGAGCAAACATAGAAGTAAAGGTGATTGACAAGACCTCAGACAAGGACGGAAGGTTTGTCTTCGCCAATATCAAACTTCACAACGCCCTTATGACATTGGCTTCCATTTACGCCCCTAACTCGGGCCAGGATGGCTTTCTGAGGGACACAATGAGGAGGCTGGAGGGGTTCGCGAAGGGGGAAATGATTATAGGAGGTGATCTAAATATGGCCTGGCACCCCCAATCAGACCGTAGTGCAAGCGGACCCCTCCACCAGAGCGCCCCCTCTCAGCGATTGAGGAAACAAATGGAAGGCATGGCCCTGTGGGACGCGTGGAGGGAACATAAAGGCCAAACCAAGGGTTTCACCTACTTTTCACACGTTCACAACACAATGTCTAGGATAGACTACTTCTGGGTGTCAGTGGGGATCTTGGGCAAAATACAAGACCTGGAGCTGGGCCCCATTTCACTGTCGGACCACGCACCTATCTGGCTGGATCTGTCGACTCCGGGGAATGATAAGAGAATTTGGAGGTGGACACTCCCACAAGAAATTCTATCCGACCCAGTGATGGGAGACTCCATTAGGGAAAAATTGGAGGAATTCTTTGAACATAACGACACGGGGGAGGTCCCCTTGAGCACCGTATGGGAGGCGGCCAAAGCCGTAATCAGAGGCCATTTAATCGCCCTCAAAGCGACCAGGGACAAACAAACACGGCAGTGGGAAACAGAACTGGAAAAGAAGCTGTCGGATATCAGAGAAGGAATTCTGAAAAACCCCACAAGAGACCTAAAACGCTCCCTCAAACACACAGAGGGTCAACTCGAACATCTCCGAACCAAACAAGCTCAGAGATCTCTACTATACCTCAAACAGAAATACTACATAAAAGCCAACAAGGCCGACCGTCTTCTCGCCCGACTGCTCTCGTCGAAAAGGAACGCAACGACCATCAAGAAAGTCAAAAATGCTCTCGGGGATTCGCTAACGAACTCCGAGGATATAGGGAACACCTTCAGGGAATACTATCAGAATCTGTACTCTACAGAGAACCCAAACGAAGCGGATCAAAACAGTTTCCTGGCATCAATCCCCTTCCAAAAAATCTCAGAAGAAACCAGAGCAGGTCTAGAGGCCCAGATCTCCGATAGTGAAGTGAAGAAGGCGATAATGAGCCTCCCGCTCAACAAAGCACCAGGCCCGGATGGGTTCACAGCCCTATTCTATAAAAAATATGTAGACGTCCTTGCCCCATTCCTTACTCGACTCCTTAACACCTTCAAAGATAGTGGGAATGTCACACCATCCATGAACGAGGCAAAAATTCTGGTTTTTCATAAACCAGGGAAGGATCCCTCCCTCCCGGGCTCATACAGACCCATTGCCCTAATGAATATGGACTCAAAAATCTACTCCAAAATCCTGGCGGCCAGACTCTCCCCACTGCTCCCCTCCTTAATCAACCCAGATCAATCGGGTTTCATCCCGGGGAGACAGACACATGACAACACTAGAAGAATAGTCCACCTTATAGAAAAAATTAAATACTCCCGCACCCCAGCAATACTTCTCTCTCTAGACGCGGAAAAGGCGTTCGACCGTGTAGAATGGTCAATGCTTTTTAGAACCCTGGCGCACATGGGATTTGGGAATCAGTATATCAACATGATCAAAGCCAACTACTCCTCCCCCTCAGCCAGGATAGCAGTAAATGGCGTAATCTCAGAGAGGGTGGAAATATCTAGGGGAACGAAACAGGGCTGCCCTCTTTCGCCACTCTTATTTGCGCTATTCCTAGAACCCCTACTTATTAAAATCAGGGAAACAGATCAAATTAAAGGGATTGAGATGGCGGGGACACAACACAAGGTCATAGCCTATGCGGATGACATGCTCTTGGCACTGGAGGACCCTACAAACTCAGCCCAAGCGGCGTTCCACCTGCTGGAGCTATTTGGGAACATTTCGGGCCTAAGAATAAATAAAAAAAAATCAGAAATGCTTATATTAGCAGGGAACAGCGTAACATTGGGCAAAGAGGCAGACCACCTGGACATAAAAGTCGCGGAAGAGGGCATAAAATACCTGGGTATAACACTTACACACAAGGTAGAGACATTGTATACCAAGAACTTTCCCCCACTCCTAGCCAGGATTCAAAAAGATCTTGAGAAGTGGAATCCCCTAAATATTTCCTGGTGGGGGAGAATACAGTCGATAAAAATGAACACTCTCCCTAAAATACTGTACTACTTCCAAGCCCTCCCAGTTGGGGTCCCCGACTCCTTCTTCAGAGCCCTAGCCAAGTCGGTCTCATCATTCATTTGGAGCAGGAAACCCCCCAGAGTATCCAGAACAATCCTCACTTCCAACATCAGGGATGGGGGTCTTGCACTCCCTCACTTTAAGAACTACTACCATGCGGCCCAGCTCAGGATTCTGAGAGAATGGCTAGGAGACAATCAACAAACGATATGGGTGACACAGGATAGGGCAGTCGCCAGAACACCACTGGAAGACTTACTATGGACGCCTAAACAGCACAGACACCCGAATCTCCGCATTAGCGAGATCATGAAGACCACGCTGAACGCATGGGACGAGCAGACTCGGAGAGAGATCATCACCACGACTACGGCCCCGTTCACCCCAATCTGCAGGAACCGGCAGTTCCCCCCGGGGACTGAGCAAGGGGCTTTTGGAAACTGGGAGGAAGCAGGTTGCAGGAAAATAGGGGAGATGTTCGCGGACGGGGAGCTGAGATCCTTTGCCACCTGCAGATCACTGTGGAATCTCACCGAAGCGGACAGATTCAAATATGAGCAGCTTAGACACTGGCTGGCCACGCCGGAAATCACCCAAGCGGCGACAAGAGAACTCACGACCTTTGAAAGGTTTCTCCTCACCGACTCAGGAGACAGAAAACTAGTCTCCAATCTATACAGGTTCATGAACTCCCAGGGAGAAGACATCAAGTGGGCATACATGAAAAGATGGGAAAAAACGCTAGGGTTAGTCATTACCACACAGCAGTGGCAGTCGCTGTGGTCCGATATTCACAAACTGACCAGAGCAGTTCAAACCAAAGAAATGTGGCTCAAGATTGTCACGCAATGGCACTACACCCCGGAGAGACTAAACAATATGTACCCACAGACACCCAACCGCTGCTGGAGAGGCTGCCTAGAAGCAGGCTCGTGGAGACACATGTGGTGGGACTGCCCCAAGATTAAAATCTTCTGGACAGGAGTGATAGCCGAACTGAAGAAGATCTTCCCAGAGGCGGACCGATACTCGGAGCGGACCTGGCTCTGTGGATTCACGGACCACAATGCCAGCACACTCACCAGGGCACAGCGAAAAAGCTTTATGAGCCTACTCATTGCGGCGTGGGCAACAATTGCCCAGGGTTGGAAAAATAGAGACCCTCCGATGCTGTTCACCTGGCTACACAAGGTATGGTCCCAAATGACCATGGAAAAGATCACACACAATCTCCAGGGTACACATGGCTCCTTCATAAAAGAATGGGGTGGAGTGCTAGAATATCTCCAGTCTGACTACATGGCACAGTGGTGCCCGCACTCTATAAAAATCTCGGACTTCTTCTCCTAGTATAAGGCCACGAGCACTTTGGACCAAAGACTATCCTTCCGGAAGAGGGTGGGGGGGGAGGTGGGAGGGGGAGTTGAGGGACTGTTTACTATTTGTATTGCTTACAAAATAATAAAAACATGTTTTAAAAAAAAAAAATAATTACTTGCATATATACGTTAAGTAAAAAGGGGGCAGGCCACAAACTTGCCTTACACCAGCATTTACCCCAAACTCCTGGGTCTGCTCAGCCCCAACCCATATCTCACTCTGGCCTTATTAGCAGAATATAATGAGCGAATAAGTGCCACCAAATCAGGGGGGCTCCACGTTGCAACACGAACCGCCATAGTTCTCCTCTCGAAACAGTATTGAAAGTTGTTCTTAGGTCCAAAAATACCACACATAGATACATTCTCCTTAATATTGTATATTTAGCAATGATCATAAAGAGAACAAAACAATGATCGATTGTACCCCTATTAGGCCTAAATCCCGCCTGGAGATAACTAATAACTTCTTCACGTTCAGCCCACTCCTGAGACGGATAATTATAAGCTTCCCAAAAGGTTTGCCCATACCATCAAGGAGGGAAATAGTCCGGTAGTTGGCTGGGGATACCATGCCTCCCTTCTTATATATAGGTACGAATGTCACCTTAGCCAGGAGGCTAGCATCTCACCACTAGACAAAACAGCATTAAATAGCCTTGACAACAACAGAGCCCAAATCACTACCTCATCTTTAAACAAATCTACATGTATCAAATCAGGCCCTGAGGCATTATTATTCTTCAAAGCCTTAAGGGCTATCGCCACATCACCAACATAGAATCAAGAAGAGGCAGAGTTTGAAGGCCTAAAAACAAGGCATCACAAGGCGATGGTAGTACTTTGTCTTAATACAAGTTCGAGAAATAAAGTATTGCATTCAACCTCTCAAATATTACAGTGAGAAACACCCTCCGCATTCAAGTTCCTGTCAGCAAACAACTTCCAGAAGAACCAGCATCCCTTGATTGCAAGGCTCCATTCAATTTGTCCCATTTGGAAATTACATAATCTCATTTTTTTCCTCCCTATTAACTCCTTATATTTCAATGGTAGGGATTGAAGGAGTAGTTTGAGAGTCCATGCAGGGTTGTTTACACAAGACACAGGGCCTCATTCAGAGTCTGCCGGTCCGGAAACAACGGTGGCGGTAAACCCGCGGCCACCATTTTCTCCAGACCGGCAGAATATGAGTACTGCGGGCGGGTGGCATTACTCCTGCCAGGTCTGACCTAGCGGAAGTAACGCCACCTGCCTGCTGACGGAAATGAAAATACCTTCACCGTTAATAAGGGTGCTGGTGTTTCCACGGTCCCCATTCCCATGGAGTCCTATGGGACTTCATGGGAATGGGGTGTAATGGAACGCCAGCTTTGGAATTACTGGATCAACAGGGTTGTAAAGCCCCGGTAATTTCCGGCAAGTCCAGAGCCGCTAATTCATTCCAGGTCTGGTGGAAACCTGACAGTTTTTCTGGCATGGTTACCGCCGAACTTGGAATGAGGCCCGCAATATCCCTTTTGGCACAACAAGTCGCATCATACCAGCCAACCTTACTCAGTGAGTGTTTCTTTACAACGTTGCCTGGAAGTGATACAAGGGGGGATCAGATTTTCTTTAAGATGTTCAAATTATTGCAATCCCATGTGGTCAGAACAATCTGTGCCACGGATAGC
The DNA here is from genome assembly GCF_040938575.1 of Ambystoma mexicanum. Classification (NCBI taxonomy): domain Eukaryota; kingdom Metazoa; phylum Chordata; class Amphibia; order Caudata; family Ambystomatidae; genus Ambystoma; species Ambystoma mexicanum. Next base: position 1,390,609,109 of record NC_090922.1, read on the forward strand.
AGCAATATTACTCAAAATGGCTGCATAAACAGGTGATTTCAATTTCTGTTTCAAAAGGTTGGCCCACCTAACAGCCTTAAGGGCTTGGCCAATAAGTGTTAGCGGTTGGGCAAAACAATTATCCTCATTACCGATCATCTCGTTGTTGTTTCCCAGAATTGTAACTACTAAGGTATGATGGCTACTCTCAGGTCTCTCATGAACCCTAAAATCACCATTTCAAGCCCAATCTTTCACTGAGATTAATATATAATCTATCACAGAGCTCCCATTGGCCCATGAAAAGTTTTTCTTTTGTCGGCTGGTCCATTGCAAAACAGCCATTACACGCCTGTAAATTCATTTTGAACAGAATGCACGCAGACTCCAATGCAAAACAGTGCACATGACAAGAGGGAGTAACATTGGGAGATGTAATATCCAATCCCTCGTCCTAATCCTGCCAAATTCCTACAAGATCAATCTGGGGTTCCAGTTGAATATTGAAATCACCCACCACAACAGTAAAGGAGGGGCACTGTAGAGAGGGAAAAAACGCATCATCCAAATTCTGTAGGTGCCTCAATGTCAGCAAGCCCTTTGAGGGTCTATCATACAGGTTAAAGAGGCACATCACTTCATCCTTAGTCAACAATATGTTCATTGCAAATCTGGTGAACTCGAGTCCACAACCGCTACCTTCCAGCCAAGAGTGACATTGACCCATACCAATAAACCACCACTAGATCTACCTCTTATCCCCTTAGTGGCCGGGACATAGAAAGACTGATAACCCTGAAAGGTAACAGAGTCAGGGCCCCCATTTGCACAGCAGCTGATGCATACGTTTGCATAGAGAGCGTATGAATGGGGTGAGCGATGGTTGATGATGCTGAGACTTAGGGGTGAAAGTTAGCAGTGGGAAATGAGAGGAGAATGAGTCATAAAGTAGGTATTGGAAGCTGGAGAAGGCAGGGTTAGTAGAAGAGGCATCAGGTGCGAAGGAGGAGAGTGTGAACTGTAGGTCAGAGAGAAGGGAGGAATGGCAGAAGGTTTACATTTCATTTCAGTAATAGGCAAGGAAAGCGGTGACGAGAGGTTGGAGGGTGAAAAGGAGATGGTGGTGGAAACAATGGAGTGATCAGATAGGGCTGGTGTGACAGTAGTATTAGTGGCTGAGAGATAGGTGGAGATGAAAAAGAGATCCAAAGAGTTACCCCCTGGTTGGGTATGTAGGTTATGAATAAAGTGGAAAGGGTTGGGAAGGTAATTAACCTCTCCCACACATCATAGGCGCTTTAGAGTGAGGTGAATTCCATAGATGCACTTGCGATGTACCAGGGGCTGGGGGTGGCATGCTAAGAAACCCTGCACAAACACACTATTAGAGATGTATAGGCTTTGTGAGCGCACATAAATAAGTACCATTTTTGTAGTGATGGTAGGAACAGTCGGCCCCCATAGCCGCACAGTGAACACAGGTCCAACGAAGAAACCTGAACAGGCCCAATCATTGATGGTAGAGATACCCACGCCGCTAACTTCCATCGAAACGTCCCTTTGTTCTATAACTGTTGCGATTACTAGTTATCCCAAGAAGGAATGCACCCTGCAAGGCCATTGGACAGAACCAGGCGCCTCACAATGCATGTTAGGCACAGCCTCAGACCACTAACCATAAACCCAGTGGTCACAGGAAGGAATCAATTGTAGTCCAAAGCGAGGGTGGAAACCTTGTGTGCGGATAGTGCGATATGGAATGAGAGAAGAATGTGTGGGTCAGCATGATCTTAACCCTCCCCCTGTTTCAGTCCCAGAGCTTCCCAGGTGCCTGCCAAAATGATAGACTAGCATTGTCTTAGACGAGTAACTAATGAAGAAAGTGACCTTCAATCCTTGGAGACGGTGAGCCCAGCTTACCCCACGTGATGGAAAATGGACGGACGGGGCTGGGACCAATAGCAGCCTGGTATCCACTATGGAGCAGACCGCCCATGTATCGGGTCTCACCAACCAGCCATGCAGGTTTTTACTGTATAAGTGATGTCATTATCGATGATGTGTTTCCTTATAAACTTCTGCTTGTACTATTTTTCAGCAGAACGTTTTCGAGCAGCAGAGTCGTTTGCTGGCCTCCTACTTTTTGTGTGATTAAAACGTGTTATCCTTGAAAGAATCTCTTGGCCCTTTTTTCCCTAGCGGTTTGTATTCCTTTTCTGGCGTGAGTCTTTGTGTGTGTGCCATGAATGTGGCCACTAAGAAAAAACTGTAGTTCATATTTCTTAGAAGTGGTTGGAGAAGGAAGGTTAAGGTCACCTAAGTGTTACGCTCACCTGGTATCCACGGGGACACCACCGCGCCGTAGGGACTCTGGTATCCTTCTCTGCGGTTCCCAGGTGTGACCAGCGGGGAAGTTCTGCCTGGAATACAGGTGGGCAATGTTCAAGACTGGGCAATTGGGGTAAGCAATCCCCCACCACCCCGTATGCCCGCAGCCCCTCTGAACCTCTCCTCACCTTGTTGTTAATTCAGGTGTGCTCTCAGTCCTGCTTTCTTGGCAGGGGCGCGTTGTCCTTTGTGGGCGAATGCGATCTAGTTACTTCACTGATGCCGGCCCGTTTTGAGTCTTTCAGGTAGGTCTTATCGCTGTTGTATATTGTTGTTATTCTTGCATGCCTTTCTTGGTTTAAATAATGTCTTTTTCTCTTCCTTAGGAGCACGGAAGTCCAATGTGATGCATTGGCTGAATTGGGTATTGCCGGTAAATGATGCCGTATTAAGAGCGCCTTGATGTGGTAAGTAGGCGCTATGCCCAGCACTATGATGCCTTGCCTTTGCTAACCTGTTGTCTTTTCTTTCCCATAGATTGCGGTGCTCACCCGGTGTATGAAATCCCAAGGCGATGCTGGTTGATGGGCGACTTGCGAGGTAAGCTTTTCGGCACAATTTGTTATGTTGTAAAAGTGTCTAATGTCTTTTTTCTTCCTTTTTTGCAGATCCGCCGGTTCGGGTGACACGCTGATCCTAGGATGCTGTTTGCAGGAGCTGTGGGCTGCTAACAATGAAATTACAGGTAAGCTGCTGCTGTTAATGATGTCCTTTTGTCTCTTTACAGATGCTGTACATCCGAGGTTCTCGAGTACAGCTGAACACGATGAGCGTCACGTTGCAGGATTGCAAAGTAACGCGAAGCATGTTATCCAAGACGGGTGTGGTTTAAATAGCTTCAAGAAAGTAGTCCAGGTAAAGTAGTTCCTAGGCTACCACACCCAAAACACTATACTGCAGAGCTTGGTTCCAACGAACCAAGCTATGTGGATGCCTCTATGTTGGCTGGCACTTGAAATAAAGTAGTTCCCTAAACACAAGACTTTATTCAGTATGAGCCTGGCGCCAAAGGCGCCAGGACTGACCCCAAGAGGGCCTAGGCAAAGGATGCCTAAGTTTGTTGGAGACCCAAGCCAAGAACCCTCCTGGCCCATGGGCTTGCCAGGGGGTTTTCTGACATGCAATCCCCCCCAAGGTCCCTCTCAAGGTGTTCCTTTTGTCCGGCCAAGGTTTAGTTGGAAAGTTTCAATGATATTTTTTGATCAGGCGTGGTGCATGAATGTTTTCACAGGGTTCCCAGGATCTATCTTGGGGTCCAAATCCTTTCCAATCAACCAGATAGTATAGCTTGCCCCTTGAATACTTGGAATCCAGGATGCCTCTGACTACGAATTCTGGTTGTCCATCAATAAGTATGGGTTTTGGTGGTGTCCCAAACCGTGTACCGGGCTGCATTGGTTTTAAAAGGGACACATGAAATACCGGATGGATTTGTAGGTCAGGTGGTAAATCTAGTTTGACGGCCACTTGATTATTAATTGCCTTGATGGTGTAAGGCCCTAGGTACCTGGGTTGAAAGGTCTGGGTTCCCTTGATGGATACAAACCTGGCGGCCAGCCAAACCTTGTCTCCTATCTGATAGTCAGGGGCTTTTTTCCGGTGTTGGTCGCAAATTGCTTTTGCTTCTCTTTGGCGAGAATAAGATGTTCTTTGGCTTTTTGAAAGCTTGAGTGATGTTTGTGTGAAGTGTTTTTACTGCTGGCATTTCCAAACTGGTTGGAAGATCCAGTTCTGAGGTACGTGGGTGTCTACCATAGAGGGTATAAAAGGGTGTTTGCCCGGTACTGGAATGCAAGGAATTATTATATGCGTACTCGGCTATCCATAGTAAATCTTTCCAGTCTCTTAGTTCATGGTGCAACATGCACCGTAGGTATTGTTCGAGGGTCTGATTGGTCCTCTCGGTCTGACCGTCCGTTTGTGGATGATGGCTAGTGGATAGTCGGACGTCAATTTGTGCCATTGCACAACACTTTCTCCAGAAGTTGGAGACAAACTGGCTACCTCTATCGGAGAACAGGACTGATAGGAAGCCATGTACTTTAACAATACCATCCAGGAACACTTTGGCTAAAGTGGATGCGTCAGGGAGGCCCTTGAGCAGAATAAAGTGTGCCATCTTTGAGAATAAGTCCACAACTACAAGAATGGTGTTAAACTCTTGACTGGGAGGTATGTCAGTGATGAAGTCGAGGGAAAGAGTGTGCCATGGAGTGGGAGGAATGTCCAAAGGTTGTAGAAGACTGGATGGTTTTTGTTTTTGCGACTTATTTTGTGTGCAGACTCCGCAGGACTGAATATATTGGATGACATCTTTACGCCAGGCAGGCTACCAGAAGTTCTGTTTTACCTTGGCTAGAGTCTTGGTGATTCCAGGGTGCCCTTCGATCAGAGAATCGTGATAACCTGAAATTATTTGTTGTTGTAAGTCCTTGGTGGGTACGTACATATGATCCTTAAAAAAGGGTAAGTGATCTTTGATGGAATATTGTTCCCCCTGCACTTGCCATGCAAGGAAAGTATCTGGATTTGTGGTCGTTGATAGATGGAGATGATGTGAACCGAGTAAGGTAGCGCAATAATAGAGATAGTGAATTCAAAAGAGGTAGGAAAAGATGTGGCATTGGAGATATGTGAGGCATTGAGGTGGTAGCAGAGTAAGTGACCGACGGCTACACCTCTGCCACTCAGTCGAGGAGAGTGAATGAAGGTTAGTTTGTAGTTGCATAGAACCGCCAGAGGGCAGTGTCACATGGAGAAATCCAGGGTTTTCAGTGATAAAGAAAGATTTATTTCATACAGACTGAGCATTCCAGAGTGCAATGTTCAGTTGATGCATTAAGGAAGAGTGGAAAAGTTAGGTCTCAGAGGAAGAGAGGCAAGGTGGATAGGTGTTAGGCGAGGTATGATTAGCTTGTCAGCTATGTTTGTTTGAAGTAGGTGAAAGAGAGATGGATTAGTGGCAGTTTTGAGATGTGAGTTTTATAATAGGCATAGGAAAGATATGAAGTTGTAGCGTGATTGGAGAAAGCAGAGGGAGAGATGTGTAGGAGGAGCAGCAGGAGTGAATGCATTATAGGTGAGTACTGCACAGTGGCTTTGAAGCTAGGAGTACTCACAGGTGCAGCAGGGAGGAAGGCAAAAGCAACGGCAGAGAGGTGAAGAGGCTGGTCACAGTACCAGCCTTACTGAGATGCCCCTGGCTTGACACCCCCTAGGGAGTTCAGAAATGCTAACAAGCACTCTTGTTGCCTGATTGCCTAGACCATCAGTGGTTGGTCTCTCTGATGTTGTACCTGATGTTGCTGGTGTTGCTGGTATGAGCTGATTACTTCCTTATTGGTGTTACCAGAGGAGCCTTTAACTGGAGAGTGGGCGTATCCAAGATGCTTTCTCATGTTCTGTTGTATTGTTTGTACATAAATATCTGACTTAAAAACACCATTAATGTGTATTTTTTTCTCCAATTATTTTTATGTCTACGATTAAGTGGTCTGCAAGAGTAGATGGGTAGGTATGGGTACAATGGCCCACTCAGCTCTCACACTTCGACAAACCAAAACACAACACAATCATAAATGTAACACAGGGACAGTAAAGAGATATACCTCCTTTGCCTTTTGTGGTAACGTAGGTTCAGGGAAGGCTTTGCTCTTAAGAGGGGTCTGAAGGTGAACCAGTAGTGACCCAAACAACACAGTTTAACAGTCCAAAACAAGGGAATGTCTAATCAAATATATATCAAAATATATATCCTTTAATCAAACACACCCTTAGCACGTAGAACGAATAGAGAATACTGTAGAAAAATTCCCCTCAAATGAAGAACAGACTGGAGGAAGTAGCGCTGTCAGCATAGTTCCAGGGCTTGTAGGTAATTCACTAGACACAAAAAGGATACCTTGGTTGAAGGAGTGATCATGGCCTAACCAGTCTCTAGGGTACAAGTGAACCCAGGGGGAGTTCAGAATCAACAGTACCTTTATTCAGTTCTGGGTGAGCTGACGAAGTCAAACCATGTGTTAAATTTAGATGCGAACGGATCAAGCTTAGTTCACTGGATTGTGGAAGCCCCAGCATCAACCGGGTGAAGTTGGTCGCTCTGTGTGGTAGAAGGGTGGTTCTTAAGGATGCAGGATCAGTCCCAGGAACACTTTGCAATTGGCCAGGCTGAGTTGGGCTTTAGTCACCAGAAGGAGCCGATGGGTGGTGCTCCAGCGGTTTGAGTTGGCTGGGAAGGTCGTTGAAGCGGTGATCTTGGGTATGTCGGTGTTCGATCAATGAGTCGACAGTTCAAGAGCTAGCTGGATTGAGCCGTGGTTGTAACCCCTGTTTAGAGGTCATGTGTGACTTTGGATCCCGGCATTGAGCAGTAACTTCACGCCTAGCAGGTGACAAGCTTTAACTAAGACAGGATGCAGTGTCAAGCTGCTTGAGAGTGCACGCAAGTTCAAAGAGGTGGTGGATAGCAGCAGCTAGCACCAGTGACTTCCCTCTTCTTTCAGGAGTGGTGAAAATTGAGTGACCAAATCGGTCCGGTAGAACAGGGAGCTTCGGCTTGTCTGATCCTCTGGTTGCTGTAAGGCACACTCAGGTGGACTCGTTGATAGGATAGTTCCATTCATGGTCTGCTCTCCGAGCTCACGAGATTTCGGTGCTGAGTGGCAGATGCTGATCCACAACAGAGGTCACTGCCAATGTGCCCTTGGAATGGATAGGGAATAGACCTTTCCTCTGTCTTTGATGATTCCTTCGTCACCTCAGGCTGAGGGCTTTGGAAAGTGCAGCTTTCCCAAAGGAAGTCCATTGAGATCTTCTGCTGAGCGAATCTGACTAATGGGTGGGTGACCCCCTTTTTAAAGACCAAAGTCCTCATGTGATTGAACTACAGCTAGCCTGGATTAGTAGTCCAATCTCTGCTCTTGAGCAGAGTGGACTTTGTTCTTCTGATGTCACACCCAAAGTGCTTCAGAGGAAGTGGAGGAGACAGGAACGAGAGAGAGACAGGGAGAATCAAGATGGTGAAAGTCTTCTTCCATTGGCCACGGAACCATCCTGCCTATTGTAAACTCGCCCTTCCCCTTCTCACTGAGAACAAAGACCTTAAGAGATGCAGCACCCTAGTGTGAGGCAACTTTTCAATGGGTGCGCTCCTTTGCTATCCAGGCCCAGGACAGCCGTCTGCTATGTGGTGAACTCGGCAGAGGGTGTTGCCTGCCCTCACAAAACGATCAAAAAGGAGGCCCGGCCATCCAGGTTTTTGACCCGTCATTTGGCAGGCTGCACTCAACTAACCACAATACACATCACCTTCAAGAGCAGAGACGAGTCATAGGAGCTGGCACATGTGCAATATTGTAGGGTCGGCTCCCTCCCGCAGCATCATGGCCAAGTACACTTTGATGCCAAAGAAAATCTGGGAGAACATAGGACATGAGCCTTTAAATTAAGTCGATATATGCCTAAGATTCTATAGGGGCGCGACTATAGACCTAGTAGGTTGGTACTACACCACGTTGAGTTTCAAAGGAAGGAATACTACTGGGAAAGTATACATCTCGAAGAAAGTGCCACACCGCTACTAAGTTGGACAATGTTAGGACAGTTATTCTGAAGTCCAACTAAGGGCTTAGTAAAACCATTCAACTGAGGCAGTACCAGACTCCACTCTTAGTATAAGGCTGTACCACCTGAGTTTAAAGTAGCATAGACAGACCAGCCAGGCTTATTTTAGGAGGGCGAGAGGGCAGTATAAACAGTGCAAGTGAAATTGTAATACAAATGATTCAAAGAAACACTGAAACACTGTGTATTGTACAAATAAAGGATTTATTTAAATACAGGTAGGCCCAGATAAATCTAGGGATAAGTAAGTACTAAAACATTATAAGAAATTACAGTATACATTTAGTATAGGTATAGGTCAAGCCTATTCTTTGGTAGTAAAAGACCAATGGTTACTTTCAGATTACATTCGGTAATACAAGGGCAGTAGGCCCTTCAAGTTGTACAGTGACTCTTGGAACAAATCACCTAAACAGTCAACTGTACAATATACGTTTGGTGAATAGTGAAACACTTATCCTAGGTGCAGTAAAAAATCTATAACTACTTTTTTCATAACACACAGTTATACCAGGTGAGTAAAACCTAGGGATGTAATATACAATTACAGATGCTTTTGAAATCGGGGAACCCCAGATTGAGGTAAGCAATAACTCTGGTAACTTATTTTGGATGGCACACAGCTAACACAAGGTTAAGATAAACCCACATACTTTAACTTCACAATGAAGGGGAAAGTAAAACCCAATGTCACACTTTACTGAATAGTTATTCTAGGAAGGCAACAACCAAATGTAGACTTATTAAGGACAGGCTAGCAGCAAGTCAAGGGAAGCAAAACCCAGTTGAGGGAAACTCGTACTGTTATCCTAACAGGACTAACCTGGTGATACCAACAGTTGGACGACACTCATACAATTACCCCACAGGAATAATCTGGTGAAACCAACAAATTACATTTGTAAAGAGGCACAACCTAATCACATGAGGGTAAAATACCAAAATACCTTCACATTTACTTTCTATTAGACTGGCAAAACAGTGGCTAAGGAAGAACACGATGTTAACCATACTTTTAAGAATAGTGCATCACACATTCAAGATCAGTAAGAACTTTTGTAACTGTTCACTCTTAGAATTACAGTTACCAACCAACTCTTTACAAGTAAGTAAAACACTTGATTTCTTTTCTAGGCAGAAGTCCCAATCCCTTCAAAGTCGTTCCCATATTCTTGGAGCATGAGTATTCTCAGTGGGAGAAGGGGGGTCACTGGGACTAGTGACCAACAGGCAGTGTTAGAATAAGTTCTTTAGTACCAAAAGTCAGAGTTCCGTAGGAAAACTGGGCAAACAGGTGAGTACTTTACTTTTAGAGTTAGAAGAGGGTCCAGGGGCTTCACAGAAGACACCCTAGCAGGATTCTAGCAGTGGGCCTGGGTGCACTGGATGAGGGAACTCCCAATCCCAGAAAACACCCCAGGACTACACAGAAATCCTAAAAGGCTTAAGGTAAGTATATACTCAAGTCAACACAGTACCTCATCAATGAAGAAGAGATTGCAGCAGGAGAACCTCAGGGACTGCAGCCAATTACCCGGTCAGTGGATTCATTGTCCTGGAGACTGAACACAAGACCTCAGAAGGGACTTTGCAGCAGGGATCGATGAAGAAGGCTATAGGCAAGATTTCCCTCATGGCTGAATGCGGTTCTGCAGATTTGGCGCCTTTTCAAGGAGCACAGAAGAAGACAGAATATCAGGGTTGAATTCTTGTCATTACAAAGGTCTAGCACTCTTGTGAGGGGACTTTTTGGACTCGATTGGTGTCTCTCGAGACCAGGATCCCCAGGAAGTTTCAGCAAGATTCGGAATTGGGAAGACCGTGCACCGCACAGTGGCTGGAGGTCCCAGGGTATTGGGGTATTGCAAGAGCGCAAGGTTGCAGCAACCCGTTGGATGGCTCAAAATGCATGTCTTCTTGAGTATAGTGGGATTCGCCAGGCTCATCGTTTTCTGATACACCAGGTCAGTTGGAAGGAAGGGCTGCAGCAGGCTCCAGTTACACAGCAGGCTCTCCGGTCGCTGGAAATCATCTCCGCCACTTTTCCTTCGTCATCCTCTTTGGTCTACTGTTACAGTGGTCAACATGACTTCAGCGTCCAGGTTTCCAGTATTCATCAGGAACTACAGCATAACCTCGGCCTTCTCTCCCCGCATTTTACAAGAAAGGGGAGTCTGGTTGTCCAATCAGGACAGCCAGCCCCCCACTGGGATTTGTCCCAGTTGAAGCAAGGCGTAAGACAAAGGATGGGGAGGTTTTGGACTCCTCCGCCACTTCCTGTGCTTACAGACTGACTGGAGCCTGGGCGGGGTGTCCAGGGGACTCCCGCCGAAAACAAATCACACAAACTGTAGGTCAGGGGAAGGAACAAGAAACAACAAGAAACACTAAATGGCCGAAAAAGAAGACAGGGGCCATTTTGGTAAAATGAGCACCCTTAGGTGCCTTTACTGCAGCTGTGACCACAGCCCGCGGTAAAGGTGCACCAAATTAATAAAAGGTATCACTGCCGCCAGACATTAAAGGTAAGCTTGTCTTTGAAACAGAATTGTTACAGTTTTAATGTGAAAGAGGATACATTGTATCTCCCCAGCAGTCCACATAAGGTGGGGTCTGCTGGTTTCACAGAAAAAAATGTAAAAGGGATCAAGATCCTTTCTACCCTTGGGAACTGTAGTTCACTCAAGGTTAGCACAAGAAAGTTAAATGGGGAGCCCCTAGGGCTTACCCAGCAACAACAGGCACATATTGCCAATAAGTTGTTAAACATGATAACTTTAAAAAGACACTATGGAGAGTCTTAGAAATGACACCCATAAAAAGAGTTAAAGATTAGGTCAGTGTGGAAAAAGGTTCCCACTCAATGAGGTATTAATGAAAAATATCCCACTAGAAAAGCAAAAAGTTCTGCGGTTGAACCAGGAAAGGAAGATTTACCAGCTCTGTGGAAATCTTACCCAACAGACACACCAAAAGAAGTTATTAATCAAGCTTCACCCTAATGCAGAGAGGAGTCTGTTCTGTCAGTGGGAGGTCCATCAGTAGGAACAAATGTGATGCAGGGCATTTTTCAAGACAAGGTTGGGTGCCTACAATGGTTTGTTCAAAAGATAATACTCAAAGATAACTGTACACAAGTGGCATAAAGAATGCAGAGCATACCCCTCTCTATGAGAAATTAAGTCAACTTAGAGCTAAAGAAATTGGTGGAACAGGATATAACTGAAAGCATTGATGCCTCAGAGTGGGTTTCTCCATTGGTTGTAGTTAGTAAAAGTATGGGGAAGATACAGATTTTCGTGGACATGAGAGAACTAAACAAATGCATTGTACTGGAAAGACATCCACTGCCGAACAACCAAAGAATAATCACCATGGGACCAGTGTGTTTTTTCTCCACATTAGACCTGTAAGAGGATTCAATTCAGCACTACAGCCAAGTCAACGCCTAGTCTAGAATACTGAATGAAAACCCTTATTGATATATCTTTATGTCCAGTTCATGCGTTCTGGATGACTACCCCTATATAACACCCCTCTCTTGGAATCCTCCTGACCCCACTGAGCCAAGAAGTAGTTCTGTTTTGCAAGTTAAAAGGTTTAATTGATAATTTAAACAATATATATATATATATATATATATATATATATATATCACGCTTTATAATAAATTAATAATTGAATATCACACTTAATCTGATATGATAAAGATTAACAACGGAGAATCTGGCACTAGCACACTTCTTTATAATCACTAAGGAGTTGACATGAAATGGATAAGATAGCAACAATACTTTTATGGTTTCGAATGGATGCAATGTGGAATGAAATGCAGTATAGAAAATAACTTGATAGGATTTCAGCAAAAGACAATGTAATCACTTTCTTGGACAATTCACCCCCCCCCCCTTTTATGCAATGCAAGGAAATGGAAGGAAGGCACACAGTTCTCAGAAATGCAATTAAATGTGATTCAGTTAACCCCAGCAAGCTTAGACTACAGATCGGAGTTTTAAACACAGGCAAAATGCTTTTATATGTGCTGGCAATGGAGTGAAAATATGTTAAAATGCTTTTAATTCCCTCTAGAGGTTCAGGGTGAGTGGTATCTAGTTAATATTAGTCCAGGCTCACTCTTGCAATGATTCAGGGATAATTAGCAGGTTAAACGAATTTCTGGCAAATGAAAGACAAGCAGCAGCAGATTTTTACACGTGAAGAAATTGCAAATCGCGGCAAAATTCGCGAATGCGCCGAGCGAGATTACAGAGGAACTACAAGGACTATCACTATCGTTTTGGGGTCCTAAGACAGCCTAGGATCTCAGCTTCCAGATGAAAGTTACTGCAAGTCTCTAGCACAAACGGTTACGGAGATATGAGCGATTAAATAAAGGTCGTTTTTCAGATTGAAATTTTAAAGTTCACAAAGACAAGTGCAGCTTGCAACTAGCAAATCACAGGTGACAGCTTTACAAATGACAGGTGACAGTTAGGAGGCAGTTCTACTTAGATTAAAATAGCTTGGATTATATTATTTTAACTAAGAGATTGGTTCTGCACAGTTTTCTAGGTACTCACACTATATTCTTGAGTGAAATGGGCCTCGCCACGGATCTGGTCAGGTTTTAGACTGGACTCTGCACTTCACAGTGATCTGGGTCAGCTCTCTCTGGTTCTGCTAACAGTGATCTGGGTCAGCTCTGCTCTCTCTCTGGTTTTGGAAATTTGATAGATTTGAAGTCTCTATGTCTGCTCTTTGAAGGTTGATGGAGGTAAAGTATGGATTTTCCCGGCAGAGCTTCCAGCTGCAAATGGATTTGAAGGTCCCTATCTGTCCTGTCTCTCTGCTTTTATGTGTTTTGAAAATGGGTGTGTGTGAGCAGCATCACTAGCCAGCCCCTCTCCACTTATCATTGGCCAAGCTTTCATTTCTCCCCTGATTGGGGGAGCTAGGTTGTGTCAGAGTGATGTCATTTTACAGCCTGCAGAGAGTCCACTCCTCCTGTCAACTTGCACACAAATCTAGATTTGAACCAAATACATATTTGCAGAGGTACATATTGTTTTAAAATCATATGCACCCATCATGCATTACAGGAGGTATACCCTGTTCAAACTCTGCTCTTCCTGGGGGCTTGCATTCAGAAATAGCGATATTTTGCACTTTTTAACTGGTTTGCAATCCCGGACATTACCCCAAATTTACACACATGTGCGCAAGGAGTATGGACATTAGTTGATGAAGTGTCAGATTTTTCACATGCACACATTTTGAGTAATATCCTCTTTTCCGCTAAAACCCCCCTGAACATGCCACCGGTTCTAAAAACCTCCTAAAATGTGGGCAGAAAAATCACAAGAATTATGGTGTCATTTATAAAATTTTCACAAGTCCGCTCTATGAGTTATTCATCTTTTTCTAAAACCATATTCTGGCTATAGAGGTGTGTCTTTTCATGTCACATGGTACAGAAACCAGTCTTTCCAGTTTCTGCCAAGCTCAGAGACCCTGCCCCTCCCAGCTTCTGCCAAGAGGAAGCTCCATTTACGACTCCCGCCAATAAAACATTTGCCTGAGTCAGGACAGGGCTTTGTTCAGAGCTCCTGTATTCTGTGGGGGCTCCCCTTAATTCAATTATCAGAGAGATGGCATATCCTTAGTGTGGCCAGCAAAAGGCAGATAGGCCTGGGAACACAGCTGTGACTCAAGTTTCACTCCTGATGGGGGGTAGTTGCCAGGCAAAATTGGAATCTCTTTAAGCCAGTTTTTAGCTACATGTCATTTCTGTTCCCCAGTTTCTGCATTCAAATAAAACTAAACATTTTTACATATGCAGCTAGAATGCTGATTCTAAGTTCAAAACTATGACATTTAAACAATTGCAACCTATGTGACACTCAAAAATAGGTCACTCAGTCAATTTAAACATTTAGATTTGTAGTGTCTTTCAGTCCAAATTTACTTAAACTGCTGAAATCCACAGCTCAGCCAGTCTTGTTATAAACCTTCAAGTCACTTCAGAATATAACTTTACATTGGATCCACCTCTTAAAATGTCTTTATCAACTCGTTGGAAATGGAGACAATTGTCCAATTACGTTAAAATTCATTATCCTCCTATTAACTCATTGTATATCGATTTAAATAAAATGTTGGGCATGCAAACTCCAAAATCCCTTTTTAATTATCAATTGAAAATGCAACAAATTTTAGATAATATAAATACAACCGTTGAGGACATGCAATATCGTCCCGGTTTTGTTAAGAAAAAACTTTTTGAAATGGATTGGTGTATTACTATTGATTTAATTAAAACCTATGTGTTGTATAAGGAATACAGTATGCATGTAAAACAGCGCATTCCACGTTATGACCATGTTTTGTTATTCCCTTGCGAAAATATCCAAAAGGTATATATTCGCTTTGGATTAAATCTATACCATACACGGGAACGGACTAAAAACTGGGAAATGAATAAATTAAATGATCGCGTGGGATGTCGATTTGTTGAATGTAATGAATCGTACGAAACGTTGAAACATTTTATACTGTACTGTCCGCATTTTAAGAATACAAGGACACTCAAATTGAGGAAATTTGCGGAAATTGAATTTGAGGACTGCCTTGAAGTTTTGTGGACCAGAATGATGCAGGGATGTCACAAACCCTTAATATATGAATTGGCAAGTTTTTGTAAACACATTGAGAATGAATTAGAGCTATTTTTGTAATTGTAAAATGATTATTTGTAATATTTTAAATTTTGTAAAGGTTCTGCATGAATTGTTGTGTATTATGAACCAAATGCAAATAAAAGAATAAAAAAAAAAAAAATGTCTTTCTTTGGCATGTTTTGGGTTCATTTATTCAGTTTTCTACAAAATCTGGTGGTTTTAAAACGCCGGCTTTTTGATAGTGGTGAGTACTGGTACTGCATCCCTTTTTGGGATTTAAGAAAATGAATTCCCAACAGTTATGGGTTTGCTTTTGGCAATCAGCATTGCCACTCCCAATGGTTTCAGACTACTGTGTGGGTAGTCCAATGGTGGTTTTAGGCAGCGTCCTTCTGTGCCCATAACATCGGCAAAAATGAGTGGCAGCCTATTCTTCATGCATTTCCCTGTGCATTTTCTGGGAAGCTCTGGCCATCATGATGTTTTCCATGTCAATACTGCACAGTTTTGAGGTAGGGCTCGGATGCATGGGTAAATACATCCCACAAGCACCCCTCTTGCGATGGCCATTCTATTTCACGAATGGGACTCGCAAGACCTGGGATGTTTCCTCATCTTCTTCCAATAGATGGCACAGTTCAGCATCTCTTCCTTCATCCGGTGGATCGATCGGTCCTCCTCG
Source organism: Ambystoma mexicanum (assembly GCF_040938575.1). Lineage (NCBI taxonomy): Eukaryota > Metazoa > Chordata > Amphibia > Caudata > Ambystomatidae > Ambystoma > Ambystoma mexicanum. The sequence goes on from NC_090922.1 coordinate 1,390,624,460, forward strand.
CCGGTCCTGATGGGAAGATTTGGCGGTACCCCGGGCCCGTTGCGTCTCTGCTCCCGGTCTCCGGATCGTCCTCCTTGGCCCGTCTCAAGGTTTTCTTTCTCCTAGGACGACAAAGGAAGAGCGGCAATACCTATTCATAGACTTTTTTCCACCACTGCTGAGATAGTGGGGCAGCATATGCATTTCATCATAATGAAACATTACATTCTTATTTTGAAAAAAAAACAGTATAACTAAGAGACAGTTTCATGCAAATCACAATATTTTAGAGACTAGATGTGGTATGTTTTAGGATTGGAACTGAATTAATCTGAGACAGTACCCGCTAGGATTCCAGAGGATTCCTCCAGTTGTTGCAGAGTGTGCCTGGGATGGCAACATTTCAACTGGTTTATGTGGACCCACTTGTCTTCCCCCTCTGCCAAAGGACCTTTGGGGATGTGGATTTTGTAGGCCACAGGGGAGATCTTGTCGATGATCTCAAAGGGTCCCTTCCATGTAGGCAAGAATTTCCGCTGTTTTGCCTGGTTTCTTTGGAAGTTGTATAGATAGACCCGGTCCCCCACCTGATATTCCTTCCTGGAAGTTTTCAGGTCATAGTGGGTCTTCATGCTATCAGCTGATCTTTCTAGATTCCGCTGAGCATAAGCAAAAGCATGTTGAAGGTGTTTCCTTAAATTCTCCACATACTCATGAGTGGTGGAGGCATTTATCAGTGTCTGCTCTTGGGTCCTGTAGAGCAAATGCTGAGGAAGCACCATCTTGCATCCAGTCATCAACTCAAATGGTGACATTTTGGTTGCAGATGAAGGGGTAGATATGATGGCCATTAGGACCAGAGGTAATCGGATATCCCAACTTGGCCCAGAATCTGCCACAAACTTCTTTAATATGCTCACAATGGTTCGGTTATATCTCTCTACTGCCCCAGAAGAAGCTGGCCTGTAAGCAATATGCAACTTCCTTTTGACCCCCAGTATCTCCCACATCTTTGTCATTACTTCACTGGTGAAGTGGCTACCCCTGTCTGACTCAATCCTTTGAGGTAGACCAAAACAGGAAAAGATGTGGTTAATCATCAGGGCAGCTGCCGTTTCTGCCTTGCAATTTGGGGCTGGGAGACATTCCACCCACTTGGTAAACAAGCATGTCACAGTCAACATGTACTTATTCCCCCTAGCAGAGCGAATCACGGGGCCTACAAAGTCGATTTGTAAATCTGACCATGGCAGTGTCATCCCCCGCTTTTGGAGAGGCGCACGGTGTGAGAGGGATGATGGCTGAAATTGTGCACACACAAGACACCCCTTCAAGTATTGGTCGAGGTCCTGCCCCATGTGTGGCCAGTATGCAACCTCTCTTAAGATTTCCAATGTTGTGTGGAACCCCCTATGACCGGCGGTGGCCGCATCATGGGCGTGACTTAACATCAGGCTTCGGAATGAGGTAGGAACCACCCACTGATCGTGGCCAGCTTTGGATTTCCTTACCAGCAAACCGTCTTGGATTCGGAACATTTTTGGGCATTTCATCAACACTCTTAGGTCCTCTTTCCCAATATAATCGGTATCCGTCAAGGGAAAGTTCTCAGGGTCCTCAAGGTGCTGGTAAAACTTACCAATAATTGGATCCCCCTTCTGAGCGGTAATCAAATCAGCATCAGGGGTCTCCTTACTCCATTGTACAATTGAGAGGTCGTTGTGAGCATTTGTCTGGGACCTAGTGATAGCAGTGACCTGGATTACCCCCAATAGGGACTCAATCTCAATTAGATCCCCTTGGATGGCCCCGGTTTTGGCCAGCTGATCAGCTAAGTCATTTCCAGTTTTGTCTGGTCCCTCTACTTTGGAATGACCCTTGATCTTTTTCCAATAGATGGTCATCTCATTCGAGGTGACCAGATCATCAATGTTTTGGATCAACTTCCCATGTTTCAAGGGTTTGTTGTTAGCACATAACATGCCTCTGGTTTTCCAATTAACCAGGTGCTCCACGAACCCGTTCCGTACATAATCCGAATCTGTGATTATGACCAGTTCGTGGAGTTGATGCTGGACAGCAGTGAGGATGGCCTGATGCACAGCCATCAATTCTGCCACCTGACTACTTCGGGGACCAATTTTGTATCCAGCGGAGGGTTCTGGGGACTCATTCACCCATGCATTTCCTACGCCGGCCACCAGTTCTTTCTCCCCGTTGTTGTCAACATGGTAAGAGCATCCATCCACATAGACAGTGGGCATTCCCTCACACTTGTCCTCTTCAAAGACTTTGTGTGGGGAATTAAGGTATGCTTCCGTGTTGTCCTTGATTTTTAGACTTTTGTCCTCGAGACAGTTTTCTCTGGCACAATCATGCAAGTCAGCCAGACCTTGCGCGAGTGGACTCTTCTTGTTTTGGCCATATCTGACCTCCACAGGAAAGCCTTGCATTGATAGAATCCAGGAAGTAATTCGGGAATTACTCACATTTCCGGCCCTGATTCTGTCACTTTGGAGATATTGCAGAGGCTGGTGTGGAGTCTCCACTATGATGTGTTCCCCCTGGATAAACGGGCGGTAATTCTTCAATGCCCACACCGTTGCCAGGAGTGCCTTCTCACAATCGTTGAATTTTTCCTCCACAGAGGATAAAGTTTTGCTCGCATAGGAGATTACTTTATTGACCTTGTCATGCTTTTGGTATAATACTGCCGTCAAGCACGTATTAGAGAACCCCGTCTCCAGGAAGAACTCCTTGTTTCTGACAGGGTAAGCTAGGCAAGGCGCTTGTGAGAGGCTTCTTTTGAGTTGTCTTACTGCCTCGGCTTGTTCTGGACCCCATTCCCACTTGACCCCCCCCTTCAGGAGATGAATCAGGGGTCTAGTGATCTCTGCGTAGCCCTCAATGAACTTTCTTCTGTAATTAGTCAGTCCAAGGAGGCTCCTTAGTTCCCGCAGAGTTGTGGGGTCTTTCAGTTTCTGAAGTGCTTCCACTTTCTTTTCCTGGGGACAGAGACCCTGAGGAGTAATCTCATGCCCCAAGAAATTAATACGGGTTCTACACCACTGTGCTTTCTGAAAGGAAAGTTTTGCTCCGGCGGCCCTCAACTGGGTCAGAACATAACGGATCTCCGCTATGTGTTCCTCCACAGATGAACTTTTGATGAGGACATCATCTACATAAGCCAGGTTACCCCTCGCACCCAGGTCGGGCATGGCCTTATGTAGGAAAATGTTGAACTCATTACCGGAGTTAAGGTATCCGAAGGGAGTCCGGGTCCATGTATACTGCTGGCCCCCAAAGGTAAAAGCCAGCTTGTATTGGTCCTCTCTACTGACAGGCACGGTCCAGTATCCATTGGTCAGGTCTATTGCAGTGAATACCTGTGACCCCTGGATCTGGGCCAGCCCTTGGTCAATGTAGGGCAGAGGCCATCGGGAAGTATGGACCCGTTTGTTGAGCTCCCTGAGGTCGGCGCAGAGTCTCCACTGGCCGTTTGGCTTCAATATTCCCAGCACCAGATTATTGAAGGTGCTGTGGACTGGACGGATTATTCCCCGGGACTCAAGGTTCTTAATTATTTCAGTAAGGGACTCCATTGACGCGAGAGGCAAGCGATATTGCTTCACAAACACAGGAGTCATGCCAGGGTCTGTGGGGATTGTTGTTGTGTGGATGTCAGTGCGACCACAGTCATATGAGTCTACCGCAAAGAGATCTTGGAAATCCAAGAAAACTTGTTTCAACTTTTGCTTTTGTTCCAGAGTCACACAGGCATCAGCTAGGTTGACTCTCTCTTCCACCATCTGCCTGAAGCCTGGAAAGACTTCTGGTTTGGCTATCTCAGCGGCCTCCTCCAGCTGGGTGGAGAAGTCCCTGGTCAGAGTGCTGATTTGGACTGGAGGCTTCAGGTGGGAAAGGCAGCCCTCATGGACCTGGAAAATCACCTCATCCCTCCTGAAGTCACAAGTCACATCTTCCTTACCATAGGGGCAGGAAGTGTACACCAGGAAGTTCCCCCCATGCCGGGTAAAAATCCTGTCTGGTGTTGTTTTGTCCTCACTGTCACTGTCAAAACAGTCCTTGGGGATTGGTCCTAACAGTTCATTTACTAAGTCGATGGAAAAATGTCGGTCATCAACCGCCATTCCAATAATGGTGCCTGCGGCTAGAGTAATACTCTTTAAGTCGCTGTTATCCACCTCTATTGGAATGGTGTCATGTTCTATGTTGACTAATGGAGTTGGGTTTACCCCCAACCCTTGCTGTTGGAGAGAAGCGTTTAGATGTATGTAAGCATCAGGGTTTTTCAACTCTTGTCCCCTTTTAGCTTTCACTTCCAGGGAGAATTGTCGGGTCCTTTCTGGGATGGTGACTTCCTCTTTGATCTGAATTTCAACTGCATAAGGTAGCAATTGAGCTGACCTAAATGCTTTTTCTGGATCATCAAAGCCCATGGGATTATCCGCTAATCGGGACCAAGCTTTGAAGTTTATTAGGTCCAAACTAATGGCAAAGCGATTGAGAATGTCACTGCCTAAGTAAAAGGCGGCAGGGACGTCTCGCACGACCCAACAATTGTGGACTATGCTCTTGTTGCCAATGGAGATTTTGAGCATACACCTGCTTGGCAGGAGATGTTTGGAATTAGGCGCTTCCAGGTCCATTTCCCATTTGTCTATCATTTTGAAGGTGGGAATGGCTGGATCTTTTGGGAGTTGGCGAAACATGGCTTCGCTGATGAAGCTCTTACCGTTGTTCACACACACTCGAGCGAGAACAGAGTCCTTCCCATCATTTAACTGAACAGGGATGAACAACTGCTCTCCAATTTGCTGAATATCAGCCAGGCTCTGAGCTGATTTCACATCTTTCTGGACTGTAGGAGTGGGAGTTTCTGATTGTGGATTAGTATAGAATTTCAGAGTGTTTCCTTCCAGCGTGGAATACCACTTTAGACTGGAAGGAAGGTTGATTTTCAGAAATAGAGAGGACCCCCCATCACCAGTCTGTTGTCCTACTGCTATTACTGTCACGTCTGGAATCTGGTTGTTCTGGAAGTGAAATTCTACTTGGTCAGATTTTTGTTCAACCATGTGGCAGGTGCCGTTTAAACTAACATGGTTGACACTCTGTTTTAATTTTATTGGTCGGCTAGTCTGGGTCCAGAGGACCTTGTTTACGCAATCTATTAGGGGTGACAACCTTCTCAGGAGATCATTCCCTAGTAAACAAGGGGTGCCCTCTGGGGTCACTACTATGACCGGGTGTTTCACCTTGTGTCGCCCGATCTTAATGTCCAAGTCTGCAGTCCCCTCAACGGGTATTTCCTTCCCGTCAAAGTTCTGCAGTTGTCCAGGAAGCGAGGTGAGAGGAATTTGGTAATTCTCTCCCCTTCCTGCATTCAGTTCGTCAAAGGCCCTTCTGGACAGAAGGGTAGCTTGAGATCCAGTGTCCACCAGTGCCGAGATTGTACCCCGCCCCTGTACTTGTACCGGGGCATAATATCTTCCCTCCTTCTCCTCAAGGGGGCACAGATAATGTACATTTTTGGACAACTGGTGGGCTAATTTTCTGGTTTTAGACATTGCAAGAGAAGAGATTTGGGCGGAATTCTGTGGAGAGCCTTGGGAATCTGAAAGAAAAATTTGGCAACTGGAGATCAGAGCCATTGTGGGTTCCCCTGGCTCCGGTTCCGGGCCGCCCCCCCCCTTTTTGGAGGCAGTCACCAGGATGGGTTTGAACCAGGGGATTTTCTTGCTGTTGGTTCTGGGATGAGATGGTGGGCGGCGGTAGCTCAGTCTCCACATCTCCCCAGTCTGGATTTGCATCCCTAGGGACCCATTTTTCTTTGGGAGGAGTTCCCCCCTCTCTGAAGGAGAAGATCCTTTTCCCAGGATCCTCTGAGGATCCCTCTCCCTCAAATTGGAAGATCTGTACCTCCTCCTCAAACTGAGTCTGTTTGGGTCTTTTGTTTCTCCTACCCCCCCTCTGCTCCTTAGGAGGCAGACTTTCAGGGGCAAGAGATTTTGTTTCCGGTTCCTGGGTTTCCAGGGGCTGTTTACAAGTGAGGAAGGAAGCTTCCTCCAAGGCTTTACACCCCCCTTCCCCTTGAGCCTCCTCCCTGGGAACCGGTGTGTTATCGGGGTGCTGCCCCCGTCATTGTTCTGGGGCACCAGGTCCCGAGTTGGGTGCGTTCTGCGCCGGCATGCCGTTCTGAGGGTTCTGCTGCGCCCTCAGTATGTGACCCAGATCCCGCGCCATGTTTTGAACCTGGCGCTCTAACTGGGAAACCCGCTCAGGCTGATACGGGGCCCTGTTTTCTCCCCTGGGCTGATCCCGGGAAGGGTAGCTGTCCCTTCTCTGGTAATACCCCGGATTGGGAAGATTTGGGTACCCCTCCACCCTTGGCCTCCCCTCTCCCGGATTAAGTTGTCTGGGCTCAGGGAATTGGGGAAAGAAGGATGGATGATTTTGGGGTTGGAAATTGGGTGGATACCTGGGGAAAAAGTTCTGCCCAGGATTTGGAGAATTTCTGCCCTCCTGTGGGAAGTTGGGAGGGAAGTTCCCTGGGTTAGGTGCTTGGCTGGATCCCCCCCCTTGGGCTGGAGGAGTCCACACATAACCCAGGATGGGTCTGTTTCCCTTGTAACGGGGGCTTACATAATCAGGAGAGCGAGGGACCCCATTTGTGGGGCTGCCTCCCTGGCTCCCTGTCTGTGACTGGCCCGAGGACCTCCTGGGCCTAGCATTATTAGGTGCAGGTAGGTTTTTAGGCCCCCCATCTCCAAATCCAAAACGGGGGTGACCTTTACCTCTGCCACCTTGGCAGCAGCAGGGGTGCTGTTGGCTTTGGGGTTTTTCTGGGCATTACTTTTGCTATCTACCGGTTTCTGCACCTCATAGATCCGGGTAGCCTGTTCAATGACCCAGTCTAAAGATCTTTTCTCGTGAAAATCCCTCACGAGCTGGGTCATTATGTATTTGGGCAAGGCATGAAAAAATGTATTAATTAATTCTCTACTGTCTGTGCGCACCCTTCTGGTGGTCTGCGCAAAAGCACGCTTTAACTCCTGCACAAATTCTTGTGGGGCCTGATCCTCCCCACATTGTAAATTGTAGGCTGCCTTGCGAGCCTCTTGAGGATTTCTATGAATGGAAAAATGTTTCAAGATGGCCGCCTTATAGGTGGACCATCTTAAATGATTTTGGTCCTCCAGCCCCGCAAAGAAACTGGAGTTTTCCGGGGAGAAGGTCCACTTTACATATTGAATACAGCTTTGGCTGTCCTTCAAATGGAAAGTCTCCATCATTTGCTCAAACAACTCTAAGTGCTCCCAAACAGAATACTTAGCGTTCTTATGGTAAGGCGTGATGACGCTCCTGATCGCCTTAATCTGCTTTAAGGGGTCCTTAAGCAAGGCCCTTTTTGCCTTATTGGCCTTTTTGGTTCGGGTAACCCTTGTCCATTCATCCTCTGACTCAGAGGCACTGCTCCCAGAGGTTCCTGTCTGCTCTTCCAGGTTTTCCCGGATTCTGCGAGCCTGGGAATGGCTGGCAGAATGTGGGGACCTGGTCTCCTGTGTCCTGCGCAGTTCAGAGGAGTCTTCAGATTCCTCCTTGCTGCCAGGATTTGATGGGTACCCCCCCCACTGACCTAACTGGGCAGAGGTTTTCAGGATGCCCTTAATGGGCCTACTCTCCTGGGGTTCCCCACTAAATTGCACTGTGCTGGGGTGCCCATACCCGGATGCCCGCCCCTCCATACCTGGGTGGTACTGGCCTATGAGCCCCATACTTTTGTCTGGATAGTAGTCTGCCATCCCTGTGGCCCGGTGCTCATGTGCGCCAGGGAATATGGGGGTGGCAGAGTCCAGTGACTGAGAGGTATGAGGGCGTCTGGTACTAGGGCTCCTGAGGTTATGCTCCGGAGCTTCCCTTTCCCAGCGAACCTCATCTCTATCCGCCCCTGCTCCCTCTTGCAATGCAAGAGCCTGCATTTGTGCCTTCAGTTCCTCAGTTAAGGCCTTACTAGACTCTATCAGTCTCTCCTGCATCGCTACCTGTTGTTGGAGCCTATCATTGTGTTGACAGAGGGCCTCATTTTCCCTCTGTGCTTCCTGGTTGGTCCTGGAGAACTGGGCCAGTCTTTGCTGCAGGAGGGTTACCTCCTGGGCTGTGTCCCTATTGGCCTGCTCCTTTCTTGCTAGAGCATCCTCCACCCTCCTGGTGTGCTCTAACAAGTTCTGGCGTTCTTTTTGGAGGTCACCCAGCCCCTGGAGGGCCAAGTGATTTTCTTCTGTTTTTCTTTTTAAATGGCAGACTTCCTGGCCTAAGGCGTCTCTTTCCTGACTAAGAGCCTGCATTTGTGCCGCCAGGTCGTCCCTCTGCCTTTGAAAGGCACCAGCTTTCTGGCGTTCTTCATCAAACTCTGCCTGGGTATCCAGGTCTTTCAAAATCAGTTTGTTGCTCTCTACCTTCACTCTATCTAGATGACTTTGCAGGGTGGCTACCTGCTCCGTGCATGCCCTGTTAAAGTCTAATTGTTGCTCCAGCTTTTTCTGGCTCTGCAGTAAGGAGTCCAAACTGTCTTGGTGCTCCTTCTGCAGGGCCAGAAATCTAGTATCCTGGTCAGCCTTTTCCTGTTGCAGTATATCCATGTCCTCTTTTATTTTAATGATATATTGCCTACTATCATTTTCTGACTCCTGGCTCCTCTGCAGCCTCTGCTCAGAAGAGGCCAGATCAGATCGGGCCTTTTCTAATGCCATATGTTGCCTATTTGCCAGATCTTGGCTTTCAGTGCATTTATCCTGCATGTCTCCCATATATAGGTACAGGTATGCTGCTATCCTGGCAATCTTATTGTGTTCATCTTTGGCTTTAGGAGCCATATATAGTTCACTCAGGGCCACATGTAATGGACCCTGATCTCTCCATAGGTCTGACCCTGTTTCAGTGACCTGTCGCGTGATGGCCTGCAACCAGGCATCCTGGCCCTGTTCAGTCCATTCACCTCTCACAAATAGTTTATGTAAGAGGTGCTCTCTGGCTATTTTCATGTCTACTAAGGTCGTCATTCTAGAGATTGGTCTCTGTCCTGACTTACAGAAGTTTGTATTTTATTTTTGCAAAACAGACCTTTTCCTAAGAGCGTTCCTATGAGGAGTGCTTTACAGCGTAACACAGCGTGGTGATCCGACCGGATATGTGTATCTGATCAGCTGGCACGCTGTATTAATCTGCACAAGTGATAGATCTAATCCAAACGTCCGGCACGAGCCCCCAATTTGTATAAGGATTCAATTCAGCACTACAGCCAAGTCAACGCCTAGTCTAGAATACTGAATGAAAACCCTTATTGATATATCTTTATGTCCAGTTCATGCGTTCTGGATGACTACCCCTATATAACACCCCTCTCTTGGAATCCTCCTGACCCCACTGAGCCAAGAAGTAGTTCTGTTTTGCAAGTTAAAAGGTTTAATTGATAATTTAAACAATATATATATATATATATATATATATATATATATATATATATATATATATATATATATCACGCTTTATAATAAATTAATAATTGAATATCACACTTAATCTGATATGATAAAGATTAACAACGGAGAATCTGGCACTAGCACACTTCTTTATAATCACTAAGGAGTTGACATGAAATGGATAAGATAGCAACCATACTTTTATGGTTTCGAATGGATGCAATGTGGAATGAAATGCAGTATAGAAAATAACTTGATAGGATTTCAGCAAAAGACAATGTAATCACTTTCTTGGACAATTCACCCCCCCCCCCTTTTATGCAATGCAAGGAAATGGAAGGAAGGCACACAGTTCTCAGAAATGCAATTAAATGTGATTCAGTTAACCCCAGCAAGCTTAGACTACAGATCGGAGTTTTAAACACAGGCAAAATGCTTTTATATGTGCTGGCAATGGAGTGAAAATATGTTAAAATGCTTTTAATTCCCTCTAGAGGTTCAGGGTGAGTGGTATCTAGTTATTATTAGTCCAGGCTCACTCTTGCAATGATTCAGGGATAATTAGCAGGTTAAACGAATTTCTGGCAAATGAAAGGCAAGCAGCAGCAGATTTTTACACGTGAAGAAATTGCAAATCGCGGCAAAATTCGCGAATGCGCCGAGCGAGATTACAGAGGAACTACAAGGACTATCACTATCGTTTTGGGGTCCTAAGACAGCCTAGGATCTCAGCTTCCAGATGAAAGTTACTGCAAGTCTCTAGCACAAATGGTTACGGAGATATGAGCGATTAAATAAAGGACGTTTGCAGCTTGCAACTAGCAAATCACAGGTGACAGCTTTACAAATGACAGGTGACAGTTAGGAGGCAGTTCTACTTAGATTAAAATAGCTTGGATTATATTATTTTAACTAAGAGATTGGTTCTGCACAGTTTTCTAGGTACTCACACTATATTCTTGAGTGAAATGGGCCTCGCCACGGATCTGGTCAGGTTTTAGACTGGACTCTGCACTTCACAGTGATCTGGGTCAGCTCTCTCTGGTTCTGCTAACAGTGATCTGGGTCAGCTCTGCTCTCTCTCTGGTTCTGGAAATTTGATAGATTTGAAGTCTCTATGTCTGCTCTCTGAAGGTTGATGGAGGTAAAGTATGGATTTTCCCGGCAGAGCTTCCAGCTGCAAATGGATTTGAAGGTCCCTATCTGTCCTGTCTCTCTGCTTTTATGTGTTTTGAAAATGGGTGTGTGTGAGCAGCATCACTAGCCAGCCCCTCTCCACTTATCATTGGCCAAGCTTTCATTTCTCCCCTGATTGGGGGAGCTAGGTTGTGTCAGAGTGATGTCATTTTACAGCCTGCAGAGAGTCCACTCCTCCTGTCAACTTGCACACAAATCTAGATTTGAACCAAATACATATTTGCAGAGGTACATATTGTTTTAAAATCATATGCACCCATCATGCATTACAGGAGGTATACCCTGTTCAAACTCTGCTCTTCCTGGGGGCTTGCATTCAGAAATAGCGATATTTTGCACTTTTTAACTGGTTTGCAATCCCGGACATTACCCCAAATTTACACACATGTGCGCAAGGAGTATGGACATTAGTTGATGAAGTGTCAGATTTTTCACATGCACACATTTTGAGTAATATCCTCTTTTCCGCTAAAACCCCCCTGAACATGCCACCGGTTCTAAAAACCTCTTTAAAAATGTGGGCAGAAAAATCACAAGAATTATGGTGTCATTTATAAAATTTTCACAAGTCCGCTCTATGAGTTATTCATCTTTTTCTAAAACCATATTCTGGCTATAGAGGTGTGTCTTTTCATGTCACATGGTACAGAAACCAGTCTTTCCAGTTTCTGCCAAGCTCAGAGACCCTGCCCCTCCCAGCTTCTGCCAAGAGGAAGCTCCATTTACGACTCCCGCCAATAAAACATTTGCCTGAGTCAGGACAGGGCTTTGTTCAGAGCTCCTGTATTCTGTGGGGGCTCCCCTTAATTCAATTATCAGAGAGATGGCATATCCTTAGTGTGGCCAGCAAAAGGCAGATAGGCCTGGGAACACAGCTGTGACTCAAGTTTCACTCCTGATGGGGGGTAGTTGCCAGGCAAAATTGGAATCTCTTTAAGCCAGTTTTTAGCTACATGTCATTTCTGTTCCCCAGTTTCTGCATTCAAATAAAACTAAACATTTTTACATATGCAGCTAGAATGCTGATTCTAAGTTCAAAACTATGACATTTAAACAATTGCAACCTATGTGACACTCAAAAATAGGTCACTCAGTCAATTTAAACATTTAGATTTGTAGTGTCTTTCAGTCCAAATTTACTTAAACTGCTGAAATCCACAGCTCAGCCAGTCTTGTTATAAACCTTCAAGTCACTTCAGAATATAACTTTACATTGGATCCACCTCTTAAAATGTCTTTCTTTGGCATGTTTTGGGTTCATTTATTCAGTTTTCTACAAAATCTGGTGGTTTTAAAACGCCGGCTTTTTGATAGTGGTGAGTACTGGTACTGCACCCCTTTTTGGGATTTAAGAAAATGAATTCCCAACAGTTATGGGTTTGCTTTTGGCAATCAGCATTGCCACTCCCAATGGTTTCAGACTACTGTGTGGGTAGTCCAATGGTGGTTTTAGGCAGCGTCCTTCTGTGCCCATAACATCGGCAAAAATGAGTGGCAGCCTATTCTTCATGCATTTCCCTGTGCATTTTCTGGGAAGCTCTGGCCATCATGATGTTTTCCATGTCAATACTGCACAGTTTTGAGGTAGGGCTCGGATGCATGGGTAAATACATCCCACAGGCCTCACTTCAGCCTACCACTAAGTGAAACTGAATGAGAAATCCAGACATTTCACTGCTTTCACAACAACAGAGTGCCTATAATAGTACAAACTGATGCCTTTTGGGCTCAACTCTGCAGTATCAGTGTTTCAGAAGATCATGTCCCCCATTACGGGGTTGCCGGAAAATCTGCTGGCAGGCAGCTGTGTTTCCAGCAACCCTGTAACAGCCGTACCGCTGCCTGATATACTGGTGCCACCATGTCCTTGTATCGTCTGCCATTACAAATATCAATTGGAATGTGGGGGCCATGATCATAAGTACTACCATGCACTAAGCCTAATCTCAGGCATAGCTTTATTTTGCAGATTATCCTGCCACCATCATGGGCTACTTATGATCATTGTCATTTGGGTAAAGGGGTGCATATCATAAATGTCGCCCTTGCATGGCGGAGACTTTTCTGTCACTGTCACATGGGCATCTGTGACCTCTGGACCTGCTTGGTGCCATGGGTAGAGCAGATTCTGCGGCTCAAGTTACTGATGCAGCAGGTGACAGATACATACTATGCAGAGTTCGCAAAAGGGGAATCTGATCAGCAAATTACCCTTTCTCAGATGGAAGTACCCACATCATTTTTATTATTCACGAAAAATAAAAAAAGCAAGGACTTTGCACTCTTGCTAGATGGCTGTTCTCACAGTATTTTATTTCATTTTTAAATGTGAAACCTCCAGGTTTTTTTCAATTTTGAAGATTTGAACTGGGCTTAGTGAATTGATTTGGAGAAGGAAGAAGGAGTTCAGACAGTTTCCGGCACTTTAATAGGGTGATTACAGTAACTCTTAACCAGTCACCTGGAAAAGTTGTCATTTACCATTTTCTTGAAATGAAAACCTAGGATTCCTAACATCCTAATCTAAAGGCCCCTTCCTCCTTCTGGTCTAGAAAGGGGTGATCTGATGATCTTGAGAGTAGTGCACCGGGTCTACTGGAATAAGTAGCCTCCCTACGGCAGTAGCAGGCTGGGTAATTCAGCTCTTGCCAAAAGCCCCTGTCTAATCAGCAAAGATGTGTGAGGCATGGTCCCCCTTTGGAGTGATCACTTCATAGGATGTGCTCTCTGATCACCTTAAGTGGCATGAAGAAGCCGTGGCCTTCAGCAAACGCAATTAGACAAACCTGCTCAGACAAATGTTGCACAGTTAATACATTCTTTCTTTTTTTCCAGAAAGCTGCATTATGATGCCACTGCAGCAGGAGCCATTAAGCACTAGAATTGACACTTTAAAAGCCAATTAAGATATTATAATAAGATCATTATGAACAACTACAAGTATCTTCATGGCAGCACTTACCAACCTCCTCTGGCAGTATAGATCACCAGAATCTTAAAGCGCTATTGCTCCCTGCACAACGATGAGCCCCAACCCCCATCACTACTGGATTGCATATCTGTACAGCTGTAAATACTGAAAACCTTTTAATGTCTTCATTGACCAATCCCATGTACTCTTCCCATCTCTTTCTGAAGGTAGTTTAATGATGTGACTATTAAAGCATATCTTTGCAAAGGTCTACGAAACAACCAACATTGGGATAGCTCCAGCAATAAATCTGCTCTTAGTGCAGTGCTTCTTGGCAAAGCACTTTTCATTTTCAGAAAATAGTGCCTTTATTGTCGTGCCAATATTGAGCAGATCATAGCTCGGCCATTGCACTGCTAATTTGAAGGACTGTGGTTGGTCTACACTCTCTACCATTTTGTATAATTTAGGAATGTTGCCATGTCCCAGTGAGGTCAAGAAAATATACACTTCTTGGTAAAAAAAAAGTGCATGTAGGTATATTTGGTTTACCGTGCCCCCTCTTCCTTGCTCATTCTATGTCTGTAAGCTTGCCTGGGCAGAAATGTGTAAAAGGCATTCAAATGGAGAAAAAACAAAAGTATTGCCAGCTTTCATTCATAAGGAATGGAACTGGCAAAGACAACTCTTCTAAAATACACGGTTGCACTGTATCTTGCACACACAACATGATCCCTTCACATGCTCCCTACACATCCCACTTGTTCGTTCGCAATTTCTTGAAGTATGATTGGGAAATTCGTTATTTTAACAACGAGTGAGTGCGGCAGAAACAATATGCTGCCGGCCTTTACCAACATGGTCAAGGGGGGCATGAAATGTGTTTTACTTTCAAAATGGAGTCTCTCACAAGCCAATTACCATGCAAGACTTCCTATAGGTTTGCATATCTTTAGTTCCTCAAAAGAAGTTTGAACCATACCTCGGGATTTGGCCATACACTGGGATTTCTGTGAACTGCATAGATACTTGTTGAAACAATAATGCCTGTAAAAAGAAGTTGGGTGTTGTAAATACAAAAGTCAACATTCATCGACATTATCACATTTGAGTTTAGTATTCCCTATGAATATTAGAATGGAAGAGCATATTTGACCCCATACTAACCCAGGCACACTGAACTTTGCACCTGACACAATATGGTGGTGTTGAAGAATTAACCACATTGGGCTGATGGCCAGCTGTAATTACATGAAAAATATAAATCCAGTTTGATGAAGAACATAAAGAGATGTGGGGTGGTACCACAATAACAATGCATTTCATTGGCATGTATAGAATAGAATTCCGGGATGACAGTACAGTTGTCAGAGGACAGTGGTGAGGCAGTGGGGGGAGTGAGGTAGGGTTACAGTGGCGCTTCTTCTTCTTAACATTTCACAGAGCGTCTTCAGTTAGATTTGAGGCCATCTTGAACAATGGTCTGGACGGTTGTCCAAAGCGATGCCAGAGGTTAAGATTAATTCTAAACCCTCAGGCTATCACCTCTTTTGATTTGCTATAGTAACCCCGAGGGCGACAGGTATGCCCAGACGTGGGTCTCATTCCTGCTAGGCCAAGACACCCAAGCTACCTCTTACTGATGAGGCCCAATGAGGCCGAAACATGTCTTGGAATGTGTGTGGTCTCGTGCAGAAGGGATGTCACCAAGCAGTTTGGGCTGGACCTCCCCTTTTGGGGTGGGACAAAGTCTGATTTGCATATAGTCTTTTCCCTTTTGTAATGGCTTGGCAGGTGAAGATCGATGGTCTGGAGGGTTGCCTAGAGCGATGCCAGAGGGTAAGATGAATTCTAAACATCCATGACCTGTTCATTTTAGATATGTACTGCAACAATGCCTCGTATTTTTCACCTTGCCCATTTGTGTCTTCCCCTCTTAAACTTATTTTTCATTCAACACTTTTACCTTTAGGGCCATCAATCTTTTGAACGTCATGTCTCTTTGAAACCTAACTTGTTCACATTCCAAAATATATTTGACTGTCTGATGTTCACAAAATGTGTATTCCCATCATCATGACATCCACTTTTATCTAGTGAGCTGTTGAATCCTATGAGACCTTCCCTCATTCTGTTTATCAACACACACTGTTTCTACAGAAATTGATCTGATACCAGTGGGTGCACGCTGCAATAACGTCTTCCCTTGCTGCCATTCTCCCACCTTGCCTGCCGTAACTCTAGAATGTTTCCAATGATAATGGTTTTCATCTCATTTTCACTTATCAGAATATGCAAATTACCTTCTCTCTTTCCATTCCGGCTTTTGCTCAAAATCTGCATTCAATTCCCTTCTTTACCGGAATGGCTATACATCCAATGCTATTTCTAGGTTGATGCCTTCCTCGATGCATCTATCGCATCACTGCATTATATCTTTCAAGATGTCTTGCCTGTCTCTTTTTCCGCTGGCGATTGCTTGCAGGGCATTTAAAGACATTTGTAAATATGACATCTCTCCGAACTCCACAACAAATCAGATATATCCCCATCCATGGCAGGATCACAGCGACATCATTTGGCGGTCATGAGGGGTCGCAACTGCAACCCTTGGGGGCAGCCTTTGCAACCCCTGGGACTCACTTGCAACCCCAACCAGAAGCTCCTGGTGTAGCGGACCCCCTGCAGTGCGGGAGGCCCCGCCACACCAGGTCTGTCGGGTCCCCGGCCCAGTCCTCACCCATCAGGGCAAAGGCTGGGCCGGGGAGGTGATCAGTATGGGTTGCCATGTTCAGCTCCAACCCCTTCTCCCTTGGTTTCCTTGAAGCTCAAATACAGGAACCAGAAAGCTCTTACAGCTTCCTTGTTCCTGTTTGTGAGCAGCATGGAGGAGACAAGGGTGGCCTGGAAGAATGGATCGAAGTGGCAAGAAAAAGGTAAGAAGGCGTTTTTTATCTGATGTGTATTTTGCACGTGTGAAGTGCATGTCGGATGTATGTATGTAAAGGAGGGTGAATGAGAAGTAATGTGATATGATGTGTGTTTTTGAATGTTCAAGGTGGGTGTGTGCCTGTGTAGAGAATGCATGAGTAGATGTGAGAGAAGGTGTGAGTGATCGACTGGTGGGTGAATGATTATTTAAATGTTCTGGCTTGGTAGTTGTGTGCCTGTGTAAGGAATGCAATTAGTAGATGTGAGAGAAGGTGTGAGTGAGTGACTGGTGGGTGAATGAGTATGAATGTGATGGTATGTTTTTGAATGTTCTAGGTGTGTGGGTGTGTGCCTGTGTAGAGAATGCAATGGCTGGCGGTAAGAAAAGGTGTATGAGTGAGTGACTGGTGGGTGAATGAGTATGTATGTGATGGTGTGTTTTTGAATGTTGTGGGTGTGTGGGTGTGTAGAGACTGAAATGAGTGGCTGTAAGAGAAGGTGTGAGTGAGTGACTGCTGCGTGAATGAGTATGAATGTGGTAGTGGGGATACCTTGTAACATATGATAAAACAGTAGGTTTTACCCAGCTATATGATGAATTGGACATTAAACTGTATCCAAAGGTTAAAACCCTGGAGGGGCCCCTTGCCCTGATGGTCTTTCAAATGTAGTAATAAAGCATGACCTGGATTTGTGGTTGGCCTTACTGAAAATTATGTTTAACACAATATTAAGTGAAACCTGAATACCTAGGTCCTGGCAAACCTCTATCGTTATCCCAGTTCTAAAAAAGGGCTCCCCGCTTGATCCGTCCAATTACAGGCTCCTATCTATGCTGGATTCTGCTGGTAATATTTTGTCATCTCTTATCTTGAAGGAGCTGAAACTTTGGCTGATATCCAGGGCCAGCTAGTTAGGTTCCAGGGGGGCTTTCACTCGATTATTCAACCTCCCATAACCATTGGGTTATGGACCGTCTCATTTCGAGAGCAAATAAGCAGGGTGCACATGGACTGCATGCATTGTTTGTTGATTTTACTACTGCTTTCAATCTGGTCGATAGGGACTATGGTTTAAAATGGAAAAGAAGAGTTGTCCTCCCAGGTTACTTCATTTTTTAAAGCTATTCCACTCGTAAACCACAGCGGTCCCCTGATTGAATGCTGATGGCATGGTCTCTAAGCCCATTAAAATAGGTAGAGGAGTTAAACAGGGATGTGCGTTTGCCCCTTTTCTTTGTAACTTCTACCTCTCTGAACTTCCGGATAAATTGTCGCTTGCTAACTGCACTCCTCCTCGTCTGAGTAAATATGCAGACTATCTTGTTCATTTCCTGGTTTAAAGCAGGCTACAGACAAATTATGGCAATACACAGAGGAAAACTGTCTGTGTATAAATAGTAGTAAGACCAAGTTGATGCTATTTACTACCAAGAAAGTTTAAAGAGGCATGCATAAGGAGAGGAGCCCAAGTTATTCCCCTGTTGCAATGGTATATGGTGCGTACATGGGGATTTATGGTAGAGGCAGCCAGACGTACCTATTTCCAGAGCCTTGCTCCATCTATAGTTAACGGGCTGGAAAGCCTGTCCCTGTGCAACCTCGGCGGTTCGAATTACTCGAGGGTAGATACTGGAGGAAGATTCTGGGGATCCCTCAATGTGTCCCGATGGAGGTCATTGGGATGGAGATGGGTCTCCTCTCCTTGGAATGTATGGTACTTAAGAAACGGGTGGCACTGTACCTTTTTACTGAAACCTGTGGGAAGTCGCATTTCCTATACGACCTCCGACGTCCTCTCTCTGATCTGAAGACCGACCAAGTTTTTGAGCAAAATATTCTGGAACTATTTGAGTTGCTTCGTTGGTCTCCTGACTGGGGAAAGGGCTTGCACAAGCTAATCCAAGAGGTTTATAGGAAGATTGAACTTTGTGATTGGGGGAGGAATTTTACCTATTTATCTACTCTGAGGTCCTATGGTTTTACTGCCGAGAGGTTGTACTCCTACAGGCAACCCCAAAGGTATCCTATTATCTGTCACTCAAATCACTTCCGTAGGTTCTTACTATTAATGCGCCTGAACAGGTTACCAGTTCTGGAGATACTGGGTAGAACTATGAATATTCCTAGTGATCTACATACCTGCCGACTCTGTAAGTATGAGTTAGCCATAGAAACACAAAAACACGTGCTAACTGAGTGCCCGGCAATGGGCCTGCACTATACAAAGTACCTGAGGGAGTATGTGTCTGAGCTTCATACCATTACCACTGACAATTTCTGGAGAAGATGCTGCAATACTCAAAATAAAAAGCTGCAGACTGATTTATACAGACCGTGGTGGATTGCCTCCAAACTATTAGACAACGAATTGCAGGTGGAGCCGGCAGTGGCTGTGTAATGCATCTGAATTAGTATGATGTAATAGGTGATGTACTAGATGTCAAAACAGTATATTAGTGATTCTGGAAGTAAAGATCTATTTGACCGAGAAGGGCAATGAACGGTAAAGCACTAATTAATAAAATAAGTAATGTTGAATGCCTGTTAGGATAGTTCCTTGTGATTTACTGTGATTTTATGTACGACTTGTAGATAATTCTATGGGATTTTATGAAATTTTATGATATTTGATATCTTTTGCATTTCTTTTTTTGTTTCTATATTACTGATATTTTGTGTAAAGTTTTATACTGAAACAATAAATAAATAAATGACTGCATCATTAAAAAGCAAGCATGATAAATAGTGTTAGATCGCTAGACTGATGTTTTGGTGTAGCAGCCTGTATATTTTTTACTGTAGTATGACCCTGTACTAACTGAGCATCTATGATGAATCAAGCATGATAAGTGTTATTATGTGTCTAGACTGGATTACATTGGAACCAGTTTGGACAGGTTTTCATATTGTGACATGCCACTTTTAAAGGCCAAACCAACGGGAGTATGTTCTTACATAGGAGTACTGGCATATATTGGCAGAGACAGTTTTGTGCCCAGTGCCAGTAAAGATACTATAACAAAAACATTAAAGCAAACATGAGTATGGTCTTATATGGGAAAACTGGCATATGTTGGTGAAGCCAGCATGGAAATGTATGGGCACAGCCAGCATGCAAATGTTTTTTATACTGGCATATATTGTAGGGACCGGCAAGATAATGCCCTGTGCTTTTTTGGTGACTTGAATCTATTGTACTTATTTTCATGATTTACCCTACACCCCACACAACCGACTGTTGGCCTTCTACCCAAATTGCTGGGCTTTTACCCACATTTTCATAGACATTGCACTTTGTAATGCTCCATTTTGACACATTATTCAAAACATTTTCTCAGGGGAGGGAAAAGAATCCCCCCAGACCCTCTTCCAACCCATTTTTGTTTGAATCGAAACCTCTTGGCAAATATTTACACCCTCCAAAAAACAACTCACCAGCCACCACTGTATTTGTGGACCAGGCATCGCCCCCTTCTTACTACACTACGTGAAACATTTAAGCTTTGATTAGAAAACATATTTACTTATTTCACTTGCAGTAGTGCATGCCCTTGCAGCGGCATAATAATCATGGACATTGCACACACGTGGTGGTCCCAGGGTGTGGCGTGCCCTGTGCTTTGTTAAGGAGCTTGAGGGGGGCCCCACAGCGTGGCTAGCAGGGGAGCTGCCAAAGTTGGTGCTACGCCATTGGGCAGTACTCGCTCTGACAAAGGGGTAGTGTGTAGTGTGTGCCTTGAAGTGTACCAGTGAGTCCCCGGGTGAGAAGCAACTTGCGGGTGTATTTCATTGAAAATAACAGTGTGGCGCCACAGATTTATGTGTGCAGCAATAATATGACATTAAATGGTGGGTCTTTTAAAGTCCTCTGCCACACAGTATTACCCTTAGATAATAAAAAATATGGGGGATCTTGGGTATATTGAAAGAACCTTTCCCAGGTATTATACTCCAGCAAAGATAACATTATCAGGTGCACTCCCCTGTGTGCACACAGATCAGTTAAACAGGTTTCTTCTATCGTAGTGGTAGCTGACTTACATAGATTAATAACCAGGCAATTTCATTGATACTAAAGCCTGGTCAATGATTTAAATTTCAGGCCTTGCTCGTACAGCATTTTGCTCCTGGGTAAAAAGCAGCACACGCCTCCCCAACCAGTGCTTTTTTGGCTAGTTTAACACATCAACGCCACAGGTAACCAGTACTTCTGTGTCCAATGATCTATACATGTTTCATACACTAGCTCTAGCATGCATTAGAGATTTCAGTTAGTGTGTAATATGTACTGCATTATGTATGTTTTACATATAGATGCCAGGTCGAATTTGGAAAATGACATTACCCAAATGTGTGATCACGGACATATCACGCCTCCCTCTGTGCCTTGGTTTTTATATCTGGCTGAAATGAGAGCGCCTGGAAACACAGGTGCTAGACGCATCTGAAAAATCTGAAGGTTGTTTGCCATCACTTCCTGTGATGTAACTTGGGGGTGGGGTCGAATGACATCACTTCCTGTGATGTCATAACGGGGTCAAGGGTCATGTGATGACACTTCCCCTACCCCAGACATTTTGGTAAAATAACTTCCCTGCAGGATCATATTCAAAACTGCATGTATCACCTACAAAGCAGTCTCAAACGGAACACCACACCTCTGGAGGCTCTCACACCTCACATAGCAAAACCATCAAAAGGTTAGAGTCGAAGCTAGCCCTCAAATAGAAGACTCAGAAGAAGTCCTTCTCCTGCCACGCCCCGACCATGTGAAACTCAATCCGGTTAGAGGCTCGAAATGATCCCACCATCCGCCATTCCGCAAACAGCAATGCCCGCTGATGCATGTTCCAGATTCTTCATATATTCTTGGTGTGCCCTTTGCAGTCTTTCTTTCTGTTTATTTTTCCCTTGCGCTACCTTAATTGGCTTGTGTTTCAGTGACGATTAATCATATTACAGCACCCTTCTTGTGCATTTCCACTTGAACAGTGTTTGCTGTTGTGTGTGGGGGGTAGTTTACCATTCTGGCAGTAGATGCATTCATTTTCTATCAGTGTACGTTGCCACTGAGCTACCCCTGCCATTTATTTATGTGAACAATCTTGGACATTTGTAAAAGCACAATTATCAAAACTCCAATATTGTGACAGAAAGTTAAAGACAACCAGAGATTGTAGCTTGTTAAAAATATACTTTCCAGAGCTAAAGCCAAATTATTTTTATTGTTATTAGTATTATTATTATTAGTATTATTATTATTATGAATATAATTATTATAATTGTTATTATTACTACTATTAGGGTATTTATTAAGTGTGGGTGGAACGCTTGCCAGGTCATAGGGTGAAGGACACAGCAAGGGATCAACACAAGGGAGAGGGGAGCTAACAACGGTGTGTGGGGACAATTTGTCAGCAAGGTTTCTTTAAGCAACCAGGGGAGGAAACAGGGCAGGGGAGACAGATTTCCAGGGGGGGGGCAGATTTCTGAGTCTCAAGTCAGGTGAGGAGTGTAGGGTGTTTGGATCTAGGTGCAGGAGAGAATTGATAGCAATTGCTTGAAGAGCAGGCTCTTCAGCTACTACAGAAATGTTAAAGTGAAGGGGCGTGTAGTGTTGACGGGGCAGAGGTTCCAGATTCAGTGGGAATAGATAGCAAAGGCTTGTTTTCTGGTTCTTTGCTTCCAGCACTGGCTGAGTTTAAGTATGCACATGCCCTTTTGGTGGATCGATTCCTTCCAGAGATGCTGAACTTTTCAGCGAGGGAGCTTGAGGGCTTGATGGTGATGACCTTATGGGTTAATCAGCAGAATTTGAAGGTGCAGGTTATTTGGTGTCAGGGTAATATGGTGGAGTGTTATTTTTAATAAAAATCATTTTAAAACATCAGGCAGACCACGTTCCTTAATGGAGCCCTTATCTAAATCTATATGTCAGGTTTGTTTTCTCTATGCTTTTGATAGTTGGCTTGTAATATTCAAATGTTTAGGCCTATAGAGAACATCATGCTCCTGAGAAAACCCTATTAGCTAAAGTATTTATTGAAAGCATGTATAAAATGATGCTGGTCTGCAAGTTAACTCAAATATTGACTGTAATGCTCTGCTTCATCACGAGTTGGGCAGTCACTGATCTCCTCATTTCTGTCGCCTCTGCAGATCTATGGACTCTTCATCTCATCTCTACTCTCTCTCCTCTCACATCTTCACCCATTAATGATGGCACTAGATGGGAAGTACTCCTGTTGGACTTCGCATCATCCAGGTGTATCATTAATGTCCATCACACTGGCACTATCTTGGTTCAGGGGACTCAATCCAACCTCCCCCTCTTTGACCGGCACCTGCCGTCCCTCATCAACTTCCTTCCCACACCTGCTACTCCCTCTTCCGCTCTCTCAGTTCCCTCCCTCTGAATGGTTTACCAAACCCCTGCACCCCTCCTTGGAAAACCGTCAAAGGTGGTGACCTCTTGCACATAGCCACTCTTAATGCTCATTCTGCTATCAAACACTCTGCCGGCATCTGCCTCCTCTTTGAAGACCTTGACCTCGATATCCTTGCTCTTACCGAGACATGGTTCAATGCCAGCTAAGCCACTGCTTTTGACTGCCTTCTCCCTGACCGCTATAAGATCATCTACAAGCCTCTCCTGAACCGTGCTGGCAGTGGCGGCTCTGATCTTCCCATAGTGGGTCCCTACTTCCGTCATACCCTCCAGCCTTACTCTTCCTTTGAGAGCCTGGTTTCAAGCTGGTCATCTCTCCCATCTCCTCTCTGACCATTGCCACAATCTGCAAGCCACCTGGCTCTGCCACCCTGCTCCTCTCTGAATGGGCTGATTTACCCTCCTCTCTCCTCAATACCACCTCTAAACGTCTTCTGATGGGTGATTTCAACATACACTTTGACTCTTCGATCACGGCATCCACCCCCTTCCGTGACCTCTGCACCTCGTTCTCCCTTTCCATTCTCCCTTCTGGTCCAGCACACTCAGTTGGACACACTCTCGATGCCTTCATCCACACTGATCTTTCACTCCCCCCACCATTAATAACCCCACTCCTCGGGTCAGATCATTCCTTCCTCTCCTCTCACCTGGGTCCTCTCGGCCCTCTGGCCGCCCCTCCCCCAGCCATACCAAACTCGTTCATGAACCATATTCTGATGAAACGAGTGTCAGCTGCTGCCTTTGTATCTACCTTCATCCCCCCTCTCTCCCGACTACAGACTCTACCTCTGACTCTGATCTCACCAATCTCCATTTTGCCATCACCAATACCCTTGACATTCTTGCCACAGTCATGAGGATCTGCCTAAAACCTGCCTCCAAGCGTAACACCTGGTACGACTCCGAACTTGCAGCCCTGAAACGCAAGTGCAGAGCTGCGGAACGGAAGTGGCAGACCTCAAGCCCATTCCCTGACAAACTGGCCTGTCGCCTGCTCCAAAGGCAATACCAACTCTCCATTCGCTCCAAGAAAAGGAACCACATCCAGGCTCGCGTCTCTGTTGCATCCAACAACACGGCTGAACTCTTTAAAATGTGCTAGAAACTAGCCAAACCTTCCGCAGTCTCTTCCTCACCTCTTCCTTCGCAGGCCCTCTGTTTGTTTGTTTTATTTGCTTATATAGCGCGCCGAACCCAAGGGTATCTGGCCGCTTTACTTGAGAACAGCATGGTTAATGAGTGCATACAGTGTGAATTACGGTTACTAAGCAAGGTAATGTGCAAGTAGCATACAAGGATTACAGTATAGACAACATAAGTAATATACAAAAATGTACACAATGGATAATATACAAGAGTGTGCGGCAGTAACAATGACAAATAATATGCAGGAATTTACAAGAGAGCTGCGGAATGGTAGGAATGTCAGGAGAAAATGTGTTGGTTTGTGAAAATAGCCAGGATTTAACTTTGTGTCGGAAGGAGAGGAATATAGTATCTAGTCTGAGAGCCAAAGGTAGCTCGTTCCAGCCCTTGGCAGCGAGCACAGGGAAGCTGGATCCTCCTGCTTTGGATAACCTGAATTTTGGAATGTTAAGGAAGTGAGTGTAAGAGGCTCTGGTCGGTCTGGCGGATTCGTTCCTGGAGAATTTGTCGGTCAGGTACTTGGGGGCAGAGTTGGTTAGGCACTTATGGGTGATCATAAGTGTTCTGAACATAATTTTGTCCTGGACAAAGAGCCAGTTCATGTTGCGTCGGATTTGTGAGATGTGATGGTGCGTGGAATGTTTGTGGGAGAACGGAGGGCATTATTTTGCAATACTTGAAGTTTGTGCAGGTTTCTTTGACTGGTACCGAGATAAAGGGTGTTGCAATAGTCCAATTTGGACAAAATCAGGGCTCTAGCAAGGGTAATGCAACTGCTCGTGGACAGAAAGGGTCTGCAGGCCTTTATTAGTTTTGAGGTGTAAGCAGATGTGGAAGAGGTGGCATTGACTTGTCTTTGTAGGGTTAAAGTCGAGTCAAGATAAAAGCCTAAGGTTTTAGCTTTGTTATCCACTTTGATGAGATTGCCATCAATGTTGAAGGCAGAGTAATTAAGTCTCAATTTTGATCCAATGAGTAATAACTCAGTTTGGTCATTATTGAGACATAGTCCATGCATGGCCACCCAGGATTGAATTTTGCTGTAGATATTGTTTAGAAGAGCGGAATCTATTTGATAGTCGCCTGAGAGTGTGATGAGAATTTGCGTATCATCAGCATACTTAGTATACGATACACCAAGGTCGTCTAAGAGGTAAAATAGAAGCTTTGTAAAGATATTAGATAGGGTAGAGAGACATAGGAGCCTTGTGGGACTCCGCAGGAGAAGGGGGCTGGGTCGGCTGAGGCCGAGGGGGAGAAGACCCTCATAGTCCAGGAAAAGGCGGAAATCCAGAAGGGCTGTGTCTGTCCCATGTCTGGGACGAAACCCAGATTTTCTGAGGCCTAAAAGGTTGTTGGTCTCGAGGTGGTTCTGGAGTTTTAACTGCAACAAACCAAACTAACTGCATTTCAGGCATGATCACTGCATTTGAACCTGGAGGATCAGCATGTGCTGCTTTTGTCACTCACTCAAACTCCAACTCCAAACCGGTGCAGTTTCGAACTGGCTCACCACCTCATCGTACCTGGTAGAGTACATCTACTGGTTGGCTCAAACAACCAGCATGCCGCTGTGGAAGACTTCGAACCACCGCTACTCGAACATCACATAGCACCATCAGGGCCACAGCCTGAAATCGACGGACCTTAACTGGAACCGCAGGAGCATCACCTCACTCATCGATATGAACCAGTGGCTACCAATGTCTCAAACTGACTAGATGTTTGAACTAATCCTTGTGAGTCATCTCAACTCCAACGGTGGCCTCTGCCTTCCAATCACACCGAGCACCCACTTTGAACCTAAGTGTACAATTGATTTGTGTAATTAAAGTAAATATTTTAATAGAAGCTTGATTGGATATTTTTTCATTTTCGGAATTGTTGTACTTGTGCTGTTTGATGTGTTATTGGCTCACAATCACACCACTTCTGAAAGCATTGTATTCCTTTTTTAAATGTATTGCTTGTATAGCGCTTTTATCCAGAGCGCTCTGCAAAAATATAATCAAGGTACACAATATAGAAGAGATGAGGACAAATAACATTGGTGGAAACAGAGTGGAGTAGATAGGATTTTAGACATGCCTTACATTGAGAAAGAGGGACAGGAACAAATGGGGTATACCACTGTAAACCTTTGGTACAAGGAATTCAAAGGAACAAAACGTGAAGATGCACATGGAGGACAAGGAACAGCCAACATAAAGAGTGATGCAGAACAAGGATTTCGAGAAGGATGATATACAGAAATGAGGGAACAAAGAGAGGAAGGAATTAAAGAAAGGATTCAGCAAGTAAACCCTTCCCTCAGTCCACATGACCACAAAAGGCAAGGGTGGCATTTCTCTTAACAGTGCCTGTTTTACCGTTACGACTGGGATCTCTGTTGGCTTGTTAGCTGAATGTGCGGTTTGGACATTTCTTATCCCTGTACTCCCACATAACAAAAGTCATTTCATCACAGGCATACACACAGATTTCAGGTCTCCTGTTCTACCCATTGAGGTAGGGCCCTGAGTATACAGAGTACGGAAACAATGAGTCTCTGCTGGTTCACATAGCACTTTGCTTAGCCCTAAAATCCTTTGTCGACGTCAACAGGCCGGCATTTCCTAGCACACTGAGGCACGGATTCCAATATCCAGCACCTCATGCTTTATGCTATGTAGAGGACCCATCCCAAAATGAGGGAACCAACTATTTCCACTGTTGATAGCCAGTCTCTGCTGCTGGTGATTGGTGAAGAAAGTCTCCTCTGGTTCCTTGGGAGGAGAGACATAGGCCTTCCAAGAAGCCACGTCTTCAAATCTATGTCTATTTCACAATGTTTCTTAATCAATTCCATACTTAATCAATCCTTGTCCTTGTAGATACACTGAATTTTGCTGGTCTAATCCTAAGTAGCACCACTGCTCAACTAATTTTGCAAGGGTGTCCCATGGTAGGGTTGGCCTTTGCCCTGATTCTGCAACACCTCTTGCTATGCTACACCTTCTGACCCCAACCCTTTCTTTGCTTTTTTCTTTCCAGATCCTCATCTATGGTATCCCATTTCAAAGGGGCTCCTCCACATTGCTTGAATGCCCCACCACCTCCATTGCAATTTCAGCATCCTTTCCGGTGCCTAGGCCACACTGTGCAGCCATTCTGTGGGCAGCACATGCAAGGTGTTTCTGCCTCCATACCCGTTGGGTCCCCCATACCTCCCATCTCTGAAGTTTCCTGGCATACCCTCCTCTGTCTAGCCCCTGTTGACCCACTCAATGTCCCTCCACCTTCCCCTCATCATCCTCACTCTGAAACACGCCCTTATGTGTGTGCCTTTTCCATGACACAGATAATTGACCAAACAAGGGTTTTATCCCTTGCATGGCTATTGGAATTCGTAAAATAATATGTAAAATACTACTTTTGACCAGACAGTCTCCCACCTGTGATTTGTGAAATCGTTCAATGTCTGTAAATCCTGAGTTTTTGTTTTATGCAGCTTACCCGTATACCTATGGCAATCAAGGTGTTCTGGTTTTATTACCAGTCGATAACCAGTGGAAGTCCATTTCCACTGCAAATGTGACACCACATATCAGCTACTATGGCCTCACTCTCATTTGGTATGGTTAGAACCTGACCGGGAACTATTTCCTGCTTAGAGAGTGGACATTGCACACCACAAAAACTACAGAAAAACAGTTGTTACTGATTTCTATAACAGATTGTCTAGAATGTTGGGTGCTTGAGTAAGTGATGCTGCAATGAAAGTCAGATCTGTTAAATAGTCTCACTTCCAGAAAGCAGTTTGGGCTTTACAAACTGCTGTTGGTGGGTTTGTACGCAGATGGACCTGCTGGCCACTGAGTTTGTTACTGAATTTACCAACAGTCATATATATGCGATGCCAAGAATACTTGTGTGAGACAGGCACGGTATCAAGAGAGATGACACAGACAACATAACTCAAGTTTTCAAAAATGTTATTAAAATGTCAGGATGGTGTAAGGCCTTATTTCCCCTATAACTAAGGTACGGATTTCTCCTGCCTAAAGAAAACTAAGGGAATGCCATGTCTGTAAGTCCAAATCAAAAGTCTGTCTGTGTCAAAACCTATGCTTGCTCTCACATCTAGAAATGAACATGGTGTGGGTTTCTTAACCAAACAACAGTGTTCAAAAGTAAAGTTTGAGATGCTCTCAACTTATGTCCTTCTTGGGCTTTCTCGTTCATGCTCAATACAGTTCAAATAGCTGTTGGTCTCATCAATAATCAACCAGGACTTGAGGTTCCCTTTCCCAAGATCAATATGGTACAGTTCACATAAAAAGAAGATCTTGAATGTCCCTTCCCCAAGACAACACTTCTCAGTTCCTTCGATTCTCAGAGTTCCTTTCCCCAACATTTCAATGGAGTGCTTGCTATAATATCAGTTGCTCAATGTTCAATATCAGAAAACAGCAGGTTCACTTTCTCTGCCTTACTTTATCAATTAGTTCACAGTTCTCAGTGGCTTACTCTCAATGCCCTTTGCTGGTCATCATTTAGGGCTCCCTGGTCTAGGAGCAGTTATTAGACCACACGCCTCAGTGATCACAGATCGCGCAACCAGGGACCCTAGGCTTCTTCTTGGCTTGATTCAGGACGTCTGATCTTCACAGTAGAAAGCTCTTTGGTCTAGGTGCAGTTATCAGACCGACCTGTCCACCGATTGCAGGTCGCGCAACGATAGGTCTACCCCTTAGGTTTGGTTAGCCCCTCACAGGCTCTTCTGCTTTGGGTTACAGGGTTTCCACACTTGGCTTTCCTTTTGGCTAGTGCAACCCTTTCTGCATCAGTCTTTGCTTTGCCACAAGTTCATAAATCTTCCCCACATTTGTAGTTCAAATACATAAGTGTTTGTTCAATTTGCCACATGCTTTAGTTCTGCTCACAATGTTGCCGATATACAATTTGACATTCACTATGTCGGTTTAACTTCCAAATGTTCCTTTTGTATCCAATATCAGTTTTTCTTAATCAAAATAGCAGATTTTATTCAGTTCGGTATTCAATAGTATGTGCTTTCACTCAAATAGTACATCATTCAGTACGGCATTCAATATTGTTTGCATTAACTTGTGCTTATGGACCGTTACTTGCCTGCGATCCCATGGGAGCGCGCCGGTCTTCCCGTGTCCTCTGACAATCAACAGCTCTTTGTGTCTCCCCATCAGCGGTTCCTGCTGCTCCCACTCACCTTTTCCGAATTTGGGAATCAGATCACATATACTCTGCTCACTCGCCGGGAGCGTCCTTGCACACGCTGGCATCCCAGGCCCTCGCTCAGAACGCAGACCGTGTTCTCTTTGCTGCCAGCTCCTTTCTGCAGCTCTGATGTTTGGCAGTGCAGTCTTCCCAGCCTTCCACATTACAAGCTCCTGGTCCTGACAACCCCACCCAACCCGTTCTCGCGGGGTCCTGCAGGTTCTCCGGATCATTGTCGGTCTTCAGAGATCCTAGTCTCACTGCAACCCGGCTCTTCTCCTTCTGCACACACATGGTTGCCTCTCCTTCCTTTATACACCTGAGCCCTATTAAGGGGCCTCTGGTGTGTGTGTTGTTGATATGAGCGCCTGAGGACCACTGGTGGTGATAGTGCGCTGTATAAATATCCTTTAACATTAACATTAACACTAACATGATTTGCCTGGCTATAATGAGCCCAATTAATAGGACATGCCTGACTTTCAGTACTGCATGTTCTTGCACTTCTTCATCTCAGTACTAGAGTGGTGTTTGTAATAGGAAGTGTGCATTGCTCCTAGTTGCTTCTTCCTCTTCTCAGTACTTGGTGGGCCTTTACAGGGAAAGATTGGGCATGAGTGGACATAGCCTATGAAGGGTGAAGGAATGAAGGGCACCTCTATATTTGGGAAGAAGGGATACCATGTCTCGCCATTATATGTTTTCTTCTCTTTCTTAGAATTTTGTGGGAGTAGATGAGACCTAGTAAATTGGGAATCTCTGATCTGAAGTATATGTCCTGTGTTCAAAAGTAAAAAGAAACTCTCCTGGAGACTTGCGCCAAATCAGGTAGTTTGTAAAATTGTTTAATAGACACAATTAAACAACTGCCTTTCGTAAAGTCAAATTGTTATTTCATCACAATTACCCAATTGCCCTTGATGATATAGACACAATTAAACAACTGCCTTTCGTAAAGTCAAATTGTTATTTCATCTGGGTAGAGGTTCCCAGTGAAGCAAATGTGAGGACGCCCTCAGGTTTCTCACACTTGTTGCTGGGCATCAGTAATTGGCATGCCAACAGCAGGTTTACCACAACAGGGCTTCCCTTTTAGAAATGTTTCCAGCTGATGTGCTCATAAAAGGTGCAAACAAGATTTAGTTTGCCAGAACTTCTACTCAAGTCTACACATTGGGGCTACAATTTGAGACTACTTCAGGAAGGTGCTGTTTGAAGGGTTATTCACTTGCATGTACAGAAGTAACGTTGGGAAGCTTTTTGAAAGTAAATAAACAGTTGTCAATTTATAAAAGTACATCCCAAGGCCTAGAGGCAGATTAATAAATACATATAAATCATATCTGCTTCGATTTGGTGGCCTGTGGAAATATATGGTTATACTGGCCAAAACCCTTTTGATGTCAATGTATTGTCAGAATTGTTTTCAATGACTCATTTAACTGCCAACGTTTCCTGTACCACTGTGTGGGTCTGGATTTCATCCAAAAAATCGTTTGGGTCAATCCCTAGAAGTGCTCCATTGTTCTCTGTGGGAAGCCTGGTTAGTTTCCCAAGAGAACAGAATATATGCCCTACCCAGGGGATTAGCTTCTAACCAGTGCTTCTAACCAAGCCCTGCCAGAATGATGAAGCGATCACATCAGTGTGATAATTACTGCATTCCCTTTAATGTAAGTCAGGCAGGGGTGAGGAAGGTGTTATAGAAGTGCAAGAGAGTAATCTCAGTCAGGGAAAGGATCCCACCAGCTTGGAACCTCTTAGGGCACTCACACTTCATGTACTCCCCTGCCCATTGCACTATGGGACTGACGTCATCTGGAAATGACTCTAGTCGTGGCAGCCAGGCTTGTACCATTACAGAAGGCTTGAAATGGACCAAATATACATGGTAAATTGAGAATATAAGCAGGTTAGACCCCCATAAATTACAATAGCTTTGGGCAACAGAAGAAGAAGATTTCACTTGGAACTTGTTTGGGTACAGTCTGCCCAACTCCCTCTGCCATATAGGTGGCGATAACAACTCCAAGGAGGGAGCAAGACCCTCTCCTCACCCATCCTGGAGGGCCATTTGGGATGACCTGTTGCCTGGTGAGACACTGTTTTATTTATTTCATTTATTTAACATTTATAGAGAGTGCCAAACCTGTGGGAATCTGGGCACTGGAAAACAGGTAATGTGATACAGTCAACAATAGAAAACATAAGTTTGGCATATATTATATTGAACATATTTACTGACATAGGAACATTTACAGATGCATAGGATCGATAAGTATGATAATCAGTGATATTTACATGTGCAATCTTATTCACATAAGTAACATATTTACAGACATAGGATAATTTACAGATGCATAGGATCTGTAAGTATAATAATCAGTGATTTTTACATATGCAATCTTATTCAGATACGTGGTGTACTGATGAAGTAGAGAAGTATTAACATAGGCAGATTGTATAGTGAATATACTGTAGGTATTGCGGCATCAACGGCTTTGGAAGTGAAGAACCAGGCCTTGCGTTTTCTGCAAAATGAGGTGTGTGAGGGATCGGCTCTGATGTCTAGAGGTAGGGGGTTCCAGCCTTTGGCTGCCACAACTGGGAAGCTACGTCCCCCCTCCTTGGTTCTTTCAAATGTTGACACTGTGAGAAGGAATGCTGAAGCGGAGCGTGTGGGCTTTATGGTTTGGGTTTGAGTAAGCAGATTAGTAAGATATTTAGGAGCAATGTTGGTGAGGCATTTGTGGGCAATTGCCAAGGTTTTGAATTTAATCCGGTTCTGAACTGGTACCCAACGCGTCTGATTTAAGAGATATGTTCTCTTCTTGGTATGTTCAGTGCTGCCCCTAAGGCCTTGTTTTGAGTGACGTGTAGTGTTTTGATACTGTTGGTTGCTGTGCCTGCCAGGAGGATATTACAATAGTCACGTTTTGACAAAATGAGGGCTCTAGCTAAGGTTAGGCAACTGTCTGCTGATAAGTAGGGTCTGCAAGCGTTGATGAGTTTGGCAGTGTAGGCTGCTGATGAGATTGTGGAATTAATTTGCCTGGATAAGGTTAAGGTTGAATCTAGATACACGCCTCTGCCTCCATACCTCTGCCTACTGGAAGGCTGTCTGGCAAACTTCCTTGCTGGACGGGCAGAATAACTACTCCCCTTATCCTTTGAGCCCCTGCATTGTGTACCACAACAGCCCAGAGTCAAAAGAATGGCTCTGGACTCTGTTAACCACCTCAAACCACTTGCATGCTACGCCAACCTGGACACTGGCTGCCTGTCCCAAGCTTTTATGTGACAAGTGCCACTGCATTTGGGACTCAGTCATCCCACTCACCAACCCAATGCCAAATCACGCTCTCAGAAAGTACCCAGACTCCAAATCGATGAGGTGGAGCCAAAGAACACAACTGAAAGGTATTGGTAGAGGTTCTGTCCAACTAGTCTGATTTTAAGGGCCAGTAGTGATATTTAGGACCCCATTATTTACCTTTCCAAAAGTCAAAGACTATGAATACTTTGAACTTGAACATTGATGCAGAAATGCTTGACGGTCTACCCCCGTCTTCAGTGCCAGAGTTAACACAAACGTCTGCATATTCTGTGCCTTCCTTCACAGGAGTGGGTTCTGTTTTTGTTTGTGTGGTTGAATTTTTAGTTCAATTGTAGACTTCTAGTTTTATGGAACCTTGATTGGACTGCAGTTTGTTTTGGTATCACAGTTCTATTGTTGTTTTGGATGCTTCGGAACAAGCTCACGCTCCACCTGAGGAGTATCGCCTGCGCTTGGCGCATGTTACCACACTAGACAAATGAGTTGTGCCTTTTTCACTATATGATTGGGATCAGTAGTGGTTTTTAGAGTAGTGTGGTGCTGAGTAGAAGTTTCATCCACTACTCATTGCTGTACTCATGGAGAGCAGCAGTCATTTTGCCACAACAGTGTTTTTGTGCCTTGTCCGACCAGTGGCAAGAGGAGACCCATTAATATGACATTGTTATTATAGGGCACACAAGTAACACTTGTATGAGTTCTTGAAGCTCGCTTTTAGTAGCAAATAGTTTCTAGTTAGGAGTGTTATCAAATCATCAATCTATGTAACATATGCAACTTTGAAATATGTATCTGACCTTCTGGCAGAGTGCGCCCATCAATGAATTTGATTGGCTTGCTGAGTTGTCTGGCCACTCTGGGTACAGGCGGGTAGAGGCGGAGACTCTCCTTAATGCACATGGTTGTGTAGGTCATCTGACCAATCTCGTCCCTGTAAGTAAAACAAGCAGAAATGATCAAGGTCCCACATACATGAGGAATGGCAATTCATGAACTCGATTAGTTACCAGCCTACAAAATGATTGTGCCATTTAGCCATGGGAATCCATTTGTTCAGGAAAAATATTGTATTCAAATAATAGTATGTCTCTTTGTAGTTTAGATCTTTGGCAGCAGTTTTGAGACCCCAGGTGTCGAATTAATCTTTTATGATTCAACTAGAGATTCATCAAAATTCATGAAACAACTTAACATGCCATACTCAATAAAAAAGGAATTTTTGAATTCCAGATTCAAAAAATGTGCTTTAGTTAATTATACTAAGCTCAAATCCGCTTTGGCAATTGCTTGATTAGTGCCAGCAACATTAGTTGACCAGAAACATTGCAGGAGCTGGGGACGCAAGGGCCTTTTGTGACAGATATGCTGCAAAGTATTACCATTCCACTGTCTTGCGG
Source organism: Ambystoma mexicanum (assembly GCF_040938575.1). Taxonomy (NCBI): domain Eukaryota; kingdom Metazoa; phylum Chordata; class Amphibia; order Caudata; family Ambystomatidae; genus Ambystoma; species Ambystoma mexicanum. Next base: position 1,390,658,552 of record NC_090922.1, read on the forward strand.
TCCCCCAGGATGCCTTGCAGCTCTTCCCTACATTTCTCTTGGTGTTCCGGGTACTTGGCCATGCAGTACAGGATCCAGGAGATGCCGCTGGATGTTGTATCATGGCCCTCAAACATGAACGTGTCCACCTCGGCGCGGAGGTCTTCATCCGACATCAATGCTCCGTTTTCATCCTGTGAATGCCATCATTTCTCATGGTCATATGTCAGATTGAAACTGAATTGTCATTAGGGCACAACAGTGCTTTCCTTTACAGGCATAGTTTTAAGGTAATCTGGGTGTTCTTTGTGATACTGAAGGTAACGATTTCTAGGAAACATTGCCCTCATTCTGAGTGCAGTGGTAACAATAAAAACAATTGGTATTTTGGTTAGTCCCTGTTTTTCTCGACTGCCTGATTGCATGCGATATTAAGCTGAAGAGATATTTTAACAATCTGTATGCAGCATCTAGAAGAGACTCCATACTGAAAGTACTGCATGAAGGGTTTCCTGAAAATATGCATTTTGTATTTACCACCGAATTATGAAGCAACAAAAATGAAAAACAAGCCATCTGAAGCCATTGGTTGATAGGTGAGACCAAACAAGGTCCAGAGGCAGGGAATCAAATTAGAAATGTGAGAGGCCAGAACCCAAGAAAACCCCCCTGGAGCAATGTGTATTATGCTGATGTCTTAAACAGGAATGTCCATTAGGTGAAGAAGGTGGTGTCTGAAGGATCTGTGGCACACCAGAGGCAGATTAAAGGAGACCGCTGGCCAGAGGAGGAGAAGGTGGGATAGACCATCTCTATGGAAGTTCAGCAGTGAGCATTTCATTACATTATAGTGGCTGCACAGGGAGAACATGTCTGTCATCCTCCCAAACAAAAATCCCAAAACCCCTCATCCACATGGAACCATTGATCAGCAAAATAAATAATAACATGTAGCTTATCTAAATCCCATGATTCAGCATGAAATAATTGCCTGATTGGTATTATCAGTGCACTTTAATCCACGTATACTTTTGGTGAAGCCATGGTCTATCTACAAGATAGACCATGGCAGCTACAGACTACAACTATGGAACTCCTGTTGTCTCTGTCTCTCATTGTGGGACGGCAGGCCTAAACCGTGTGATCATGGTCCTGTGGCCCTGGCCTGCAGTCCACATACCATGTGACCACAGCACTGCAGGTCACTCCAGACCAGCCTGGTGCCCTGAGTCCAGCTCAGGCACCCACCATCCAGGATGTTACCAGCATCCCAGGTGCACTGGCACCAAGGCTGTGTCCCCGCAGCCTCACAATGCCCTGTCCTGCAACTACCTAAAAGTCTGGGTGACCCAGAGCTGTGGAGCTGGGCCCCCCAGAACCAGTGAGGCTGGCCGTGTGACCGCTGATGGTCCCACAATAATGTCTGCCTCATAAATTACCACTGTGTCTGTATATGTTGTGATGGTTTCTGCAAGATATTCCAGAACCCTGAACCAAAATGACTTAGTGAAGTGCCTGATGCCTCTTCCTATTTGCGTCTTTTCCTGTGCTGATTATGTCCAAGCTTAACCCCATGTATGTGAAGTTAGCAACTTGTTCCCAGAACTTTCTCTCCAAGCAGAGTTTCCATGTTTCAGCAATTCTCAGTTTGCGTCCCTGTGACATGAGTTTAGATTTGGCTCTATTGATCTCAACTAAAGCTTTCCATCTTGGTTAATTAGTGCAGACTCCTCTCTTTCTGGGTTGGACACTGGTAGCATAAATCTTTCTGGCTTGTTCTATTCACCCTGGCTCCTCCTGAGCCTCTTTTTCACGCTACTGGAGGGAAGCACAGAATCAATGAAGTAAGCTATAAAACAGAGAGAAGAGTGTAAGGCCAGGTCTTCATACTAATCCTTATATAGCAGACATGTCCAATTCCTAATGCCTGATGCCCAGGACATGCAAGACATGAAGATTCATGTTTGTATTTTGTCCTTATGTCACAGAGTGTATCTGGGTTGCGGACAGTGGAGAGGGGATGTCTGAAGCAGGAGCACATGTCACTGTCTTCTTTACCTGACACAATTAGCAAGACCTCCCACTCCAGTGGCACAGAGCCAAAACGACAGTGTTACGCATGCATGCCACTCCACTCACTCCTTGTTAGGTCCTGCCAATCCATGGCGTGGTGCTTTTGTGAAATGCTTTTTAAGTGCTCTAGTTTGATGATTTTTATTATTATATTCGTGCTAGTTTATTTCATTTTCTACACTGTGTGTACACGCTTTATTGGATCTCTGCTCAACATCGATTCCCCCCTCGGCACACCTTTCAGCCATCCCACTCCTACCTCATTTGAATTTGAGCTTTTTTTGTCCCTCACCAACCTTTTTAAAACCTTTGAATGAAATTCCATTAAATTATATAAACGCAGGCTTGCAGAATGATTGTGACAAGACTCCCATGAGCTCATTTTGAGCCCCAGAACCTATTACATTTACACTTTAATGAAAGCGAGTCCCCATTGCCAAATGTTGGTCATTTGCACTGCATGTACGTCACATTTTGCCCTTCAAATTTGCACTTCGCAGTGCAAAGTGTGTAAACGCTGCCTGGTATTTACTTTTGATTGTGTGCGCCACTTGCCACACTCACAATGACAATTAAACACTCTTTCCGACATGCCCGAGTTGGATTTTCACCGTAAACACTGCTTACCATGCGCAAGAGTGCTTATTTGTAATTGTAAATTTCGCCTGCCATGCGAGCATGGCAGGCAACGTTTACAGTGGATCCCTATGGAGTCTGCCTGCTTTATGCTGGTGTATAATGCTGGCGGTCCCCATAGGGTTCGCCAGTATTTGCAACGGCATGAAAATCCATTTTGGCGTAAATGCTGGAGCATTTGTATGACATAGAGGAAGGAGGTGGCAGAAACGAAAGTACTGTTCTGACCCTCCTCTCTGCCATACAAATGATTGAAAATGGGTAGGGGGTAACGTTAATGGAAGGCTTAAAAACCTTAACTTTTAGGGTTTCAATTAACGTTACACCCACATTTCACATGAGCCCCCAACCACTACGCCAGGGTCTAGTACCAGTCAAAGAATGGTTCTTTGTGGTTGGACAGATAATATGCAGAGCTTTTTTTTTATTTTTTATTTTGGTTGTTTGATAAAATCAACCTTTCAAATTATATCAACATTTTTCATTTACATTTACATCACAATATACATAGGTCATATTTACCTTTAAATCATTGTGGAAAACTATATCCAAAATACATAAACATATTTATGATATAAAAAGATAAAAGGAACATGACAGGGCATACTCTGATCCTTTCTCAGTATATTAATTTAAAAAAAAAATCTCTGGTTATCCATCTTACATATCAAATCAGCGTTTTCTGTGAAGATTGAATCTAAAAATTGTACTATGGCCACTCTAATGGCCAATTTATTACTGGAGAATATATATATCCATCAAATCAGTAGTACAATACTGTACAAATGAATTCTTAAAAAAAAATTTTCATTGATAGTTCAATTGAGGACAAAATACTATGCAGTGTTCTAAAGTCTCTCTTTGTGTTTCATTCTTACAAAAGCGACAATAGTTTTGGTCTTTTGGAATTTGCTTTCTTCTTGCCATCACATACAATGTTGGCCAAAGGTTCAATCTGAAGCGAAGATATTTATTGCGAATATATGGAGATGGAAATTTGATTAAATAGTCTGCCATTAGTCGATATTGCTTGTGACCAAACAGTTTTGTATCAAAATCCTTATAATGTATACACTTAATTCGATTTTCACACCAATCAGGTTGGAAGATCTTTACTTTGGAGCATGCCGGATTACTTAAAAGGAGTTCGAACTCAACCGAGGCATCTGCCAAAGCATTTAAAGTAAATTGGCACCAAATTTTGGAGAAGGTCCGGTTACGAGCAAGTAGGTGGTGAGCCAAGGCACTCAGTATATTAGAGGAGTTCAAACCCAACAAACACTTTCGCAACAGGGCACAATATTTCCACACCACTTGAGAATGCAGGGAAAGTAAGCCCAATTCCAAGTGGATTAGGGGTAATGGTGTGGAATTTGCAAGATGTAATACTTGTTTCCAAAATAGGGATTCTAATTTGTCCCACCATTTGTTATCTTTTGGCTTTAGCGCTTCAATGCCATAGGTTAGAATTGGAGTCACCTTTTGTTGATAGAATAGCATGATATGTTGCACTGAAAATTTGCCGTATTTTCCCATAAGTATTTTTGCTTGCGATATTAAGGAGCACAGTTTACCTTTCAATTCTTGCTCATGATTCCTATTTCACATAGTATCACAAATTGTCATTCCTAAATGCTTATATTGGGGTACTCTCAGGACAGGAGTTCTGCATTCTGAAGATTCCATTTAAACTCTGCAACCATTTGGTTTACAAACCATTATTTGGGTTTTATCTGTGTTAATCACGAAATGATTATCGGTTACATATGCTTCGAGGCCATTCAATAGCTTTTGTAGTCCTGTATGAGTCTTAGACATGAGCACCAGATCATCTGCATATAGCAGATAACAGATTTTCTGATCGCCCAGACTTGGAGAGTCACTTGGGATTTTTCTTAATGAAATACCCAAATCAAACATGAACAAATTAAAGATTGTAGACACAAGAATACATCCTTGTTTAAGACCTCGGTATGTGGACAATATGGATGACAGGTGCCGGCTAGAGATAGCCTAATTTGCATGGTTGTATAAATATGCAACAGCATGATCAGTGCACGGAGAGACTGCGGACAATTGTAATTAACCAGTTAACTATTCAGGAGGAGCCGATCAATTGAATCAAACTCAGAAATCAACAAATGCAAAATATAGCAGTTGATTTCGAGTGGCATAATCAGATCAAATCATATTTAACGTGATGATGTTAGGGGTTGTACCAAGACCAGCAACACAACCTGATTGAAAGGGCTCTCTGAGATGAGCCTGAAGGGTCCATGCATTTAACTCTCTCAGCATAATTCTTGAGTACATTTTTCAAGGCGCATCCAGAAGAGCTATTGTTCTATAGCTATTAGGTGCTTGTCTATCCCCCTTCTTATATATGTGGACTACAATAGAGTGTTTCCAAGTGGGAGGTATGGATTGGGTCTCATTAATGGTGGTAAAGATGTCAAACATCTGTTAAGTATACTTACTTGCCCAGATTTCAGGATGTTTTTTGAGTGTTTGATTGGATAATCCATCGGGCCACATGCTCTCGATTGGCTCGGTTTTTTAATGTATAGATGAATGTCTTCCAAATCAAACTTCAGGTAGAAGCTCTTAGAAACTACAAGAGATTCTAATCTGTGGGCCCCTTCGTGAGCAGAGTACAGATTTGAAAAATTAGAAATCCAGTTTTGTTCTGTAACTCCATTGGCTAAAATAATGGATTGCACGCCATTAGTGACTCGATTCAATGGAGCCCAGCTCTTAGCTATGTTCTTTGTTTGCAGAGCACTTAGCAGTATGGCGCCATCAGTTTGGTATAATTTAAATCTTCAATTCTTATACTTTGTTCTGATGTTGATTAAGAGTTGACACCTAATACCTTCCGGTTATTTCACAGCCTTGCATTTTCTGTATAAAGATTTCCTTAGTTTCACTTCATGATTATACACATGGATCTTTGGTGGATATATTTTTTGGTTATAAGGTTTTAATCTGAAGTTACTCTGAATTGTTTGGATCATGTCAGAATACACCACCCCATTGGGATAGTCCCCTAAACCGACTTTTCTCAATTCTGTGGCCAAGTAGGAATGAAAATTGCCCAAAGACTCCTCCGACCATCATAGTCTATTGCCGCCAGTATTTGTAGTTAGAAAACCATGTTCATGAGTGGTTCTCAAGCTCGATTTGCTGTTCAAAATCTGCCATTTCACTGTTAATTGATAATGGTCACTAGCCGTTGATTCCAAAATTTCAAAATCTTTGATTACATGGAAAAGCACATCATTGGTGTATATGTAGTCTATAGTCGAAGTGCATACCCCTCTACACCAAGTTGGCCGGGGGGGACAATAGAAGCAATTATCGGATATTTCGATCGGATTCCAGTAGACATTTATCATGGCGTAAGTAGTTGAGTAAATTTGCAGCCGAAGTAATTGCATATACTTGTTAGGGGACGCCCCTGACTCAGCACTAAAGCCTGGATTCTTTTGAATAGCTAGTAAAAGTCCTGAAATCTGTCTCCCACGAGTTCCCTTTTGGGCAGGATTTAAAAATAGATCATAATTGACCCATATTGGGACTGACTTAAGCCACGTTTCTTGTAGCATAAGAATGTTAAACTTGCTTAAGGAACTTTCATTGTTATTTATCAAGTGGGAAAAACCCCTTGTGTTCCAGCTGAGTAAGGTGATTTCTCTCACTTCTTACTCGATGACTAGTTATTTTTGTTTAACCACACAATTACACTGATTGCCGGCCAGCTTGCGTGCATATGAATTTTTATGTGACATTTGATGAGTATCATTTTGGAGTCTTAGTTGGTCTTCTTTCTGGTCAGCAGAGGATTTCGTCATTGTGGATTCTACTGATAGATCAAAACCCATCTCAAGTAAATCATTTTTAGCTAACCATATCGTGTTTTGGATGACCCTTGAATGCATCCAAATTCTAACTGAATTAAGATGTTCTTTGTTCAGAAATTCCACCAGAGCAATGTCAGAGGAGGAAATTTCCTCTAATTGGGGAATATCAGAGAGGATGGCCAGAATCGAGCGGCGATTCATGTCATACTGTGTGAACGGCTTTGGTCTACAAGGCAAATTCAAAGAGTAGATTGCCGGCCATTTCTTAGCTTGATCATTCACTTTCTCTCGATTTGCCACTATAGATGTTTTAATGGTATGTGCCTGGGTATTTCATTTCAAAGTACCTTTATTCAGTGCTGTCTGAAACAGTTGGAATAGCTCTGGTGCAACTTCCGCAAGCACAGTACAATTCTTCTCTAAGGTTGTTAACAGGCTTTTATTAGTAGTGATCTCGGCCTGTATTTGTTTATAGCTAGTATCATTGGAATTTTTGGATTTGTTTTGAGGAATAGCAACATTAGCAATAGTGGTCTGCATTGCGTTATCATGTAGAGGTAAGGAACTTTGTTGGGCAGGCATGGCAATTAATTGTTCAGTCATAGACGGCATCATTTGCATTTTCGGCTTCCCGTACGGATGAAGTTCATCAGTAACGTGGCAAGGACCTATCTTTTTGAACAAAGGTTGGCCTGCCATTTATGCGTCGACCACCCGTCTGATTTCCTACCAATGTAACTCTATTACGTTTAGTTCCCTTTCAGCTCCACTTTTGATAGAAAGGGTGTTATCCTGTTTCACTAAAGGGGTGATCCTTGTCTTATTTTTTATTAAGTCTGGCCGATTTACCGCAATTATCAAGTCATCCAACGGAGCGTAAGGTAAAATTTTTGTATTCATTTTAGGGAGTTTAAGCACAGCACGAGCCTGCGCATGTTGATGGTATTTCTTTGTAACCGCATTTGACGCGATTATCACACTTTTTGCAGGGACATTTATATTTTAAAACATTTGTTTGGTATTTGATATATTATTCTTCTTCAGATCTTTTAGATTTTTTTATAAGTTTGGCATTTGCACATGTTTTCTTTTTGGAGCCAGTAGTAAAAATGGTATAGGCGGTTCTCAGGGTTTTTCGCTCTCAGACGGTAGTTCAGCCAGACTACCTTGATCTGTTGTAGGAACCATATATACATTGTTGTCTTGTATAATCCCTTCGATCAGAGGAACCACATAATCTTGTCTGGGCACCTGTATGTTTATCATTTGTTTAGGGGGTACATCTGGCAGTATGTCACAAAATGGAGTTTGTGTACATACTGTTTTAGAGGAAACAATTGGTTTCAGGACACCAACCTGCTCACTCAATTTTCGATTTAACAAGGTGCCAATTTCAGATTGCCATGATATTAATGTATCAAATTGTCTTGTTTGTTCTATTAATTTGCCATCTAAGGATTCAAACAGTTTAAACAGAGATTGAAATGCCACTTTCATCGCATGTAATGTTATTTTCACCAAATTCAATTCCATTTCTGCTTGGTTGTGATTGGGGGGAGTCGGAATCGAGCTTTTAGGGCGCACTGGTGTCGGAGCCAAATACGAGACCTCAATTTCAGAACATTAGTTTTCAATGTCGGAGAACCTAATGGGTGACCTTGAAAGGATATTCGAGATGTTATTGGAGTGCAAATGAGACGAAAATCGAGATTTGCTTGGGTTTAAATCAATTATGGAAATATCAGGAAGTACACCGTTACCCTGACTCTTGTCATTGCTCTTATTAGCCGTGAGAGGAACATTGTTCAGTATGACACAACCTGTCAGAAAGATATGACTTTCAATGTCTGCACGTCTCATGTTAGTAGCATTAGTAATATTAATAGTTTCAATCGTTTCATTTAATACAGCATTGGTGGATGGCAATTTGCCCGTTGTCTGCACGGCAGATACACCTTTGAGATCAGACCTTGGACATCCTGCATCCAAAAGTAACCTAGGGTTTAACACCTCATCATTTGTCTTCACCACGTTAGTCATTTGTGGCTCTTTACAAAACCTACGTATATCAGCTGTAGGTGTGTCTTTGTATATGAACCTGGGTGATTTTCTTGCTCTCGGTGCTGCTGGCGTGGAGTAAGTATGATTTAAAGGTCTTTTCTGTGGGTTCAGTGATTGAGGAGTTTGTAGCTCTTTTCGCCTCACGGGCAGTATTCCTGGCGGCATACCTGATTTCAATGTAAGGAGCCGTGACTGCATGACAGCTGCTATCTAAACTAACAGAAGCTAACCCTGGGAAGTGCCGAGACACCTTGACGCTGAGGCGAAGAGGCAAAGAGGCCCTTCCAAGGTACTTCGCTAGGTGCACGCACGCTTGTTTTTATCTCGTAATGCCGTTAGGGGTGTGGTTTCAGCCACAGAGACTGAGATTGCCTCAAATAGCCACAGGAAAAGCACTAGAAAAGGCAGAAATAATATGTTACAAGAAGTCCTTCACGGCCAGTTGAATAAGTTCAGATATCTTGAAGCAGTAGATGCACAAAATACCGTTGGAAGTATTTTCTTTCACAAAATTGTTCACTGAAGCAAACACCACAGTCAAAGGGAGTACCAGGCAAAGAGGCACTTCCAAGGTACGTTGCTAGTTGCGCGAACTTATGCAGAGCTTTTATACTTTGTTTCCTAGTTCAGAGACCACACAATTACACCTTGAAAAACCTTTATTCTTGTATTTGTTTTTTATTTGTGTGGTGCTTGCTGCAATGCACAGAGTGCTTCGAAGAGCCCTAAAACCTTTCTTGTACCATTATGGCCAAAAGCAAAATGTATGTCCTAGAGATGTTTGAACTATGACAATGTCAAGGACCAGCTTTTGGGCACTGTTAGAATAGGTCTCATTATCATCCATTATATTACTACTTGACCCCAAAAGGTTCAAGGAATTGGCCAGCCCTGCTGGGATAGGGACTTATATCGAATGGCTAAGAACAGATTTGTGAGTTGATTGCATAACTTACATGCCATGTTAGCACTCTATGCCTTATACAATACGTTTTATGAGGAATGTCCTATGTCCCCTCTCATGCTATGTATGCCTCATACTTTGCCAAACAGCACCATTGCATTGCTGGTTGTGCTGAATGAATCTGTGTGGCTTCCCACCACTTTTTAAGGAAGTTATACATTATTTTTGTTAGGTTAATCAATCCTTTTTTTACTTCATCATCACATTGCTGCTCCAAACATTTCTTGCTTTGAAGATGACCACATTCCATCCAGGCCCTCTCATGCAAAGCATAGAGTTACTACCCGTAGTCAGTTGAACTGGTGAGTAATTCAATTGCCATCTTGTCGTGCTCTGAAGCAGAACTTTACGAATATTGTATACCAAGCTGGGACATGCTTGACTGCCACTTACATGGAAATGTCATAAGGAAAGATATGGAAGCTAAAGGCTCACTGAAAAGAATGAGGAAGGGGAGACAGGCTTTGAGTACGGGCTGGCTTGATTGCTGCATCCAGAGGCAAGCAGAATCGATTCACCCAGTCAAGGACGAGTGCAGACGGAAAGTTCCTGGTTACCAAGACGATAAGCAGCCTGTGAGAAATTCAGACTAAAATCTCATAATTACAGACAAGAGAGTGCTATTTGGTGGTCTCAATACACGTGACCCAGCTGAACATGACAATGCCCATTCATTCGAGGTGGATGGAGAGAAGCTGTTTCCACCAAATCAGAAGTGGAAAGATACAAGTGTTGCTCACGAACTGCCAACTGAATGCACTCTCCCAGGCATAGGGGATCAAAGGTGGCAACATTAGGGAACACGCAGCCCCTCCATGTTTGTTCTCATTACTACGGGAAGGTACACTCAGCCTGGTAACCGTCCAGTGTCTCAGGGCTGGGGGGACCTGTTCTTCCCGATCCAGGGTCACCTTTGACGTGAAGTTATATGTTGCACGAGCCAAGGGTCTCCCTGCAATACGGCAACATTGCAGATTGAAAAATGCGGAGATGGTCCCAGTAGGAGACACCAGATGTGGCTATCCAATTGTAGAACTAACCTCCATAGGATTTATACCTAGTTTGCCTAAACTGACCAATGGAATGCCTGATAGGTTTGGGCGATGGAGCTGGTTTTTTTGACATCACACTGGAATAAAACAGGGTGACAAAAGCTCAGAAGACGAGAACCTTGGCGAACACATGTTTTTCTAGTGTGATCCGTGTCGTTTTTTTAGATAATAAAGACAGTAAACTTTGCCCCATGGCTGAGTCTTCTGTTCCTGCGACGGGGAGTTTTTGATGGGTCTTAGTGTCTCTCTGCTGGTGATTGGGGTGACTACTAGAGAGTCCCGCCTCTACAACAGAATGGTGATTACTGACTCTGACCTTCTCCCTCCTTCAGGACTTTCAGTTCAGTCCCATTCACCCTGTCCACCAGATACTCATTCTCTGTTGGCCCCTAGCTGCTTTCTACTCATACTGCTCTTCTCATCCTAATTGCACAGATACTGATAGATCTACCTCCAATAGCCCCATACCTGTCCCTGAGTTCACCCTGCCTCTCACTACCTGAAACCCCTAAAGCAAGCTGGTCTGACTAACCCCACTTTCATACTTCACCTCTGCTGCCATACCCACATGAACACCACGCCCACTACTACTGCAACCTGATGAAAGATCTCAGCATACTCCTAACCTTTAAAACATTGCCAGCCAGTCTGACTCAACCCAATCAAACCTTTGAGTGAGACAACTTTTAGAACAGTACAACCTCTCAAAGACATTAGAGGAAGAGTCTAGCCTTTCTTACTTGGTCCCTGTCAGTAATATGCAGATCAGATTTGCCTTTCATAAACTCTATCCCAAAATCATAATATATATGTATCTGTGTCTTGGTGCATCAGTATCCTGATTTGCATTGCCTGCTCTACCAATGGCACAGAGCCGGTTCAGAGGTCACAGCTGCCCATTTGACAGCTGCATTGACAGCCAAATCCCTGCCAGGCAGGGGCTGCATTTCAGATATGCACCCCTGCACCAAACCTATGACGATCATAAGTAACCCATGCTGAGGGCAGGATAATCTCTCAGGTAAAGCTGTGCCTGAATATAGGCATAGTGCCTGGCACTACTTATGGTCACGACCACCACATCCCAATTGCTACCTCACATGCAGCTCCTGTGCCTCACCGCTGCTGTGAAAGGTGATGTGTATTCTGGTCCGCCGGGTGTAGCCTGCCAAATGGCACGAAAGGAACCTGGGGCCCGGGCCACCTCTTTGATCTCTTTGTGAGGCTAGGTAACACCTTCTGCCCGAACCACACAGTAGGCAGCTGACCCAGGCCTGGGCGTGCAAAGGAACACACCCATTGAAAAGGAGTAGCCTCACACCAGGGTACTGCATCTCTAAAGGCCTTTGTTCTTGGTGAGGAGGGAAGGGGGCAGAATTATGATAGGCAGGAGTGCTCTGGTCAGTTGCAGGAGACTTCCACTATTTTGTCTATTTAACTTGCTGTACCCTCCACTTCCTCTGGATCAAAGCACTTTGGGTGTGACATCAGATGGGCACATTCCAATCTGTTCAAGAGCATGGATTGGAGCATTTAGACAAGCTAGCTGTAGTACAATCACCTGGGGACTTGTGCCTTTAAAAAAAAGTGGTATTCCACCCCTTCAAGAAGAATCTCTCAGATCCTCTCGGAAACCTCATAAGGCTGCAGGTTTGCTCTGAAGAACTCACTGGGCATTCTTTGGAAAAGTTGTACTTTCTGAAGCACTGAGCCTGAGAGGAAGAGGAGCTGTCCAAGGCAGAAGGAAGATCTGTCTCCTACCCACTCACAGGTCACATCAGGAGTGACCTCTGCTGTGGAGCAGGACCTACTACTCTGCACAGAATATCCTAGAGCTGGGAGAGCAGACCCTGAACGGAACCATCCTGTCCTCGTTGTCCCCCTGAGTGGGCCTCACTGCAACTGGAAGACCAGACCAGTCGGTGTTCCCCGTTCTACAGCACCAAACTGGTCGCTCTGTTTTCATGGCTCTGTGACTGAGAGGGAAGTCATCGGCACTGTCATTCCACCACTTCAAACTTACTTGCACCTCAAACCAGCTTTATGCTGCATTGTTTTCCTAGCTAAGCCCATCAACTGCTAGACCTGTAGTGACTGAACCACTACTGAGTCACATGCCAACTCTCACCAAGGGTTAACACCATGTCTCGACCCGGCTAGCCCATGAATGATCGCCTCATGTACCTGTACATTGAGGTACCCGGGAACATCACTGCAGTGACAATTGCACAACGACTCAAACTGCTGGAGGGTAACTTATCAATTCCTCCCAGCAGCTGAAACCCAGCTCAGCCTGGTTCCACTGCATAGCGATCCTGGGACCACCATGACCTAGATCCTTGAAAGTCACCCTTTGATCACACAAATTGACCACATGTGGCCCTACTCAACACCTGTTTTCTGCTGGTGCCCACACAATCCAAATGTGCCCGAACTGGGCTTGATCCACTCATATCATCATTCAACACCCGGTCTGACTCAGTCAACCCACCAAGAACGGAATCCACATACTGTTGACTCTGAACTGCCCCCTCAATCCACTTGCCCCCTAGAGGGTGATTAGGTCACACTCACTCCTGCTTTCATCAACAACATATCCTTTTACCTACAAAACAACGCTCAGAGTACTATTGTCCTCAGACTGTTACACCTTCCCCGTTCCTCCTGTGTGGTGGGTTTTTGTACAGCATTTTCTATTTGTTCTACAGCAGAAACCGTGTTTAATTAAAGTATATATTTTTTCATAGTAACTTGCTTTGACATTCCCTATATTGCGTATTGCTTGGGTCACTACTAGTTCACCTTCATACTACTCTTAAGCGCATAGCCTTCCCTCAGCCCACATTACCACAAAAGGCAAAGAAGGTATATTTCTTAACTGTCCCGATTATACATTTTTAATTACTTTGTGCTTTGGTTTGTAGACGTTTGAGGGCTGAGAGGGCTATTTTACCCGACTCATCCTTGTACTCCTGCAGAGCAGAATCCAATTTGTCACACTTATGGCACCAGTGGAATTTGAAACAGACGGTGTCTACAGCTCAGCCATCCAAAATAAAAGTGTGCCGTTAAGAATAGTTTTCACTGCCAGGGTATTTTTTCAACCATGGAACTCGACATGAGCATGGTGCAAACCTTGACAGGAAGCATCTTGCGCAACCTCTGTGGAGAGATGGGGTAGCCCTCATGGCAGTAAGGTTAAGAAAGCCGAACTGTTGAGAAGCCTCTAAGCTATCAAGGAAGGTAGGGGGATATTGGATTTTCATGAGCAAGAGGTGAGGTGGTTACCCTAAACTGGTTGGCCATGCACCTCAGGGGGAATGGGAAATGGTGAGGAAAGTGACAGAGATACCACTTCCCAGAATTTCTCCCACCGGACGGGCATGGTAGTGTCCCAGGGGTGATGAGTCTCCCACAAATCGCACTCATCGGGTAGATCCTGCGCTTTGGCCAGGCCATGAAAGACGCTTATATATGTTTTTTATTTTTTTATTTATTGGTTTGTTACAAACCTTTAAAAAAGAAAGACTGTTAAAAAACAAGTTTTACCCCATTTTAAAACATGCATGTTCATTTAACCCGAGACCATCATTGACAACTCATAGTTCTGGAATGTTGCTTAGTTTTTCTACTATCTTTTCTAGGTAGAAAGTCAGTTCAATTGTTAGTTTTCGAACAGAGTCACTGTATAAGATTCTCCACCAATCTTCTATGTCTAACGACGGTCTCATGATTACAAATTTAGCAAAATGCAGATTTCTTTCATTAATTAGCCCCGGGCAGATTAAAGTTAAATGTGTCAGGGTTTCATTTGAGTTTTTGCACAATCGACATAATGAAGATGCAGACTTTTCATTTGACCACAAGTTTGGTTTTTCCCTTGTTGGCAACTGGTTTAGTCGGAATTTTAAAAATAAAAGTCTACGTATTTTCCCAGGAAATTTTTCGAGATAATGTTCTACCATGTTGTATATTTTTACTTCCATGGGAATTAGGTTCATAGCTCTGTGTTGACTACGAATGTCAATAGTGTCAATCCAATCTTGGATCCATAACATGGTTTTAACTTTGTTTGGGTTACTTTCCAAGGTGAAGAAATCCGTGCTTATGTCGGTTAAGATTTTATCACAGCGTTTTGCCCATATGGTGAGAATATTCAGCCTGTTTCCAGTGTCAAGATTCTGCAACATTGCATATTGGGGCACCGACTGCTGCATCTCATTTTACGATATTCATTTAGGGTATTCCATGATATCCTTGCATTGATGGATATTAAGCCCAGATCGTATCGTATGCATGCAGTTGGTACACCTCTCGGCAACCACAGCACTCTTGATCAGAATTCATGTTCTATTGAAGACCAGAACTCTGGTTTGCAGCCAAATGCAGCGTCAGCACCATGTATTAGTGATGGAACAGCCTTCAAGTTGTAAAAGTTCAGCACTGGCGTTATCGAAAATGTTCCATACTTTTTGTTTAGTAGGCATGCTTGGACTGTAAGTTGTTTACATTTGTCCTTTGTTTTTTGAACCCACGGGTCACCATTAATGCTGGAACTGATACACATTGCTAAGTATAAGGTTTGTTTTACTATTTTGATGGAATCTGTTCCAATTTTCCAGGTGAACTTTTTTGAAGCTGGTGTATGCTTGATCTTTTGTAAATTTTGCAAGATCAATATTTCTGATTTATTTGTGTTTACACATAATCCATTTTGCTGAATGTACTGTTGCAGGATGTTTAGCTTTTGCTGTAGTCCAATCAGTGTTAAGTCCAACAGCACAAGATCATCTGCGTAGAGCAGCCAATTTATTTATTTACTGTTGATTTTAGGTGGAAAGATTTTGGCTCCTGCATACGCTTCATCAATATCTCAGATGAATAGGTTGAAGATTACTGACGCTAACGGGCAGCACTGTTTCACTCCTCGACCAGTATGTATGGGATTCGATAGAGCCCCCTTTTGGGTCAATCTTACTCTTATTTGAGTGTCTGTGTGGAGCTCTTTTATTGCCATAATTAAGCTTTCTGGGCATCTCCATTCAGTTAGCTTTTGCCACAACAGCTCTCTGTCGATACTATCTAAAGCTTGCGATAGATCTATAAACGCAAGATATATGCTTTGTTCTGTTCTGATGGCTTCCATTTTTAGCACATTGATAGAGAGAAGATTTAACCCACATCCTACTCCTTTCACAAAACCAGTCTGGCGAAGGTCTAATTGTCCACTGGTTTTTATCCAGTTTGATAGTTGTTTCTGTATTTGCATCGCAAAGATCTTGCCTAGGACATCCAAGTGAGCGATCGGTCTGTAGTTCTTTGGGTCAGCCTGATTTCCTTTTTTGAATATCGGACCACAAGGCCGAGGCCGGTATCACCATTTTATGAGCTATGGTTGTGAAGAAGTTGAAACACAAGGATGCACACTCTTTGGAATTCTGTTTTAAGATGTAATTTGTCAGGCCATCCGACCTAGTGCCCGTGACGAGCTGCACCGCATAATGCTTTGAAAGATATTGTCTTCATCGACTTAATGTTCCAATGTGTTAGTTTTGGAAAGTCAGGGTCATTTGTGGTTTCTTTTTCTCATACACTTTCGTAAAGTGTGTGCCCACTAAGCTTCTGTTACCATGTTGGTTTGAATGGCTTGTTGTTCACAGCTGCTCTGGTTTATTAGTTTCCAAAACTCTTGTGAGTTGTTATTTGTTAGGCTGCGCTTCATTGCCTCTGCATCTCTTTGCTGGAATATTATCTTATGTGAAATTAGCCAGTTTTTATAGTTTTGTTTGCATTTTTTCCTGGCAACTTGTTGTTTCTTATTACCAGAGTGCCTAAGTGCTCTCAACTCCTGTCGCAGTTTTTGTCGTCTCTTTACGAGTTTGCTGTCATAATGGTGCTTCGATTTAAAAGCTCCATTTTTCAACCCATTGTTCTGGTATTTATACTGCTGTAAAAAATTAGAGTACTCCACTTCTGATGGGTGTTGACTGCTTGAGTATTTAGCGTATGCATTTACAAGGGCTTTTACTTCAGTAGCATTTATCTTCAGACGAGTCCTATTTGGTTCAACCAGGATGTTCTGATTCCAGCAATCAGCCTTTATACCTTCATCATATATAAGAGATAGTTTAAGTTGGTGTTACGCTCACCTGGCTCCCACAGGGGCGTCGATCCGAACTGGACAGCTGCGGTCTCCACCAATGTGACGTGTAGTGCCGAGATGACAGACTGGAATGGCCCACCCAGCTTGGTTTGCTTGGCCCATAGGAGTATTCTTCTGTAAATGGAGAACGGGAATTAACCACCCGTGGAGTTGAGAGTTAACCCTCACCTCCCCACGCTGTTCTTCCCACTGATCGCCTCTAATGTCTCTTCTTAAAGTCTCACCTGATGGTTTGGAAGGATGAGCTCTCCATCCTGCATCGAGCGCAGGGGCGCGTAGATAACCAGTTATTTCACTGGTTGAAGGAATTGGTGCGTTTCAGAACATTGTAGTTCCTAAGAGTTCAAATGTCTGACTTTCACCCTTGTCCGATTCCTTTAGCTTGCAGCTTGACCCCAGTGAAGAGTTCCTCGTGGTGGCTGACGAAGTTCAGGTAAGGATTTGTCTTATCCAACACAGTTCAATAAAATGAGGCCAGAATGTAACCTGTTGCTTTTTCCCTTATTCAGGTGCGGAGAGAAAATATGGGGGAATAATGCCTCTGGCGGTAAAATTAGGTAAGTCTATTGTGGTGAGAAGGATTCCCCTTGCTTGTCCCTTTGTCTCACCTTGTCCTTTTGTTCCGCTTAAGGGCCGGGGTACGGCGAGGACGCTATGGAGACTGCGCCGACCCGTGAAGAGGAATAGTACCCCTGGCGGTAAATCAGGTAAGTCTATGGGGGTAGTTACTATTGCCTCTGTTTATTCCCTTGGCTCACCTTTGCTGTTCTTGTGTTCCCCTTAGGTGCCGGAGTGCGGCGGGAACATGCAGAAGGATGTGGTGGATCGTAAGAATGCTGCGAAGGACGGTAAATTCAGCGCAGCGCTGCAGCAGGCGAGGCGGCACGCGTGAAATACTTCTTTCTTCCAGCTCGAAGGCGCGGTGGATCCGGAATTCAGGTAAGGATCGAAGGTATTGCTCTTGTTCTAACCTTTTCTCCTTCTGTTTCCCCCTTTTACCAGGAGCTGCAGACTCGAGGCGGGCATGGCAGAAGACTGGATGCAGGCTTGCAGACACGGTGAGCGTTACGCTGCTGGATGCAGAATAACGCGAAGCATGTGCTGCTCTTCGGGCGTGGTTTAAATAGCCTCCAAAGTAGTCCCAGGTAAGTATTCCTCCCTAGCCCCACCCGAGTAAAAAATAGTCCCAAGGTAAAATAGTCCCTTCCAAGCCTCATTTGCTTGGAGCTCTTGCAGCATGGTCTGCATCAGGTAAGTTTGCAGCATGGTCTGCATCAGGTAAGTTCTACTGTATGAGCCTGGCACCTATGGCGCCAGGACTGACTCTCCATTTGAGCATGGCGCCATAGGCGCCAGGACCGCACCCAAACAGCCCCTAGCAGGGGTTTTTGGGCTTGCTCAAAATAACTTGATGCCTGCTTCCGGGGTTAAACGGACCTGGTCTGGGTCCCCGGGGGTAGGTATCATGACAGTTGGCTGTGATCGCTCGTCTGCATTTTAGTAATTTCAAGCGCCTTTGTTTGTTGTGTAAGATTATTCGACACATAAAAGAAGTCTATAGTTGAAGCAGACTTCATGTCGCTCCACATTGAATGAGCTAGGATTTCACCCTTGATATTACCATTTAAGACTGTTAGGTTTCTCTCGTCCATTGCATTATACCATCTGGAAGCCAGTTTTCGAGAGTCTGTCTTTATGCTGTTCCAGTCATTATTTGTTTAAGGTCCCCACTGCTTATATCATCAATTATTTCATAGACTGTCGTTATGAATTTGGTTGTGCCTGCCAGGGCGTGGTGCCAGTATACATTAATTAAATCAAGTTGATTTTCTTTTCTAGTCATGTGACATGTTGATTTTATGATTGTATGCTGTATAAAGGCAGAGGGATTACTAGATTAAATAGTTTTCCATCCTGAGTTCTTTTTGATCATCGTCATCAACCCTGCAGAAGGACGCCCATTTTTTCTCATTATGGCAGGATTAATTGATATTTCAAATTCCTCACAGGTTGGACAGTCGGCCCTCCATGTTTCCTGAAGACATATGATAGTTAGATCTTCTATCCATTTTGAACAGTCGCCGAAAAGATGATTAAAATGAAGTGAAAGAATGAAGGGGACAGCTTTTATGAGTGAGTCACATATCAGCCTGGAATCAATGTGAAAACGTGCTCTTATCATTATTGCGTTCGTCTATGAATTCTACAGTTTGGATGTCGCTGGATTCGATGGATCTTAGACCAGGTACATGATGTAATTAACGAAGGACGTTATTTCGATTGAGAATGAAGTCGTCCTTGGCTGTCAGAATCCTTTCGGCTACCAGGCAATATTTTGCCATTCTTTGCTGTCATTTAGGGGGTTTATTTTGCAGCTGGTTTGTAGCCCATCTATTTTCTTCAGCTTTAGAATTCTTGTTTGTGGAGTAATGTATTTTTGGGTTCAATTGTTTACAGTCAAGTGAGTTGGAGTTCCTTTTTTGTTTCACTGAAGACTGGTAATTCAATATGTTGTTCTCTCCCCTCCAGTCTCGAAGTGCCCTTTTCGGTTGTTAGGGCTTTTTCTTTGGTTATTATTGTGAGACGTTTTCTTTTCTCGTCCATGGTTACGAATTTTATTCTCCTTCTATTTGTTTTTGCAGATTAGGATTTTCCAGTGGCAATATTAGTTTGCAGATTCTGTCTTGCGCTGGGGAATTACTTACATTATTTATGGAGCTCTTTATACCTTGTAAAAGAAAGGAGGGTGGCTCCATAAGAAGTGAAGCAAAGGGACTACGTGATGTTGTGCAAGCTGTAGCTTGAGGCCCACCAGAAGGAAGCCTCCTTGTGTGGAAGGACGTATCTCTAGCGGTGGGTCCCAAGAAAAGCATAGGTGCCAGCACTCCATATGAAGCCGTATGAGATGAGGAAGAACATTTTCAACTGGTTCCAAAAGTTGGAGTTAGCCGTTTGTCTCCAGGAGGTAGAAGAGCAGTTGTAGGTTGCGGGCCATATCAGCCGTCTACCAACAGTTGGAACTGTTGTGATTATACAGTTGACTCCTGAAGAGAGTCATATATATTCCAAGATGAAGCTGCAGTCCTCAGGAAGTTCTACAAAACCCTAAAACAATACCCGAAGAGCTTTAGAGAGCTCACCAAAAAGGGGAGTCAAACCTTTGAGGCGTTTACAAATCAGTCCCTGTAATATCTGCACGGTTGGGTCAAAGGTAATATGACACATACTTATTTTGATCACATATGAGAGCATACTTAAGCCATGTGAGATAGAGTTGCATCAGCATTTAGTGGACAAGAATATCATGGACCCTCAGGAGCTTGCAAAGGCAGCCAATCAGTTTGTGGCTACTTGCAACCAGAAAAGGGCTGTTGTTAGTGCGTCCACACCAGATGACAAGGGGGTTTAGAAGAGTAAATCAAAAGAGGGTGAGGACAAAGTTGTTAAGAAAGGGCCTCAAAAACCTGAGGGGTAATTTCAGGCACGTTCATCATCTGCTCTGTCAGAAAGGAGAAGTGAGGGCACCCCATGGTCCGGGGCACCCACCTTTACAGCCCCTATGCCTGCAACACCTGCGTAGATAGGAGACCAAGAAGGGAGAAGCAACCTGCAAAATTAGTCTCAAGCAGGCAGTAGTTAGCGCTACTCACATGAAGGAAGAAGAAATAGTGAACTTGGGCATCTACTCGGCCTGGGGCTGGCTGAATCTACCCTTGTATAGCTCAGTGGGAAAGGTACTGGGTCTCCCACCGAAGACACATTTCCCGCTAACACAGACCACTTTTTGGATGATCTGCTCATTAATTGGAACAGAGGACTAGCACTTTGCGATACTGCTATGGGTATCACGCTATGGGTATCACCGCTGTCTGCCGACAGTGTGTGCACGAGGTCCAGATCATCCCTGATCCTCCCAAGCTAGTTAGGAGATTTGATGGTCTCACCTGATACCCACTGATATCCTGGAGTTCAGTTGGAGGGGAGAAACTTCACAGCTCTGCATCGCTGTAAAAGATGCTATTCCTGTAGATTGTCATTTAGGAAATGATACATCTGACACTAAAATCATTGACACAGTCACATGATGTAGCACAACAGAATCAGCTCGGGAAGCAGTCCTGGGTGCCAAGGGTCCAGTGGTTCTTCCGGCTGATGACGGCGAAAGACCGGCACCGTTGGTACTACCAAGTTGGGATCTAGAGTCCACAGTGATGCCTGAACCTGCCATAGAGGGTCTATTTATTTTATTTTTATATATGTATAGATTTACAATGCACTGGAAAACACAGGTATCGGGGCACAAAAGTACACAAGCAGACAACAATATCACAGGACAGAGAACAGAGCAGAGGGCAAGGGGACCAAGGAATTACTGAAAGAGAAGGGTCTTGAGCGATCCTATGAAAGATTTGATGTTGGTTTCTTGTCATAGGGGTAAAGTTTCCAGATTTTAGCTGAGCCTTCGACAAATGATTTTCCCAAGCCTCTGGTCCATTTGAAAGGTGGACAGTTTACCTGAATCAGGTTGGATGAGCTCAGTGATCTACTTGGCTCATAGTGGGCACTAGGATTTCATATAAGTGGGAGTTTTCCCATGTAGACATTCATTCACCATAGTGGCCACCTTAAATTGTATTCAAGCTTTTTCAGGGAGCAAGTGCAAAGCTTTTCTGCAGGATGAGATACGGTTCCTTCTTGGAATCTTTTTGATAATGCGGCTGGCATTGTTCTAGACAATCTGTAGTCTCTGCACGCCAGCAAGAAGGGCGTTGCAGTAGTCGATCCTCGACAGGATGACTGATCTTGCTGTGATGGTACAATTATTTTCGGTGAGGTTGGGGTGGATATTTTTTAGGAGTCTTAGGTAGTAGGTACAGCTTTTTGCAATCTGATTGGTGTGTGTAGGGACGTGTCAAGATGGATGAAGAGTTTTTATCTTGTCTAGTACAGGGATGCTGCATCCATGGATGGAGAAGGATTGATAGTTGGAGTTTAGTTTTGCTCTTGCCAGGGGCGATCCAAAAATTAAGAACTCTGTTTTGCCCCTAATGAGGCACATCCAGTTTTCTCTCATCCATGATCGTAGGTAAATATTAGGTTTACTGTGTCAGTGTCATGGTCTACTGGCCACTGGTGTTCCTGCTGCAGTGGCACCAGACTCAGTGAGTTCACGGTTGCCTCCTGGCATAGAACTCGAACCTGATGTGGAGGACACAGTAGTTTCAGTCCTGAGATTTCTCCACAAGCTATGTGATTTGTCCTCAGCCTGGGGCCCGAGTCAGGCTGTCTTTTGCCAAGCATAGCATGACTGTTCATTCTTGGCAGATCAGCATCAACAGGCAGATAACCAGGCCCAGGGGGAAGCCCTGGAATATTCAGGCTGTACTGAGAGCGCAGATGATACTCAGATTCTCCTACCACTTTCAGGGGATTATCAAGACGATTTGGCGTTGGTAAACAGGGTGTATCTCGTCATTCAGGCATGGATGGCTACCCATGGTCTTTGCCTGAATTATGACAAGACTGAGCTCCTTATCCTGGGCACTCACTCTAACCTAAAGAAACTAGGCCAGGGGTACACTTCCTTTGTTATCGACGGAAACCTTATCAAGGTGGCCAAGAAGGTAAAGACCCTTGACTTCTGCCTTGATTCTACCCTCTCCATCGACAAGCAGGTGAAGTCAATTGCCTCGGCCACCGCCTACACCTGCAAACTCATTTGGACAGGTAAACCCTTTCTATAGAATGATAATTGCATGATACTAGCCAGAGCCTTGATTCTCTCTAGGCTAGATTACTGAAACGCCCTGTACCTATGCGTCAATAAATCAATCACGCAGAGAATTCAAATCCTTCAGAATAATGCTCCTTAAGAGCCGCATTAGGTGTCCCCAGAAGATCACATATTTCAGCAACGAGGCGCCAAATAAGATCCTACTAAAAACTGCCTCCCTCACCCATAAAGCTCTCAGCAATGCTGACCCCAGTTATCTCTTGCACAGAGTCCATAGGAGAACATCTAGCAGACTATTAAGACTCAGCAACAGGAACTGCCTCACTATCCCCAGATTTAGACTCACTAAAGTAGGTGGAAATAGCTTCCCCGTGAAAGCGGCTAAACATTACAATTCTCTGCCACACCCTGTCGTAATATGGTGCGCCCTGATACCCCTGGGTCTGGTGCGCATTAAAAGTGAATAAACAAACAAACAGTCTCCTCTACAGTGAGACAAAGAACTCTGAGGTGTTGGCCACCTGGCGTTTAGTGGTCCCTCAGCGTCAGAGGAGATTCCTTCTGAACTTGGCTCATGACATTGCATTAGCAGGTCATCTAGGAATGACAAAGATAACTGACAGGCTCTCTTCCCATTATTGCGGTCCCCAGTGTCGTGAAAAAAAATCTTGGGGCCCCCCTGCGAACCATGCTGAGGCCCCCCCCCCAAATCACGGGTCGCGCCACATTTTGGCTTGGCCTAGATTATCACGCTTGCGCAATAGGCACAAATGTGCTGTTGAAGGGTTATGCCACACACTGCACAGCACTGGGAGAAAGATATAAAAATGTGTTTTAATGCAATTTAAACACAATTTCTGAGAAAAATCAGCTAAAAAGCCAGAGTGTTTGCAGTGGTTTTGTAGGGTAACACCAATCCAATACATCCAAGTCACCAACAGTGCACAGGAACATTAATGCTTTGCTATTAATAATGCCATACCACAATGAAAACATGTCCAACTGTCTGCACAATGTAGACCAGTTTAATAACATTACAGTAAGCATGCCAGGCCTCATTTAGACATACCTAGACTAGTTCCACCAAAATGCCAGTCGAAGCAATAACACTCATCAAGAAGATAACACACTGCGTCTCTGTGGCCTTTAACAACGCGGCCAAACTGTATAAAATATGCAAGTAACTGGTCAATCCTGTTGCGGTCTATACCTCTCCTGTTCCCTCCCCGGCCCTCTGTATGGCTCTGTTCTCTCACTTCTCCACTAAAACTCAGGACATCCAGTCCCCTATCTCCTCTTTTTCTACCTCTTCCTCTCTTGGCCCCCATTGACCAGCTATACTTCTCTTCCTACTTTCTCCTCTTTCTCTCTGACCTTACCTGATGAGGTTTCTAGACAAGCCTGATCTATGAAAGTGTGAAACAGGGGCTCCCCTGCTCCTCCAGAACCATCAAGGACCATATTGACACCCTCGCTCCAGCCTTGGCCGATTTCTGTAATCACTCTTTCACCACTGGAATGTTCCCCTCTCCCCTTAAGCACTCCCTTGTGCACCCACTCCTCAAGAAGCCGTCTGCCTTTCCTACCTGCCTGGCAAACTATCGCCCAATATCCATCATCCCTTTACTGAGCAAACTGTTGGAAAAAACTGGCCATCTTCCAGCTTACTCTCCACACTGAATCTGTTGGTTGTCTCCATGACCATCAGTCAGGCTTCAGAGCTTCCAGAGGCATGGAAACTGTTCTCCTGAACACCTGTGAAGATCTGCTCTCTAACCTTGATTACAGCATTCCTTCTGTCCTCATCCTCCTTGATATTGCCTCTGCTTTCAACACAGTAGACCACGCCATCCTGATTAATCGACTCCATGAGAACCTGGGCATCACGGATCAGGCCGTTGAGTGGCTGACCTCCTCTCTCTTGGACTGCCCTTCCCAGGTGCAACTTGGTCCCTTTCTCTCTGCCACATCTCTATACCTGTGGCATTCCCCAGGGCTCCATCCTCTCACCCTGGTTTTTCAACCTCTTCTTGGCCCCTTTGGCCCACCTGATCTCTACCATCTCCTCTTATGCAGATGACACTCAGCTTTCCGTCAGGTTCCCCTCAGGCTCTTCTCCTCTCCTCTCTCTCTCATTTCTGACCATCTTTCCACGATTCAGGATTGGTGAACATCCACCGATCTCTCCCTTAATACCAGTAAGATGGAGATCCTTCTCATTGTGACCCCTGCTCCTGCTTTCCCTCTCGCACTCTCTCCTCTACCTTGGACCCTCTTCCTTCGCCTTCCTGCGAGGCAAAAGAATTGGTTGTCATCTTTGACTCCACTCTCTCTTTCTCTCCTCACATCTCGGACATCGCCAAGAAGTCCCACTACCAGCTGCTCCTCCTCAAAGGGACTCTTCCCTTTCTCACTTTTCCCCAGAAGCTCACTGTCTCCAGAGCTCTGGTTCTCTCTCGGCTGGACTACTGCAAAAGTCTCTTTCTTAACCTGCCTTCCTCTACGCTCTGCCCTCTGCAACTAATCCAGAACAGAACTGCAAGACTTATCATTGGCCTCAAGCCCAGAGATCATATCTCTCCAGCCCTGAAATCTCTCCTCTGGCTCCCGGTTGCTGCAAGGAACAAGTTCAAGACCCTTTGCATTGTCCACAAAGCTTTCTGGGCTTGAGCCCACACTACATCTATCGCTCTCTTCCAAAACACAATCCCTCTCAAGCCCTTCACTCAGCTACCTCCAACTCTCTAAGGGTTAGGCACTTCCCCAGGCAGAGAGTGGGGGGAGGGGTAGATCTCTCTCCTATGCAGATGCTTCCCTCTGGACAGGCCTCCCTGCCCCTCTCAAACTTGAGCCGGATCACCCGAAGATCCGGAAGCAGCTCAAAACCTTACTCTTCTCCTCTGCTTTCTCTCTCTCCCTCCCCTCCTGGCCTACTTGACCTATCTGTCTGCTGTACCGACTGGTTGCTGGGCTACCCTCAGAGTCTCACTATGTCCAGACTCTTTCTTGATCAGTCACCCCTGCACTGCCTCCCTAGCTACTAATACCACATATCATGCCTGCTTAGACTGGACCTGGACAACCATTAGGATGTGTCAACAATCCGCCCCCCCCCCCCACAAACATCCCCTCTCCCTCCCACCCCTTCCCCAACCTACAAAATCAGCTCCTTGGCCCAGAATTACCTCCACATCCCTCGTCCTTGTCCCAGAGCTTACATATGAGGCTCCTTCACTCTTAGATAATACTGGGATGAGGAAGAGTGGAACTAGGAGTAATGAAGATTACCAATAAGTAATCAAGGCATCAAACACAAGTAGTGGTGCAACACCATTGAGTTGACTGGGACTCAGCACTTCTGCCCCCCAAAATGTTGGGCTATGTTGACACGACCTGGCTGACCTTCAGAGCAGTTGCCGGACAGAACAGTACAAAGATGTTAAACGGCACCTGGGTTTTGCTGTTAACAAGAGCCTAGCAATTACTAACATAAAGTATTTCACTGTTAGTACTTGCATTCAAATGCCATATTTTTTAGCCAATTAAAATTGAGATATGGGTTTAGTACTTGCACGCCAGGGGAGTGATTGGAAGGGTAGAGAGGGAACAGGAGACTACTCAATTCTCGCAGCAGTCCATAAGTGGGAGATTTAAACCTTAAAGGAGAGAGTTAACTGCTTGTAACATTGAAGCTGCACTAGAATAGTCTCATTAAAATGCATAACAAAATTGGATGCCCCCGCACAAATAAGTTTGCCCCTCCCCCACCGCCCGTGAAGTTAGCGCCTCTCCCAACATTTGAAGAGTTAGCCCCCCATACAGGCACACCCAGGCAGCCACCCATACATTTAAGTGTACACCCTTTCACCATACAGGCATACACACCCAGGCACCCACCCATACATTTAAATGTGCACCCTTTCACCATACACTCACACAGGCAGCCACCTATACATTTACGTGTGCACCCTTTCACTATGCAGGCACACCCAGGCAGTCACCAGTACATTTAAGTGTGCACCCTTTCAACATACACTCACACACGCAGCCGTCATGGGTTTAAGGGGAGCCCTATTACTTCAAAAAGAAATTGTTTCTTTTTGAAGACAGGTTGACTTCATAAAGAAATGATTTCCTTTAAGGACTGAACCATAACGGGATTAATTTCTTTATGAATACAGAGTGACTTCAAAAAGATACTGGGGGTTATTATGACCCTGGCCGTAGCCGTGCCGGTAAATACCAGCACGACTGCCGCCAGAGTCATGAATTTTCCAGTGTCCGGCAGTGAGCAATTACTGGTGCATTAAAGCCCCGGCGGACCCGGTAAATGCCCATTTCCGGGCGCCAGAAAATATTACTCCCCATTTCCATTTGATTCCCATTGGACGCAATGGGAATGGGGAGGCCAGATGCACCGACACCATTCATGAATAGTGCTGCTGCATCCGTCGAGTTCTGCGCGCCAGTGCCGTTCCGCCTGCCAGGTCAGGCCTGGTGGGCAGAAAGGCACTCGTTTGCAGAACTCGTAGTTTGCCGGTCCGGAAAGAACGGTACCGGCAAGCTTACCGGTACCGTTGTTTCCGGACCGGCAAACTCATAACCCACTGTTTCTTTTTAAAGTCATAGGACTACCCCACCCCATGACATGGAGGCCACCAGCCTAGTGTCTTCCATTGCATGGGGTGGGGGGATCCCTCGGACGGGGGCCTCCATTACACCAGTGGCCCCACATGGGGGTCAAAGATGAAAGAATGTGTCCAATCGTTCCACATTTGCCAAGCATCTGGCAAGGCTGGTGGCACAACTAAGGCCCCCATAATTGCACTGCCTGTGGCTGGGCAGCCTTTTGAGAGTATAGGTTTGTACTTTGTTGGTCCTTTGGATCCTCAACCTCCTCAGGAAACTTGTACCTCTCGGTCATGGTAGATCATGCTACCCGATACCCTAAGGTTGTACCCTTTAGGAGCATCAGAGCCCCTGTTGTGAAGGCACTCATCGACATATTCTCTTGTGTGGGATTCCATAAAGACGTAAATTCTAACATGGGCTTCCTATCAGCGTACATGAAGACGAAGTGGGGTGAAGGTGGAGTAGCCTACACTTTTTCCACATCTTTTCACCTACAAACCAACCGGCTTGTTGAGCGTTTCAACAAGCTCATGAAGGGCATGATAGGTGTCTCAGGAGAAAGTGGGATATTCTCCTGCCATCCCAAGGGTTCAGTCCCTTCATCAAAAGGCAAGCCATGAGCTCAGGAAGCACTGGCATTTCCATAAGGCCACCATGACAGAATACACCCCAAGTCAATTGGGCCCTTTGAAGTGCTGGAAAAGTGCTGGAAAAGATCAGTGAGGTTAACTACTTCATTGACACTAAGACCCTGAGAAAGATTCATCGGGTCTACCTCGTCAACCGTCTAAAACCCCTTATAGCCATGATAACTTGGTTATGGCTCAGGTCACGGATGACAAGATGGTGGAGGAGACAGAGCCCCTCCCTAACTTGCTTCATGCCATGCCCACTAACGGGTCTCTAGAGGGAGTTCAAATCTTTCCAGACCAAACCCAACAGAAAATGCAGGACTTCCAACGATCGCTGGATTCGTTTGCAGGTCTGTTCTCACTGACTCCGGGTAAAATTGATTGGTGTGTCTATGATACTGACACTGGATACAGTAAGCTGGTAAAAAGTATGATTCACTGGATGTCTGACAAAGTAAAAGACACCATCATGGAGAAAGTCCTCAAGATATTGGATTTGGGGGTTATCAATCCTTCTCATGGCCCCTCAGCTAGCCTAGCTGTACTGGTCCCTAAAACATACATCAGCGTGAAAGCCGAGGTCCGCTTTTGCATGGATTACAGGGGCTCAGTTCTGTCACAAATTGATAAGTATTTTTTACCTCATGGCCGGAAACTGACAGGTCAGTCTGACATATCATGCAAAAGAGAGGTCCAAATTCTCCACCCCAGATGGCATTATCTGTTCAATGTTATGCCTTTCGGATGGGAAACCATAGGGCTGGAATACTTCAGCGTTGTCTACCTAGAGGATATTGCAGTATTCTGCAACACTTGGGAAGACCTTCTATCACATCTCAAACAGGTGCTGAAAGTGATGCGGAACGCTGGCTTGACTATCAAAGTGTCCAAATGCCAGATAGTGCAGGCTCAGACTCAAGTGAGGGCCTTTCTTGGCATCAATGGTTATTACTGGCCTTTTATTAAGGGGTTTGGTGGCCTATCCCTTCCCCAAAATCACATAACATTGAAGAAACTACAGAAGAAGGTCATCTCGTCCCCTGCCTATCAGTCATCCTTCCAAGGCTTAAAAGATTACCTGTCCGAGGCCCCCGTTCTACAGATTTCTGATTTTTGGCAAGAGTTCCTCATTCCGACAGACACTTGTGAATTTGGCTTTGATGCATTATTAGTGCAATTGAACTCTGAAGGGGTAGACCAACCTTGTGCGTACTGTGAGAAACCTGCTGGTATTCTTCCACCTACTCCCCGGGATCTTCCTTTTAGGTGGCCAGGGAAGGGCCTTCGCTTTTGAATCCTGACACTGGGTGTGGACAAGCAAGGGTGGACAGTCAAGGGGAATTGGGAGGGGAATAACTGAGGGGCGAAACCTGGTATTCCCCCCTTTTCCAATGATACACCAACCCACACTCCCTCAGTCTTAATGGGGTATTTTCAATCACACCCCATCTCCCCCCTACCATTTCCAATAAATACTGGAATGAGGAGGAGGCGATCGGGAGCAATGAGGATTACCCATAGAAACAACATAGGGATACAACGTGAGGCTTACCATCTAACACCTTTGAATTGTCCCACTTATAGGGTCAGTCAAGATCATGCACATTTCCCCAACTGCGCACACCTGACTCCAATTGGCTCTCACCTGCAGTATAAAAGGTATTAGCCTATTTGACCTAAAACAATGGACCTAATGACCAATTTGATCATATTTTGCATGGGTGATTTGGCCTTCGGGGCAATTTGGTCGCATATATTGCAAAATACCAACCCTGTAGAGCGTGGTTGCGTGGTGTCCCCCGCTTCCCATGTTTGATATTTTGCAATTTTGTAGGTGCAGGACTTTCTCCCGGTCCTTTAAAATAGGAGGCAGGGGACAAAAAAAAATAAAACAATCAAAAATGCGTGTGCATTTAAATTGGGCCCCGGGCAGATAAATTGCGGTCAGTTTTCTGCGATAAAAAGAAATTCGGTCAAACACACCCAAATGGAGGATCTGGAGAGGAATGACGTGCCGAGCAGCTGGCCAAGTGTTCCTGAGGGGCTGCAGCGTGGCTAGGGAGCCGTGTCTTCAGGGAGCCGGAGCGAGGCAGCCTGTTTCCTGCTGGCGGTGTTCCATGAAATGCTTATTCTCCTTGGGACGTGTGACAGTCCCAAGGGTGGGAGAGGGGATGGTGCTGAGACTCTGACCTTGTTCCAAACCCATTTGACCTGCTCCCCGGAGCCACGCTACTATTGGTGAGTCTCATGAGACAGAGAGATACTCAGAAGCATGTGGGAGACTGGAGCGGGAGCAGGAAGGTTGCTGAGAGAAGAGCCCAGTAAGCGAAAGCGTGACTAAAGAAAGCGCAAGTTGGAAAGCGGTGAAAGAAAGCAAAGCAGAATGATAGAAAAGGTGCGCTAGAGGCACGGAATTAATGAAGAACAGCAAAGTGCCCTGTTGGCACGGAAACAACCAAGAGTGGCTGCGAGAGAGAGCCGGAAGTAAGGAGAAGGGTGCAATCAAACCGAAAGAAAAATATAGAGTGCAAGAGGCACATAAAAAGGCAAATGAAGGTGCAAGAGAACATTGTGAAAACTGATGGTGCAATGTAGCACAGTGAAAAGTAAGGAGAAGCATGTAAAGGACACAGAAAGGTGGAAAGAAGGTGCAAGTGTGCACAACAGACAATGAAGGTGTGCAGGAAGCACAATAAAGTGGAAAAGGACAGAGTGAAAGCAGCACAGAAGAGGAAAAGGTGCCAGAGAATAAGGAGAGGGGATACAGGTCAGAGTGGTCACGCCTGGTAGGTGCAAAGAGCCCAGTGTTTTCGAAAGTCTCTCATACTACCCCCACAAAAGAGCTGTGCAGCGAACAGTGCATGCTGACAAGAAGAACTTTCTGTTTGTTGGTTGAACTTTGTGAAGAGGGGCCTAGGTTGGGGAAGGTAACCCTAAGAGGCCCACTAAAGTCATTCTTAAACTTGGCAAAGAGAGGCCTAGATTTGGGGAAGGGAGCCATGAGAGACCTAACAGGAACTGAGTCTTTTTTTTTGTTTGGAACTAGAAGGATAAAAGCTTTGGTAAGGGAACCCCAGGAGGCCCAGAGAGGAGGTTAATTCTATTGACCTACGGCAAGAACCCTGCATGGAAGGTTCCAAGGGCACCCCTTTTGAGTTGAACTATTTTGAACTGGCAGTACTACACCTATTGGTAAGACTACAAGCTGTGGTTTACATTTCCTTTCTTTTATGAGTCACCATTTAAAAACAATCCCCTAACACATTTGGAGTGAGGGAAAGCATAGGTTTGTAAACAGACAAACTTTGGTTTTGGACTTACGGCATTGACAGCCCTTGGAAGCATCAGTTGAGGGAATAATCCCCTTAGATTTAGGTAGGCACTACACCAACCCCACAAAGTTTGATAATAAAGGTTTTTAAACAGTTGTGTTTCTCTTGATACCATGCCTGTCTCACTGTACCTAAGTTGGCACTCGACCAAGCAAGAGTACAATTGGGTCACCATTGAGAAGGAGTTAGTTGCAGTAGTTTAGGTGATACGCTAGTTGAAACCCTACATGTAAGGTCTCACTTCACTGCCAAACAGACCACGTACCTCTTAGATGGCGTATGTCCATGCAGGGAGAGAAGACCAAGTTACTGCATTGGGCTATATTCCCACATGTGTTGGGCATGGACAACCAACACAAACCGGGGTCACAGCACTACATTGCAGATGGCCTCATTCAGTACTTTCACCAGGAGGATGAGCCAGCCTCTAAAAGTGTGAGTTTCAAACCTTTTGGCTGGCGGTGATTTGGGGGGGGGGGCATGTGACGAATTGCCATCTGGCAAGGGTGCAAAGCACTGTCTTTTTTGCTTTTTATTAAATAATAAAATGATGTGGGTAATTCCATCTCTGAAAAGATAATCTGATGATCAGATTTCCCTTTCCCAAACTCCATGCCCAAAGCATAGTATGTTTTTGTGTCCTGCTGTATCAGTATCCTGAATTGCAGCTGCTGCTCTACTCATGCAACAAAGCTGGTTCAGAGAACACAGCTGCCGATTTGCCATCTTCAGTTACAGCCACGTCTCTGCTGCATTGGGGGTGCATTTAATGTATGCACTCCTGTGCCAAAACTATGATGATCATAAGTAACCAATGATGGTGGCAGCATAATCTCTAAAACAAAGCAATGCCTGAGTTTAGGCATAGTGCATGGCACTTCTTATGATCATGACAACTGAATCGATATTGCACATGTGTCAGCTCCTGTGATTCAGCTCTGCTGTGATATGATACTTATAACGCGCTTAATAGCCAGAGGTTTCTAAGCACGTACCCGGGGATCGAACCTGTGTTACTCTGTGCCGTCTTGCTTCTAAGGCGAGCATGTTGCCCCTGAGCTATCCTCCCGAGACTGTGGGAGGTGATGTGTAGTCTGGTCAGCCAGGTGTAGCTTGCCAAATAGCAGGACAGAAACCTGGAGCCCGGACCTCCTCTTTGATCTCTTTGTGAGGTCAGGTTACACTCTAAGCCCAGGACAGCCACACATCAGGCAGTAGTCCTGCGGCCGGGATTCAAAGAAACACACCCTTTCAAAAGGAGTGGCCTCACACCATGGTGCTGCATCTCTAAAGGCGTGTTCTTAGTGAGAAGAGGCAGGGCGGAATTCTGAAAAGCAGGCGTGCTCTGGTCAATGGAAGAAGACTTCCACCATTTTGTCTCTCTCTTTCTTGTCCTCTCCACTTCCTCTGGAGCAAAGCACTTTTGGGTGTGGCATCAGAAGGGCAAAGTCCACTCTGTTCCAGAACAGGGATCGGACCACTAGGCCAGACTAGCTTATGTCCAATCACCTGGGGATATGCGCCTTTAACCAAAGGGGTCTTCCATCCCTTCTGACAGATTCTCTCTGACAAACTAATTGGACTTCATTTGGGAAAGTTGTATTTTTCAAAGCCCTCATCCTGAGGTGAAGAAGAAGCCTTCCCCTACCCATTCACAGGGGACATCGCAAGTGACCTCTTTTGTGGACCAGGACCTACCACCCTGCATCAGAATCTCCTAGAGCTGAGATAACAGGCCCTGAATGGAACCATCTTGTCTTCGAGTCCCACTTAGTGGGCCTCAAAGCAACTGGAGGGCCTGACCAGCCAGAGCTGCACGTTCCACCGCACCAAACCAGTAATTCTGTGTTCACTGTACATTTAATGAGTAGAAACAAGCCGGCACTGGCTTATGCACTACTCCAACATTTCGAACATGCTTGCACCGCCAACCAGCTTGATGCTGCATTGTGCACTAGGCAAGCCCGTCATCTACCCGAAGCAACTGCTTGATGCCGGGGCCCGATCTGAACCACTGGGGAGTCACACCAACTCTGAGCAAGGGTAACCACCACAGCTCGATCCAGCTAGCCCTTGAAGGACCGCTTAATTGACCTGCACATCACCTCACTCGAGATCACTACTCTATCACTGTCACCCGCCAACTAGAACCGCTGGAATGTCACTTATGGACCCCTCCCAGCGGCTAAAACACTGATTCAGCTAAGCCGAATTGCGAAGCAATCCTTGAACCACAGCAACCTGCCTCCTTGAGAGCAGCCCTTTGACTGCACAGTGCACCCGTATTTGCCCCTACTCGACGCTCGCTTGCTGCTTGGGCACTCAAAATCCAACATACCCGAAATGAGGTTCAACAACTCTTATAATCTCTCAAGTTGAACACAGTCAAATACCAATAACTGAATCCAGGTAGTGTGGACTCTGAACTGCCCCCTCTGTCCAATTCAGCCCTAGAGATTGATCCTGTTTTCACTACAAAGTATCTTTTTTGTAGCTAGTAATTTACCTACCACCTCTGGAACTTTGCTCAGAGTGCTACGTTCCTCGGTCTGTTGCATCATCTCTGTTCTTTATGCAGGCTTTGTTTTTTCTGCAATGTTTACTATTCATTCTACTACAGATGGTGTGTTTAATTAAAGTATATATATTTTTATACAACCATGATTGAGAACATTCCATTTATTTTGGACTGTGATAATCTTTTGTGTGTGCCACTACTGTTTCACTTTTACCCCTGTCTTAAGAGCATAGCCCACGTTATCACAAAAGGGAAAGGAAGTACATCTCTAAACTGTCCCAGTTGTACCTTTATTATTGTATTGTTTTTTTTGGCCATTTTATCCCTACTCATCCGAGTTCTCATGTGGAGCAGAGTCCAATTTGTCACATCCCACCCACCCTGTATACTTCCCTCTGGCTGGTCTTCTTATGTGTCAATCTGTGAATCTTAGTGTGGCCTTCACCACTGGCCCCTCTTGCGTTTAATATTCTTTTCAGCATTAGCATTTGTTTGCTTGATTGTGGTGGACTACCTCTAACTCCATGGAACACAACAGACAGTTAGTTGATGATCATTTTGGAGGAGTGCTCACCTGTGAAAGGGACTTCCTTGTGGTTGGGCTGCTCACTAGTACTGGCACTGCGATGCATGCATAGGGGTGTTCATGTTGTGCATTTATGGTCCTTTACACATGACGATATGGCGTTATAGTTATTGATGGAAGATTGCATTGATATATTTTCCCAAATCTATGTAAGAAGATGTGGATGGACAGAAAGATACACATGCAAACTGCTACACCTACTTTGGCACACAGCAGAATATCGAGGAAATCTAAGTGTCTCTTCTTTTGCACCTCCTCAAACTCCTTCCCATCTTGAAATAATGCCTTTCGCTGCTTGATCACAGCATCTGTAAGAAAAACACATTGCATACACATCTTTTGTTTTAATTGGCAAAGATCTCAGTGAAGAGAATGCAAGCACTTTTATTTAATACCTGTGTGTTGATGGGCAACTTTGCAGGCTCTTCGGAAATGACTTCCTTCAGGACTCAGATGGTAAATTAGATCACTATGATATGGGAAAAAGCGGAATCTGTGATCCACCAGATAGGAGAGGTCGAAGATGGCTTGGATGTAGGGGTTCTTACTGAAACACAAATAGATAAAATATGAGACAATCTGCGGGTATTACTCTCTGATTCCATTGTAGAGCAAGCACTGTAGAATGGTGTCATGCAGAAGTCTAGCAAGAGGCTGCTAAGGATTAGGGATCTAGGGGTTTAAGCACAATATCGTCAGCAAAGCTGGAGCTGCTACGTAAGTAGCATAGACAACATTGATTTCTCTGTAAGCAAGGCTAAGCAAAACCAGGTGTTAGCTAAAAGTACCAACTTGCTGGGAAAGAGACTAATGCTCTCTTTGACAGGCCATTGAGAAGATTTTGGGAAAGCATGAATGTAGAAGAATTGTCGGAGGATGAGGAAAGTACTTTAATTATTTTGGAGAGTTCTTTGTGCATATTGGCTGATGAAGAGATTTTCTCCATTTGATACGCAGATTTGACTTTTGAGATGTCTCTGTGATAGGCATCTGTAGTAGCTCTTTATGTCTTTTTACCCAAAAGATTGTGAAGCATCACCACCCATGGCCTAGGCACACTCTTCCTTAATGAAACCTGGATGAAATCATATGGTTCTAGGTGATTTTAGCTCTAAATATATGTCATTTGGTAAACAATATTTTTTTCTCCCACTAAACACCCTTCCCAACCTATTTTAGGACTGGTACAATTATAGACACAAGCTCCAGTCTGGGAATAAGTGGGGAAAGAGCTGGGTAGTGGTTAAAAAAAACAAATCCCCAACAATTGTTTGTTTTAATGATGAAATCACCTCATAGCCACGTATGTCTACCCACAACCTGGACGTTCTCAATCTCAAATAAGGCTTCAGCAGATGTTTTGTCCTATGACTCTCATGGCTGTGACTTCCTTGATCCCTCAGCATTCATTATGCTGATAGTTGTAGATGAAAACATCTGGAGGGACGAAGTTTGCAAACTCCTGGGCTAGAGCATCCAATTCAAAGCCATTCCTCACAATGCCAAGGACTTAACATCATTTGTAAGTCTTCTAGCCTTGCACTAGACTGTAATTAATCAAATGTTGCTCATTCAAATCACTCTCCAGCCACTTAGCCCTTTTCCCCAGAGGCACTCTACCCTTCAACATCATCTTCAGACTACCTGCACATCCTTTTTCAATAACTTTACCGATCTGGTCACCACCTTAATCTCCAAGAAAATATTTCTGCAAGACCATGAAGGAGGCACTAACCAACGTACACAAAACACTAAACTTCACCCACAACCCAACCAACTCAACTCACAACAAAGTCAACTCTCTGGGCATCATCAGCATAGCTTTGCCAACTCAGAAATGTAACCCCTAACCTCTCGACTAATCAGATCACCTTACTGTTCACTTCAACATTGACCACGTCACCCCAACCATGTCCACCAACCAAATCCTATCAATGGAACTTCCCAATCTTCCAAAGACTTCCCTTGATTCAAAGAAGATCGGATCATCCTATCCAACACCCTGTTAAAACCCCAGAGCATGGATTGTAGTACCCTTCTAGAATCTGAGAGGGGTCAGTAATGTGAGGCAGACAACTTTGTAAAGAAGTTTCAACTATATCCATTTTTTAACTAAGCAGGTTGGATTAACGCCTCACTATCCCTACCCTGACAAGGATTTACCTGCCTAAAATAAACTAAAGGGGACACTCTAACTAAGAGCTATCTAACCCTCACACGTATACAACAATCAGAGTAAATATATAGCAATTGAATTCAACAACAATATATAACATATGACTTGATTCACAGCATGATCAATGGGCCTCATCACAAGTTGGGCAGTATCTTGGCGGTAAATCTGCTAGAATACTGCCCAACGCAAATAGCGTTACCGCAACCTGGTCAGGCGCTATTAGCGCCGGATCACAAGTTGCAGTGGTAGGCGAAGTCCCAATTTTTTTCAATAGGGCATTTCTGGTGCAATTACCACAGCAGTAATTTCACAAAAATTAGGCAGAAAGTCGGCGCATTCGCCTCCAGCTCAAAGCTCCCCAATTCCCAAAGTCCCCATTTTTTTCAATAGGGCATTTCTGGTGCAATTACCACAGCAGTAATTTCACAATAAATGGGCAGAAAGTCGGCACATTTGCCTCCAGCTCAAAGCTGGGCACAGCAGTAAGGCAGCAGAAATAGCATTACCACCGCATTTTTACTGCTCAGCCCAACTCCTGATGAGGCCCAATGTCTCTTGTTATGATCTGGGAGATCTTCCCATCCCCAAATAATGATTTTCTCCACAGTTCCATGGAAAAACAAGGGAATCCGTTTTAACATAAAGTTCCAATGCAGTTCTTAAGTTCTTGTACTCAAATTCACAAAGTTCTGTTGCTTCAATAAAGTATCTTGAAAAAGTCATAAACTCTCACTCCTATTGGAATAAGAACTGTCTCACATTTGTCGTAACATCAAACAGTTTGGTCAGGATGGTTCACCACAATTTTAACTGCAAAAAGATTTGTAACTTTTCTTCAACCAGCTTTCACAATTCTTTCCCCAAATGTCACAACTCAAGATGTTATTTTCTATTAGCACCACTCTTCAGCACTTGCATCTTCTACTACCTGGCTTATCCTGTAATGAGGTTCTTCTGGGCAATAACCTATTGCCATATGGGTATACTCGCCTGCCTGTCTACTTCTTCAACACCAAGAACAGAACCGTGCTTTAATGGTAACTGCCAAATTAGAATAACAACAACTTCAATAGTCTACTTTGTTATCAAAATGTTAGCAGCTTTCAGGGAACAGAACATTCACATTGATCCATATTAGGATTTTTCTGCATACAATGCTCAATTCCCTTCTGATAGCTTCTTCCAGAAGGGTAGTCTGTTTGCCACCTTTCTTTCCCTTCTGCATCAATAAAAAAATAGTGGTCAGGATTAAGTCTTTTCCTGTTTCTGCCTTGACTGTGGCAGCCAGGTATAACTTTCCCAAAACATAAACAGTGCCTTTTACAACCCTTGGGATTCTTTTCATTTCCCTCTGGCATTTGGCAATATTTGAGGTTTTTAAGCTGCCCAGGTTTTCATTTCTTTTGTCGTGGGAATTGCTTGCATGCCTTAGTTCTTATGGTAGTTCCCCCACACAGTGGGTGGCACTTCCATAAATTACAACATGAAACAAGTTACTGAAAATAATCAGCTCACGGCGGCACTCCTCCAAAATACCAAAGCAACACACCAAAGTCCAGAGGGTCTCTGTTAGACGTCCTTTATTCTGCACATGGTGGACAGCATGTAGACAGAGAAAGACAAACAACTACGCGTTTCATACGAAGGGCTTTGTCAGATTGTTATGGTGTGAAGGTTGACATTTCTTTTAAAGATTCCCATCCATATGCGTCATCTCTTTCAATTGTGTACACTGAAGCCATGAGAGCCTTGTGATGTTTTGCCCAGTTTGGCCGCCATGTTGGATGTGTGTGGCTAATGCCGTTGTTCTCAAAGATTAACATTAATGGCTGAGTGTATATCAATACAGAGTTGCTACAGAGTATGCGTTGTTTACACAAAAGGGGACATACATTTTAACGCTCTCTATTATAGTAGATTGGACATGCATAGGATATAAAAAGGCTGGAGGCGGACAACATGCAATTCTCTAAAGTGCAGAGTGCTACACAATTGAAAGCACGTGGGTCTGTAAAAAGATGTGTGGTATATATCTGTGCACAATATGAGACACTTAACGGCACTCTGGGCATTTTATTCAAATACTAAAAAGGTAATGCCCAGCGCATCTATACATGAAAAGAAGGGCGGGGCTGGCAAATGCCATGGAGCACTGTAAAAAGCTGAATGCCATTTTACACATGATGTATGACGGTGTGAGAGAATTACCAATGTTTAATATAGAACATTGTAAGGAGCATAGTGTTGCATCAAAAATGTCTCATATTGCAATAAACCACTCCAGCGCTTTAGATATATATAAAACAAAGCACCATAAAGTGCAAAACATGCTTGCTACGCATTTCACACAGGACTGCAGATTACTAACTGCTTATCCTGTTAACATTGTAAAGTGCATACATGAATATAACAGTTATGTTTCAAAGAACACCACTTTTGTTGTTTTCTGCTTGTTTGGTATTCAATAGCAATACCTTTTTCATACATACGTGCCTTGAAATACTTGTGTATAGGCGCATTATAAATGCAATATCATACGCAAATGACTTGGCTGGCTCGGCACACATGAACAGCATCTGAGCGTTCCGGAGTTAATCGCAAGTGGTGGACTCACCGTGTAAGCTGCTTTCACTTGATGCTCTCTGACCTCAAGTAGTCTTGGCTTTTCTCGACCTGACAAACAGGTCCTTTTAGTTCGCCCTCACCACCACCATGCAAACGTCTAACCTCTTGTACTCAGGGCTAAAGTCGACTCAGTCCCCCCAGCTAAAATGAGAAACTTTGAATGTCTGCTTTGAATTTATGAATAATGAATTAAAGCCGACCTCGGGGATCGAACCACAGTCATCAGGTGTGCAGGCCGGACACTTCACCACTGCACTGATGAAAAATAACAAACAACTAAAGGTGAAATGTCTAATTTCGGTACAGCAAGTTCCAGGAAAAACATTTATATTGGTTCTTGGAGTTTAAAAGAAGCACACCTATTATCGTTTTCAAAAACATTACTAAAAGAAAATATTCTCTTTTGGGATACCGCTAGTTGGGATACCGCCCAACTCGTGATGAGGCCCTAAATATGATATATATTACCTTAGCTGGGGTGCAGTTCTTTGTCTTGACCATTTGTGTCTCTAACTGGGATTGAGACCTTATCATTTTAGAACCAAATTGTTGCAATAGTATGTTCTTCACCATTCCTGACCCTGATTGGCTGCAGATGTTTGACCCAGAATATTCATGACAGCACATGAGAGCAAGGCATTGTCATAAGCATGCCTGGCCTTGACTGTATTCAAAACTATGTGCAGACCATTCCAGTAAATGAATGCAAAATATTTTTAGTATTCTGTAGTCTAATAGCATTTAGAATGTAGAATGTAGAAATGAAAGGGAAAATGTGCATCTTTGGAAAGGGATGAGTTGAGAGACAAAAAGGCTGTGTTGGAGCCAGTGGAGAGTTACATGTAACCTGATTAAAAGAAAGAAGAAATCATATTTCTTGGCCCTTTCATCATTTCAGTGGCGATGAGTAATTTGCTGCAAGAGCCCCACTGAGTACCTGTATAGTGTGTATACCACAGAGTGCAAGTTTGCTGCGTCATGAAGTGACAGTTTGCTGGTTTCAGAAGAGTGGAACTGGCGAATGATTTGAACTATGGAGGCCTCTGCAGTGGTTTATGGACATTAAAACCCAGGCTTACTTGGGTTTGTTACTACCCTTCCTTGTGCTTCATTTTGCCTGCAGTTAAACGTGGCACGCTCCAACTGACATTCAAATTACAGCCTTTGGTGAGAGTGCAGCAAGCCGAACAACTGTTTAAACTGTTTTGTCAGCACAGTTTGTTTAGATTGCTGTGCGCAACAGTACATATGCATGTGTTTAACCATAACGGCCACCACAGACAAAGGCACTTTAGAGGAAAGTACCTTTCAGTGTGACTTGGTGTGGTGGCTATGTTGGCATGTTTGGGACTAACTATCTGTGGTGTTAATGAGAAACACTCTATATTTGCTGTTTCATCTTCCTCATCCCAGTACTTTTTTTTGTGTGCATCCATTTGGCTCTTCCTCGTCCCAGCATATGGAAAATTGTTATCAGAAGTATTTTTCGGAGATTAACAGTGGGAGTACATACAATTCAAGACTATTTGACAACTCAAGTAATTACTGTACAGTAGAGTTTACATTTTGTTGGCCAGATAATAATAATACAAAGTGTACCACCACCATGTTACCTTTTGGATATGCAGAGTGAACCCAGTATCTCTTGGAAAAGATGGAAGAAATGTTTCAAGCACTATGTGGTGGTAGTACATGGTTTGAACTTTGCAAGTGAAAGGAATAAATGTCTAGTACTACATTGTTTGGGGAATTATGGACAAGAACAGTTTCAGAATTTACCGCCACTATCTGAGGATTGGAGTTTGATAAGTGTATAATGATGTTTGATAAGCATTATGAGACGTCTATAAGCATTCTATTGGAGATGTAACATTTTGCAAAGAGGAAAACAGCAGAGTGAATCTGTAGAACAATATATCACAGCTTTTGCGATTGGAGGTCAGATGCGAGTTTGGACATACACGTAATGAGAGTCTTTATGACCAGTTTATGTTAGAATACTCTGATAGTAAAATTTGTCAAGCATTATGGTGTAAGAGTAAACCTTCTCTGGATGAAGTACTCAGAGTGGCTAAAGAAGTTGAACACACACATACATGTACTAAAGAATTGCAAAAGAGGAAAGAATAAAGAAAGGGGAATATGTACAAGTGGTGGAAGTTTTTTCGGTACAAGGCAAGAAGTTGAGAAGAAAGAAACCGAGCTTTAAAAAGAAAAGTACAAAACTGAAAGAGAAGAAAGATGAGATAGAAAGGAAAAATTGTTTTCACTGTGGAAGTTTATACCATTTTGCCAACAATGAGTTGTGTCCTGGAGTTTAAACTTTATGCAAAAAGTGTAACAATAAGGGCCATTTGACTAACTGTTGTAGATGAAAGAATGACTCTGCCGATTGTGTTGATTAGTTATGTGATGATTCAGAGGAGTGTATTTATAGATGAAGATGTGTTAGATAGCATTGGCATCAATGTAGATGAGGATGTTGAAAAGCCTATGGTTACCATTAGGATTGAAGGGAAGGATGTTGAAATGGTCATAGACTCAGGTGCAAAATATACTTTGGTACCTAAGAAGATTTTTGAAACCACTTCATTAGAGACGTGTAAGTTGAGAAAAGTAGATATCAGGCCTGTGGCTTATTGAGGTAGGCGTATTGAATCAGTAGGATGGTTCTGTACCATGATGCAATTTAAAGATAGGTTAGCTAAAGGAAACGTGTATGTTTCTGAAAAGGGCAGCTATCCACTTTTCAGCTGATCTCATTAGAAAAAGTTGAGTATAAACTTGACCCATGCAAAGAGGCTGTGTATGCCATTGATGGGTCTAACATAAGTGTTTTTAATGAAGTTGCACACCATGTGGTATTCAGAGAAGAGTTAAGATGTCTAAAAGATTACACACAAGATTAGGGTGAAATCTGATTCTTTTCCGGTGGTGCAGAAAATAAGATCTGTGCCTATGTATCTTAAATTTGGTGTAGAAAAAGAACTGTAGGAGATGAAAAGGAATGGGCTTATTGAAAGAACCTCTTCTTTGGAAGGGACTTTACCTCTTATGATTGTACACAAGCCAAATGGCAAGCTGAGACGTTGTATAGATTTAAGATCTGTGAATCAGTGTATTATTCCAGACAGACATTCATTACCTAATATTACAGAAATGTTAGGAACTATTAGTGGTGCCAAAGTTCTGAGTACTCTAGATTTAAGATCTGCACATCATCAGATAGTATTACATCCCGACTCCAGAAATATTATTGCGCTTATTACTCAGGAGGGTTTATTCCATTGCAAACGCATGCCCTTTGGTTTAGTATCCGCTGCAGCAAAATTTCAAAGGGTCATGTATCAACTTCTCCATGATGTTGAATGAGTTCTATGTTTTCAACATGATGTTTAAGTGTATGGTTAAACTATAGAAGAACATGATACGAGGTTGTGGAAGGGATTAGATATTTTTATGGAGGCTGGATTAATGCTTAGCAAAGAAAAGTGTACATTTCACAGAACTATAATACAATATCTGGGCTATGAAATATCTGAGCAAGGCATTAGACCAAAAATGAAATTAGTGAATGGTTTCTTAATTTTCAGAGTCTTTGTGACAAAGCACAGAATGTGTCATTTTTTGGAATGGCAGAGTATTACTCTAAGTTTATCCCAGGTTTAGCAACTAAATCTGTGAACATGAGGAAATTGATACAGAAATGGGCACAGTTTCAATGGGATAGTAAGTGTGAAGCTGAATTTCTGAATAAGTCAGTATTAAACAAAGTGCTGACTTTACATAGTTATGATCTGAGCGACAAAAGTGTTGAGACTACTGATGCCCACAATCATGGATTGGGGGCAGTTTTATCTCAACAGTGTAACAGGAAATAATGGATCATTGCTTTTGCATTTAGAGTGTTAAAGGAATCAGAAACAAATTATTCCACTATTGCAATAAAGTTACTTGCAGTTAAATGGCCAAAAGATACGTTTCGCCCATTTCTGTTGGGTGTGAGGTTCATTGTTAGGTCTGATCAGAAACCGCTTAGGGAGATTTTAACCACTAAAGGGATTACACTTGGGACGTGGAATATGTACCAGGAGTAAAAAATAAGGCTGCAGATTGTCGATCTAGATTAACGAATGTAGTTGAAAAACAAGAGGAAAATCATGATGACATGGAAGATTATTAGAAATTAATCAAAATGGTGTATCAGAGGAAGAGTGCAAATAATCCTTGCTGAAAGATATTGTTTGGAGAGACAATGAGGAGAGGATTGAATGTAGAGAGAAGCGTAGCACCATAAGGAAAGCATCTGAGGATAGCGCAGCGGCAACATGCTGGTCTTGGAAGCAAGACCACGCAGAGCAACAGATGTTCGAATAGCTGGATCTGTGCTTTGAAACCGAACTCAGGTGTTAAGTGCGTTATTAAAAAACAATTCACATTAAAAATATATCTTTTCCTGATGCATTGAGGCATGTTTTTGACAAGCTGCATGTAAAGCGATGCATGCTGATGAGGGGACATACGTCATTTCCTCAGGAAGAAGTAAGAGAAAATATTTTAGCAATGGCTCATGAAGGTCATCAAGGTACGACAAAAAACAAACCATTGTTAAGAGAAGGTTTTTGGTGGCCAAACGTGGATTTACAGATTGTCATTAGTGTGAGGAAGCAGCTAAAGGTTGTACAGTGAGAGTAGAACCAATGACTCCCATATCCACTCCTTTGATTAAATGGGAAAGTGTAGGGTTGGACATTGTAGGACCGGTACAGAGTCAGGGATGTTTAAGTACTGTTTTGTTCTAGTCGACATGTGGTCTCATCTTCAGTACAAAACATTTGGACTAAAGAGATTGTCACGTTTTTGGATGATGTTTTCAGAAGTGAAGTTTATCCCTCTAATATCATCATGGACAATGGTGTACAGCTGGTGTCAGAAGAGATGGAGAGATTCTTAAAAGGGAATGCTATAGAGAATTGGACCAGTTCTGTGTATCATCCTGAAACAAATGGAATAGTCGTGCGATTTAATAGAGTTATTA
The DNA here is from genome assembly GCF_040938575.1 of Ambystoma mexicanum. NCBI lineage: Eukaryota > Metazoa > Chordata > Amphibia > Caudata > Ambystomatidae > Ambystoma > Ambystoma mexicanum. Next base: position 1,390,702,613 of record NC_090922.1, read on the forward strand.
AAGAGAGTATTAGATATGCCATTGCTGAAGGCAAACATTGGAGGAAAGCTGCTGAAGATGTTGTTGTGGTATATGGATTCACCCCTCATTCCACAACAGGAATCTCTCCATGTGATATGGTGAGAGAAAGGAATTCCTCTCACTATATCATCCATGTGATATTGTGAGAGGAAGGAATTCTAATACTAGAGTATGTCCTACTTGGTTAGGTGAGGCATGTGTGAGTTATGTGGATTTTCAAAGGGTCAAAGATAATATCTGAGAAACAGGTGAGCAATAAGAGATGTTTTGATGTCAGAAAAGCCATGAAGGAGAGTGCATTCAAAGTGGGAGAATAGGTGTGTATTGAACTTCCCCAAGGAAGGATGGATGCTCAAATTTGTCGGATCCTTTTCTAGTAAAATGAAAACTGCATGGAGTTGTGAGAGCATCAGATTGTAGGGTTTGGAATCTAAATAGAGTCGGTAAGAGTACTGACGAAAAACCAACCAATGAGGTAAAGATTTTGATGGGATCAAGTGGTTTTAATCATTCTCACAATGATAAGAAAGTAGTTCCAACTAATGTACAACATGTGAATGCTAATTTAACTGAGTGTCCTCAGTGAGAATAGAGTATTGCTGAGAGATGTTGTTGTGTAGTGAAATCAGATATATCAGAAAGTTTTCTGGAAACATTTTGTTAGATTTTCACAATCTGTCTATAGTTTTGTTTATTTATGTATTACTAAAAAATAGCTGAGGGGTATGTTGAAGAGTAAAGTGATCAGGAAACAAATTAGAGATACATCATTTAACTTTGCAGTTTGTATATGCTAGACGTTAGACTTTCACATTAATACTTAGTTTCATTCATTGTAGATATTTGTAAATATGTAAAGAATGAAGATGTGTAGTATTCTGCATTCTAATAGCATTTGGAATGTCGAATGTTGGACTGGGAGTGAGTATCTGTTTACAACCCCCCACCCCCCGTGAGTGTCTGTTTGCCCCCCCCGGAGATTCTGTTTGCCCCCCCGTGAGTATCTGTGTGCCCTCACCCTGCTTGCCCCCCCCCCTCTTGCTCTGCGCTCCACCCCCTCCTCATCTCCATCCTCTTCAACTTCCCTCCTACTCCCCCCTCCTTTTCTCCCCCCTCTTAGACTCCGCCTCCTAGCACTTACTCCTATCATCTGTCCCGTGACTCTTGATAGCAGGTTGTCTGTCCCCCCCCTGTTGTTCTCCCCCTCCCCCCTCCCCTACTTTTCAATTTGTCTCTGACTTTTTGCTCAGTAGCGTGTCTTGTTCTCCTTCCCCCCCTCCTTCCACTTGCCCCCCTCCCACCCCGCCTCTTGTTACCACCTGCACTGCGTAAATTGTCGTCAGACTTAGAAATGTTACTGCTTGCTCTGTTTTCCTTCCTTTCCATTACCTCTTGCCTTACTCGTTCTATGCACTTGCACTATCAGAAATGTCGACAGGCCTATTATGATAGTTTTTCACATTCTGTATTGTTTCAAGGACTTTTGCTGAATGTAACTGTATTTTTCCTATGTCCCCTCCCTCCTTGAAGCGCTTTGAAACACATTGTGTATAGGCGCTATATAAATAAACTATCATATCATATCATATCATATCAATGTGCATTTTTGGAAAGGAATGAGTTGTGAGAAGAAAAGGCTGTGTTGGAGCCAGTGGGATGTTACATGTATCCTGAATAAAAGAAAGAAAACATCTTACTTCTTGGTCCTTTCTTCATTTCAATAATGTCTAGGCCCTGAGTGGGTGCAATAGTATGTTCTTACCCATCCTGGCATGTGTGGTTGCCATACTTGTTCTAATAATTTCTGACAGTGACTGAGAAAAAGACCATGTCCAGACCCTGAATGGATATTTACCATAACTGGCCCTGATTCGCTGCAATACCTGTCCTAGTAATCTCTTACTTAAGCTATATATGAGACCTTGTTGTGATTGTTCCTGCCTTGACTGGATGCCAGTACCTGTCTTGATCTTTCTTGACACTGATTGACTGCAAACCATTGCCTTGACCACCCCTTACCATTCCAGACTCTATTTGACGATGGAATACTTTACCTGGACTAGTTGCAATAATCTGTCCTGACCATTCCACTTCCTGACTAAGTGACAGACCTTATCCTGGCGTGCAATATGTTTTCTGTGCCATTCATGACCCGGACTGGTTTTAATACATTGACCTGCCCATTCCTGATCCTGACTGGGTACATGTCTGCATCCTTATATCTTTCACCAAACGATGCTTGGTTGGCATCTCCAGCATTGATCCAGACTGTAGTAGATTAATTTGCCTCCTCTAGAAGTGGACCTTAAAACTCTCATTAACTCCTCTGGTCAACTGCTCCTTGCAATCCAGACACACTTCTACCTTGTGATGGGCTAACACTTTGTACATCTTATTAAATGCTCTGTTTGAGGCATGGTCCTGCCCATAGCACTGAAGAGGCTATTGGGTTATTTGTGCATACTAGCCAAATACACGCTAACGGGATGCATGAAGAAATGTACCTCATCGACCTGTTCATTTCAAGGTGTTCCTCAATCTAGAACTGAGACACCAATGCATCGGATTATGGTGTTGAGTAAGCATGATGAACAGATAAAGGGGCACACGACCCGGCTCCAAGAATATAAATGTACACAATGAAAGCTTGAGAGTCATCAACCTGAGAGCAGATGTTTTCATAGCGTCTACATAGTGTGCAATTCAGGGAGACAGAGATAAGGTCCCTTTAACAATATAATTCCTTCAGCATTACCAGGGGAGATAGATTGCAAATAATCATGACATGAGGCCTCTATGTAAAATGTTGCACCTGCCCCAAAATCATCATGCATGACCTCTAGCTATGATCATTTCGTGGGTCATGCTCCTTAAGTACAAAGCTACATAAAAAAGAATCTATTTTTAACCAATATAAATATTCACCTGTCTGTCTGACAGTTGCTACGGTAACTGAAGGCACATTTCAAGATGGTGTCGAGAGTCATCAAGCTGACATGTTCAAAAAGTTCAATTGACTTGCCCGTGTCGATAAGCGATTCCCACTTATCCTATTGGAAAATGATACAGATAGTTTATTAGTATATGCAGATTGCAAGAAAAGTAGTAGGTTAAACATCATCCTACTCTCAGTCGCAGCTGCTTATTGACTTCATTCAGCACGTGCTGTGACTCATTCAGATCTTCACTTATTCTGGTTACAGCAAGAATGGCCCGAGTGATAGAATGAGAGCCTGTGATAGTAATGCTGTTATTGACACACAATTGACTGACTGGACAATTTAATAGGTTGAAAGTCAAAAGAGAATGCATTCAGTAATATTCTTTCAATCACCCTTCACTCACCAGCCTATCTGATTGTGGGTGATCTACCCCCACACCCTGTTTCCTCACCTGGTTGACTGTAGATCGATTGCTGCAAAACTGCCAACCTTACCCCAAAGTGTTAGCTCACCACTCCCTTGTTTCTCTGCTTCCCTCATCATGTTCTTCCTGCTATGATTGTAATCATGCCATACCTTCCTGATGCTAGGCGGTCCCTGCTCAAAATATACCCTAATAATAATGATAGAACCAATGACCTATGGGCTAGATGTGGAAGTCTGTCTCCATCAGATACTGCACATCATGTCATGCATTTAGGGTATAAATACACACACACGTGCATGTGCACACAAATGCGCACACACACTCTCATTTAATCACACACTCTTGTATTCTCTCCCTCCCACTTTATCACCTCCCTTTTTAAACACAACTCATTCATGCTTCTGCCTGTGGGCTTTTGGTGGTGTGCTCAGAAAGCAGTTTGAGGTTAATACCACTTATTTTCTTGGGTCCTGCATGACACCAGGTGAAGTCCCATATTTGCCCTTACCACCACAGTTAGTGCATCCCTGGCAGTGCCCGTAAAGTCTCTTATGCCCTTAAAAAGAAGTGCTGCCACCAGGGGAGTTGCTAGGTCTGGAAAAGACCCGGGGCTACGCTGATGTCGGAACTGTTGGGACTGGGGGCTAGCTAGTCTTTTGGCTGTAGCTCCTGAGATTCTATCCAGGGCTACAACCAAAAGATCAGGGCTATAGCCCCCTTAGCCCCCCCTAGCAACGCCCCTGGCTGCCACGTGCAATTGCCGGATATTGTGCTGGAAGGGAACATAGATCCAGCACGTTCTAGATAAGGTGTGTTTTTGTCCTGGTGAATTTCGAAGCTATTGAGGGGCAGAGCTTCTTGTTGAGGACTTTAAAATCAGACTTGCGTGCAAGATGCTGCCAAGTGGGGTTGCCGGCTTTGGTGTTGGAAGGGAACACGTATCCAGTGCGTTCTGTATAGAGCTTGTTTCCTTCCTGGCGAATTTTGAAGCTATTGAAGGCTGAGCTTCGTGATGAGGACATTAAAATGTGACTTGCATTCAAAGCGCGCAAAATTGGAGTCATAGGAGCAGAGAGCATGCCAATTAAATCCATGAGGTAACCAGGATTGAGCAGTAATGTAGTTTTTGTACATCATTTCTAAAAATGTATTATTTACTAAGTAAACACAGGGAATGTGCAGCAGATGGCAGCAGAGAGTCTGACACACCCTCCAGTCCCAGCTCGACTCCCCCTCGATTCTCCTAACAGGCTGTCCTATGCACTTACTGACACACAGAAGTCTCCAGAGCAGACCTGCTTGAAAATGAAGCAGCGATGTTCAATCAGGAATTTATGATTGCTGCAACAAATATTAATACAAAAAGTACAGATTCGTTTAAGCCGCGGATTGCGAGTCTGGGAGATTTGCCCGAGATCTCCTTCCAGCAGGAAACTCTTGTTCCTTTTAATATGAATCATAACATAGACCTTCCAGTGAGTCTGCCACACGAGCAGTGAAGATATTGCAATCAAGTCATACTTGCAATTCATTCCCTGCTTGTTATCCGATACCCTGGACCTGTTTCTAACCCAATCGGAGGAGCAGCAGGATTCCTCATTTAACTCTACTTCAACCAACAGTTCAGTTAATTTGTCAAAAAACCCTCCTCAGTTTGACCGTGTCAAAGACATTAGCGCAGCATCACTGGCAGCTTTAAAAGTTTTGTTGAATTCTTTGGTCAAAGTTTATGACCTTATACAGCATGAGGTTAAGACCCATACCACCCAGCTTGCTTCTAGTCAAGAGAGGTTGTAAACATTTTTATCATACGTGGTGAAAGACGTTATGCATGAGAATAAGGTGTTGAGCGCTGCACAGCAAGAACAGGATAATCTGACTTTGATCACTACTGACCCAGTTGCCTCATTCACAGAATTGGATACTCCACCATCAAAGGAATTCATTAACAAATTTGCCCAACTAAGCAATCTTCCTTGCAACAAGTAATTCAGTGCTTTGTTGACACTGTGGGTAATTTGTATGGGAGTCCAGAATAACAGAAATCCAGTGCTCCAGATGAGATTTTGAGGTGGGGAGTATTTTACTCCCTATTTTTAAACTTTAAGAGTAAATGTGATTTTAAGAGAGTAAAAATGACTTTTCTCCTTTGCAAGAGAGTAAAATGTATGTGACATCCAGCCAACGAGTTCAAAAATTATATGGAAATCATTACTATGCTGCAGCTTTCTGCATTGTGACAGAATACACTTTTCATTATTTCTCTAATGTCTGGACATTTGATCCCTCCTGTATATAGTTAAATGTTGAAATCAAAAAACTTAGCCAATTAAATAGTAAAGCAAACATGAATTGTATTGTGTGTTTTGACGTTCAATAGCAGAATTGTCTTTTGATGTTTAATGAAAGTCCTAATTTCCTGTAGTTATTACCTAATAGTATGCCAATGTTATGATACAACAGTGCAGAGAGGCACAGACTCCATGCTAAATTCTACATCTAATCTAATAGCCAAATGGTTATTTATATATTGCTTTTGTCAAAGTGCTGTACATGGAACATATTTATCACAATTATCACCAAACCAAAGTCAGTACTCCTTTATCGACCTCGAAAGGATGAAAGGCTGAGTTGGCCTTGCTGGGATTCGAACCTGCAACCTACAGATCATGCACAGATTGCAGCAACGAGTACTCAACCGGCTGAGCTATCTTATTGGCTAACATCCTTCAGAGATCGGTTAACTGAGTATCAACTGAGGTATAATAATGACAGTACCTAGATTTTGGACGAACAATTTATGAAGCGCTATATAAAGTTAAATGCCTATCGGGATTATCACAGGGACAGGTTTTGCTGAGTTTCTTTTTCAATTACCAATGTAACTTTCCTTTGTTTGTTTTTGAACAGCACTTGTACTTCCTGGATAGTCAGGTTTTGGATGTTTTTAATTGTAGTCTTGAAGATTTGAGAGGCTAGAACACCTGTGATTGGTGTAATGACAATCACTCACCCTTGAGCAAACACTCTGCCGCCACTGACCATCTATAGTAATGTACCCCATTGACTGCAAGGTTGAATGGATGTAAACTATACTGTGCATAGTCATCATTTTACACACAGTTTTTATAATTAGAGTGTAAATTACATTATAAGTGTAAAATGATCTGCCTCTGCAAGATTATGCACATAGCACCAGAACTCTGTTGGTTTGCTTTCACTGTAAAAAAAAGCATAATTTGCTACAAAATATTAATTCTTAATTGCAACTTAGTTTTCCATCTTATTAATTATACAATCCTAAAATTCTAGGAAAATATGCACATTGCTTCTGAAACTGAATGTTAGGAAACCATTCCTTTTATCAGAGTGTGCAGTTTCTTTTTTTGAAAGGCTTCAGAGAAATGCATTCTGTTTCAGAGGTGGCTTGCAATTACATCCATTTAGATAAAAATCAAAAGAAGCCTTCTGGTTTCTGTCAACTAACCTGACCTCTGCACTGCCCTCTGCTCTAAACCTGTGTGTAAATGTACACAGGAAAATAATAAAGCTGTCGTATTTACAAGATTTTCATGTGTAAAAATGCCTCGTACGCACCTTATCTGGAGGCTTGCAGAAATCTATTTAAGAGAACGAATCAGAAAAAGAAAACCAAAAACCAACTAAATAAATAAATGAAAGTGCATCACAGAAATTCTTTTGGATGCTTCCTGTTAAAGAGAAGGAATCAATCCAACAAGAAACGCGATCAGTAAAATTAAAGATGCGGGAACGCAATTTGAAACAACAAAATTAAATTGTATATGAAGTAACAAACGTTAAAAGGCCAAGTCGGTGAACAATAAAAACGGCATTGATGGTGGGGCCTTAAAGGAGACTCAGACTACATGGAAATTTCACCCCACATTGGATTCCTGTTCACAGACATAAATTGCAGGCGCAACAAAGGGGGCTTCCAAGAACAGTGAAAGTAGTTTAGTGCAAGATCGTCATGTTAAATTGTTGGAAGGTCAACGGCAGTGACAGAACCAGAAGATATGATGGATCCTCGTAAGCAAGGGCAAGATTCCTTGGTTTTCAAGATTTTGACCAACAGTAATAGAATGGGGGCTAATGGGATGCATAATCCTCAAATGATAATTAAGACAATGGCCCTCATTACGACCCTGGCGGAAAGTGACTGACCGGACCGCCACAGCGTAAATAGCGTTTCCGCCATTGCAAGAAGGAGCAAAGTGCGGCCCATTCCGACCCATCGGGCACGAGCACCACGGCATGGCGGAAGTGCAAAGTCCGCGATGGCGGAAATGAACCCAAAACGGCCCACACCGCCGCCGTACGGCGCCCTAGGTGCAATACCGCCACCCATCACAGCGGACACCGCAGTGTGCGCCTACCGTAGCGAAACCAAGAAAAATGGGAAAAGTAGCGAAGAAAGCGTGCGACCGCAAGCGGCAGGTCCACTTCTCCCGTGAGGAACTCACCGTGCTAACAGAGACCCTCCAGGAGAATGCTGCCGTCGTCTTCTGCACGCAAATGACCAGGACTGCACTCGCAAACAAGAAGGCCATATGGGCTCTGGTGGCACAGCGGGTAAGTGCGGTGGGGACCGCACCCCGCACCCCACAGCAATGCCATAAGCGATGGGACGACCTGCGGATACGCGTCCGCAGCATACTCTCTGCCAACTGCAACATTGCCACAGCCACCGGGGGAGGGTCGGAATCACCCATCAAGCTGACCCCCTGGGAAGAAATCTGTGCCTCCACCATCGGAATGGAGAGCATAGAGGGAGTCGGAGGGATGGAGAAAGGAGTGCAGACATCCGAAGAATCAGGTAGGTGGCCCAAATAAAACAATGCTAAATCCACAAAGTCCATCCATGTGAAGCACCATGTGTCCCCATAGTGCAACAGAAACACATGTCCAGGAGAACGTCCACACACATCGTCCTGATAGCGCACGTTAAAACCCACAATAAATACATAAATAATTAAAAACCCCTAAAACACGCACTACACGTGCAGCAGGCACACCCTAACTGCAGGCTGCCAAACAACTGCACCCTCACTCCACACACAAATGGAAGCACCTCCAAGGCCCCGACCCAAATCACCCTCAGGTACCACCCCAATGCATGTGATACAATTCCATTCCAATTCCCACAGACCCACCAATAACCCTCGCCCTCCTTTACTCCACCACAGGGTCCGATCCAAACGACGAGCTGCAGGACACCCCTACCAGCACACCTGCAAAGAGGGCCAAGACCAACGGCCAAAGACCCTCCTCCTCAGCTGCACGCATCAAGACACGGCAGCAGCACAAATCAGGTGGCAGCACAGAGGAGGGAACATCAACAGGCACCCCAGCAGCCAGCATGCCCACACCACCACCACCACAGGTCCCCCCAACGGATGCCACAGAAGGCACTGCCTCCGGTGGCAGCAGCACCATAGGTGACACCCCATTGATGGCAGCATGCTCCGACACAGAAGACGGGGATGTCGAAGTCAGATCCATCCATGACCTGTCCCAATCCCCCTGTCTGTCCCATCCCGTACTACATGAGGATACCACGCAGGGGCACCCACAAGACGACGACTGGCCATCCCCCACAAGCCCTGTGGCAGGGCAACATGAGGACAACAGCCCCTCTGTGACACCCCCGCAAATGGCCATGGCCCAGCAGAGGCAACAGTCCCTCGACCAGTTAATAGTGCAACAGCAGCAACTGGCCACGCTCCTCAAGGACCATGCCGATGAATGTGGGGGCACTAAGGCAGACATAGAAACATCAACTGAGACACTTAGGGCAGAAATGGAGAGAGGTACAGAGACACTAAGGGCACAAATGGAGAGTAGCACCGAGAGCCTGAGAGTCCAAATGGAGAGAAGCACCGAGAGCCTGAGGGGGGAACTGCATGCGACGTCCAAAGACGTATGTGGTGAACTTGCCGCAGTGCGCCGTGTGCTCACTGAGCTCTCGCAGACCCTTAGGGACATGCATGGACGTGAGCAGGCAGAGACATCATCCGTTGCAAGTTCCGTCCAGGGCAGCCCCCAACGTAGATCTGGGAGGAACCTGCGCTCCACAGGCAGGGGTGCCCCTGATACCCGCAGAGGGGGCTTGCAATAGCGACTGCCCACTGACGATGAGCATCTTTGGACACTGGTGTTGGGGGGGGAGGTGGGAGGGTGGAGGGGGTGCGTTGGGCTCACTTGGGTGGCGGGTCGATAGGGTGTACAACATGATATCACATATGCCATAAAAAGTGCACGATCAACCAATGAGATGTGTGGACATTGATCTTTGTGTACTAGGCCATCATAGGCGTACAGTCCATATTGTGCATGTCCCAGACACACACAGTGCCACGAGTCCCGTGTCCATGTATCAGCCACCAGGCGTGAGTGCTAGAAGCATACATCAATGAGATGCTGACGAATTTCACGGGCCTCCTGTGCCTCGCGGACTCCTTGAGGTGCTGCCACATCCCCACCCTCATCATGACCATCATCAGGTGCTTGCAGTTCTGCGTCAGGGGGCATGGGCACATTTCTACGTACGCACATGTTGTGGAGCATGACACATGCCATCACCATCTTTGCAACCTTCTCATGGCGGTACAGGAGTGCCCCGCCAGACCTGCTGAGGCAGCGGAAATGACCCTTCAGTAGGCCGAATGCCTGTTCAATGACTACACGGGTACGTGAGTGGGCATGGTTGTAGTCCTCCTCATGCTGGTCCCGTGGGTTCCGGACTGGTGTGAGGAGCCATCTCTTCAGTGGATATCCGGCATCACCTGTATGTGGACGATAAACGAATTATGTGGAAAGCCATTGCTACGTACGCACCCCCCCCCCTTCCTGCCAGGTCATTGCCGAATCACATACCCCACATCATCATGCATGAAATGAGACTCACCGAGTAGCCAGGATCTGTTCCCTGCGTGTCGCTCCATGTAGCGTGGTATCGTAGAGTTCCTCAAGACCATAGAATCATGGGTTGATCCAGGGAATCGGGCACAACAATGTGTAATGATCCTGTTGGAGTCACACACCATTTGTACATTCAGAGAATGAAATTGTTTTCGGTTGCGGTACTGGGCCTCCATGGCATGTGGGACGACCAATTCCACATGGGTGCAGTCGATGGCACCAATGCAACCCGGTATGCCGGCAAGTGCATGGAATCCCACTTTCGTGTTGGTAATTTCCAGCTCCGAGCGTGGTAGGGAGATGTAGTCGTCTGCGTGCTGCAGGAGGGCATCGAGCACTTGCAATAGTGTCCGTGAGAACAGTGGCTGAGAAATGCCATGCAACTGTCCGACTGTGTGCTGGTAGGTGCCTGTGGCCAGGAAGTGGAGTACAGACACCACCTTCAGTAGGGGTGGGATGGCGGTTGGGCTATCTATCATGCTGACAAGGTCAGCCTGTGTCATGTCCACAATGGCGGCTATGGTGTCCCGGTCCAGACGGTAGAGGGTGTGGATCTGCTCATCAGTGAGGTTGAACGGATGGGCTCGGAGGCGTGGGATTGCGGGCTGCCTGCGTGGTGGTAGTGGCTGTGCTGGCGGCCCTTGCTGGCCCTGCCTTGGCCTCCTCCTCCTCCTGCGTCTCCTCCGTGCGGCCGGTTGTAGTTGGTGTTCGTCTTCTTCTTGGAGTTGGAGTACTTGCAGTGCTATCAGGTCCCCCAGGGCCAACATCGCGAGTCCTGCCGGTAGCATTTCGGTGTGGTTGTGGGAGGAGACTGGCTGTGCAATTTATGTGTTTCCAGGCTGAATGGCCTCCACCTGTGGTGATTCATTCCACCTGTGCAAACTGCTCTCCCCTTTGGCCGAGCGCGTCCCGCGCACAACGCTGCAATTCGTGGAATGGCATCTTGCTATTGCAATCTTGTATTTGTACCCGATGGCCGTGTAACATTGGTTGATATGTTCATTCTGCTGTGGTCCCATTGTTTCACATACTATCTGTGCAGTCGCGAACAGAGTTGTGAAGGGTCAGTGGAACGTAGTACTCGAGTAACGGTGGGCCCTCATTCATCACTGTACCGAGTTGCAACGACGGGCGGGGCGTCCCATTCGTGGGTGAAGGCAGTTGCCATTTTCACACACAGCCGCACTCGATGGATTAATTAGTGTTTTAAAACGGCCACAGATGCCTCTTCGACGTGATGTTGCAAATGAGGAATTCGAAGGGCGGCGCTTTCGGTTTTCAGCTAGCGGCGAGGAGATGCCCACAGGTCTGACTGCAAATATAACGTTCTATTGTTCAATGTCCTTGGGACAGGGGCCATGGCGAGAATGCTATGATTGATATGAATAGTATGGGATGCGCAATTGCGTAGTGGACGATAAGGCAGGACGTTCCCAAATACATGTTACTTCACTAGACTGGAATTACGGGCTGGGGCACTGTGGATTTTGCAGGCTGCATAACGCACAGACTCAATGGATATTTCTAATGTTATGTGAGTAAATATTCAGGCGTTTTCATTACGGGATGAGGGAATGATGAATGGATGCATGGGCAGGTGATTTGATACAGAGTTTGCCATGTACAGGGCTTCTTGGGATCTGTCCGCCCCCCCTGCGCTATGTGATGCAGGGCTGCCATAGTGGGACCATCGTCTATCTGGCCTTGTTGAGCCCTCCCTGTCTCGACGCGCCTTCAGACACTTGTGTCCATGCACGTTACCAATCCCATCTGAAGGATTCTGTTTTGACAGACGCATGCACAGGTACACTCGTTTGTGATGGTGTTTTCACCTCGATATAGATAGTTATGATTCGCAAGTGGTTTTGGGGTGGTGATGATCCTTTGGAGTGGGCTAACATGCATATGGCTGTGGATTTAGTGTGATCATTGAAGTGAGTTGTTCGAATGTAGTTCTGATGGCCATTCTATTCTTTTTCTTTTCTTTTGGTTGACAGGTATCTCCTCCCCTTTTGCCACTGCCATCTGTATGCCACTCCTGCAGATGGGTTTTACTCCCGACACCTGCTGCTTCGTGTTAATCAGTGGAGCAGCATTACGATCTTATGGGACGATCGCCAATGGGCCACATGCCCTTACGCAGTACTGGTGGCTCGGAGCAACATTTCGGCCTTTCAGCTGGACTAGTGCCTCCCCATTGGGACGGCCCTGCGGTTCTGTGCGCTTCCATGTTGCCTTTTCGTACGTGAATGTGGCTCTGTGTACCATGAGGGTACAGGGCGTCACACAAGTGGTGGCTGGTCATTTCTTGCGGATGCAGCCCACAATGGTGAAATGTGTTTTGGAGTTCATGGCCTGATGGCTGTATGGGCTTGGTGATATTGATGTGCATTAAAATTCTATTCTGATATGGGCCGTGTAGCGTTCTTCTTTGCAAGTGATGTGGCATATTCCTATTTGGGGAGCGATGTCTTGTGAGGGGATCTGCATTGGGTTCCAGCTTCGGAGTTTTGTTGCGTGGTCCTGTACTGGGCGCGTTTGCCTACGAAGCCCGTGAGGTCAGGGATGGGGGCTGCCAATACGACAGTTTGGATGTTGTCATGCTCAGGGGCGGGGGATTGGGTTTTGTGTGACAGATGCCGGTCAGCCAGGTGGACTGGTGGAATGTTGTGATTTTCTGAATGTTGCTGGTCACAGGTGCCTGTGTTTGCGTGCGTTTCTTGGTGGGGGACTGTGGTCATGTCCATTGGGATGGCTTCTGTATTCGTGCCATCTGTGCCCTGCAGCTCCCATTGGCCCCTCTTGAGGTTCATTTGTTCATTGGCATGCATGGGTGACTTGTGCATTTCACTGGTTGCATGTGGCTTCGTTGCACCTACGGGGAGTTGTACTTTGTGGGCAGGGAGCGGTGTACGGGCAGTCAGTGGGGCCGTTTACGGTTGATTCGCGATGCCGTACTTCTCACCATGGCGGAATGGTGCATTCCGCCATGCTTGATGGCGTTAGGTACATGTCCGCTAGGGTCGGAATTGGCGTACCGTTGCGCCATGGTGGTGTTTACGGTTTGGCATGGCGCGCGCGCGCGTGCTTGGTGCAGTTAGCGTTGGCGTTCACTACGGTGTCGCTAATGGCATCGTACTTTGCGGTGACGGGTCATAGTCGCACCGAGCGCTATTCGATGGCGGTATTGCATTTCCGCCATCGTTTTCCGATTTCCGCCAGGGTCGTAATGAGGGCCAATGTGTCCTGCAGAAGAAAATGAAATCTTGAATCTGAGAAATATCTGGACCCTTTTTAAAAATAATCCCCTCTCTTCAATTAGTAACATCGAAGGACAGTGAATTAGTATAATTTGTGGATGATCGGAGTTCTGATATTGTGGAAATAAACGTAACTTCTATGATTGTTAGTGATATCTCAATCTCAGCTTCCAACAACCTATGACAAAGAGGTTACGACTTGAGGAGACCAAGAGACTTAAGCCTGAATACCATGCTTAGTTCTGAGACTGAACAGTTCACAAATCAATCCCTCTTTTTCCCCATAAAAATTTCTTGTGAACAGGGCACACATTCATGTTGTAAGTTTGTTCTATTGGATCCTCGTTTAAATCAGGTGCCTTTTAGCAAACAGTGGCTTGGCTCACTGGAGCACTTAACTCATGTTTTTAGTGTCTTTCACATTATGGGTAGTTTTATGGAATTCGAGAGGCCATCATCACATCTTAAATGATCCTTGTGTTATTTATATATTTCTTTTGAAACAGCTGTACATAAAACAAAATTTAAAATTATGATAAGCAAACTGATTTAATTACCTCACAAGGATGAAAGGCTGAGGTGGCCTTGCCAAGATTAGTACTTGTGACCTGCAGATCACAGACCGATCCCTGCAGCGATTGCTTAATCAGCTGAGCTATCTTAATCCTGGAGGTGAAGTAGCCCTGATCTTTTACAGAATGGGTCCCTGCTTCTGTTATTCCCACACAGGCCTACTCCTTCTTTGAATGCCTGGTATTCAGGCTCTCTATCTCTCCTGGCCTCTCTCTAACTGTGGCCACTATTTACAGGCCACCTGGCCAGATCGCCGTCTTCCTCTCAGATGGGCTGACCTCTACTCTTCTCTCTGTGTCTCTACCTCTCAACTTCTCCTACTCTGAGACTTCAACATCCACTGGGATGCTTCCGCTCCCTCCTCGGGGCTCTTCCGCAATCTCTCCAACACTCTCTCTCTTTCTATTCTACCCTTCTGCCCAACACTCTCTGCCGGGTACACCTTGGATGTTCTCATCTCTTCTGACATCCACCTACCTAACCCTCTCACCACTCCTCTCTCTTAAATTGACCACTTTCTGCTCTCCTCCCACCTGACGTTCTCTGTCCCCAAGCTAAAGCCTACCCCAGCACTGCCACCAACGTTCTTGATCATCCGGTCCATGAAGCGTGTGTCAGCGGAGGACTTTGCTGCTACTTTCTCCCCTCCTACTACTCCTGCAGCTGGCTCACACTCTGATACAGCCCTCGGTAGCCTGCATCTTTCTATCTCTAACACTCTTGATGTCCATGCCCCTGTCATTAGAATACGTCTGAAGCCACATCCTCTGACAAACTGGCCTGTCGCCTGCTTCAAAGGAAATTCCGACTCTCTGCCCTGTATAAGAAGTGAGCCCATATCTAAGCCTGCATCTCTGCGGCCTCTAAAAACACGGCTGGACTCTAACAACATGGCCTAAATCTGCAAAGAGCTTGCCAATCCTGTTGCAGTCTCCATATATCCTGTCCCCTCCCAGGCCCTATGCACGGCTCTGGCTTCTCAGTTCACCTCTAAAATTCAGGACAGCTTGACTTCTCTCTCCTCTTCCTCTCCCTCTATCCCTCCTAGCCTCCTTGTGGCTGCCTCTCCCTCTCCTCCTCCTTTCTCCTCCTTTTCTGGGATCACTCCTGATGACGTTTCTAGACAAGTTCGATCTTTGAAAGTCTCATCCAAGCAGGTGCTCTCTCTCCTGCTCCTCCAGAACGATCATGGACCAAATTGACACCCTTGATCCAGCCTTGGCTGATTCCTGAAATCACTCTTTTGCCACTGGAACCTTCATTTCTCCCTTTTAGCACTCCCTTGTACACCTCCTCCTGAATAAACCTTCTGCAGATCCTTCCTGTCCAGCAAAATACCACCTGATCTCAATCACTCCTTTCCTGGGCAAACACTTGGAAAAGCTGGCCAACTCCCAGCTTACTCTCCACACTGAATCTGTTGGTTATCTCCATGGCCACCAGTCTGATTTCAGAGCAGCCAGAGGAACGTAAAATGCTCTTCTGAACACCCATGGAGATCTGCTCACTAATCTTGACTCTAGCCTTCCTTCTGTTCTCATCCTCCTTGATCTTTCCTCCGCTTTTGAAACGGTTAATCATGCCATCCTGTTCAATCGTCTCCATGAGAACCTGGGCATCATGGGTCAGGCCCTAGCATGGTTGATCTCCTTCCTCCTGCACCGTCCTTCTCAGGTCGAACTAGGATCCTATCTCTCCACCACCTCTCTCACCACATGTGTTGTTCCCCAGGACTCCAACCTCTCACGCCGGCTTTTCAACATCTACGTGGCCTTTTTGGCCCGCCTCATCTCTGCATTCTCCTCTAACTTTCAGTGTTGTGCAGATGACACTCAGCTCTCCTTCGGGCTGCCCTCTGCCTCCTCTCTTCTCTCGCACCTTCAACAATCTCTGCCTCTATGCCAGGAAGATCGAGATCCTCCGCACTAGAACCCCTGAACCGGCTTTCCCTCTTTCATGCTGGCTGCCCTCCTTGGGCCTTCTCCCTGTGCCTTCCTGTGAGACAAAAACCCTTGGGGTCATCTTCGGCTTCACTCTCTCCTTCTCTCCTCACATCACAGACCTCTCCAAGAAGTTCCACTATCAGCTTCACCCCCTCAGAGGTATTCTTCCTTTTCTCACTTTCCCCCAGAAACTCAACGTCTCCAGAGCCCTATCTAGGCTGGACTACTGCAACAGCCTCAACTTACCTTCCTCTTCTATCTTCCTTCTGCAACTAACCAGAACAGGACTGCAAGACTTGTCTTTGGCCTCAAACCTAGGTATCATATCTCCCCAGCCCTGAAATCCCTCTGCTCCCGGTGGCTGCAAGGATCAAGTTCAAGACCCTATGCACTGACAACAAATCTTTCTGGGGTCGGTGCCTGCACAACATCCATTTCTCTCTTCCTAAAAATCTTCCTTCTTGAGCCCTTCGCTCAGCTACCTCCAATCCAACTCTCTGATGGTTACACGCCTCTCCAGGCAGAGACGGCCTCCTTGCACTACACAGAGCCTGCTCCCCTGGCTGCACTTATTCAGAACAATGCTGCCCTGATTGCACTACGCCCTCTCCCTGCCCTGGCACTTCTTCCCCGCCCCCCGGCACTTGCACAACCTGAATGACACAAGGCCTAGTAAGACTCTTTGTTTCTCCCTCCCTTTGTCTCCCTACCTTGTCTTGTCGCGCCCAGAAAAACTTGCTTACAGACACCGAATAAAAAATCTCTTCAAAGCAGCCTGAGGAATAGGGTAGGAAGCTCAGAGTATGCTCCCAGCGAAAGAAGGTCTGCGAGAGAACAGAGTGCAGACCCTAATACAGCATTTTATTTTTCATCCCTCCGTGTTATTCACCCAGAAGTAGTTTCATCATCCCTGAACTTTGATAGACAGCAGGTAACATCAGAAGATTAAACTAAAGGCATCAGTAATTGCGATCTGTCATGGCTATCTTTCCTCGTTTCCAGGAGTGGATATCTTGGAAGTTTTTCATTTAGGGTTTCATGTACTTTGTTGGGTGGGTGAGAGGGCATCAGGAAATATTACAATGGGCAGTGAGTATTGCAACCAGATAAAGTGCATCACTCAGGGTCTTGAGCATGGGCAACTAATGATTGTCTGCCAGTCGGACCAGATTGTTTACAGAGATAGAGGAAAGAGTGAGCTCCCCTGCACTGCAGGGGGCAATACCCAAAATAGCCACCGGTGAAAACACCATGACTCATTCCTGCTTTTTCAGGACAATTTTCCTGATGGTATCTCAAATGTATTTTTCCAGTTAAACAGTAAATGTGCAGGAAGGGAACCCCCACCAATGCCAAAGCGGGAGCACACTGATGGGGGTTTTGGTTCCTTCGTCTGATGTTATGGACACAGTTATTCAGTTTTCTGTAATCTGAGAGCCAAGCAACAACAATATATCTTTACATTCTGATAAATGAGATTTGTGAACTGTAATGTTTGCTGATTCATAATTACTGTGATCAATACCATTCGTTGCATTTGGAGATAAATGCAACAGCCTATTATAGAAGCCCCTATGTCAGCTGAAGCTACTGCCCAGGAATGTCCTTTAAAGTAATATCCTGCCAGCTGTGAAGTGCCTGCACATACGATATGTTCTACAATCTCTACTGTTGACTACACATCAAGCCTCCCATCAAGCAGAGAGCCCATATTTATCCATCCATCTGGAGCATGCGCAAAACCCCCACTTATTTGTATAGGGAAAGTGACTCTCATGTAGGTCTTTTTGGGAGCTGGTAGCCTCTAAGGACTAGCCTTCCACAAGTAGTAGTGAGTGGGCACCAAGCGATGGTCCTCTTCAGCTGGTAGATGAAACCAACCCATCCCTCCTGGGGACATCAGCAGATCATATACCATGGCAAATGCTTCCAGGTGCAATCTCTGAGCACAAGACAGAAGCAGGAGGTTGATGAAAAAAACATTCCCAAATAGGGGCTAACAGAAAGTCTTTGGCCGACTCTAACTTTCGTCTGAGAAAATGTGTGATCCACAGGGGGAAAATCCCTTAGGCTCCAGACAGGGAAGTGGCTGTGGGCATCCCACAGCAGCCCAAAAATGATAAGGCACTTTCTTTTTTGGGGCCACCTGATGGCGAACTGGATCCACCTTATGGAAGAGCATCAACCAGGTGGATCCTTGTCAGCATGCTCAACACGCCATTGGTCTGTGGGAGCAAATATGTTTTCAGAACTTCCACTTGACATGAGTGTATTGCTCCAAGTCATCTGAAGATTTTCTTCTGTTTCTCTTTGACCTTCTTTAAAATTCTTCTACTTTCTCTACCTTCAGCCTATGTCCTCATGTCTGTTTTTATTCTCTAGTGTTCCTAAAAATGTGGGTATGTTTTTCCTCTGGTTACTCTGACGTCCTTTATTTTCTTTCGCAATCATTTTCTTCTGTCCCTGATGTTTGCTCATATACTATTATTTATTGTTTATTTGTACAGCGCTTATACACAGGTGAAGAGCTTCAAAGTGCTTCAAAGAGGTAGTAATACTACTAGCTAATAAATGAACACATGCACTGTACACGGACATCTACTGTATTATATAGAAAGGAGAGATGCCATAGGCAGTTTTAAGCAAAGTGAGGTAAAAGTGGCTCAACCCTAAACAGTATCTACATGATACCAGAGTCCTATGTTTGCTGCAATCAAATACAACATATTTGATGATATCATTGTTCCCTTAGCCCACACTAATGCCTTCAGAATTAGCCCTTCGGTGTGTGTGTCGCACCACCCAATGGTACTATTTAAGCAATAATGCCAGAGGTGGTGGAGACACTGTCTGGAAATGTACTTTTCCCCTCCCCCTCTTCCCATGCACTTGCGCATTCTCAATGTTACTGGGCCTAGTAAAATCGCTTGTTTTGTTCTCCCCTGTTCCCTTCCCTTGCCTTGTCGGGCTCTGAAACACGTGTGTACAAGCGCGATAGAAATTAAATATCAATTCAATTCAAGTGCAGGACTGATTGTGACCCCCTGGAACCATTAGCAGGTCATAATTCCCCCCACCATGGGGTCACAGCTATTAGCACCCTGATGCTAATAGCTTTTATGCAAAGTTGTGAAACAGCACTGCAGCCATTTGATGTGTTTTAAAACAAATAGAGAAAATGGCTGCCATGGAAAAAGGGAGAAGGTAACTACTCATGGCCCCTTCTCCCTTTCCATGATGACCATTAACGTGCGAGTGAAGAGGGGGGCCGGCAGGGTATGTGGTGATCACGGCCCTCGGGAGGGGCTAGAAGAAGGTAACTGGATATGTGGGAGGGGGTTGAGGGTGTGTTGGCCATGGGGAAATGTCACAAAAGTGGATAGAGGCAATCCATTCTGAAGAGCATGTGCCAGAGCTCACCCAAGTGGGTGTATGTTCATAAGCAGAAAATGGACCTGCAAAGGTGCAGAAGTTCCTTAAAACAGAACACAGAAAATGCATTTTAGCAATAAACTCGAAACTGTAAAATGAAACATGATGCAGGACGAGGGGTAGATAGAGGTTGTGGTAAAGACTAAAGGGGAGTTGGGTAGGACATGGGAAGAACCCATCCAAATGCAAAGAACTTTACATTAATTCACTGAATCCCTATTCAATGAATCACCATCATTCCGATTCTGGGTGTTCAGAATGGTGGCTTATTAGTGTTTGAAGTAGACCGTATTCAGTCAACAGGCTGCGGAAGGTTTCCCAGGATCGGTCAGTTTCTGGGTTCAAGCAAAGTGTGATTCTGGAGTGCTTATATATCCATTTCCTGTATTATTGCTGGGGAAGGACTAGTCACGCAGGAGACATTTGCTGGCGACAATGCAAGATGCATACCACGGCTCAGGGGTCTGGTGAAGAGGGACGGGTATGGAGGGTTGGGCACAAGACCCACAGCCAATTAAATGTATGATGGGTAAAATACACTATGGAAAAGCAAAGGTAGACTGTTCAGTAATGGGTGGTGAATGGGAATATGCAGGATCAAACCCCCCTTTTAAAAAAACAAGAAGCAGCAAATGATTTAGTTGGGGATAATGGTGCACGGATTTTTAGAAGAGTAGAATACGTATAGATCGGACAAAATGCATTGTGTATATTCAAGACAATCAAACATGTGGATGCACCAACGTCTGTGTGTGTTTCTCTCTGTGTCTGTTTTACACACACACACACACACACAAATGCACCCCCATGCACTTGCGCACAAACGCAAACACGAGAAGGCGTGTTTCTCTGGAAATCTTTCTACGGTTGGGATGCTCTGGTTTACACTTCACATCCCACCTGGTGGTTAATAGGGGCATTTAAAGGATTTTAAAATGTAATGCAATCAGTAGGGAGTAGTAGCACACTTGAATTAACAAATTGAGGCCTTTATAATCCTTAAATTCTTTACACATTTAAAATGAAGAAATTACCAGCATAATCAATAATCTGCTTTGCAAAGCAGGCATACCATGCAGATTTTGGAAAAGGCGTGTCATACCAGCATCACATTGGTGCACTCTGACGTCAATTTAACGTAAGGCTTGAGGACATCATAGTGAAATGCTGGAGTCAGTAGCCGGCGATGCTGAAACCATTTCTGCCCGGATAGGATCAAGAGACCTTTCCCTGGTGGAAGCAAGAACAGTGACTCATCAAGGTCAGCCTATCCTCCTCATCTTATTGGTTTGCCAGATTGCTAAAACGTGGCTTTTTACTTGTACTGTAACTCTATTTGATTGGATTATTTTTCAACCATTTTTGTACTGGAAGATCCAATCAAACTCTATTTGATTGAATTATTTTTCAACCATTTCTGTACTGGAAGATCGATTTATTCAAAATATGCTATACATACCAATCCACGGAGTAACAAAATTGACGCCAAGGTCAGCCTTTGGATCTACAGAGAGTAGAAAAAAGCAACTGTGAGGATTGACATCCGCATGTTGACCTGAAAAATGACTTACTTATTTGAAATCCATTCAATTCAATCATACTTTAGTTCATCTCAACCAAGCATAAAAGTAGCACATAGATGTCAGTCAGCACACAAAAGATCAAACATTTATGTTCACAAAATTAATTACAAAAACAGTTATATCTCCTTTAGATACTAAAAACAATATCATAATTTCATATTTATGGGTTGCCACTGTCCGACTTGTCTATCCATCAATACAGTAAGATCAAATATACTATATTTCCTAAAGTTAGCAAAGCTGTCTTGTTTAATACCAATGACAAATTGTTTTAAAACAGTAATTCACATACTTTTTTAAAATCTATTTCTCCTGTGCCAAGAAAACCATCTTATAATCTAAAATCGTACGTGACGATTTTGTGTAACTTTTTTATGGAATGGTTTTTGTAACGCTTTAAATTGGGGTCAACGTATGTCCTACAGACATGGGTCTGGTTTCATTCCATTCCAAATGTAGCCCACTTTAATGGTATACTGTTCAAATCTGCAATTCTTAAGGCGTTTGAAGTTTATTCACTGATGAAGTTGTGCATAAGTGGTACTCAGACCTTCTAGACATGTCCATCTGTCCTCTGATTCATCTTCCACAAAGAGAGATCTTCTCTCGCGAGAGGAGGGTCAGGTTCTCCATCCAGATATCAGGACTCTCAGCCTTCATGCATGGTTTCTGAAAGGCTGAGGTACAAAGATTGGGACCTCCCGGATGACGTAATGGAGGTGTTGCTTTCGGCCAGAAGACCAGCAACCAAATCACTATACTGCTGCTGTTGGAACAAATTCTGTAGCTGTTATCTTTCCTTTCACACCTAGCAAATTTAGGACTCCAGATCTGCACAGTCCAGGGTTACCTAGCAGCGCTGTCCATTTTTAAACGCACTGCTGTGGAACTCTCATACTTCCGAATACCCTTGGTTATTCAATTTTTGAAAGGGTTGACCAATGTTTACCCCCCAACTCCATTCCAAGTCCCCCTGTGGGACCTTAACTTAGTCTTGACATTTCTAATGGGTACTCCTTTTTAACCCCTTCATTCCTGCCCATTGAGATTCCTTTATCCTGAAAACCCCCTCACACTGTCTTTCATAACGACAAAATTGTTCTTCAGGTGAAGCCAAATTTCCTCCCAAAGGTTGTGCCAGAATTTCATATTACACAAAAGATAACCTTACCTTCATTTTACCCTTCTCCTCATCCGGGGAAAGAGGAAGAAAGGCTGAAGAGACTTGACCCAAAGAGTGCTTTGAGTTTCTACATCAGCAGACTTGCAAAAGATAGGCAAACAGACCAAATTTTTGTGGGATACACAGGGCATAAGCAGGGACTAGCCATCACTAAACAAACCATTTCGAGATGGATAATTCTAACTATCCTAGAATGCTATAAACTGGCAGGGAAAGACCCTCCTCGACACCTGAGGGCTCATTCAACCAGGGGTATCGCAGCTTCGTCAGCTCTCCAGAGTGGAGTTCCAATAAAAGACATCTGTGAAGCTGCCACATAGTCGTCTGCACACACCTTCACTAGATTCTATAGTTTAGACTCATCTTCTAGCCAGGAGACCAAATTTGGGAAAGCTGTATTGCAATCTGTGCATTGTAAAAACATACACATTTTTACTCCCTCCTCCTGCACATATTACTGCTTTGGGAGACTATCAACGATAAGGAATACGTGGAAGGAGACAATTCATTCGAAGAACAAGTTACTTACTAACTGTAACGTTCTTTCAACTGGATGTTCCTCCCACGTATTCCTTACCCCTCCCATCCTTCCCTGCAGTAAAACGTCCCTTATAGTTGCAGTCTGTGCTCCCTAAAGGGTAGTAACTGTCTCATTCTGCACAATACCTATACAAAAAGGAACTGAGCAACGGACGCTGCGCGTGACTATTTATACCAGTGATGAGGTTGAAGTCGAGACGGAGGCCTTCGAGGGACATCGACTCGACAGTCATCAAGGCGCAGCGCCCTCTACTGAAAAGTTGGGAATATCAAACATAAGGAATACGTGGGAGGAACATCCAGTCGAAAAAACAGTTGGTAAGTAACTTGTTCTTCTCCTGTGCCAAGCAATTTACCCTATATATAAAACGATGTCGTGTAACATTTTTATGTAACGATTTTTGTAACACTTTAAATTGGGGTCATCGTATGTCATACAGACATGGGTCTGGCGTCATTCCGTTCCAAATTTAGCCCACCCACTTTAATGGTATACAGTCCAAACTGCAATTCCTAAGACATTTGATGTCTATTCACTGGAGTTCATTCACTGATGAAGTTGTGTATAATTGACTATTTAGTGTAACGTTTCACATGAGTCTGGTGTCATTTCGTTCCACATGCATCCAACTTTAATGGTATACTGTCCAAAGGCATTTGAAGTTTATTACCTGATATTAACTGATGAAGTTGTGTGATGAACTTGTGTAAGTGACGGTACCGTAATGCTTTGAATTTGGGTCATTGTATGCCCTAATGATATGGGTCTGCTGTCATTCCGTCCAACATTTCTCCAACTTTGCTGGTAAATTGTCCAACTTTTCAATTCCCCAAAGGGGGATGAGGGTGTGAACAAAGGGAGCCTTTGGTTTGGTGGAGCATCCCTACAAGCGGCCAAGCCGTTCAGTTCAATGCGCTGCAGTTGCCAGGGGGTTTGGGCAGAGCCCCCGAGGTTTGGCGCCAAAAGCACCAGTTGGGCAGAGCCCCCCTAGTTAAACAATATAAGAGTACTACCTAAGGGTTTTTCAAGATGCAAACCCTGTAAATCAGGGGAATCAATTCCAATGTTATAATATATGCATTTAACTTGGTGCTCACCAATAAACATGATCCCCCACTCAACCTCTTTTTCCCATTGATTGAGTAGCTGGAAATAATTTTTCGTGCTGGGGATTCTTGGGAATAGACAATATCAAACGTTCTAATTAAGTTAATCCATTCTAGTTATTTTAAGACTTTTGTCAGCCTAGCAATATTTAATTAAACCTATGCAACTACATCATAGGAGCATTTCACAAGTGGGTAAGGGACTGTTTGGAACGGTATTCCTATTATATGTTTATTCCCTGCTTCCTGAAGGCATGATGTGTGTCTGTAGGAGTGAGGTCATGAATGCAATGTCTGGAATGTGATTGGAATGCTGAGTGTATGAGTGCCCACCCAGGGCAGTTGGTAATGATGTAGCCCGGGTGTTGGAAGCCAGTGGGCTTCCCTAGTACTGTACCTCCTATCTCCTTGTGATGAAACCTGATTAAAGTAACCTGAGGATCACAGCTGGTTACCAGAGTATCTTTTATAAGTACCCTGACTACTGGTCATAACAGGGACCAATTGTAGGGTAGATGTCAATAAAGTGGGGCTCAAATTGTCAGTTGGCTGACTCAGTAGCAATAGTCCCATTTGCTAAATCAGTGGGTCTATTCTCATTTAGCCGACCTTTAATATCATTTGCAGCATGCAAGCCACCAAATAATGGTCTACCTCTCAGCACAATCGGTACCCAGTGATAATAACAAAAAGATGATAACATGTTTAACGAATCATTTGTACTGAAATATATACATTTTTACTTTATTTTATTACATATTTACAATTCTTTTTTAAAATATATGTATAGGGGGTGGGGTAAGGAGTTAAAATGCTTGGACAGGGGGTTGGAGTGGGGTTATAAACAAGGAGAAACAGGGGACTTGGGAGGAACCCCCCAATTAAAAAAAGTAATTGGTATTATTTTCGGTGAAAATGTTTTGTTAAACATGTTTTTGTTATTTATTGATTCGTTAATATCACAGTGAACCATCACAATCTACAACCCGGTTGCAGAAGAGTACACCCATCGATAGATAGTGAACTATTAACTATGTGATTATTAACAAAAGTAAATTTAATATAATCTTTGTCAACCACCCTGGGGTGTGCTTGGGTTGGGCTTCTTTAATGTCACCCCTGACATCCTTGATATTGTACACAATGTACACATGCATTCAGTAGGGTACTTTCCCTTCCGTCCTATTTTAAAAGTCACCTGCTCTCGCATAAAAAGCTAATTTTCTCATGTTATCTTTAAAAAACATGGCAACAGAAAAATAAAGATTTCTAGGCAAAAATAAGCTATTTGTGTCTATGCATGCACAAAACAATTACTGACATCCCTATTTTGAATAGTGGAGGCAGGCTTGGCAGTGTCTTGCTCACCACGTACAATAGCTAGCGCTACCTACATGTGGAATCTTATTCGTGAGGCATTCGGCTCTTTTAAGGACAAGAAATGCTGTGTTTTTGAGATGCCCCCATCCTACTGGATTGACTCAGACGTGAAACAAAGGGAAACCTGCAAAGAGTTAGAATTGGTTGATCGGGTTAAAACAGTGTTTGTAGTAATTATATAGTTACAACTGCAAGAAGATAATTTAAAACACCCCACCTGATGGTGTTACAAAATGGGCTTCATCACGAGTTGGGCGGTGTGATTAAAAATAGCGGCGGTAATAGCGTTACTGCTGCAATACCACACCACCCAACTATTAGTTGTGCAAAAAGTTTCAGGATTCACCTCCAGCTCTGAGTTGGAGGTAAATCCGCCAACTTTCTGCCCATTTTCGGCACACAATGTGGTGTAACTACCGTCGCATTAATTGCACCAAAAATGCACCATTGAGTCCAATGAACTCCAAAAACATGGGGATTTACACTGCGGTAAAACCGCTGGACCAAGTGGCGGTAACAGTAAATGCATTGGGCGGTATTCCAGTGGATTTACCACTGGGATAGCGCCCAACTCTTGATGAGGACTGATCTAAATAAAAATATTCCATGGACTACGGCTTGTTTCTTGATCTTAGGAGCTGTTTAATAAACACCACTTAGTAGACAATATAAGTACCATCAAAATGAAATCAAAATACAGCTCATATAACTGATCAAGTTATTTTAGCAGTTTGTAAGCCAAGGAAACACATTCTGTTTCCTTAGGTAAACTTCTAAACAATGGCCTGCAACTGTTTAACACTGTGGGAGGAAGTTAATAACCTGCCACTAGCATGTGCTTCTTCAGGGTCTAGTCCTCCCTCGGGGTTGCAAGATCATTTACCTTGGGAACAAACAATGGAGGCAACTGAATGGTCTGTAAATACCTCCTTTATTCTCAGTATCAAATAGGTTAACCTCAGTGTTTGAACTATTTGGATTCGGATGGTTTTCTTTGGTTCAGGAAAGTTTAGTTAATCAAACAAAGGTTAAAAGTCCACATCCCTCAGAGATCTCAGCATTCACTTGTGTATCATCTGCATATGATTCTAGCATTACAGGAAAGACATTAAAAGCAGGAAGAGTGGTATCAGGTGACAATTGGCAAGAGAAATGGGGACAGAGAAGACCCCTAGGTTACCCTGCAGGAGACCCCAATGAAGTGGAATATAATGAGCCCATCTGTACTTTTTGTGACCAGTACGACGAAAAAAGGGTTATATTAGTCATTTGTGGTATTGAATGGGTGGATAAGGGAGGGTAAAGTTTGATGAAGGGCAGCAAAATCAAAAGCAGCAGAAAGATCTAAAATGACAGTGAACATCAGGATTTAAATATCCACCATCATCCACCCAGCAGACTGTTTCTGTTCCATGGGCCAGTTGAAAGCCAGACTGAATAGGTGGTGAGGGGTTTGCAGTGATGGTGATCTAAATTGGATTGTGATTCCCCCCTCTACCTCTCCATTAGTTTAGAGACTGACAGAGGATTAGCGATGGATCTAAGATTTGCTGGCAGAGGTGGATCTAGGGAAAGCATTTTCAGTAGAGGTGATGTCACGCCAGATTTCAAGGAATAGGGCATAATACCAGCTGAGAAGCCAGCATCAATCAACTGTGTAATATATCTAGGAAAAGGGTAGTATATTAACACGGCAGCCAGCTTGGGATACTATCAGCCTCAGGGCTATAAGGCATTAACTGTTTATAAGACCCTCATAAGTGGAGGACACACTTGCAGAGAAGGTGAACATATCTGAAGTAGAAGGGCCAGGAGAAGAAACTCCAAAAATCTAAGGAAAGCAGTCTAGTCCTTTAAAGGTCACATAGAGCCCGAGTTCAGTTTTATTTAAGCAATAAGCCCTGAGACGCGGGGAGCAATACCGAATGCTGTAAAGCCCCGGGGCCCATAGTTACAGGCTTTTGATGAACTAAGATGGGTGGTATCCTCCCATCCGGTTTTGCAATGCCTGGATTTCTCCTGGCAATTTTATGTCCAGACTGAAGCTTCTGGATCTGATGTAGGGGCCTTATTGTCGCAGGGTAACACAGCAGACCTGAGAACTGTCGCTTTCATCAGTCGAAAATTGTTGCCTCATGAGCGTCAATATTTGATGAGTGAAAAAGAGTGCCTGGCCATCAAGTGGGCCATTGAGGCATTTTGTTACTATCTGCTTGGTCGGTCTTTCTCACTATTCACCGACCATCACTACTACAGTGGGTAGCCATCCAAAAGAATTCAAATCTGCAGGTCCTGAGATGGTTCCTTATGCTTCAGCCCTTTCAATGCCTTACCATTCACAAACAGGCTGCCTTCCAGATCATAGCAGATTATCTGTTGCGGACCTCTGATCTACCCGAACGGCTAGATCCTAGGGAAGGGGTTTGGGAGGCAGCAGAGTGCAACGGCGTTCTGCTTCAGTGATGACGACTCAGCATATTTGAAAGGAGGTATTGGGTGACAAGAATCCGAGATACCTCTGCAACAGGGCCTGTCTTGGACATTTGTCTATGGTTAAAACGGGCATCACAGGTGACCGTTGCTGACACAGGGATTGTGGCACCCAGGAGCAGGGGAAGTGGCAGCTCAGAACCTCGCCAGACAAAACAAATGTGTATTCCCCCAGACTACTCACCAGAGAAGAGGGTGCAGGAAGGCAGCCTGGAATTCAGGGGTCTGGAAAAGGCAGAAACGATGCAGACCACTCAGGCAATGGCAAAGGCAACATGGTGGCCTGCGATCCCGGTAAAAAAAGGGGTGAGGGCGGGACCTAACTGAGTGCAGAGGTAATTAGTCCTGAGAACGGGATACATGCTGATTCATGGGAGGGTCAGGAAACATGGATAAAAGCAGACAGAAGTGTTACATTGTGTCCTTTAGATTCTCTGAACTGCAGGAAGAAGAAGACAATCCCGAAGGACTTGAATACAGCTGAGCTGTCACGACCCTCTCCCAAAACCCCCTCTGGCAAACCCATTGGCCAGGTGGAGTCAGGACTCGGGCCTCTAGAGCCTGGCATCCTCTTCAAAAGCCCTCATGGGGCCAATCCTGGCTCCTATGGCGCCAGGCTCAGACACCATGAACAACAATGTGCTTGGGAACTACTTTATTGTATTGTCAGCCAACATGGAGGCATCCACATAGCTTGGTTACTAAGAACCAAGCTATGCGGTCTAGTGTTTTGGGTGTGGCAGGCCTGGAACTACTTTCCCTGGTACTTCTTTACCTGGGCTATATAAACCACACCCTGACTGCAGAACATGCTTCGTGTTACTTTGCAGCTTGCAACGTGACGCTCACTGTGTCCAGCTATTCCCTCGAACCTCGGAGAAGCAGAACCTGCAAGGAGACAAAAGGAACATCATTAGCAGCAGCATCTTCCCTGCAGTCGTCATCTTTAAACACTCGCAGCTACTGAGAACAGCTTCCTCGAATCTGCACACCTCCCGGACAGAATGACCTGAAAGAGGACGATAGAGGCAAGAGACATTTACAAATTACGAACTGCTCAAAAGGCTTACCTGGCTGGTTGCCTCTCAGCTGGCACCACTCCGGATATTCCACTCGCTCTGAAGAACACTGCGACCTACAAGGAAGGAAAACACAGGTTAGCAAAGGCAAGACTTCGCAGCACTGCGCATAGCGCTTAATTACCTCATCATAGCGCTCTTAATGCGCCCTCATTTACCAGCCGAGCTCAACCAAGCCAGTTCGCCGCGCTGAAGCTCCGCATACCTAAGGGAGAAAAAAGAGACATTTTAAACAAAGAAACGCATGCAGGATAGCAACAAAACTAAAGAACAGCAATAAGAGCTACCTGAACAATATCAAACGGGCTGGCGTCAGTGAAGTAACTGGACAGCACTCGCCCATGAGAGACAACGCGCCCCTGCAAAGAAGGCAGGACGGAGAGCACGCCTAATTCTACCACAAGGCAGAACCTTCCCCGCAGACCACTTCAGGGCAAAGCTGAGAAGCATACCAGCAAGTAACCCAGCTGGGTGGCGTCCCTGTTGATACCAGGTGAGCGTAACAGTACACGAAGCCTACCATAACAAATCCACCTGGGCGCCATGGAGACATCAGAAATGGACCAATTGGCCCAATTACTAGGAGAGCTTCGTGCTGAGGTTCAATCTGCCCGACAAGAGACTAATGCCCTCCGGAGAGACCTAATGGTGACCAAAGAACGCACTGAAGAGATTAGCAGGCAATACTTGCAATCACAGGCAGGACAGACGCCTCTACCTGGAAGCAATCCAACGATGCAAAACCCCGCCATTCCACCAACTCCGGTACAGATCACGTTACCTGGAACAGTGCCCCTGGCACCACCAGAAAGGTTCTCAGGTGACCCAAGGAAGTATGCAGCATTCATCAATCAGTGCCGCCTTCATTTTCTTTGTAGGTCTGGAGCATTTCCAAACGACCAAGCTCGGGTAGCTTTTGTCTTATCATACCTGAGTGGTAGTGCAGCAGATTGGTCGGTGCCATTGGTAACCCATGACGATCCTCTATTACATGACTTTGGGGGGTTCCAGAGAGAAATGGAACAACTTTTTGCTCGCCATACCCAGGAACAAGCAGTAGACAATGAACTCTTGTCCCTCCCACAGGGGAATCATGACTTGTTAACGTACATTGCTACCTTCAACAGACTGGTTGCGAAGCTAGGTGGCCAGAAAACAAAAGAACCACGTTATTCCATCGAGGCTTACGAGGCGAATTAAAGGACGTCTTAGCCCAGGTGGTCGATCCACCCAGAGACTGTGCAGAATTCATAAATCTGGTTGTGCAGCTAGACCACCGGTTGCAGGACCGAACGGCAGACCGGTCTAAGACGGACCCTCGGACCGTGTATGTTCGACCAAGAGAAAACACACCCCGTGTACCTGAAAATGCTGTAGAACCCCTGCAGATTGTAGGGATACGGCCTCCATTAACAAAACAAGAGCGGGACAAAAGAAGACAACAACAGCTTTGTTTGTATTGTGGGAAACCAGGACATTTCCTGAAGGACTGTCCAGTAAAACCCCCAAGAAGAACAGTCGGGGTCACAGAGAAGCATGAAGCTAAGGAATCGGGAAACTACCAAGTTCGACAAACGTAGAGGTCAGTTTGTCGAGTGAAAAGAAAGAGTTGCTGACCTCGCACTTTGCAATACCAGTGATCTTAATTAACCACCAACAGTCGTCAAGAATGCATGCCGTTGAAGCATACATCGATAGCGGAGCAGTTGGAAATTATATTGATCAAGAACTGGCAGCAGAGATGGGGCTTCCTTTGTGTTCTAAGCCAACTATGGACAAGGTAACCATAGTGGATGGGACAGAAATCGCTTCCGGACCAGTAACCCAGTCCACAGCCAGGGTAACCTTGCTGTGTTAGGACGGACATCGGGAGTCTATTTCATTCGATCTCATCAAGGCACCTCAGTTCAGGCTAATACTAGGGATGCCATGGTCAGTTGCTCACAACCCTTTGATAGACTGGCGGGCACGAAAATTAACCTTCCCCGGTGACTGCTCCCCTGCCTGCTATTACCAAGAGGAAAAACCCGACGTCTGTATCCCCATGACTCCCAGAGGGACAGTATCAACCCTGGTAGCAACTAATACCTTGCCAAGTGAATACCATGATTTCCAGGATATTTTCCGAAAGGACCAAGCCAAGACATAGCCGCCGCACAGGACCTATGACTGTCAGATCGACCTTGTTCCTGGTGCACAAATCCCTTGCAGCAGGATCTATGCTCTCACAGAACCAGAAAACCTTCATTTGAAATCCTATTTAGACCAGTACCTTGCAAACTCATTTATCCGTCCTTCGAAGTCCCCCGCAACCAGTCCTTTGTTCTTCGTACCGAAAAAGGAAGGAAACTTGAGAACATGTATTGACTACCACGCATTGAACCAGATCACTGTGAAGAATCGCTACCCCTTGCCACTTATCCCTGAGATGCTAGACCAAGTTAAAGATGCCCAGATTTATACCAAATTGGGCCTTCGAGGAGCGTACCACCTGGTCTGAGTCAGAAAAGGAGATTAATGGAAATCCGCCTTCCGTACTAAGTACGGCTTGTTTGAATATCAAGTCATGCCCTTCGGGTTATGCAACGCTCCTGCAGCATTCCAATATTTCATGAATGACATCTTAAGGGAGTTAATTGATGAGTGCGCCTTAGTGTACATAGACGACATCTTAGTATACTTAGCCTTGGAACAAGATCATGTCAAGCACGTTCGTTCAGTCCTTACCAAGCTCCGTCAACATTGCTTGCTTTCAAAGCTTGAAAAATGCTTTTTTCACGTCACCGAAGTAGAATTTCTTGGTTTTATCCTTACTCCAGGAGGCATCAGAATGTCCTGCACAAGGTAGATGCCATTCTGAAATGGCCTTCACCGACGTCTCTGAAAGGGGTACAAAACATGCTGGGCTTTGCGAACTTCTACCGCCGGTTCATCCCAGACTTCTCTCAGGTCGTGCACCCAATCACAGTACTATTACAAAAATAGCAGAAGCAGAAGCAGAAGAAGCAGAAGAAGCCTTAAAGGAACTTAAACAAAGGTTTACCTCCGCTCCAATCCTCCGAGATCCTCGTCCAGACCTCCCTTATGTTGTTGAAACTGATGCGTCCAGTCTCGCAATGGGGGCTGTCCTTTCACAGAGAGACCCGGAAACCGGCCAGCTACATCCTGTGGCCTTCTGGTCGAAAAAGTTCTCACCTCCAGAGATTAATTATGTCATCACGGACAAGGAACTCCTGGCTATCAAATCCGCATTTAAAGCCTGGAGGAACTACCTTCTGGGGGCCAGACACACCATTACAGTCATCACAGACCACCAAAACCTGCAATCTCTCAAAACAGCCAAGGCCCAGTTGTGGGATGTTTTTACCCATGCATCCGAGCCCTACCACAAAAACTGTGCCTTACTGGCATTGAAAACATCATGATGGCCAGAACTTCCCAGAAAATGCACAGGGAAATGCATGAAGAATAGGCTGCCACCCATTTTTGCCTATGTTGTGGGCACAGAAGGGCACTGCCTAAAACCACCATTGGGCTACACAGTAGCCTGAAACCATTGGGAATGGCAATGCTGATTGCCAAAAGCAACCCAGAACTGTGGGGAATTCATTTTCTTAATCCCAAAAATGGTTGCATTACCAGTACTCACCACTATCAGAAAGCCGGCGTTTTAAAACCACCAGACTTTTGTGTAAAACTGCACAAATGAAACAAAACCAGACCAAGGAAAGACTTGCTAAGAGGTGGATACAATGTAAAACTATATTCTGAAATGACTTGAAGGAAGTAATTATTTAATGTATATGTAAAAATTGTAAGTGATTTAAACTGGGAACAAAAAGTGACATTTAACTGAAACCTGGCTTAATGAAACTGAATTCTGCCTGGCAACTACCCCCGACAGGAGTTGAAACTGGATCAACAGATGTGTCTGCCAGGCCTGGCTACATCCTGAGGTCACATGGCCCTGTTGATTGAAAGGGGAGTGGCAGCTGGGGACTACAGGGAGTTGAACAAAGGCCTGTCCTGGACTCAGGCAAATGTTATATTGGGGGCGTCGTAAAAGTGGCTTCCTCTTAGGGGAAACTGGGAGGGGCAGTGCCTCTGCTAGCAGCTGAGCTTGGGGGAAGTGGATAAACCAGTTATTTCACCCTGTGATGTGGGAAGCCATACCCCTTTTTGACCAGGGCATAATTTTAAAAAGATAGATAACTCAAAGTGCGGACTTGTCAGAATTATATAAGTAATATCATTATTTTTGTGATTTTTCTGTGAACATTTTGAGATGCGTTAGGACCCTGTGGTGTATTCTAGGGGGTTGCTAGCGGAAAATAGGGTCTCACTCCAAATGTCTGCATGTTAAAAATCTGACACTTCATCAATTAATGTCCATACTCCTTGCGCACATGTGTGTAAATTTGGGTAAATGTCCGATATTGCAAAACCAGTTAAAAAGCACAAAATGTTGTCATTTTTGAATGCAAGCCCCCAGGAAGATCAGAGGCGGACAAGCATGGACCATAAGGAATATATAATGTGTACATGTAATTTCAACAAATTGTATATCTGGGGAGGATGTATTTGAATCAAATATAGATTTGTGGGCAAACTGACCAGGGGAGGATCCTCTGACCATAAAACCTACAGCATCACTCTGACTCACATTTCCTTCCCCCAATCAAGGGAGAGAGGAGGAATTGGCCAATGACAAGTAGAGAGGGGCAGGCTTAGCTAGGCCCAAGCACACACCCATTTTCAAAACACATAAAAAGAGACTGCTGGGACAGGTAGAGAGATTCAATTCCATTTGCTGCGGAGCATGCTGACCGACGACTTCACATCCAGAGATCCAGACTTCAAATCCATCAATCTCCAAAGACCAGAACTTTACTTCAGAACTTAAAGCAAGGGCCTAAACCCACAAACTGAGAACTCTTCTTGGCAGGCCTCAGCAACCTTAAAATCATTTGCGAACTATTCCACAGCCGGGCGAGCTGTGTGAATTCTTTTGCCAAGAACAATTGCCAGAGACCGGACCAGAGATCCAGAGTGACCCAGACCGCTGTTAGCAGAACCAGAGAGCTGACCCAGATCACTGTGAAGTGCCGAGACCAGAACCGGAGTCCAGTGCAAAACCTGACCAGATCCGTGGCGAGGCCTATTTCAAATTTATATTGTGAGCACCTAGGAGAACTGTGCAGAACCAATCTGTTAGTTAAAATAATCTAATCCAAACTATTTTAACCTAAGTAGAACAGCCTCCTAGAAATCGTGTCATCTGTCATTTGTAAAGCTGCACAACTGTCACAACTGTCACCTGTCAATTCTGAAGCTGCAAGCTGTCACCTGTCATTTTGAGTTTTACTTTAAATCCGAAAATATACCTTTATTTAATTGTCCGTATCTCTGGAACCGCTTGGGCTAGGAACGAAGCTTAGGATCTAAGCTTTCCAACAAGCCTAGAACCGACTTGCTACTCCTTATACTTTTGCCGCAATCACGATTCACGCACTCGCGAAATTTACCGCGATTTGCGATTTTGGCTCAATTTCTCCACTTGTCAAAATAGCAGCTCCATTCTTTCTTTTGTTAAAATCCGTTTGCAACTTGGTAACAACTCATAGAGCATTGCTAAAGTGAGCCCGAACTAATACCAACACGCATCTCCCACTCACCCTGAATCTCTAGAGGGAATTAAAATCAGTTGGCACATTTTCCCATCCATTGCCTTCACATTTAAAAAGCCTTTTGGACCTGTGTTTCAAACTCATACCGGTTTTCTCTAAGCTTGCTGGGGTGGGAACTGAATTTCGTATTGTTATTGATTGCATTCCTGAGAAATGTGTGTGTTACTTCCATCTCCTTCCATTTTTTACATTGCATAGGGGAGGGGGGTGAATTGCCAGAGAAAAAGTGATTATCTTATCTTTTGCTAAAATCATATCAAGTATTTCTGTACTGCATTTTATTCCTCATTGCTTTTCCCTTGAAATCATAAAAGTATTTTGCTACTTTATCCATCCTATACTAACTCCTCATTGATTATAAAGAAGTGTGCTAGTGTCAGATTACCCATTGTTGATTAACATTATATTTATAAGGGCGATATCGATTATTAATTTATTATAAAAGCGTGGTATCTATATTTTGTTTTATTTCTCAAATAAACCTTTTAAACTTGCAAAACAGAACTACTTCTTGGCTCAGTGGGGTCAGGGGGATTCTAAGAGAGGGGTGTTATATAGGGGTAGTCATCCAGAACTCATGAACTGGACATAAAGATATATCAATAAGGGTTTCCATTCAGTATCCCAGACTAGGCATTGACTTAGCTGTAGTGTTGAATTGAATCCTCTTAAACATTGGGGGCTCATAGCCGGGGATTCCGGATTAGATTCATCACTTGTGCAGATTAATACAGTGTGCTAACTGACAAGATACATACATCCGGTCGGATCACTACGCTGTGTTACGCTGTAAAGCACTCCTCAAAGGAACGCTCTAAGGAAACGGTCTGTTTTGCAAAAATAAAATACAAACTTCTGTAAATCAGGAAGGAACTCAAATTCCAGAATGACGACACTGGTAGACATCAAAATAGCCAGAGAGCACTTCTTTCATAAGCTGTATGTGAGAGGTGAGTGGACTCATCAGGACCAAACGGTCTGGTTGCAGGCAATCGCACAACAGGTCACTGAAACAGGGTCAGATATATGGGGAGATCAGGGTCCCCTACATGTGGCCCTGAGTGAACTATATATGGCCCCTAAAGCCAAAGATGAACATAATAGGATTGCCAGGATAGCGGCATATTTGTATCTATATATGGGAGCCATACAGGACAAATGTGCTGAAGGCCAAGATCTGGCAAATAGGCAACAGATGGCGTTAGAGAAGGCCCAATCTGATCTGGACTCTTCTGAGCAGAGGCTGCTCAGGAGCCAGGAGTCAGAAAAGGACAGCAGACAGTACATCACTAAAATAAAGGAGGATATGGATGTGCTGCAACAGGAAAAGGCGGACCAGGATACCAGATTTCTGGCCTTGCAGAAGGAGTACCAAGAAGGTTTGGACTCCCTACTGCAGAGCCATAAAAAGCTGGAGAAACAATTAGATTTCAATAGGGCATGTGCCGAGCAGGTAGTCACCCTGCAAAGCCACCTAGATAGGGAGAAGGCAGAGAGCAAAAACTGATTTTGAAAGACCTGGATACCCAGGCAGAGTTTGACCAGGAGCGCCAGAAAGCTGGTGCCTTCCAAAGGCAAAGGGACGACCTGGCGGCACAGATGCAGGCTCTTAGTCAGGAAAGGGATACCTTAGGCCAGGAAGTCTGCCACTTAAAAAGGAAAATGGAAGAAAATCACCTGGCCCTCCAGGGACTGGGTGACCTCCAAAAAGAACACCAGAACTTGTTAGAGCACACCAGGAGGGTGGAGGATGCTCTGGCAAGAAAGGAGCAGGCCAATAGGGACACAGCTCAGGAGGTAACCCTCCTGCAGCAGAGACTGGCCCAGTACTCCAGGACCAATCAGGAGGCACAGAGAGAAAATGAGGCTCTCCGTCAGCACAATGATAGGCTCCAGCAACAGGTAGCGATGCAGGAGAGACTGATAGAGTCTAGTAAGGCCTTAACTGAGGAACTGAAAGCGCAGGCTCTTGCATTGCAACCGGGAGGAGGGGCTGATAGAAACGAGGTGCTCAAGGAAAGGGAAACGCCTGAGCATAACCTCAGGAGCCCTGGTACCAGAGGCCTTCATCTCTCCCAGTCCCTGGACTCTGCCACCCCCATGTCCCCTCGCGCACATGAGCCCAGGGCCACGGAGACGGCAGATTACTATCCAGCTAGAAGTATGGGGCTCATAGGCCAGTACCTCCCAGGAATGGATGGGCGGGCATCCGGGTATGGGCACCCAAGCACAGTGCAATTTAGTGGGGAACCCCAGGAGAGTAGGCCCATTAAGGGCATCCTGAAAACTTCTGCCCAGTTAGGTCAGTGAGGGGGGTACCCATCAAATCCTGGCAGCAAGGAGGGATCTGAAGACTCCTCTGAGCTTTACAGGACACAGGAGACCAGGTCCCCACATTCTGCCAGCCATTCCCAGGCTCGCAGAATCCAGGAAAACCTGGAAGATCAGACGGGCACCGCTGGGAGCAGCGCTTTTGAGTCGGAGGATGAATGGACCAGGGTTACCCGAACCAAAAAGGCCAATAAGGCAAAAAGGGCCTTGCTTAAGGACCCATTGAAACAAATAAAGGCAATAAGGAGTGTCATCACGCCTTATCATAAGAACGCCAAGTATTCTGTTTGGGAACACTTGGAGCTCTATGAGCAAATGGTGGAGACTTTCCATTTGAAGGACAGCCAAAGCTGTATTCAATATGTAAAGTGGAACTTCTCACCAGAATACTCCAGTTTCTTTGCCTGTGTCCATGTAAAGTGGAACTTCTCACCAGAATACTCCAGTTTCTTTGCGGGGCTGGAGGATCAAAACCATTCAAGGTGGTCCACATACAGGGCGGCCATCTTGAAACATTTTTCTGTGCACAGAAATCCTCAAGAGGCTCGCAAGGGAGCCTACAATTTGCAATGTGGGGAGGATCAGGCCCCACAAGAGTTTGTGCAAGAATTAAAGCGTGCTTTTGCGCAGACCACCAGAAGGGTACGCACGGATAGCAGAGAATTTATCAATATGTTTTTCCATGGCTTACCCAAATACATAATGACCCAGCTCGTGAGAGATTTTCATGAGAAAAGATCTTTAGACTGGGTCATTGAACAGGCTACCCGGATCTATGAGGTGCAGAAGCCTATCGAAAATAAAAATAACGTGCCGAAAAACCCCAAAACCAACAGCACCCCTGCTGCTGCCAAGGTGGCAGAGGTAAAGGTTGCCCCCGTTTTAGATTTGGAGATGAGGCTGCCTAAAAACCTGCCTGCACCAAATAATTCACAGCCCAGAAGGCCCTCGGGCCAGTCACAGACAGGGAATCGAGGAGGTAGTCCCACAAATGGGGTCCCCCGCCCCCTGACTATGTAAATCCCCACTACAAGGGAAACCGACCAATCCTGGGTTATGTGTGGACTCCTCCAGCCCAAGGGGGGGATCCAGCCAAGCACCTGACCCGGGGAACTTCCCTCCTTACTTCCCACAGAAGGGCAGAAATTCTCCAAATCCTGGGCAGAACTTTTTCCCCAGGTATCCGCCCAATTTCCAGTCCCAAAATCCTCCATCCTTCTTTCCCCAATTCCCTGAGCCCAGACAACCTAATCCGGGAAAGGGGAGGCCAAGGGTGGAAGGGTACCAAAATCTTCCCAACCAGGGGTACTACCAGAGAAGGGATAGCTACCCTTCCCGGGATCAGCCAAGGGGAGAAAATAGAGCCCTGTATCAGCCTGAGCGGGTTTCACAACTTGAGCGCCGGGTCCAAAATATGGCACGAGATCTGGGTCACATACTGAGGGCTCAACAGAACCCTCAGATGATCATGCCACCACAGAATGCCCCAAACTCTGGACCTGGTGCTCCAGAACAATGACGGGGGCAGCACCCCGATAACCCACCGGTTCCCAGGGAGGAGGCACAAGGGGAAGGGGGGTGTAAAGCCTTGGAGGAAGCCTCCTTACCAACTTGTAAACAGCCCCTGGAAAACCAGGAACCGGAAACAAAATCTCCTGCCCCTGAAAGCCTGCCTCCCAAGGAGCAGAGGGGGGGTAGGAGAAACAAAGGACCCAAACAGACCCACTTTGTGGAGGAGGTACAGGTCTTCCAATTTGAGGGAGAGGGATCCTCAGAAGATCCTGGGAAAAGGATCTTCTCCTTCAGGGATGGGGGAACTCCTCCCAAGGAAAAATGAGTCCCAAGGGATGTCAATTCAGACTGGGGAGATGTGGAGACTGAGCTACCGCCGCCCATCATCTCATCCCAGAACCGACAATACCAAAATCCCAAGGGTCAAACCCATCCTGATGACTGCCTCCAAAAAGGGCGGGGCGGCCCAGAACCGGAACCAGGGGAACCCACAATGGCTCTGAGCTCCAGTTGCCAACTTTTTCTTTCAGATTCCCAAGGCTCTCCACAGAATTCTGCCCAAATCTCTTCGCTAGCAATGTCCAAAACCAGAAAGTTAGCCCACCAGTTGTCCAAAAATGTGCATTATCTGTGCCCCTTTGAGGAGAAGGAGGGAAGATACTATGCCCCGGTACAAGTACAGGGGCAGGGTACAATTTTGGCACTGGTGGACACTGGATCCCAAGCTACCCTTCTGTCCAAAAGGGTCTTTGAGGAACTAAATGCAGGAAGGGGGGAGAATTACCAAATTCCTCTCACCTCTCTTCCTGGACAACTGCAGAACTTTGACGGGAAGGAAATTCCCGTTGAGGGGACTGCAGACTTGGACATTAAAATTGGGCGACACAAGATGAAACACCCGGTCATAGTAGTGACTCCAGAGGGCACCCCTTGTTTACTAGGGAATGACCTCCTGAGAAGGTTGTCACCCCTAATAGATTGCGTAAACAAGGTCCTCTGGACCCAGACTAGCCGACCAATAAAATTAAAACAGAGTGTCAACCATGTTAGTTTAAACGGCACCTGCCACATGGTTGAACAAAAATCTGACCAAGTAGAATTTCACTTCCAGAACAACCAGATTCCAGACGTGACAGTAATAGCAGTAGGACAACAGACTGGTGATGGGGGGTCCTCTCTATTTCTGAAAATCAATCTTCCTTCCAGTTTAAGGTGGTATTCCACACTGGAAGGAAACACCCTGAAATTCTTTGCTAATCCACAATCAGAAACTCCCACTCATATAGTCCAGAAAGATGTGAAATCAGCTCAGAGCCTGGCTGATATTCAGCAAATTGGAGAGCAGTTGTTCATCCCTGTTCAGTTAAATGATGGGAAGGACTCTGTTCTCGCTCGAGTGTGTGTGCACAATGGAAAGAGCTTCATCAGCGAAGCCATGTTCCGCCAACTCCCAAAAGATCCAGCCATTCCCACATTCAAACTGATAGACAAATGGGAAATGGACCTGGAAGCACCTAATTCCAAACATCTCCTGCCAAGCAGGTGTATGCTCAAAATCTCCATTGGCAACAAGAGCATAGTCCATAATTGTTGGGTCGTGCGAGACGTCAATGCCGCCTTTTACTTAGGCAGTGACAATCTCAATCACTTTGCCATTAGTTTGGACCTAATAAACTTCAAAGCTTGGTCCCGATTAGCGGATAATCCCATGGGCTTTGATGATCCAGAAAAAGCATTTAGGTCAGCTCAATTGCTACCTTATGCAGTTGAAATTCAGATCAAAGAGGAAGTCACCATCCCAGAAAGGACCCGACAATTCTCCCTGGAAGTGAAAGTTAAAAGAGGACAAAAATTGCAAAACCCTGATGCTTATATACATCTAAATGCTTCTCTCCAACAGCAAGGGTTAGGGGTAAACCCAACACCATTAGTCAACATAGAACATGACACCATTCCAATAGAGGTGGATAACAGCGACTTAAAGAGTATTACTCTAGCCGCAGGCACCATTATTGGAATGGCGGTTGATGACCGACATTTCTCCATTGATCTAGGAAATGAACTGTTAGGACCAATCCCCAAGGACTGTTTTGACAGTGACAGTGATGACAACACAACACCAGACAGGATTTTCACCCGGCATGGGGGGAACTTCCTGGTGTACACTTCTTGCCCTTATGGTAAGGAAGATGTGACTTGTGACTTCAGGAGGGATGAGGTGATTTTCCAGGTCCATGAGGGCTGCCTTTCCCACCTGAAGCCTCCAGTCCAAATCAGCACTCTGACCAGGGACTTCTCCACCCAGCTGGAGGAGGCCGCTGAGATTGCCAAACCAGAAGTCTTTCCAGGCTTCAGGCAGATGGTGGAAGAGAGAGTCAACCTAGCTGATGCCTGTGTGACTCTGGAACAGAAGCAAAAGTTGAAACAAGTTTTCTTGGATTTCCAAGATCTCTTTGCGGTAGACTCATATGACTGTGGTCGCACCGACATCCACACCACAACAATTCCCACGGACCCTGGAATGACTCCAGTGTTTGTGAAGCAATATCGCTTGCCTCTCGCATCCATGGTGTCCCTTACTGAAATAATTAAGAACCTTGAGTCCCGGGGAATAATCCGTCCAGTCCACAGCACTTTCAATAATCCGGTGCTGGGAATATTGAAGCCAAACGACCAGTGGAGACTCTGCGCCGACCTTAGGGAGCTCAACAAACGGGTCCATACTTCCCGATGGCCTCTGCCCTACATTGACCAAGGGCTGGCCCAGATTCAGGGGTCACAGGTATTCACAGCAATAGACCTGACCAATGGATACTGGACCGTGCCTGTCAGTAGGGAGGACCAATACAAACTGGCTTTTACCTTTGGGGGCCAGCAGTACACATGGACCCGGACTCCCTTTGGATACCTCAACTCCAGCAATGAATTCAACATTTTCCTACATAAGGCCATGCCCGACCTGGGTGCGAGGGGTAACCTGGCTTATGTAGATGATGTCCTCATCAAAAGTTCATCTGTGGAGGAACACATAGCGGAGATCCGTTATGTTCTGACACAGTTGAGGGCCGCCGGAGCAAAACTTTCCTTTCAGAAAGCACAGTGGTGTAGAACCCGTTTTAATTTCTTGGGGCATGAGATTACTCCTCAGGGTCTCTGTCCCCAAGAAAAGAAAGTGGAAGCACTCCAGAAACTGAAAGACCCCACAACTCTGCGGGAACTAAGGAGCCTCCTTGGACTGACTAATTACAGCAGAAAGTTCATTGAGGGCTACGCAGAGATCACTAGACCCCTGATTCATCTCCTGAAAGGGGGGGTCATGTGGGAATAGGGTCCATAACAAGCCGATGCAGTAAGACAACTCAAAAGAAGCCTCTCACAAGCGCCCTGCTTAGCTTACCCTGTCAGAAACAAGGAGTTCTTCCTGGAGACGGGGTTCTCTAATACGTGCTTGACGGCAGTATTATACCAAAAGCATGACAAGGTCAATAAAGTAATCTCCTATGCGAGCACAACTTTATCCTCTGTGGAGGAAAAATTCAACGATTGTGAGAAGGCACTCCTGGCAACGGTGTGGGCATTGAAGAATTACCGCCCGTTTATCCAGGGGGAACACATCATAGTGGAAACTCCACACCAGCCTCTGCAATATCTCCAAAGTGACAGAATCCGGGCCGGAAATGTGAGTAATTCCCGAATTACTTCCTGGATTCTGTCAATGCAAGGCTTTCCTGTGGAGGTCAGATATGTCTGGCTGACTTGCATGATTGTGCCAGAGAAAACTGTCTCGAGGACGAAAGTCTAAAAATCAAGGACTACATGGAGGCATACCTTAATTCCCCACACAAAGTCTTTGAAGAAGACAAGTGTGAGGGAATGCCCACTGTCTATGTGGATGGATGCTCGTACCATGTTGACAGCAACGGGGTGAAAGAACTGGTGGCCGGCGTAGGGAATGCATGGGTGAAGGAGTTTCCAGAACCCTCCGCTGGATACAAAATTGGTCCCCGAAGTAGTCAGGTGGCAGAGTTGATGGCTGTGCATCAGGCCATCCTCACTGCTGTCCAACATCAACTCCACGAACTGGTCATAATCACCGATTCGGATTATGTACGTAACGGGTTCGTGGAGCACCTGGTTAACTGGAAAACCAGAGGCATGTTATGTGC
Organism: Ambystoma mexicanum; assembly: GCF_040938575.1. Classification (NCBI taxonomy): domain Eukaryota; kingdom Metazoa; phylum Chordata; class Amphibia; order Caudata; family Ambystomatidae; genus Ambystoma; species Ambystoma mexicanum. Next base: position 1,390,745,211 of record NC_090922.1, read on the forward strand.
TAATAACAAACCCTTGAAATATGGGAAGTTAATTCAAAACATTGATGATCTGGTCACCTCGAATGGGATGACCATCTACTGGAAGAAGATCAAGGGTCATTCCAAAGTAGAGGGACCAGACAAAACTGGAAATGACTTAGCTGATCAGCTGGCCAAAACCGGGGTCATCCAAGGGGATCTAATCGAAATAGAGTCCCTGTTGGGGGAAATCCAGGTCACCGCTATCACTAGGTCCCAGACAAATGCTCACAATGATCTTTCAACTGCACAATGCAGTAAGGAGACCCCTGATGCTGATTTAATTACAGCTCAGAAGGGGTTCCAATTATTGGTAAGTTTTACCAACACCTTGAGGACCCTGAGAACTTTCCCCTGACGGATACCGATTACATTGGGAAAGAGGACCTAAGAGTGTTGATGAAATGTAAAAAAAAATTCCGAATCCAAGACGGTTTGTTGGTAAGGAAATCCCAAGCTGGCCATGATCAGTGGGTGGTTCCTACCTCATTCCGAAGCCTGATGTTAAGTCACGGCCATGATGCGGCCACCGCCGGTCATAGGGGGTTTCACACAACACTGGAAATCTTAAGAGAGTTTGCATACTGGCCACACATGGGGCAGGACCTCGACCACTACTTGAAGGGGTGTCTTGAGTGTGCACAATTTCAGCCATCATCCCTCACACACCGTGCGCCTCTCCAAAAGAGGGGGATGACACTGCCATGGTCAGATTTGCAAATCGACTTTGTAGGCCCTGTGATTCGCTCGTCTAGAGGAAACAAGTACATGTTGACCGTTACATGCTTGTTTACCAAGTGGGTGGAATGTCTCCCAGCCCCAAACTGCAAGGCAGAAACAACAGCTGCCCTGATGATTAACCACATCTTTTCCCGTTTTGGTCTACCTTAAAGGATTGAGTCAGACAGGGGTAGCCACTTCACCAGTGAAGTAATGACAAAGATGTGGGAGATACTGGAGGTCAAAAGAAAGCTACATATTGCTTACCGGCCAGCTTCTTCTGGAGCAGTGGAGAGATATAACCGAACCATTGTGAGCATTTTAAAAAGGTTTGTGGCAGATTCTGGGCCAAGTTGGGATATCCGATTACCTCTGGTCCTAATGGCCATCAGATCTAAACCTTCATCTGCAACCAAAATGTCACCATTTGAGTTGAAGACTGGACGCAAGATGGTGCTTCCCCAGCATTTGCTCTACAGAACCCAAGGGCAAACGTTGATAAATGCCTCCACAACTCATGAGTATGTGGAGAATTTAAGGAAACACCTTCAGCATGCTTTTGCCTATGCTCAGCGGAATCTAGAAAGATCAGCCGAGAGCATGAAGACCCACTATGATTTAAAAACTACCCGAAAGGAATACAAGGTGGGTGATCAGGTCTATCTATAGAATTTCCAAAGGAACCAGGCCAAACAGCGAAAATTCTTGCCTACATGGAAGGGACCGTTTGAAATTACAGACAAAATCTCCCCTGTGGCCTACAAGATCTGCAACCTCCAAAGGCGGTTTGGCAGAGGGGGAAGGCAAGTGGGTCCATATAAATCAGCTAAAGTGTTGCCATCCCAGGCACACTCTGCAACAACTGGAGGAGTCCTCTGCAATACCAGAGGGGGCCGGTCCAGAGTAAGTCAGTTCAAACTCTAAAATATTCCACATATCAAAAATATAGTAACGTAATGCAAATGTGCCCTGTTATATATTGTTTTTAAAATCAGACTGCAAAATGCATTTGGATATATAAAATGTACATGTTCGCCACACCATTAATAGTGGTGGAAAAATGTCTAGGAATGTGTATTGCCGCTTTGCTTTATCATCCTAGGAGAGATGAAACCATGGAGACTGACCAAGGAGGACGACCGGGGACCGGGAGCAGAGACCCGAGGGGCCCGGGGTCCCGCCCAATATTCCCATCAGGACCGGCGAGGAGAACCGATCGATCCAACTGGATGGGGGAAAAGATGCTGAACTGTGCCATCTACCGGAAGAAGATGAGAAAAACATCCCAGATCTTGCGAGCTCCATCTGTGAAGGATCAGAATGGCCATCGCAAGAAGGGGGGGCTTGTGGGATGTTTTTACCCATGCATCCGAGCCCTACCACAAAAACTGTGCCTTACTGGCATTGAAAACATCATGATGGCCATAACTTCCCAGAAAATGCAAAGGGAAATGCATGAAGAATAGGCTGCCACCCATTTTTGCCTATGTTGTGGGCACAGAAGGGCACTGCCTAAAACCACCATTGGGCTACAGAGCAGCCTGAAACCATTGGGAATGGCAATGCTGATTGCCAAAAGCAACCCAGAACTGTGGGGAATTCATTTTCTTAATCCCAAAAATGGTTGCATTACCAGTACTCACCACTATCAGAAAGCCGACGTTTTAAAACCACCAGACTTTTGTGTAAAACTGCACAAATGAAACAAAACCAGACCAAGGAAAGACTTGCTAAGAGGTGGATACAATGTAAAACTATATTCTGAAATGACTTGAAGGAAGTAATTATTTAATGTATATGTAAACATTGTAAGTGATTTAAACTGGTAACAAAAAGTGACATTTAGCTGAAACCTGGCTTAATGAAACTGAATTCTGCCTGGCAACTACCCCCGACAGGAGTTGAAACTGGATCAACAGCTGTGTCTGCCAGGCCTGGCTGCATCCTGAGGTCACATGGCCCTGTTGATTGAAAGGGGAGTGGCAGCTGGGGACTACAGGGAGTTGAACAAAGGCCTGTCCTGGACTCAGGCAAATATTATATTGGGGGTGTCGTAAAAGTGGCTTCCTCTTAGGGGAAACTGGGAGGGGCAGTGCCTCTGCTAGAAGCTGAGCTTGGGGGAACTGGATAAACCAGTTATTTCACCCTGTGATGTGAGAAGCCACACCCCTTTTTGACCAGGGCATAATTTTAAAAAGATAGATAACTCAAAGTGCGGACTTGTCAGAATTCTATAAGTAATATCATTATTTTTGTGATTTTTCTGTGAACATTTTGAGATGCGTTAGGACCCTGGGGTGATTCTGGGGGTTGCTAGCGGAAAAATCTGACACTTCATCAATTAATGTCCATACTCCTTGCGCACATGTGTGTAAATTTGGGTAAATGTCCAATATTGCAAAACCAGTTAAAAAGCGCAAAATGTTGTCATTTTTGAATGCAAGCCCCCAGGAAGATCAGAGGCGGACAAGCATGGACCATAAGGAATATATAATGTGTACATGAAATTTCAACACATTGTATATCTGGGAAGGATGTATTTGAATCAAATATAGATTTGTGGGCAAACTGACCAGGGGAGGATCCTCTGACCATAAAACCTACAGCATCACTCTGACTCACATTTCCTTCCCCCAATCAAGGGAGAGAGGAGGAATTGGCCAATGACAAGTAGAGAGGGGCAGGCTTAGCTAGGCCCAGGCACACACCCATTTTCAAAACACATAAAAAGAGACTGCTGGGACAGGTAGAGAGATTCAATTCCATTTGCTGCGGAGCATGCTGACCGACGACTTAACATCCAGAGATCCAGACTTCAAATCCATCAATCTCCAAAGACCAGAACTTTACTTCAGAACTTAAAGCAAGGGCCTAAACCCACAAACTGAGAACTCTTCTCGGCAGGCTTCAGCAACCTTAAAATCATTTGCGAACTATTCCACAGCCGGGCGAGCTGTGTGAATTCTTTTGCCAAGAACAATTGCCAGAGACCGGACCAGAGATCCAGAGTGACCCAGACCGCTATAAGCAGAACCAGAGAGCTGACCCAGATCACTGTGAAGTGCCGAGACCAGAACCGGAGTCCAGTCCAAAACCTGACCAGATCCGTGGCGAGGCCTATTTCAAATTTATATTGTGAGTACCTAGCAGAACTGTGCAGAACCAATCTCTTAGTTAAAATAATCTAATCCAAACTATTTTAACCTAAGTAGAACAGCCTCCTAGAAATCGTGTCATCTGTCATTTGTAAAGCTGCACAACTGTCACCTGTCAATTGTGAAGCTGCAAGCTGTCACCTGTCATTTTGAGTTTTACTTTAACTCCGAAAATCTGCCTTTATTTAATCGTCCGTATCTCTGGAACCGTTTGAGCTAGGAACGGAATTAAACTTTCCTCTGAAAGCTTAGGATCTAAGCTTTCCAACAAGCCTAGAACCGACTTGCTACTCCTTATACTTTTGCCGCAATCACGATTCACGCACTCGCGAAATTTACCGCGATTTGCGATTTTGGCTCAATTTCTCCACTTGTCAAAATAGCAGCTCCATTCTTTCTTTTGTTAAAATCCGTTTGCAACTTGGTAATAACTCATAGAGCATTGCTAAAGTGAGCCTGAACTAATACCAACACGCATCTCCCACTCACCCTGAATCTCTAGAGGGAATTAAAATCAGTTGGCACATTTTCCCATCCATTGCCATCACATTTAAAAAGCCTTTTGGGCCTGTGTTTCAAACTCATACCGGTTTTCTCTAAGCTTGCTGGGGTGGGAATTGAATTTCGTATTGTATTTGATTGCATTCCTGAGAACTGTGTGTGTTACTTCCGTCTCCTTCCATTTCTTACATTGCATAGGGGAGGAGGGTGAATTGCCAGAGAAAAAGTGATTATCTTATCTTTTGCTAAAATCATATCAAGTATTTCTGTACTGCATTTTATTCCTCATTGCTTTTCCCTTGAAATCATAAAAGTATTTTTGCTACTTTATCCATCCTATACTAACTCCTCATTGATTATAAAGAAGTGTGCTAGTGTCAGATTACCCATTGTTGATTAACATTATATTTATAAGGGCGATATCGATTATTAATTTATTATAAAATCGTGGTATGTATATTTTGTTTTATTTCTCAAATAAACCTTTTAAACTTGCAAAACAGAACTACTTCTTGGCTCAGTGGGGTCAGGGGGATTCTAAGAGAGGGGTGTTATATAGGGGTAGTCATCCAGAACTCATGAACTGGACATAAAGATATATCAATAAGGGTTTCCATTCAGTATCCCAGGCTAGGCATTGACTTAGCTGTAGTGTTGAATTGAACCCTCTTACACAGTCCTCGCGCCAATTACGGTGGCCCCTTTTCTTCGCCGAATATGATTATGCAATCACATTTCGACCTGGAGTCAGAAACGGAAAGGCGGATGCCTTATCTCGCATGGGCATAGATGAAATAGTACACACAACTCCAGACCCAGTACCTGTTATACCTGAAGACAAACTCTTGGGTATTACGACAGCCTTAACACAAGCAGAACTACGAAAACAAATCCAACGGCCAATGAATCCTGATGCCTACCTCACATGGCAAACTAAAGGAGAACAATATACCATCAAAGACCACCTACCCTTTTCTAGGGATCACCTATATGTACCCAAGAAGGAATTACAACAGCATATTATTTCAAACTATCACGATTCACTGATCGAAGGGCATCCTGGGATCGCCAAAACCCTAGCTAAGGTGAAAGAGAACTTTTGGTGGCCTACCTGGCGTAAGGACATCATTCAGTATATTCAGTCCTGCGGTGGCTGTGCACAAAATAAATCACGGAAACAAAAACCATCTGGTCTCCTCCAGTTCCATAGCACACTCTTTCCCTTGACTTCATCACTGATCTACCCCCAAGCCAAGGGTTCAACAGCATCCTTGTAGTTGTGGACTTATTCTTGAAGATGGCCCATTTTATTCCTCTTAAAGGCCTCCCAGAGGCAGCCACTTTAGCAAAAGTGTTCCTGGAGGGTGTGGTTAAGCTACATGGCTTCCCTTCGGTTCTGGTCTCTGATCGAGGCAGCCAGTTTGTTTGAAACTTCTGGAAAAAATGCTGTGTAATGGCGCAGATCGACGTTCGGTTATCTACCAGTCACCATCCCCAAACGGAGGGCCAAACCGAGAGAACCAATCAGACACTCGAGCAATATTTACGGTGCATGCTGCACCACGAACAAAGGAATTGGAAAGACCTACTATGGATAGCTGAATATGCATATAACAATTCTTTGCATTCAAGCACGGGACAAACGCCCTTCTATACCCTTCATGGCAGACATCCACGTACCTCTGAACTAGACCTTCCAGCCAGCTTGGAAATGCCAGCGGCAAAGACTTTACACACAACCATTACTCAGGCTTTCAAAAGGGCAAAGGAACACCTTATTCATGCCAAATAAAAACAAAAGAGATTCGCCGACCAACACCGGAAAAAGGCCCCTGATTATCAAGTAGGAGACAAAGTTTGGTTAGCCGTTAAATTAGTACCCATCAAGGGAACCCGGACCTTTGATCCCAGATTCTTAGGACCCTATAGCATTAAGGCAATTATCAACCCAGCAGCCGTGAAACTGGATTTACCACCTAATCTACACATCCACCCGGTATTCCATGTGTCCCTCCTGAAACCAATACAACCCGGCACACGGATTGGGATACCACCTAAGCCCATACTTGTTGACGGAGAACCAGAATTCGAAGTCAAAGATATCTTGGACTCTAAATACTCTTGGACCAAGCTATATTATCTCGTCGATTGGAAAGGATTTGGACCACAAGATAGATCCTGGGAGCCAAGTGAGAATATCCACGGACCACGTCTAATCAGGAAATTCCATCAGAACTTCCCAACCAAACCTGGGCCAGACAGAAGGGACACCATGGCAGGGGCCTTAGGGGGGAGTGCTGTCATGACCCTCGCCCAAAACCCCCTCTGGCAAACCCATTGGCCAGGTGGAGTCAGGACTCGGGCCTCTAGAGCCTGGCATCCTTTTCAAAAGCCCTCATGGGGCCAATCCTGGCGCCTATGGCGCCAGGCTCATACACCATGAACAACAATGTGCTTGGGAACTACTTTATTGTATTGTCAGCCAACATGGAGGCATCCACATAGCTTGGTTACTAAGAACCAAGCTATGCGGTCTAGTGTTTTGGGTGTGGCAGGCCTGGAACTACTTTCCCTGGTACTACTTTACCTGGGCTATATAAACCACACCCTGACTGCAGAACATGCTTTGTGTTACTTTGCAGCTTGCAACGTGACGCTCACCATGTCCAGCTATTCCCTCGAACCTCTGAGAAGCAGAACCTGCAAGGAGACAAAAGGAGCATCATTAGCAGCAGCAGCTTACCTGCAGTCTTCATCTTTAAACACTCGCAGCTACTGAGAATAGCTTCCTCGAATCTGCACGCCTCCCGGACAGAACGACCTGAAAGAGGAAGATAGAGGCAAGAGACATTTACAAATTACAAACTGCTCAAAAGGCTTACCTGGCTGGTCGCCTCTCGGCTGGCACCACTCCGGAAATTCCACTCGCTCTGAAGAACACTGCGACCTACAAGGAAGGAAAACACAGGTTAGCAAAGGCAAGACTTCGCAGAGCTGCGCATAGCGCTTACTTAACTCATCATAGCGCTCTTAATGCGCCATCATTTACCAGTGGGGCTCAACCATTCCAGTTCGCCGCGCTGAAGCTCCGCATACCTAAGGGAGAAAAAAGAGACATTTTAAACAAAGAAAGGCATGCAGGATAGCAACAAAAGAACATCAATAAGACCTACCTGTACAATATAAAACGGGCTGGCGTCAGTGAAGTAACTGGACCGCACTCGCCCATGAAAGACAACGCACCCCTGCAAAGAAGGCAGGATGGAGAGCACGCCTAATTCTACCACAAGGCAGAACCTTCCCTGCAGACCACTTCAGGGCAAAGCTGAGAAGCATACCAGCGAGTAACCCAGCTGGGTGGCGTCCCTGTCAATACCAGGTGAGTGTAACATGAGCCTATTAGACTGATAGCAAGAAGAGGTGAGAGTAAGTCCCTCCGAATCCCCTATCCAAGGAAACCTGCTAGGAGGGTCCTTTAGAGACTTTTGGTTCATTTATTTGCTGAAGACAAGCTGGTTATTCATTTGAGTTCTTGTGGTTCAAATAAATACTGATTGATTTCTGCATCAAAAGTCTGTGTCTGGCTCTCCATCTCCCACACCCAGATATAAAATATTACAGTAGTTGCGCCATGAGCGGAAAGATGCTCTGGTAACTTCAGTTTTGCAATCCATATCAATGGAGGGCACTATTTTCCTAAGGATGTGTGGCGGAAAGTGAGACCTTTGTGCCAGTGAGACAGTTTGACACGGTAGTAAAAGTACATTGTCAAAAATGTTAGTCGATCTGTATAATATCGAATACATTGAGCTTCAAGGAGCAGAAGAGTGCATACAGGGCTACATTTGTGCAGTAGTAGGAGAATCTCAAATATTCCATGCTGTGCATAGAACAGAACAGTGTGGGATCCAGCTGATTCTGATTTACAAATATCAGGATTTGATAGTAAGGGGAGCATATTGTATTTTACAAAGCAAAAGCCCAATCAATCAGATACAACATGTGTAATGGCACCTTTTCCCTTTGCTATTCAAGTGTAAGAAAAGAAAAAGAAAGACAAAAAATGTAATAGTAGAATAATTGCTTGGCCAAAAACAATGTGTAAAAAGATATTTTGTTTTGCCTGTTTCCTTTTGTTTCCTTTCAATTGAATAACGCATTGAATATGTAATTTCCAATGTTTGTATCTGTTTGATTGCTTTGCTGTGATTTTTGTACACCTCATAATCCACTGTAGGAGAAATCTTAATCCTATCATTGGAGAGGGAATCATATTGCCCTGTTTCAGGGAACATCTTTCCAATTTAAGATTCAGGAAGGCACAGTGATTTGCACATGATCAGACACGTTTTTGAGCAAGGGAGAAAGGCAGAATTGGAACCCATGTCTCGGGGTCCCAAGGTCTCTAACCTACCCAGTATTCTACATCTCCACCTAGGAACAATGTTCTTGCTTCTCCAAATACTCCAAAGGTATTATATGTGCACTATTTAAAAATGTTAACAAATATACAAGTATACACAAATTTAGATAACATTAAGATACATACCACCTCTACCAAATATAGCCTTGGCATAATCCGGGTGACTAATGAATAGCACAGGAGTGAAATTTCCAAACCAAACAGGAAAGATGTTTGGATACTTCTTTGCCCAAGAGACAACTATCTCCAAATCTCCTCCATCTCTCTGAAACTAAAATAATAAAGACATTTTAAAACAACAAAAAACTCAGTAGATCAAAGACAGCTTTCAAAAAGGTGTCCCATGGATTAGTAATCAATGTCTGCCACCATGGAGATTTTTCTTTAAGTACTTAATGTTGTCGTCCCTGAAATCTCTAACGTGGGTCACAATTCAGTTGCAAGTTACTCGAAGCACACAGTGTTGTCTACGGAGACCTCTCTTTGCCTACTGTACCCCGAATATCTTGAAAGATATTTCCGGCAGGCATCACAGATCTGTGTTCATGCACCGACTCTTCACTGAAAGTTTAGAGGAGGACGGACATTGGCGATCTACATATCTAAACAATTAAACAAACTCCTGAACACATCAAATCATAAGTCTCCTGTTGAGATTCTGTAGAAAATTCAAACCCTAATATTTCATTAATTATTTGGGTTTAGGGTCGCCTTACCAAAACCCCCTGTCTAATACCTGCAGGTAGTACTTCCCTTATGTTATGAAGTGTCCTCTGTGGGACAAACCTGTGCTCTGCCTTCCATTAAAGCCTATTTCTTGGCAATTACTAAAGCTAAGTATTTCTTTAACCAGCCTCATAAGTACTTCCTTGGGGTATCCATACTATTCCCTGCCTGACTCCATGATTGCTATATCTAGTACCTATCTAGGAATGTGCTGTCTGCTTTTGTGACAAAATGTGAATTTTACTTTTTCCCCTTCTTCCACTCCCACTTGCATTTGAAACAGGATGTAATTACCATGTTGTGTTACCATCTAATTGTATCCCTTTCTTGTATTCTATTTTCCCTCGAATTGGAAACAAGCTGTAGTTGACCCCTCCATTCGCCCCTGTGTACTAAACTTGCGCATCAAATTAACTTTGAGAAATGTAAAAAGTTGAGGTGAAACGGAAGGGGAAGTATCAGAGGCCCAAACAAACAAGCTGCATGGTGGTTTAAAAAGGCTGTCATGAATAGTACATTACAGCCTCTGAAGACACACATTTAACATTTGATTATCAGATGACACCCAACTAAGCCATGGTCTAGCCGAAGGTTCAATCATTCTGAGTGGGGACGGCACCAGGTCCTTTGAGGGGGCCTCAGTTCCCATCAATGCTCAGATAATTCGGCACTGGGTGTCCATAAATGGAAAAATGTCCCAATTTGCATATTACTGCCGTCAGGTAACAATGGGTGAAGAAGGGGCAGCATATGCCAGAATCTAACCAACTGGTAAGAGGTTGCGATGGCCTGACATACTTAACATTGGTAATGGTAGAGCATAGTTGGAGAGGTAACATCTCACTGCACTGTTTTGCTGTCAAGAACTCCATTCCAGAAGGGTCTTTGTTGAGTAATGACCTCCCTGGCCCAGACATAGTTGAGGCAGGAAATAAAGAGCGAGCTCTGAGAGCCGAGGCCCTGAGGTTTGCTTGGCTGGAGAGTGTGAGATGATGGTCTGACTGGTAACTCCCAGTCCAGGCCTGAAGTTCCCTGAGTGTCCTATTCTTGCGAGAGAGGGTTCAGCTGCCACTGAGGGGACTATGGAGTTAGTACTATATTCAGTGATCTCAGGTTTGCCTACACTCAAAGAGAAGAAACCGATTTTGGTGAACTCAGAGGTTTCAGACCTGGAGGGCCTGCCAGAACTGGAAGAGTTGTCTTCAGCTGAAGTCAGGCCAGGTTGACTTTTGCGGAATGAAAGGACTGCCCCACTCTGCCAAGTCTGTTGAGGCACTGGAGCAGTTGCAGGGAAGAGGTACCGAACCACTCCGAAAGCCATGATCAATTCCTAGGAAAAGAGCCTTAGAATTCTGGGGCAGGGCATAGCTAGAAGTCAGTTGTTCATCCAGGCCTCAGGAGTTTCCTGTCAGACTTTGCTCTTGACAGACCTGCTGCTCACTTAGATGCAACTGGGACATCTGACAGCTTGTCTTAATTTGTTTTCCAGTTCATGAGTGGATTGAAAAATAAATGGAAACTGTGTGCTCAATCCAGTCTTGCCTAGGCGCTGATAGGACAGGAACAGCACACCAGACCCCTTTAAATCCACTACCTGTGGTTGGGTGGTCTTGCAATAAGAAATGTAACTGCTTTCAAGTGGGATCCACCCAGGACGTCATAGCTGACAGAAAACCCTCTATGCAGACACCATAGAAAAAAAGGCCTCTGCCTGCCAAACCACTTTCCAGTTACAGAAATCTGGCTTAAACCGGGCAACCGTTCTAGAACTCCCAAACAATGGGCATGGGAATAAGAACTAGACAGGCATATGCAAACCTATAATTGGAGTAAACTGAGCTTAGATGTCACTGATCAGCCTGCTACCTACCTTCCTAGGCCGATGATGGGATTCGAGAAAAGCTGGGCCATGCTTGAGGAGAATCCAGCGCTTGAGCCTTATGCCATCTCTCTACAGCGAGTTAAAATGGACATGCAGCATAATTCTAGATCTCAACATGCGAGTGCAGAAGGCAACTGGTTATTTTCTCGTCTTGATGGTGAGCCTGACTCTTAGAAGGGTGGTTCTCAACCTTTCCGGCTGGGGGTGTCTGAGGAAATCTCATCAAGGGTGTAAAATCCCTGGCTTATTTAGATGTTTATTAATTAATAAAATGATAAAAAACTGCTAAACAGATTAGCTGCTCATAATCTCCATGCCAAAGCATAGTGTATGCTTGTGCCCCGCTGCATCAGTAGCCTGATTGGCAGCGCCTACTCTCCGGTGGGAGTGAGCAGGTTCAGTGGATACAAGTGACCCCTTGACATCTGCAGTAACTGCCAAGTCTCTGCAACACACAGGCTGCATTTAAGACACATTAGCAGTAAATGCTTTCCTCAAACGTCAGAGCAGGGCATCCCTTCCTCTCTGTAGCCATTTCTATAGATCCAAAAGCTCTTTCAGCTTCCATTTTGAAACCAAATCAGGGTTGATCTCTTCCATCACCTCTCTGGTACCCCTTCCCATCCAACCCTATCCGCTGCACGCAGTTTTTTTCTGCCATACCCTCCTTCTCATGCTCAGGTCAATAGTAAATATTGGTGATGTGTGTAACCATTTTTGGTACTGCAGTTTTCCTACTTCGCTGCATTGTTACTATGTCGATACTGGTACTCATTTTATTGACTGCTGAGTAGACTGTCCTGCAGGAATTTATACATATGCAAAGATCTCCAAATTCCTCCACAGATCTCGAAACATTTACAGACGTGTATAAACGTTAACAAAGTATGAACACGCTTAATTGGCAAAATTCAATGGGTGTCATTCCGAGTTTGGTGGGTTTACAGATTCGAAGGGGATTTCAGGCCCGATTGTGGCGTCCCACAGAACAAACCATTAGGGTGTAGATGAAGTGCTGCCAGTGGTAAAACCATCAATGGTAATTCAGCTATGATTTGGTGGTAAAGTGGAGAAATATCCCTAGCCCGGTGCAGTAAAAATGGCAGCAATTCCATTACTGATACTTTTTCCGCATACCACCAAACTCGTAATGGAGCGCAAGGTGTTCTCTTGACTTTGGCTAAACTCTGCTTTCACTTCATTTTTACAGCTCACAGCCTATCAGATGTTAGAGCCGCTCATGGGGCAGAACTAAAGAAGAGTTATGCTGCTCCAGCCGCACGCCTGAAGCTGAAACATGCAAACCGAGCGCTTTCTTAGTCTCTGAATAGAACATGATATTTAGAAGTGCGTCAGTTTACATTTTAGCATCTGATGATGAACCTTTCTGTCAAGTATTTCAGACTGCATTTGAAAACGTGAGCTCAGCAAGTGTTGCTACACTATGTCTTTCAGAAAGCCCCCCTTTTTCGTGGCAAGTGTGCTGTGTGTTGGGGAAACAGCTGAAGTTATTTGCAGCCAGGTCCCCACCCTGCCCCACATACCTTGTGAGTATTTCCATACAGCCAATGGACCCGAGGACCCGGGAAACTCCTCAGCGCTTTGACGAGCCTCTGTCTCCGCAGGTAAAGCGACACGGCCTTCATCAAAAGACCCACCAGGCAGATGGAAAGGGTCGCTTGTAGAAGCCAGTAGATGTCCGCAGTGAAGCCGGAGGCCGCCAGCACCTTCTTCAGCACGTCCGCCATGTTCCTAGCGCTGTGTGGTGGCAGGCCCGGTAACGCCTCACCCTCTCTCTGCAATGTGCGCTGAAATCTCACCCACAGCCTAGTGAACCTTGCACAAGTGGAGACACCCCCTGCAATCATTAACCAGGTGCCCTCAAAACTAATGCTCCATTTGTGTATGTCAGCCGTTCTCACAAGATCTACGAAAGTCCAACGTCCGCCAGGATAGCGTTACATTCCAAGAATAATGCTAAGGGTAAACACGTAGACGATGTTGGGGGCGTGGCTAGGCAGGGTTGAAGTAAGGAGGGCTGGTGTTAGAGGTATGGTGTGGGCAGAGAGGGGTGAGCAAGGATGGGTGGGCTATGGGGGTTATTGTGGAGTGAGGTAGGTATGGCAGTTGGGGTTAGAGAGCAGTGAGGTTGTGGTTGTAGAGAGGGTGAGGTTGTTAGTGTGGGAGCGGGCATGTAGGTGTAATGTAGGAGGGGTGGGTGGTGGCACGGAGGGCCAAGGTAGGGCAGGTTAGTGGTGGCAGGGAGGGAAGAGGTGGGGCGGGTGCGGGTACAGACGTGTAAGGTATGGTGGCACAGAGGGGTGACACGAGGTGGGTAGAGAGAGGTGAGTTGAGTTTGGAGATAGAGATGGCAGAGGTAGGGTGATTGGGACAGAGAGGCATGGGGTAGCATGGGTGGGGTCAGAGAGTGGTACACTAGGCTTGATGGGTCAAAGTGGGCTGGAGTACCCAGCAGAGAGGAATGAGGTAGGGTTGTTGGGAGGGTCTGAGGGGTAGGGTGTATGGGTGGGGGAAGAGAAGGGCAGTGTAATGATTTATTGGATGGCCATCCTCAACTCGGGGAGTTCCTTCCCTCCAAAATCAAGGTGTCGCTCAATAAGCCGCAAAACTTATCTGGGTCAATTCCCGACCTGTATAATACCGCTCAGCTTTCTCCCTCTGTACCACCAATCAGCTACAAACCAGGGCAGTGTATAGAAGAATATCTATATATTTATTTAAATCACATAATTAATAAAAGCTACACCACTGTGACACAAGCCACCAACCCTGTGGCACAACACAATAACTTCAGGCCATATGTAACTACTTCTTATTCACGAGCAGATATATCTGAATAACATTTCACTTTAAATGAATACAAGTTTACATTTAATCACAGGGCACATCACATATGAACCCACAAGAAACCTTGAAAACATAGAGTCATTTAAAATCAGCACCTCAGGCAGGGTTTTGGAAAATAGAATCAATGGGACAATTTGTTTGGGAACACAGCACATTTAAATGAAAGGCAGGGTTTTGAGATGTTTGTTTTGGGACCAGTGACACCCCTCATCTGTAAGGAGTTACTGGAAAATAGGGTTACCCAATTAATGTATAGGCTATAGCGGTTATTTATTTTTTATTTTTTATTGACATATAGTTTTTTACAAACTTTTATCAAGGCATTCTCCTTATGTAAAAAAGAAAAGAAAAGAAAAGAAAAGGAAAAACCAAAACCAAAATGAAAGAAAAAAAACGGAAATCCAGTCGATCAGCATATGAAAATGCATCTTAGTTCGAACATAGTACTTCTGAGTGAATTCATCGGTCAAAGGAAGGGAATCTAGACCGCTTCTAGAATTTTATCCATGTAGTCAATTAATGCACATGTTAACATCACATTATGCCCTGCAAGGATCGTGTACCACCACTCGTCTATGTCTTCATTCAGTGGTGCAAATGTGCCGAAGAATTTAGATTGCTGAGTCTTCAGTGCTGAACATTCCGTGACCAAATGTTTCAAAGTTTCAACTTCGTTATTACAGAATCTGCATAGATTATTTGATAATTTTTTATCATGTTTCACCATTAGCATTTCTTTTGTTTTATATAGGTTTAGCCAAAATCTTAAAAATGGGTCTCTATGATATTGTGAAGGAATTTTATTAGATAGTTCGGTGGCTGATCAACTTCACGAGAGATTGGACCATTTGGTATAGACGAGGCTAGTTTATTTCTTTTCTCAGTGTTTAAGATCCATTGCCATTTCTTTATTTTTTTTCTTGCAGCTATTGGATTCGCCAAAACTGTACTCATTGTCACATCAGCTTCCTTTAGGATTTTGTCAATTTTCACTGTCCATAAGGGTATCAGCCTTTGATTATGGGCTTTATTTGCCATGTTTAGTATGCAATACGGTAGAGAAGGTGGAGACTGTCACATTTTTCTCACCACAGCAACTGATTTCCAGATCACTACACTGTGCAGAGATTCCAAACATAGTTTGTATCTTATGGCACATATTGAGATGTTTGTTGGTAGTTTGAGGACCTTTCACCAAAATTGACCTTCTATTTGAGTCCAAAGGGCTTCACTTATGTTCCACCCCAGTTCACTACCAAAAGTGATGATTGTCACTACTTACTGTTGATAGAAACATAACGTAGGTTTCAGTGTGAATTTACCATAGGCAGCGTGTAGTTTGGCACCTTGTAGAGATAACATCTGCATTCTCGTTCTTAGGTTTTGTAGCCAAGTCCATTCTCACATAGATTTGTTAAACACAGACCCAGGTAGCGTATGGATCCAGCAGATTCGAGGAAATCCCCAGCCACTGACCACTTGAAGTTCTTATCTCTTGTCTCCTTGTTCGAACCAAATGTTACAATTTTTGCTATTTGTACGTTTATTTCTAAATCATTCTTCCGTATGTAAATATGCAAATTTAAAAGCAATCGTTAGAGCCCTATTTGTGTTACGTCAATTAACACAATATCATCTGCATATATGAACCAGCTTATTTGCTGCCCGTTTATCCGTGGTGGAAATGATTTAGTTGCAACCATCATAGCTGGCAGATCAGTGATAAATAATTTAAAGAGGAGAGCAGCCAGAGGACACCCTTGTTTTACTCCCTTCTTCGTTAGTATTTCGTCAGATAGGTCACCTTGGGCGTTCAATCAAACTCGTATTGACGTGTTTGTGTGAAGAGCCTTCGCAGGATCAAGAAGATTGCTTGGGCAACACCATTTATGCAGTTTCTCCCATAATAGCTTTCTGTTGATGGAATCGAAAGCTTGCCTCAAATCCACAAAGGCGAGGAAATGTTTACTTCCTTGTTTCAGGGCTTCTAATTTCAGTTTGTTAAGGAGAATTAAGATTAATTCTGTGCCCACACCTTTTGTGAATCCCGTTTGTCTCGCGTCAACAATTGAGGCATCGGAAGGCCATTGTGCAAGGTTTTTTTCTGCAAGAAAGAGGCACAAATCTTCCCAATTGTATCCAATAGGGCAATCGGGCGATAATTATATGGATTGTCCCGGTTTCCCTTTTTCAAGATTGGAATTATCACTGCTGATAACCATGAAGTTGGCAATTCATTTTTTTGCTGCAATTTGCTGGAAACATTAGTTTGGGAAAAAAGCACATAGAAATGAAAGGCAGGGTTTGGGAACTAGAATCAGTGGGACAATTTGTTTGGGAACACAGCACGTTTAAATGAAAGGTAGGCTTTTGAGGTGTTTGTTTTGGAACCAGAGACACTCCTCGTCTGTAAGGAGTTACTGGAAAATAGGGTTACCCAATTAATGTATAGGCTATAGCGGTTATAACACAAAGGTATGAGATTTGTTAATTTCGAATTAATTTTAATAAGAATCATCCTGTGATCTTTTCAATAAGGGAATTAATTATTTTCAATCAGATAGGCTAAGTGTCTACATACACAGTTAAAGGAAAGGATTAAGGCAGGCAGTTTCCCCACACATTGAATAACATTGGCAAATGTCTACTTGCATGGGAGATCTCTGTTATTAGCTCAAGAGGTGATCCAGGTTTTAGGACCCTCTTTTGGGAACAAGTAGGAGTCAGCTCACACCACAGGTGAAGACAGCTCAGCTATACCCAGCAGGGCCCAGTCAGGTGGGTAGGATGTCTCTCTCAGTTACGGCTCCCAGTTTTCCAAGCAAAATTCTCCAGCAAGTGTCCAAGTGTCTGTTTCCTATTTTCTTTTCTTTGATGTCCCTCTCTTTCTCTCTCTCTGTTTCTGTCTTTCTGTATTTCCCCATTCTGTCTCTTTCTCTCGCCGGGTCATAGGGAGTCACCCATATATAGGACCTCTGACACCATCCTCATTATGAATATTGCCACACATTGGATTGGACAGTTATTTTCCTCTCCCTCCCACAGTCTGGCCTCTGCCAGCTGATATGGCAATGGGCTTAGGAGTGCTGGGTTATGGACAATGAGGGGAGAAGAGAAATACATCCTATATTAAATCACACTTAAAGTTGCATTTTTGTCTCTCGGAAGGTCACTACATGGCAACTTCCTTCAATGTATGGATAACCACCATAATATATATATTTTCAAATTCAGCAATTTATGCCAGATTCCAGGAGACTAGTTTGATCACTGCATGGCCTTCCTTGGGCAAGTTATCATTTGTTGAGGTTTATTCACGAACCCAAATAGTTCTGAATATGAAAATTCACAGAACACACCTTAATTTTACTTTCTATCATTTCTCTGTTTTGTGAGAAGGCCAGAATCACAATTTTCTTATTAACACAAATTCTGCACATCACATTATATTGAAATTTGCATAGGACTGACAGGCTCTTCCTAAGCTTGAGCTGTGAGTTTGGTACAATGCACGCTTCTCCTGTTATTTAAGGAAAAACAAGTCCAGTGTTGATCAATAACAAGACATTAATATGGAATCTTTGGTTTCACATCGAACAAGATCAGTCGTTTTCATTTCCCCAAAACCATGTGACCTGGGCATCTGCTTATCCATGTTGGCAGTAATGTTTATGTAACAGTCATGTAACAGTTCCTTTAAGAATTCTCTTTTTGAAGCTGAGAGCAAGTTTATTGGGGCCATAACAGCCCGAGGTCTTTTCAATAAGGGAATTAATTATTTTCAATCAGATAGGCTAAGTGTCTACATACACAGTTAAAGGAAAGGATTAAGGCATCCAGTTTCCCCACACATTGAATAACATTGGCAAATGTCTACTTGCATGGGAGATCTCTGTTATTAGCTCAAGAGGTTATCCAGGTTTTAGGACCCTCTTTTGGGAACAAGTAGGAGTCAGCTCACACCACAGGTGAAGACAGCTCAGCTATATCCAGCAGGGCCCAGTCAGGTGGGTAGGATGTCTCTCTCAGTTAGGGCTCCCAGTTTTCCAAGCAAAATTCTCCAGCAAGTGTCCAAGTGTCTGTTTCCTATTTTCTTTTATTTGATGTCCCTCTCTTTCTCTCTCTCTGTTTCTGTCTTTCTGTACTTCCCCTTTCTGTCTCTTTCTCTCGCCGGGTCATAGGGAGTCACCCATATATAGGACCTCTGACACCATCCTCATTATGAATATTGCCACACATTGGATTGGACAGTTATTTTCCTCTCCCTCCCACAGTCTGGCCTCTGCCAGCTGATATGGCAATGGGCTTAGGAGTGCTGGGTTATGGACAATGAGGGGAGAAGAGGAAAACATCCTATTAAAATCACACTTAAAGTTGCATTTTTGTCTCTCGGAAGGTCACTACATGGCAACTTCCTTCAATGTATGGATAACCACCATAATATATATATTTTCAAATTCAGCAATTTATGCCAGATTTCAGGAGACTAGTTTGATCACAGCATGGCCTTCCTTGGGCAAGTTATCATTTGTTGAGGTTTATTCATGAACCCAAATAGTTCTGAATATGAAAATTCACAGAACACACCTTAATTTTACTTTCTATCATTTCTCTGTTTTGTGAGAAGGCCAGAATCACAATTTTCTTATTAACACAAATTCTGCACATCACATTATATTGAAATTTGCATAGGACTGACAGGCTCTTCCTAAGCTTGAGCTGTGAGTTTGGTACAATGCACGCTTCTCCTGTTATTTAAGGAAAAACAAGTCCAGTGTTGATCAATAGCAAGACATTAATATGGAATCTTTGGTTTCACATCCAACAAGATCAGTCGTTTTCATTTCCCCAAAACCATGTGACCTGGGCATCTGCTTATCCATGTTGGCAGTAATGTTTATGTAACAGTCATGTAACAGTTCCTTTAAGAATTCTCTTTTTGAAGCTGAGAGCAAGTTTATTGGGGCCATAACAGCCCGAGGTCAGCTCTGTATTTCCTTATCTGACCTCTCCAATGGATTTGATCTCAAAAATGTTGTATTTCTTTGCATTTAACTGAAAACAGGGCACATTCCTTGTATGCAATGGTCTAAGTTATCCCGGGGTCATAAACAGACAACCTAGTCTATCCCACGGTTCATTGGGAAAGCTGCAAAGCAAAGCCACATGTACAATTCTGAAAGAAATGGTGTTTTAAATCACAAGCAATGTATTTTACATGTAAAGCTTTTGTATCTCAACACATAGCATCTTATTCTTTTGTTCATATGTAACTCTAGTTCTTAGGCCTATTATCCCTTAAGATCTCGCTATTAGGTAAGCCACTCACCTTGCCCTACATTTTTTGCTTCTTCGCCTACCATCTCGCTCTACTTACCCATCGATAACCATCTCCACAGTACAAACTGTGCACAGTCTAAAGTACGAGTGAATTATCAGTCCTCTTTGCACGCCTTCCTTATGTGGTCATTCCAACCGCAGCCTACTGCTTTGACATTGACTACGGCATACCGGGCTAAGTTGGATGACATTCATATTGATCTCATCGCCTACCGTGCCCACCCTTGGTGCTTACTGAGCCTGCACATTGCGTGTCGATATCTTATTGCACTTACGTTGTCTCTATCTGATTACCATTCTTCTGTGATCTCATATGCCATTGGTGAAGCTTGTTTGCCGAACTTGTTGTAATCTCTCGGCAGTCCACCTATTGCCGCCCACTCCTCTAAAACCTAAATCAACTCCATTATTGCCGACTGCTACCTTTTTATGTATTTTGACTGCCGCTCACACTATTTTCAATGGTTCTACCACCCTTGTATATGTTCCTGATTGTACTGCCACCCATGTGATCTCAAATTAAGGTATCTGTTGTTGATTGTACCACCACCTTTGTGATCTCAAATCTAGGCATCTGTTTTTGATTTTACCGCCGTCTCTGTGATTTCAAATTAAGGTATCTATTTCTTGAATGCATGCCATCCTTGTGATGTCAAATTAGGCATCTTTGTACATTGTACTTCCTGTATGTGACCTTATCTACCTGCTGCATTGGCACTGACCTCTGTCGATCTGCCTATATGCCAAGTGCATATCTCCACTATGGTCGTGTCCTACATACCATGTGGCACTCTACTACTACACTTCACGACAATATTGTTGGCCCTGTCCTCCTCTAACCTTACCAGAGTGCCGCTTCAATCCAGCCCTCCTTTAGCGCACATCTGTTGCACATTATGGTGTGCCCATCACGTTTCTCTAGCTCCGGTCAGCCACCTTCAGGGAGTACTCGCCCTACTATCCTATTGCCTTCATGCCATCAGCATACTCCTAACCCATACTTGAATTCCCCTGCATTATGGTTTAGTTGAAACATTTTGCAGTCAAGCCCACCCCCAATCAACCTTGTACTGCACATCTCAGGAACTACAGACGAGGCTCCAGATTCTCTCGAGCATCGTGTCGTTCATACCGCCTCACCATGACTGCAAAATCTCTCAATATTACTGCTAATCCTATACAAAGCCCTAAGCTTACTGCTGTCAAAGCCCTTCACAAAGTCTCTTTGAACCACAATAATAGTAATTCTATCACTGCCAATGGCACTTTGATTAAGGGTGCCCTTGTCAATGCCAGATCCCTCCTTCCTCACGCGCTGGATATTGCCGACTTCATTGAGGTCCAAGACTTGGATTTCCTAGCCATTACGGAGACTTGATTACGCGCAGCAGTGGGACCTATACTCTCCTTGGCCATCCCTAATGGCTATTCCATCATCCGATGCGACTGAAACACTAACCAATCCAAAGGTGGAGGCGTCGACTTCATCGCTAGAAGCTCCCTTGGACTAAGACTCATCCCGAATCAGCCTATTCCTTCAGCAGAGCTACTATCTGTCAAACCGCCTATCTCACCTAACCAAACCACCACCCTGCACCTTATCTATAGGCCTCCAGGACCTGTTTCCACCTTTGCTGAGGACATCTCATCCCTATTATCAACGAACACTAAGCCCAATACACAAATTATCTTACTCGGGGATTTCAACCTTGGTTTCCAAGATCCCAATGACCTTAAATCCCTTGACATCGCCAGTACCCTAACGGATTTGGGCTTCTCCCAATGTATACAGGTACCTGCTCACAACAAAGGGCGTACCCTGGACTGGCTGGTCGATCTGAACTGCAGTACCAACATAGTAGCTAACACACCCTGTGCTTGGTCAGATCACCACACGATAACCTTTAACATTACAACTAACAACCAACGCTCTAAACAGAACATTGCGCCGTCCATCAGTACATGAAATAAAAAGGACATAACTAGGGAGAAACTTCTCCCATTAATCCTTCCTATACTAAACAACGTTGCAGTGTCTTCTGCGGAACCCACAGTCCTAGTCGATACCTTCAATCAAACCATACTTAAAGCCATAAATACCATAGCCCCATTTAAATTGCGGAAGCCTAAATCTTGTGTACACCTCAACTCGTGGTTCACGCCACACTTGAGAGCACTACGTAAGGAAAAGAGAAATACTGAGGCCCGCTGGAAAAGCCTTCCTTCAGATGCGAATAAGAACAGCATTATCATAGCATCTCTTAACTACAAAGAGGCAATTTCTAAGCCAAGAAAGACACCTATTTCTTTTTCTAAATTCTTTTTATTGTAGAAACAACCTTTCAATTTAAGATTTTTTTTTACATCATTCAGTTTTAAAAGAATATACAAAACGAGTTCAAAAGTACATTACAACAATTTGATCATACGTATATAAAACCAAGATCAGTAAAACACAATCTCATAAGTAACATTTTTACAGGTTAAGCTCTAATACTGCTTTAGTTCAAGTTCTTTTAAAAACCCAATGGTGGCCAGTTTAACCGACATTTGTCTTGCACCAAAGACTAGTAACCATAATTCTTCACTGTCGGTTGCTATATGAGCGGAGAAGCAATGCGCAAAGTATTTACAACGCAAAACATATAATGCTGGACAGTATGCAACAATATGCCTTAGGGTTTCTGTAATTTCGTTATTTTTACAGAATCTACAAACATTCTCACTGGGAGCCAGTTTTTTCTGTCTTCAGAGTATAGCTTTAGTGGGCCACAGATTAAAGCGGAATCGCATATAATTGTCTCGAAATAAGGTATGTTTCTGGAATTCTGAACCTCTTGTATCCAAATTCAGATGTATTCCAATCTTTAAGACATTGGGCCTCATTACGACCCTGGCGGAAAGTGACTGACCGGACCGCAACAGCGTAAATAGCGTTTCCGCCATTGCACGAAGGAGCAAAGTGCGGCCAATCACGACCCATCGGGCACGAGCATTACGCCATGGCGGAATCCGAAAGGCTGCGATGGCGGAAATGACCCCAAAACGGCCCTTACCGCCGCCGTACGCTGCACCAGGTGCAATACCGCCACCCATCTTAGCGGTCACCGTAATGAGCGGTCACCGTAACGAGCGTGCACCGCAAATTACGGCCACCGTAAATATACGGAAACGGAAGTAAAAGCATGTGGCCGGAACGGGAAACAGCACGCCGCACAACTATAAAATCCGAATCCCAACACAACCATAAAAAATCCGACCCTGACACACATCCCAACCCGTTAGCAACCCCAGTTAAAAAAATAAATATGGGAAAGGTAGCCAAGAAAGCGTGTGACCGCAAGCGGCAGGTACACTTCTCCCGAGAGGAACTGACCGTGCTCACCGAGACCCTACAGGAAAATTCCGCCGTCGTCTTCTCCAGTCAAATGACCAGGACGGCCCTTGCCAACAAGAAGGCCATATGGGCCCTGGTGGCACAGCGCGTAAGTGCGGTGGGGACAACACCCCGCACGCCACAGCAATGTCGCAAGCGGTGGGACGACCTGCGGATCCGCGTACGCAGCATACTTTCTGCGAACAGGAACATCGCCACAGCTACCGGGGGGGGTTCAGAGTCGCCCATCAAGTTGACCCCCTGGGAGGAAATCTGCGCCTCCACCATAGGAATGGAGAGCATAGAGGGAGTCGGAGGGATGGAGAAAGGAGTGCCGACATCCGGAGAATCAGGTAGGTTGGCCAAGAGAAACAATGCGAAATCCACAAACCACGAACATGTGCAGTACCATGTGACCCCATAGTGCAATACATACTTTGCCCTGACAGCGCCCTCTAAAAGTCAGAATGAACAAACAAATCAATCAAGAAGCCATAAACAACCCCTACATGTGCAGCATGCACCCCCTAACTGCAGGCAGCCAAATGAATGCATCCTCAATCCACACGAAAATGAGACCACCTCCAAGGCCCAGTCCCAAATCAGCCTCATGTACCACCCCAATGCATTTGATACGTTGCCATTCCAAATCCGACAGACCCATAACTAACGCTCGCCCCTCTTTACTCCACCACAGGGTCCGATACCAACGACGAGCTGCAGGACACCCCTACCAGCACGCCTGCAAAGAGGGCCAGGACCAACGTCCCAAGAGCCTCCACCTCAGGTGCAAGGATCAAGACACGGCAGCAGCAGGAATCAAGTGGCAGCACACTGGAGGGGACTGCAACAGGCACCCCAGCAGCCAGCAAGTCCACAACCCCAGCACCACAGGTCCCCCCAAAGAACGTATCTGATGGCACTGCCTCTGGTGGTAGCAGCACCATAGGTGACACAGCTGTCATGCCAGCATGCTCCGACACGGAAAACAGTGCTGGCGACGTAGGTACCATCCATGACCTTTCCCAATCCCCCTGCATGTTCCATCCCCTACACCATGACGAAACCACGCAGGGGCACCCTGAAGACGACGACTGGCCAACCCCCACAAGTCCTGTGCCAAGGCAACATGTGTTGAGCAGCCCCCCTGTCACACCACCGCAAATGTCCATGGCCCAGCAGAGGCAACAGTCCCTCGACCTGCTGATCGAGCAACAGCAGGAAGCGTCCACGCTACTCAAGGACCATGCAAATGAATGCGGGGGTTCCAGGGCAGCCATGGAAACATCCACCGAGACACTCAGGGCACAAATAGAGAAAAGTAGTGAGAGCCTCAGGGGAGAAATGGAGAGAAGCACCGAGAGCCTGAGAGCACAAATGGAGAAAAGCACCGAGAGCCTGAGGGGGGAACTGCATGCGACGTCCAAAGACGTTTGTGCTGAACTTGCTGCTGTGCGCCGTGTGCTCTCGGAGCTCTCACAAACCCTCAGAGACATGCATGGACGCGAGCAGGCAGAGACATCATCCGTGGCAAGTTCCGTCCAGGGCAGCCCCCAACGCAGATCTGGCAGGAACCTGCGCTCCACGGGCAGGGGTGCCCCTGATACCCGTAGAGGGGGCTTGCAATAGCGTCTACCCACGGACAGCATGCATATTTGGACACTGGTGTTGGGGGGGGAGGTAGTAGGGTGGAGGGGGTGTGTTGGGCTTCACTGGGTGGCGGGTCCATAGGGTGTATAAATCAAATCACATTAACAATACAGCACCTCATTATCATCCAATGACATGTGTGGACATTGATATTTGCGTACGAGGCCTTCATAGGCGTACAGTCCACAATGTGCCTGTACTACACACACACAGTGCCACAGGTCCCCTTTCCGTGTAATAGGCACCATGCGTGGTTGCTAGAAGCATGCATCTATGATGCTCTGTCGGATTGCACGTACATCCTGTGCCTCATGGACTCCTTGAGGTGCCTCCACATCCCCACCCTCATCATCATCATCATCTTCAGGTGCATGCAGTACAGCGTCAGGGGGCATGGGCACATTCCTACGTATGCACATGTTGTGCAGCATGACACATGCCATGACCATCTTAGAAACCTTCTCATGGCTGTACATGAGTGCCCCGCCAGACCTGCTGAGGCTGCGGAAACAAGCCTTCAGTAGGCCGAATGCCTGTTCAATGACCACACGGGTACGTGAGTGGGCATGGTTGTAGTCCTCCTCATGCTCGTTCTGTGGGTTCCGGATTGGTGTAAGGAGCCATCTCTTCAGTGGATACCCGGCATCACCTGTATGAGACGAATAAAGGGTGTCAGTGGAATGATAGTGCTAAGTAGCCCCCCCCCCCCCTGCAAGGTCATTGACGCATCAAATGGGCCACGATGTCATGCATGGAATGAGACTCACCGAGTAGCCAGGATCTGTGCCCTGCGTGTCGCTCCATGTAGCGTGGTATTCTTGTGTTCCTCAGGACCATAGAATCATGGGTAGATCCTGGAAATCTGGCACAACAATGCGTAAATATCTTGTTGGAGTCACACACCATTTGCACATTGATTGAATGAAATTGTTTCCGGTTGCGGTACTGGACCTCCATGGCATGTGGGACAACCAATTCAACATGGGTGCAGTCGATGGCACCAATGCAACCCGGGATGCCGCCAAGTGCATGGAATCCCACTTTAGCGTTGGTAATCTCCTGGTACGTGCGTGGTAGTGTGATGTGGTCGTCGGCGTGCTTCAGGAGGGCATCGTGCACTTGGAAGAGTGTCCGTGAGAACAGTGGCTGTGAAATGCCATGCAACTGTCCCACTGTGTGCTGGTAGGTGCCTGTGGCCAGGAAGTGGAGTGCAGACACCACCTTCAGTAGGGGTGGGATGGCGGTTGGGCTATCTATCATGCTCACGAGGTCAGCATGTGTCATGTCCACAATGGCGATTATGGTGTCCCGGTCCAAACGGTAGAGGGTGTGGATCTGCTCAGCAGTGAGGTTGAACGGATCGGCTCGGAGGCGTGGGATTGCGGGCCGCCTGCGTGGTGGTAGTGGCAGTGCTTGTGGGCCTTGCTGACCCTGCCTTGCCCTCCTCCTCCTCCTTCTCCTCCGTCTCCCCTGTGCGCCCGGTTGTTGTACCTGTTGTTGTTCGTCGTCTTCTTGTAGTTGTAGCACTTGCAGTGCTATCTGGTACCCCAGGCCCAACATCGCTAGTCCTGCCGGTAGCATTTTGGAGTGGGAGTGGTTGTGGGAGGGGTTTGGGTCTGCAATATATGTGCTGTCGGCCTGTATGGCCTCCACCTGTGCTGATTGAATGAATCTGTGGCAGATGCAATCCCTTCTGGCCGAGCACGTCCCGCACGTAAGGCTGCATTTGGCCGCATGGCATCTTGGGATTTGAATCATGTATCAAATCCCGATGGCAGTGTGATGTACTTTGACTGATTTTCATGCTATGCTCCCATTGTTACACATGCTATGATTGCAGCCGCTTACATACCTGTGAAGAGTCAGTGGTATGTAGGGCTCGCTCGATGGCCGACCCTCATGCAGCACAGTAACGTACTTCACCGACGGGCGTGGCGTGCCATTTGTGATTGCAGCCAGTTAGCATCATGACACACAGCCGCACTACATTGATGTAATTGTGAATGCAAGCGTTCACAGAAGCCTTTTCGACGTAATGTTGCAAGTGAGGAATTCGAAGGCCAGCATTTTGGGTTTTGAAGTAGCGGCGAGGATACGCCCACAGGTCTGGCTGGAAATGTAACGTTCTATTGTAGAATGTCCTTGGGACATGGCCCATAACGAGCAGGCAATGAATGATATGAATTGAATGGGATGCGCAACAGCGTAGTGGACGATAAGGCAGGACGTTCCCAAATCCATCTTGCTTCACAACACTACAGATCCGGCCAGGGGCACAGTGGTTTTTGCGGACTGCATTACGCACAGACGCGATGGAAGTTTCACATATTATGTGAGTGAATATTCATGCGTTTTCATTGCGGGATGAGGGAATGATGTGTGGATGCATGGACTGATGATTCCGTTTAGGGTCTGCCATGTACATGGGTTTTTTGATTCACTCCCCTTCCCCTGCGTTATGTGATGCAAGGCTGCCATAGTGGGACATACGTCTATCTGCCCTTGTCGGATCCTCCCTGTCTCGACGCGCCTTCATACACTTGTGTCTAGGCACGTTACTAATCCCATGTCATGGGTTCTATCTTGACGGACGCATGCACAGTAACCGACGTTGACAATGGTGTATTTAGCTTGATTGGTTTCGTTATGATTTGATACTGATTTAGGGGTGTGTATATTCCTTTGGAGTGGGCTAGCATGCATATGGGTGTGGATTTGGTGTGTTGAATGAAGATTGTAATGCATCATGAGTCCCGTAATGCAATCGGTTAATTTGTGTTTCTTTTGGGTGACAGGTATCTCCTGCCCTATTGCAGATGCCATCTCTACGCCACTCCTCCAGATGGTTTTTACTCTCGACTCCTGCAGCTTCGGGTGAATCAGTGGAGCACCATTTCGATCTTATGGGACGATCGCCAATGGGCCACATGCCCTTACGCTGTACTGGTGGCTAGGTGCAACATTTCGGCCTTTCAGCTCGACTAGTGCCTGCCTCATGGGACGGACCTGCGGTTCTTGCCGCTTCCATGTTGCCTTTTGGAACGTTGATGTAGGCCCTGTGTGCCATGATGGTACAGGGCGTCACACAAGTGGAAGCCGGTCAATTATTGCAGATGCAGCCCTCGGTGATGATGGTTGTTTTGGTGGTATTTTGCAAATTGCTGTGGGGCCTTTGTCATTTGGATGTGCATTTAAATTGTATTCCGATATTTGTCGTGTTGCGTTGTTCTTTGCAGGTGATGTGGCGATTTTCGCTTTGTGGCGGTATGTATTGCGTGATGATCTGCATTGTGTTCCGCCTTCTGAGTTGAGTTGTGTGGTACAGTACTGGCCGCGTTTGCCTACGTAGCACAGTATGGTCACGGATAGGGGCTGCCATTGTGACTGTTTACATGATGTGCTGTTCAGGGGCGGGGGATTGGCTTTTGGCCGACTGGTGCCTGTCAGCCAGGTCGATTGGTGGAATGATGGGTTGTTCAGAATGTGGCTGGTCACAGGTGACTGTGTTTGCGTGCGTTTGTTGGAGGGGGACTGGGGTCATGTCCATTGGAATAGCTTCTGTATTGATGCCATCTGTGCCCTGCAGCTCCCATCGGCCCCTCTTGGGATGAGCCTGGCTGCTCAGTCACTCTGCCGACTTGTGTGGTACATGCTTCTGCTGATGGTTGGTTTGTTTACTGGCATGAGTACAGGGCTGGTGCGATCCCCCTCAGGATGCTGTTTTGGATGTTGCCTTGCGCTGGTGGCAAGCGATGGGGGACTACTGTTGTTTTGTGTCATGTGTTCTTGATTTTCATTTTGATGTATTGTACCTTCACATGCCTGTGCTGCGTCAGTACGGCTATGGTGACATGCCGTACATGGATGCCCACTCACGGGGCGCTTTGAGCCCCTGCATGCTTTTCTACGTTGGCATGCATGGGTGAATTGTGGATTTCACTGGTTGCATAGTGTGAGTACATTGCGCCTGCCAGGAGTTGTGCAATGAGGCCAGGGAGTGGAGTACAGGCACTCAGTGGGCCATTTACGGTTGGTTCGCGTTGCCGTATTTCTCGCCATGGCGGAATGGTACTTTACGACGTGCTTGATGGCGTTCAGTACATGTCCGCTAGGGTCAGAATTCGCGTACCGTTGCGCCATGGCGGTGATTCCGGTTTTGCAAGGCGCGCGTGCGCGTACTTGGTGCAGTTAGCGTTGCCGTTCACTGCGGTGTCGCTAATGGCATCGTACTTTACGGTGACGGGTCATGATCGCAACGAGCGGTGTTCGATGGCGGTATTGCATTTCCGCCATCATTTTTCCATTTCCGCAAGGGTCGTAATGAGGCCCATTGACATATTTCTAGGGTATAAATCCAATCTCTTCGATAAAGTTTGACTTTAGCCTGTTTGGGGTTATTAAGCAGAGTATCTATTGAAATATCAGTGTCAATAAGATTGTTTATAGCTGCCGTTCGCCAGGTTTTTGTATATTGGTGTACTGAGTATAGTAAATGTTGGCCCAAAATACA
Organism: Ambystoma mexicanum; assembly: GCF_040938575.1. Lineage (NCBI taxonomy): Eukaryota > Metazoa > Chordata > Amphibia > Caudata > Ambystomatidae > Ambystoma > Ambystoma mexicanum. The sequence goes on from NC_090922.1 coordinate 1,390,774,380, forward strand.
AGAAATATCCTTATACTGTAATGATATTAAGCATTTTCTCAGAAATGCAATGATTTTCCAAGCAACTGTACTGTATAATGATAACAGTCCCGATTCAAAACGATTCAGTGCAACAGATACACAATTAGGCAATTTAAAAACTGAACGCCAGAACTCTAAGCGGCCCCTTGAGGCATGTGATTGCATTATACCAGATTCCGAACCATAAGTAAGATTAGGTTTGACTTTTAGAGAAAAGAACGACAATAAGTGATTGCATCTAAATTTGCCAAACTTATACAGAATTGCCCTTGACTGAGAGATCAAAGCCTGCAATTTTGAAATGATGTCTGTTAAATGCAAGTTTTCATTCTCAATGCAGTTGATCATAATACCCAGATATCTATAGTACGGGGTAGTAGATATATGATCCTGGTCTATAGTCCAAGTAAATTGCTTATGGTTTGAGGGTTTTTAGTTGTGCATTCCATAATTTGTGTTTTCGCTAAATTAATGGTCATTGCGTTTTCAGATGCATAAGATGCCAAACCTCTGATCAACCTTTGGAGTCCCGCTTGTGTTTTAGAAAGAAGGTTAAGATCATCAGCGTAAAGGAGCCATGGAATCTGCTCCAAGACCAACTTTGGAGCATCAGAATTGATGTTCTTAAATGTTTCCCCCATGTCCAATATAAACAGATTGAATATTGTAGCAGCAAGGACACACCCTTACTTTAAGCACAGAAATGTCAAGAGAGGGGCTCTCAGTTAACCATCAAAAGTTAATCGGACACGGATACAAGTGTTTTCATGAAGGAGAGAAATCGATTTGACCACTGAAAACGGACAACCCATCAATATCAATGTGTGCAGCATTAATTGACGGTCAATAGAATCGAAAGCTTCTTTGAAGTCAACAAAAACTATGTATAAAGATTGCTTCTGTTGACAACAAAAGGCCTTGATGGATGAAAGGGTAACAATGTTAATGACAGTGCCTTTACCTGCGACAAAACCTGTCTGGAACATATGCCGCATGTTAGTTGAAGCTATCATCTGATGTAGATCACGCAGTATTAGGGAGGCAAAGATTTTCCCTCACCCTTTTTGTAAATGGGCACAGTTAGGGAACTGCACCAAGCAATAGGGATCTTTTGAGCAGATATAACATGCAAGAATATCTCAAAGAGAGTAGCAGCCCATAAATTGGGGAACTATTTGAACGTAAAGTTTGAAATGCCGTCAGGACCCCGAGCTCTGAATCTGCTGGCTCTTTGGATATAATGGAGAATATCTTCAATGGTAAAGGATAAAGAGAAGACTCCTTCAAGTTTAAGGGGAGCTAACAATGGATCGGAAGGGGGCACCACATATAGGCGAATACCTATAACAAGCATATTCTGCTAGCGGAATCAAACACTATGAACTATTTAAGATACTTGAAGAACTAGAGTCCCCAGTAGCCCCACCTGATACTGGTAGCAATGGTAGCACATGGTGCACCAATATACAAAATGTGCTCCTCGACAAAATCTCTACTCTACAATTTAAAATTAATGCCAAAAAGAGCAACCTATTGAGGGACTCACAGTACAGTATGATTTGACAGTACCCCCATTGAAAAAACTGTCTTGACATTACACACGCATAAACACTTTAGCTTCAAGCCACTTTCCACTAAAGATGTTGAAAACATTATCAGTAAACTTAAACCTTCCAATTGCCAGGGTGTTACGTGCCCAGCCCCCATCATTAAGGAGGCTTCACACGAATTAGCACCATTCATCATTGCCCTGATAAATTCTTCATTCAACTCTGGAATCGTCCCGGATAACCTCAAGGATGCATGCGTCATCCCCCTACTGAAAAAGCCCTCCTTAGACCCAAGCAACCCCTCCAATTACAGGCCCATCACCACTGTTCCCTTTGTACTTAAAATCCTGGACCGAGCTGCCTATCTGCAGATCCAGGAGTATCTAGAATCCAATAAGCTCCTCGGCCTCAGACAATCTGGATTCCGCCCAAGGCACAGAACAGAAACTGCCCTTATCGACTTAAAACTCAAATTGAAGTCTTGAAAGATAATGGCAAACTGGCCCTCTTACTATTGTTAGACTTATCGGCAACATTTGATTTGGTTAACCATCAAATTCTTTGCCATCATGATTCTAGAACTGTCAGCTTCAGGAATGGCTGCTTAAGTGCTGAGCTCTGTGCCAACTGCTGAAAATACTATCCATCAACATTATGGCTGAAGAATCATGTTCAACCAGCCAAAAGACAGAAAGGAGAAGAAGGAAGAGATGACCAGATTTTGGGCTTGCTTACCAAAATTATAGCAGATATGGCTGATATTAAGGCTAAGCTGATCTCCTCAGAAGAGAGATATTTGGATCTTACCACAATGGTAGTTTCTGCGGAAAAATACCTTAGAGCAGTCGATGACCAGGTTATACGGCTAGCAGATAAAATCAGACATCTAGAAATGGTGAATGAAGGATTATCCTCAAAACTCTCTGAGCAGGAACATTTTTCAAGGCGCAACAATGTCAGGATTACTGGATTTCCTGAAAATGCTGAACATGGTAATCCTATTTCATTTCTGGAGAAAGTGCTATTCTCTATGCTTAATTTGGACACGAAACTACCATTGGAAATTGAAAGGGCACACAGGTCTCTTGGTCAGAAGCCTGCCTTGGGTCAGAGACCTAGACATTTTATTGTAAAGTTTCTAAGATATAGAACCAGGGAACTCATTCTGAAGAAATCTCGTGAAAATGGAGATCTTGCCGGGGAGGAAAAAAAATAATTATTTTTGCTGATTTAAGTAAAGACATTATGGAGAAAATGAGATGTTTCCAGGTGGCTAAGGAGAAAGCTAGGAATAAACATCTCAAATACTATATGATCTACCCTCCCTGCAATTCTCCGTATTATAGTAGAAGGCCAAATACATTCATTTGTGGACAGCAAGCAATCTGAAGCCTTTCTAACTGATCTGGATGTTGAACCTATGGAAGCAAGTACTGCCTCTACTTCTGCTTCAGTATCTCAAAAATCCTCAACACAGAAAAAGGAAAGGGATAAATAATTTCATGATTGTGATTGTTCATCATTTTTATTATTGCTACATTATATTCCATTGTGTTTCTGTGTTATATACATTTTTTTTAATTTGCAGTGTTTAAACCGTTAATTTTTAAAACGGTTTTTGCTTGTGTATTGCCGAAATTCGATATGGCCGTGAGATTCACTTTAGAGAAAGGTACCTTTGTTTTCTTGTGGACGTTTCCTCATGCATGTAATGTGTGCTATGTGTCTGACATGGTGGCTTTGATGAGTGGATGATGCGGTCCTGAGGCGGCGATGGAACATTGAGCTGCAATGTAATGTGCCGCCGGCAGGTGTGGAAAACTGGCCCCGGCTCCATCTCTGTTGATTCAAGGCATGTAGTGAATGAATACGTGCGTCGTACTCGCGGTGAGTGAGCCCTGAGGTAATGGCAAAGTTGAGGTTGGGCTGCGTTTCCGTACAATGTGAACAGGCTCTTCCGCAGCTCTATGTGACAGGCGGTGGGCCTGCCATGATTAGCGGTGTCAGTGTCCCCCCCTCTCTTGGGCGTCTTTTGGGCGTTTCCTACTACTACTACTGCTGGCATGGGCCAATCTGTGAACAATTTACAATGATCAGGTGACTGTAGCTCAACGCAATTGCTGCCCAGTTTCCTTTTTACCTCGTTATCAGTGGGAACAGCCCTTTCTCTTACAGGATCCGGGTGCGGTTTAAAAGCACTTGTGGACTGAAGCAACAACAACAAATACTTTATGACCTGTGGTGCTACATATATGGGCACTTATTTTGGTGTTGGTGGGTTGTGGGGACACAGTGATGGACACAGTGGGGAGGGGAACAAAATGTATGGTAAGTGATGGATGCATTTAAACTGGTTGAACTTTGCACAATATTGGTTTGTGTACAGCAAGGCACGTGTGCACGTTTTCCTGATGCTCAGTTTGGGCCGGTATTCTTGTGTTCACTTTGCCAGTGTTCATGACTGGAAGAATTGTACTCCCCGATATTATATATATAGTATGCCACATCCTACTACATGTTATATATGAATCCTGAGTGTATTTGCTGTCTTACGCTTTACAAGCCCTGTACACTATTACTATCTATACATGTGGTACTCTCGTCTTAGTAATGTATACAAAATTCTGATTGCATGAAAGGCGCAGTCTTCCGTATGGCTATATTCTTTGCTCTGTTGGTTTGGGTACCATTGATTATACGCTAGTGTGGGGACACAATTTTTGCGGCATATCTTGTGACTTATAGGGATTGTCATGCACAGTCTGCTATACTGCCGATTGTGGAGTGGCGGTTTGGTAGTTGTGGTTGCCAATTTTCTTCATGTGGCCGATCAATCTGGTGGTTTAGGAACTGTGGGCTGGTGTCATTGTGCTATTATGCAATGGCAAATATGCAGTAAACGCCCCACTTTTACAATAACATATTTGTGCAGGCTAACACCTACTGTCTTGCATTTGTGGTGCATTTTGTAACACATGCATTTAAACTATATACTTGAAAATGTCTTAATTACCGGATGGGTTTTCTGAATCTTTCGCTATGGGCATGGGCAGCTGTTTTTCTACACTGGTGGATGGGGTGATATTAGAATACTATCGCTTTATATATATCAGTTTAGTCTTCTTCTCGTAGGTCACCGCTTGTTTTGGGTGTCTACTGATAGACAAGTGTTTGTTTTATATGGGTAAATTTTTGGGGTAGGTATTTTACCATGTTTAAATTCATAGAGTGATGGGTCATCTAGGGTATTATTGGGTGATTTGCAGTTTTATTAGGGAGAGAATATTGCTCATTGTTAGTGATTTGTGTTTGATGCAATGGCTAGATGGATAGTCTATGGGCCTCATTACGACCCAGGCGTTAAGGGTTAACGCCGTCGTTAACCCTTAACGCCTATTCAGATTTTAACGGCTGCTTTTAGCAGCCGTTAAAATCCATGGCGCTAACCTGCCATGATGCTAATTACGCCACCGTAATTTACGGTGGCGTAATTAGCGCCTTCCCCACTCCCATTATGCCCTATGGGGCAAAAATGGGAATGGGGAAGGGAAAATGGGAAATGGGGATTTACCGCCCCACTCACCTTGGAATGGGGCGGTAAATCCGCCATCCGCCATGGTGTAAACATAGTTTACACCATGGTGGTAAAGTTGGCGCAATTAGCGCCTGGGTTGTAATGACCCCCTATATCTTTTAAATATGGGCAGAGCTTTCTGAAGGGTGGTTATGAATAGATCTGGTTTTGAAAATATTGTAACTCTTAGTGGTTCTGGTTATTGCTGGGCTCTTTTTGTTCGATCCATTTATATGTTTTTGTCTTTTGTTTTGTCTGTTTGTTTGGTGGAGATTATATTATTTTCTGCTCTGTTTCAATTATTAATAACCCTATTGTTGTTTGATCTTCTTTTTGGTATAATACATTCTATTGGTGTCACATAAATAATGGAAAAGGGTGATACTTAAATTAGAGAGTATTAGTATATGGGTTTGTTCACTTTGGGTACTTGGAATGTCAGAGGTATGACGTGTCCTTCTAAAAGAAAGAAAATCTTATCCAGGATTTGGAGGGAAAGGATTGATGTGATTCTATCACAAGAGACGCACTTTGAGGATGGCACTGATAGTCTTCTTACTAACTCTAGATATACGAAAGTGTGGCTTAACTGTTATACTACAAATCCACGGGGTGTTGGGATCATGATTAGAAGGGGGTTGGGTGCTAGTGTGGATAAAATAGTTATGGATGATGCAGGTCGAGTCATTTTAGTTGATTTGAAATTTGAAAATAAACTGTTTACTGTTGGCTCTGTTTATGGCCCTTGTGCAATGGGAAGTCTTTTTTTTTTACTCTATAACTAAACTTTTAGCTGATATGAGGGGGGAAGCAATAATTTTAGGAGGAGACTTCAATTGTGATAAGGACTTCAAGTTGGATAGGTCTTCGACATGCTCTTTTACTGGCCACAAATCTAGTGGAGAGTTTCGGGATTTTATGTAAAGCTTTGATTTGATTGACTCTTGGAGATTTTTACATCCAAATGTGAAGGAATTTTCATTTTATTCCTCGGTCCATGACTCCTTTTCAAGGATTAACTACTTACTCGTATCGGATCGATTGGCTGAGACAATAATTGAAGCTAGATTATGTGAGCGGCATCATTCTGATCATTCCCTGGTTTTAGTTAAGTTATGTCTTGCTCCACACACCCCAGATTCTGCTAGATGGAGACTGAAACTGTTTATTCTGAAGGAGGGAAAAGCATTGAGGTCACTTTCTGGTTTTGTGTCTAGCTACTTTGATGTTAACAGAGAGTTGACTGATGGTGTCATGATGCCTGCCCCCGGGAAACCAGACCAGGCCCAGCAACCCAGAAGCAGGCATTATGTCATTTGGAGCAAGCCCAAAAACCCCAGCTAGGGGCTGTTTGGGTGCAGTCCTGGCGCCTATGGCACCAGGCTCATAAGAATAGAATCAGTCCTGGCGCCATGGGCGCCAGGCTCATAGTAGAAAACCAACCTGATGCAGACCATGCTGCAAACTTACCTGATGCAGACCATGCTGCAAGAAGCCACAAGCCAAATGAGGCTTAGGAGGGACTATTTTACCTAAGGGACTACTTTTTACTCGGGCGGGGCTGTGGAAGAATACTTACCTGGGACTACTTCCAAGGCTATTTAAACCACGCCCGGACAGCAGCACACGCTTCGCGTTATTCTGCGTCCAGCAGCGTAACGCTCACCGTGCCTGCAGCAGCTTCCAGTCTTCAGCCACGCCCGCCTCGAGTCCGGAGCTCATCGAAACAAGAAGAAAGAAGGAGAAAAGGTCAGAACAGGAGTTTTACCTTTAATCCTTACCTGAATCCTGATCCATCACGCCACGGAGCTGGAAGAAGAAGTATTTAAAAACGCCTTACTTCACATCCTGCAGCGCCGCGCTGTACTCACCTGCCTTGCAGCACTTCAGCATTCCATCACCTCTTCTCCATCTCGCGGCCGCTTTCCGACACCTAAGAAGACAAAAACAGCAAGGTGAGCCAAGGGGATACTCTAAGACTGTACAAGCTACCCCCCAAGGCTTACCTGATTTACCACAGGGGGTACTTACCTCATTTCGGGTCGGTGCAGCCTCCGCTGCATCTCCGCCGTGCCCCGGCCCCTATGGGGAAACAACAGAACAGCAAGGCGCAATAAGGGGAAACCCATTTTTCCCAATAGACTTACCTGATTTTACCGCTGAAGGCATCAATCCCCAAGACCTCATACCACATCAGCGCCTGAATGGGGGAAAAGCCACATGTTATACATTGACACCATTTTATCGAACTGAGCCGGATAATATAAACCCTTACCTGCATGTTACCGGTTGCCACGTGGAACTCTTCATAAGGGCAATTCAGAAACCTAAAAGGAATTGGACAGAGTGAAGATCAGACATTTTTTGAACTCTTATGAACTACAGACTTACGGCGTCTCGCCGGCCTTCTTTGAGTCAATACCGTTCTGGAACTCACCAACTCCTCCATGCCAGTGAAGAAACTGGTCATCTACGCGCCCCTGCGCTCGAAGTAGGATGGAGAGCTCATCTTTCCAAACCATCAGGTGAGAGCATAGAGGGAATCCAAAAGTGGCCTGTGGGAAGAACTACGGGAGAGGGGAAGGTGGGGTTAGCGCTCGAACTCCACAGGTGGTTAATTCCCTTTCTCCATTACAGAAGGATATTCCTACGAGTCAAACAAACAAAGCTGGGTGGGCCAGTCCAGTCCATCATCTCGGCACTACGCGTCTCACTGGTGGAAACAACAGCTGGCCAGTTCAGATCGATGCCCCCGTGGGAGCCAGGTGAGCGTAACAGATGGTCTAATAGTATGGGATGCATTTAAGGCCTCAGCTAGAGGTGAATTGATGAATTGGACAGCTAGAGTGAGGAAAGAAGGAGAAGCAAAGATAAGAGATCTTGAGCATGAACTGGGGAAATCACAATCCGTTTATGCACGTTCTGGAACTGTGAAGGATCGTTTAAAGATGAATAGATTGTATGAGCAATTACGTCTAGATTCTGAGATTCAAGCTGACCGTGGAACATTTTATTCTAAACAACGCTTTTGGGAGAAAGGGGTTTTTGGGGGTAAATTACTTGCAAATAGATTGAAGGGTTTATGTGAGAGGTCCTTTATTCAAAAAATAAAAAATGAGTCTGGTAGAATTGTTGTAAAATGGAAAGAAATTAGTGAGTGTTTTCATAAGTATTATGAATCTTTATATACTGATGATCCTGATCTGATGGAAAGTGACCTGGTAGAATTCTTTGGCAAAATTGAGGTTCCTTGTCTGTCTGATGAAGCCAGAGAATTTATAGATGCCCCTATATTGGTGGAGGAGGTGATGGAGGCTATTAAAAAATTGAAACCTGGAAAGTCGCCTGGACCAGATGGATTACCAACCGAGTTTTATCAAACTTTTACTGAGCAGTTGGCACCGGAGTTATGTGAACTCCACAATCGGTTTCTTATGGAGGGTATTTTATGTCCTTCAACGAGGGAGGCAGTGATTTCAGTAATCCCCAAAGATGGGAAAGATGCATCGAATTGCTGTAATTACTGCCCCATTTCGCTTTTGAATGTGGATGCGAAAATATTTACGAAAATGTTAACTTCTAGGCTGGATAAGCATATAGGTACTTTGTTTGTGAGACTCAGGTGGGTTTTATGAAGCACTGTCATGGATATGATAATATCAGGACCCTCTTAGATATTTTCAATTTGTCATCCACGGGATCAGATGATTTATTTTTTATATTTCTAGACGCTGAGAAAGCATTTGATAGTGTGACTTGGGCTTTTTTTAAATTTTACTTTGATAAAAATGGGTTTTGGACCCTTATTCATAAATGCTGTTGGGGCATTACAGTCGGGTATCAGTGCCAGGGTCTGGGTGAATGGGGTGCTTTCATCTTCTTTTAGATTATTTATAGGTACCCATCAGGGATGTCCCTTATCGCCTTATCTGTTTAATTTAGCCCTTGAACCATTTTTAATATATATTTTGCAGTCGTGCTGTCTCACAGGTTTTGAAATTGGTGAGATTGAAGTTAAAATTCTGGCTTATGCTGATGGTGTAGTGATCATCCTTAGTAATCCTGATGTGAGGGTGCCATTTTAAGGAATATGGTTACTGAGTTTGGTAGACTCTCAGGTTATAAAATTAATTGGGAGTAGACTGTTGTATTCCCGGCTCAGGACACTCCAGTGCGTAGTCAGTTATTAGATTGGAATTGTAAATGGGAAAACTGCCAGGTGAAATATTTGGAGGTATTTTTGTCCAGAGACATGAAAGGTATGGCTGGGCTCAATATTGATAAGGTTTTGGAAAACATGACAAGCATTGTCCGTAAATGGAGTAGGCTCTCATTATCCATCTGGGCTAAGGTTAATGCTATCAAAATGGTGCTCTTACCTAAGGTTCTGTATATTATTCAGTCTCTGCCTTTAAGGTTCACAAAAAAAGTTTTGGGTCGTGTGGATCGAGTTTTTCAGGAGTTCTTATGGGGTGTTGGGAAGAAACCTAGGATACCCCGATATTTGATGATTAGAAGTGTACGTGATGGGGGATTTGGTTACCCTATCATTGAGGATTAATACAAAAGTTTTTTGATTAAAAAATCAATCTCCTATTTCTAGATGAATGAGTCTGGGGTTCCAGGATGGGTTCAGATAGAAGAGTTTAGAATGAGACCCTTCCGAATTGAATCTTTGTACTGAACTGAGGAGATATAACTTGTTAAGGATTTGATTTCTGAGAGATTATCCATGCTTGATGAACCTTGGTTACAAAGACCGGAGAGGTGTAGTTTTATTGCGCTTGCTGCTCGTGAAGTGTCTAGTTATTTGAAATTGTTCCTGGAAGAGGAAAAGTTCAGATCGTCATGAAATGCTTTACGTCTTGCGTGGTGTGATGAATTGGGTGGGGACATTTCTATGAAGGATTGGGAAGGTCTATGGAAAGTTCCTGTTAAGATGAAGATTGACCTGAATCTGCGGTTTATTCAGCAGAGGATCCTGGGATGCCTTTTTTGGACTCCAGTTAGAATGCCTAGATTTGGTCTAAGAGAAGATAATAAATGCTGGAGTTGTTCTAAAGATGAAAGCACTATGCTCCACATGTTATGGGATTGTTCAAGGGTTAAGGATTTTTGGAGGGATGTTTTAGATAGACATGATTTTGTTTGGAACATATCTTTTCCTAGGACACCGTTAACGGTACTTTTGAAATCACCAATTGCCACGCGTCATTTTAGTTATGCAGCTCTGTGTTGGGTTACTAAGGTGTTTCTAGTAGCGACACAGCAAATTTTGCGTCTCTGGAAAATGAGGAAAAAAACAATGTATTGATGAATGGTTATTGGAGGTGCAGTTGCTCTCAAGGTTTCAAAAGATTAAATATTAGGCTTTAAATAGAGAAGATTTTTATAAGGAGCAGTGGAATGCTTTCAATGAGCTTTACGCTTGAAATGAGCGCTAACAGACTCTAATTGGTCTTATAATCAACTTTAGGGTGGATAATTTGTTGGGATATTTTTTTGTTTGTCTTGTTTTGTGTGGTAGTGTGTTTTGTGTTTCTTTTCTTTTTCTCTTATTTTTGACTCTGTATCACCTCGAAATGTGATTGTTATATGTTAGTGGGAATAATTAGATCATTTTGCTTATTGATTATGTTCTATTTTGTTTTAATCGACTTATTTATTGTTATTCTGTTTCACTTGCAGTTTTACTATTTCTAAATATGTTGTTCTGAAATGATGTATTTTATTTGAAATTGTTTAAATAAAGTTGTTAAAAAAAATTCTTTGCCATCATCTAAAATCAGCAGCTCATTTCTCTGATGAATCCACTACATGGATTAGATCCTTTCTGGCAAACAGGTCAATGAAGGTCTTCTCCCCGTCAGCCTCTGCCAAAGCCTCCCCAGTCCTGTGCGGGGTCCTTCAATGATCTTGCGTCTTACCTACACTCTACCACGTCTTCAGGGAGCCACTCTTCGATATTCTGGACTGTTTGGGTGTCACCAATACTAACTACGCTGATGAAACCCAAATACTAATCCTTATCCCTGGTGACTACTCAGCTAACACTAAAGCACTCAGCGATGTCTATCAGGTCATCCAGGCATGGATGGCACAGCACAGGCTCTACATCAATGACAAGAAGACAGATATTCTCATTCTCGGTTCCCACTACCAACTCAATAAACTAGATCCAGCTTTCAAATCCTTCCTTATTGATGGCAATACCATCAAGGTATCCAATGACAATAAAACTTATCTTGATTCGACCCTGTCTCTCACTAGAGAAACCAATGCCGTAGTTTCGGCTTCATCTTACACATGCAAACTCATCACAGCTTGTCGTCCATTCCTTACCACGTCCAACTGTATCACCCTTGCCAGAACTCTCATCATGTCGAAACTTGACTATTACAATGCCCTCTACCTATGGACTAGTCAAAGGAACTTAAGCAAGTTATAGGTAACCCAGAACAATGCTATCAGGGCTGCACTAAACATTCCAAGGCATCAACATATTTCCGACACCAGACGTAAACTTCACTGGCTCTCGGTCTCTCAAAGAATCTCCCTCAAAACCCTCGCACTCACACACAATTGCCTGACCAACCAGGCCCCAGAATACCTGGCCAACCGATTCACCCCCCACACTTCCACCCGCCCACAGAGAGAGGCCGAGGCCCACTGTCTTTCACTGCGGAGATTCAAGCTTCAGAAAGGTTTGCTTGTGATATCAGGCACAATTTCAAAAAGATGCGCAGCCTTATATCACATAGAATTCAATGTAACGTTCTGCTGTTTCGTTTTTCTCAATCAGTATGTGCCTTATCCCATTATACATGAAGTCAGCCTTTGCAGAAACACATGTCTTTTTTAATGCATTGGGCGCATTCAGCAGTATTAAAGTTCTTATTTATTTATTTATTGCATTTGATTTTACGCCCAAACCCTTGGGTATCACGGCGTAGGTTACATATATCTCGTTTTCATGTCAGGGTTACATACATTTTGTTTTACTGAGGTGGTACAATCATATATACAGCTTGGTTATCATTTGACATTGCGGTGATACTGAGAGGGGTGATCCTCTCCGTTGAACAACTGGTGCAGGAGTATTAGTATTTGTTGAATAGCCATGTTTTGAGTTGTTTTTTGAATTTAGGTAAGGAAGTTTCGTTGGACAGGAGCGGGGGGTGTGAGTTCCAGATGCGGGGGGCTGCGATGGGGAAGCTGGCGTTACCTGCTCTTGTGGTGGTGAAGCATGGGATGAGTAGCTGGGTATTAACATTGGATCTGAGTGTTCTGGCCGGAGTTTTGCGTGTAATGCAGCTATTGAGGTACGTGGGAGCAGCATCAAATAAGCATTTGTGGGTGGTGGTTAGTGTTTTGTGGAGGATTCTTGCATGCACTGGGAGCCAGTGTGCGTCTCTTCTGTGTTGTGTGATGTGTCCCCTTCTCTTGATGCCCAGTGCTGCTCTAACAGCTTTATTTTGTAGCAGTTGGAGTTTGGTTAGGGTTTTATTTGAGGTGCCTAGCAACAAGATGTTGCAATAGTCTATTTTGGTTAGGATGAGGGCTCTAGCTAGGGTTAGGCAGTTGTCCGTGGATAGGAGAGGACTACGGTGCACTTTCCTTCACCTGGGTGTCTTTCCATTTTGGCAATGTTCAGTGAGGTCCACTTTTCCCATTCACTAGGCCTCCGCTATTTATTATGGGTTTGGCCTGGCCAGAATGTTCCAATGGGTCTCTCTCATCGGCCAGCTTAAATCTTGCATGTGAGTCCTAGTTTGGTCTTTTAGCTTTTCCTTCTAGTTTGTCCTTCTGTGGCTGAAATTATACCCCACAGCAGGGTTGGTGGGACAGAAAAGGATGAGGTGGGCGGGTGCAGAATGGTTTGAGGTGGGTAGGGTGGGTCAGGCCTGGAGGGTTGAGGTGGGATAGGTGTGGGGTGGCAGAGTGAGATGAGGTTGGGCAGGTGGGTGGTGTCAGGGAGGTATGAGGTAGGGGCGATGGGGCGGGGAGGTGAGGTAGTCTAACTTCATCCCTTTATAATTGCAGACTGCAACTGTCATGTCTGCTTTCTGTGCTGGGAGCAGTGTACTTATTACCATCATGCTTCATTAGTAAATGGGACAAAACTAAACACTAATACGTATCGCTTAAGGGTTTAACCTCGGCGACCATCCGTTCACAGGATGTGTACCCGCTGCTGTGCCATCTGCGCCAGCTGAAGTTATTCTTATTCGGCAAGAAGATTGCATTCCTTGACTTTACCAAACTACCCAATTGCTTTGAGCAATCACCTAAACCCATAGCACGGAGTTGCCCCATGAACGTTCTGAGCTTTGGTAATGAAGCACTTTGTTTAAGTAGCTGCACACGCAGTTGTACGTTTGGCACCTAGCATGGAACTATAACACTTGTGGTTGAAACAAACCGTACATTTATTTATTTATTTATTTTATTTGTTACACGCCCAGACCCTCGGGTATCACGGCGTGGTTACAAGACAGCTTAGAGATTGGTCATACATTGTTACAGAGTACAAATTAAAGCACAGGTGGCGAGCTAGTACAACAAGATATACAATATTTACAATTTGCAGATTTCACTGGCATGTTACACTTTCGAAGTGGCATGTCCTTAGTGCTAATATTGATTAAATAACTAGGTTTTTAGCAACTTCTTGTGGCCAGGGAAGGAAGATTCTTTTTTGATGTTAATGCTCCAGTGTTTAGGGGCTAGAACAGGGAAACTGCTGCCCCGCGCTCTAGTGGTTTTGTAACAAGGGGGTGCCAATAGGAGGTTGCCATTGGATCTTAGTGATCTAGTGTATTCTTTTGGGTATAGAGTATTGTTAAGGTAAGTTGGGCCTTTTTTGGTCAGACATGTATGTGCAATGCAAAGTGTTCTAAAGATAATTCTTGCTTTGATGGGAAGCCAGTGAGCATCCTTCCCTGTCTTGGAAATGTGGTCCGATTTTTTTATTCCTAAGGCTGCTCTTAGGACTTTATTTTGCAGTAGTTGCATTTTGGAGAGGTTGGTATTGAATGAGCTTAGTAGTAATACATTGCAATAATCCAATTTCGATAATACTAAGGCCCTGGCCAAGGTAAGGCAGTTTGCTGGTGTCAGAAATTGTCGGCAGAGAGCAATAGGTTTGGAGGTGTAGGCCGTGGAGGAGGTTAGCCGCGTTAATATGTTTAGTCATAGTAAGACTGGCGTCGAGGTAGACTCCTAATGTTTTCACTTGCTTCAGCACCGGAAGAAAGGTGCCATCGATATTAATAGCTGAGTAGTCTGGGTGGAGAGCCGCTATTTTAGCTGGGGATCCTACGATAAGGACTTCTATCTTCTCATCATTGAGACAGAGACTATTTAGTGCCATCCAGTTTTGGATGATGACGTAAATTTTGTTGATGGTTGCAGTGTCCTGGTCATAGTTACCTGTGAGTGGTATGAGGATCTGGGTGTCATCCACAAAGTTGGTGTAGATGACACCCATGTCATCTAATGCTGAGAAAAGGAGTTTGCTGTAAGTGTTGTACAGAATGGGGGAGAGACATGATCCTTGGGGCACTCCTATGGGGACTGGGATGGGGTTGGCCGCTTCTTTGCCTATGGACACTTTGGAGGTACGATCGATTAAGAAGGATTTCACCCATGCAGTGGCTTCGCCGGAAAAGTTGAAGTCCCGAGCTAGTGAGGTGCATAGCTTATCATGGTCCACCAGATCAAATGCTGCAGAGAGGTCCAACAGCAGGAGTATGCAGAGTTTCCCTGAATCTCTAATGGCATCCATCTGGATTTTGAGGTCCAAAAGTGCTGTGTCTGTGCTATGGTTCAGCCTAAAGCCTGATTGTCTTGTGCCGAGGAGCTGATGCGATTCCAGGTGAGTTTGGATTTGATTATAAGCTAGTTTGTCAATGATTTTGAGTAAGAATGGGACCATGGTTATGGGGCGATAACTAGTCGGAATGGTGGGGTCTAGATTTGTTTTTTTACAAGCGGGGTAACCCAGGCTTCTTTGATGCAAGCTGGAACTGTATTGGAATTGAAGGAGGAGTTGACAAATTTGGTAATGGTTGGGGTCAAGGTGGAGAAACATGCTTTGATTAGTTTGGCAGGGACGGTGTCTCCTTTGCAATTAGAGGCTTTTAGTTTGGAGATAGTGTCAAATACAAGTTCTTGGGTGACAGGTGTGAAATGGAATAAGGGGTTGGGTTTATCACTGGTGGTGGGGAGGGGGTTGGGGTGGTGGTGTTCTTATCTGCTAGTAGTAGTCTTTTGGTAATTATTTTGTTATAGAGCACAGCAATTTTGGAGGCAAGTGCATCTTGTATGGTAGTACACCATTCTTTGCTGGCGTTGGTGGGCGTTTCGGTTGGTAGGGGGTTTTCTAGTTCTCTAAGGATAGAGAAGAGTTCTTTAGAGTCAGATGCTGCATTGCTGATGTGGGCCTTATAGGAGTTAGCTTTGTAGGAGATGATGGCTGTTTTGTAGGTTTTGTTGGCATCCTTGAAAGCTTTGGCCAAGTCAGGGGTGAGGAGTTTACAGTGGGCGTGTTCAAGAGATCGTTTCTTCCTTCTTAGGGTGACTAGTTCTTCGTTGAACCAGGTGTTGGTTTTTCTATTGACATGTCGCATTTTAGTTGTGATGGGAGCTACTACATCGATAGCAGTGGAGAGGCATTTGTGGTAATACTCGGCAATGGCAATGGGATTGTTACTAAAGATTGAGTAGGTTTCTAGTGTTTTGTTCAGGGTGGGGTCAAAGTTCTCTACAGTGAGCTTCCTAGGATTTCTGCTTTCAATGGTGTCCATTATTTTGGCCTTATGATGGCAGGGGTCATCACTCATGACAGTGAATTCTACGCAGAAATGGTCTGTCCAGCTAAGTGGAATAATTAGGCCTAAGGTGATTTTGGTGTTGAGGGTGAGGATCCAATCAAGGGTTCTGCCCTTGATGTGGTTGGGAGCATCAACGAGTTGGCTGAAGTTCATGTCTTTGAGTGCAAGGTGAAGGGCAGCTGCTTTAAGGTCTTGGTCATCATTGAATCCAAGATTCAAATTCCCAATGATTATGCATTTAGTGTTGGGTTTTAAAATGGGCGCAAGTAGTAACGGGATGTCTGTTTCTGGGTGGCTATTAGTGCTCGGGGTTCTGTAGATTACCACAATATTGATTGTAGTATTTGCATTCCTGGCGAGTTTGGCGAGTAGTAATTCATATCCTGCAATAGTTTCAATAGAGCTTGATCTGATTTGGATGGTATTTTTCGCTATGATGGCAACCCCTCCTCCTGTGGAGATGGTTCTGTCGGTTGTAAGAATGGTGTAGTCTGGTGGGATAGCCAGTGCTAGCAGTGGTCCAGAAGCTTGGTGTGACCATGTTTCTGTGATTACTAGTAGGTCCAGATTTTGTTCGATGATTAGGTCATGTATTTCAATATCGTGAGCTCCTAGGGATTGGGCATTAATGAGGGCATTTTTAAGGCTGATGGGAAGTTTGGGGTCATTTATGGGAGCATGATTGGTTGTTTGCGTGGTGGGAGTATTAGGATTTCTGTTGGTGTTTTATTGCTATAGATGGTGCTAACTTTTTATTTTTATTCTTCCCGTAGTCCACGGGTTTGGGTGGTCTGGAGGGCAAGGTAGTGGGAGTAGTGCTGTGGCAGAGTACTTTAGTATGTGCTCTTAGGCGGGGGCTCCTATCATTCCCTAAAATGGGATATTTAATGGAGTTGGCTGTGAGTTTGGGGAGTGATAGCAGGTCATCTGTGTGAGTTTATGGAGAAGGCACTTCCTCACCTATTGTGTTACAGTCATTGAGGCTGAGAGTATGGCTAAAAGTGGGAAGGTATGGAGGAGTGAGTGGGAGGTATGGAGTTGGACATGGGATTGGGTAATGTCTCGGCATGCCAATCTTGCGAGACTGTTTCTAAGAGTGAGGAAGTGATTGCCTGTGCAAGGTGTATCGACTTGGACAAGGCAGAATGGGAACATGATGAACAATATCCAGTCTATCATAGCTGTATCCGGTATAGTATGGGGAGTGATTAAGTTAGCTTATTCAACCACAATTAGGCCATGGGCTAGATCAGGCATAGGATGGGCAGAGGGCAAGTTCAGGCACAGTGTGGGAATGGAGCTAGTACTGTCTAGAACAGTCGCAGGCTGTTCTGACTTGAGGGTCGTGTAGACCAATGAGACCTCCGTCCCCAAGTGACGCACAGGGGAACTAAAAAGAAACCCGCTGTGCAACCTTTGAGGCCACAGGTGGGAGATGACTTCCCAGATCCACGGAACCTCTGGAACACCGATGCTGCTGTCAAAAAGGAACGAGGTTAAGTACCAGGCAATCACAATACATATCAATTAAACCAAAGGATCTAAAAGGCCTTACCTATCTGGTGTTAGGAAAACCCAGGAAACCTAGTAAAGAGGTTCGAGACTCAGATGATGCGGCGGTCCCTGGAATAGTAGAACCGTAGGTTAGCGTGGAAGTAGGATCAGCCACCTGTAGGAGTGAAGGCGTGACTTGCCTCCCAAGAAGGGAAATGGCATAGGAGTTCAGCGAGGTACCAAGGGATGATCCAAAGAAGTCAGAGTCAAGTCCAAAATCCGGCAACAGGTAAACAGTTCCAAGCAAAGGTACAAAGGTGTATCCGAAGGAGTCCGAGGTAGAGTTCCGTGATCAAAGGTAATAGAGGAGCGAGACGTAACGCCAAACAGGGTCTGAAGACAGCTGAGAAGCAATGAGTGTTCTGTCTCTCAGACCTTTATACTGTGCGTCTCTGGGTCATGTGACGTCCACCAAGGTCACGTGAGGAACGCCACTCTGGATCACGTGATCGACGTGGAGACGTAACACCGCCCCTTCTGCTGTATGTTCTCCAAGGCAATTGCCAATGCAGAAAGGGTTGCAATCGAGCCCGTACACCATAGCTGGTACGGAGTTTTTGGTCCTTTGGGTTCACCGAATCACGTGAGCCTCGAACCGTGGAAGGAGATGTTGGGCAAATGTGAGCAGTGTTCTGGTGTGTAGTGGACTGGTGTGCAGAGGATCGCCTAACACAGGCCCATAGTCGGCATAGAACTAGTCAGGTACAAAATGGGCATGGATCTGGTCTAGGCTAGTACATGCAAGGGCACATAATTCGGCATAGGGCTAGTACAAACACAAATTAACAGGCCGAGTAAGACGGTTGTGTTATAGCTAGTGGCTGGATAGGCAGGTTCAGGGTGGGCCTGCAAAGCATGGGCAGGGCACGTATAGGCTAAATGCAGCTATCAAATGGCAGGGCACACATAGGCTAAATGCAACTATCAAATGGCAGGGCACACATAGGCTAAATGCAACTATCAAATGGCAGGGCACACATAGGCTAAATGCAACTCTCAAATGGCAGGGCACACATAGGCTAAATGCAACTATCAAATGGCAGTACAAATATATATATAGTGCACAGGGGGCACTATATATATATTTGTACATGTGCTTGATTGCTCCCAAAATTGAGACAATTGCTGAATTTCAGTGTACCAGGAAAGTATACATACATGGCACCTTAAATGAAAAAAGGCATCAAACCTAATCTGGCCTAACATTCATACACTAGGCTTCAGCATCTTTATTTACGCCACGTCTAACTTCAGCCCACTAATCAGTCAGGAGACACCTGCTCTTCATTGTATCAAGGTGTCCTCAGGACAGGATGGAGACAAGGATATCAACTGTTTTAGACTGTTAGGGCCTAGCTGGGCCAAGTTCTGGCACACTTGCCTTTTTATCGACATCAGGCAGACAATACAATGTGTGTCCTAGAGTTGCATGCCATTCCCACACTGTGAGAATCCTGCATGCATCAACACTCACAGAACCCCTGCTCTGTGAATCCCTGGAACTTCTGCAATATACCACTCATCACCCAGATGCTAGATAATGCCCACTCGACTGTCCTTCATTCCGCCAACATCGCAGACCTCATTTACACACAGAACCTCAATGCCACCATTATTAGAAAAACATGCCTCTACCCCTCCTTCTCCCATTTTTGACATATTCATCCCACTAAGGTACAGCATCATAGTTGCAGACCGCATGAATCTAGGGGGAGGAGTGGCAGTCATTCACAAATCCAACTTGACCATGCACAACTGGGTGCCTAGAAACATCATGGAGTTTCTCAATTGCCACTTCCCACTTTAAAACCAAGAGAATTACACTTTCCATCACATCTGTTACCCACCTCATTAGTGTGTCTCATTCCTTGATGATATCACTGATCTCATCACATCAGCATCAATCGTCCACATAACAAACCTCTTCATTGGTGATCTCAATTTACTAGGAACCCTAGCTACAAAAAGTATTAGGGATGCTGTATATCTTCTCTTGGAATCTATGAGTTTAAAACCACATGTACTGAACCCAACAAGTGGAATCATACCTGGAATCATACCTGGAATCATACCTGGGGGAAACATACTTGACCAAGTACTTTTCGCATCTCCCCCTGGTAAAATGCCTCAACCCGATGCCGCTTAACTGGACAGACCACGCTGCAATGTTTATCCTCCCTACAAGTATGCTGCCAATTAATAGGCACAAGTGAAGACCACTATGTACTTACTTATTTATTCATTTGTATAGTGCCTCCATCCAGGGGCATTAGGGCGCTGTTGCTAAACCAGTGACATACAAGAATTAAAACAAGCAATCTTGAGCAGTGTCTTACAACGTACACAGGCCTACAATAGAGAGAGGGTAGTTAAGAAACTTGATTTCTAGTCTTTTATTCCAGGTTCTGAGAGCCAGACTTTAGTCTTTAGGCTAATAGTCATGTTTTTAAGGCCTTTCGGAACAGCCAGTAAGATGCTTCTGCTCTTAGGGCTTGTGGGAGGGGGGTTCCAATTGATAGTTGCCACAGTCGGGCAGCTGGAGCCTCCTCCTCGAGCTTGTTTTACTTTTGGTAGGGTCAGGCAGTGAGCGTGGACGGCCCTTACCAGTCTGGTGGATTTGGTTCTCACAACTTTTTGCGACAGGGTCATATTAGTTGGACCTGTCCTGAACAGTGTAAAGAGGAGCCCATAGATATAGGGCTGTTGCAATATGAACTCTAGGAAGAGTACCTCCAGAAGCAACATCCAGAGCTACAATGTGAATTTTATGGTGCAGTATACCTCTCTGAGTTGTGCCCAGTAGGACAAGGAACCCCAGAAGATACAACTGGGCCATTTATTGGACAGGAGGAGTTAAGAAATGCCATCTGCCAGTAACCATATAACAGACTATTGTACTCAGGGCGGATATGGGACAGGGTCACGGCCATGAACCTGTCAGAGGTAGACGGGGACCCCTCCTAACCATGGTGGGTTATCTACCTGGGCATTCCCAGAGCCTGCCTTACGCCAGAGGTGGAGGGAGAGAGTTAGGAGGTACCCAAGACCATGACTCCTCTGAATTTCTGCACACAAATGAAAAGATTAGAGACACTTTCTTACCCGCAATGCCTTACATCCTCTCGTCTTTGTGGCAAACACTGCTCTAAACTGTTTCCCGAAATGGTAATCCCAAAGTCCAGAGGAAGATGGAACAAAAGGAATAATTTCTTCATCAAGAAAATCTGTTCCCCCCCCCCACTCACAATCCCAATGCACACCACACCCCTGGACAACATTCACGCTCCTCACTCAGAAGCAGGAGTGGGCTCAGGGTCGGACTGGCCTATAGGGCAACAGGCCCATGGCCGAACCTAAAGCGGAAATAAATGCTCAAAGTGGTCCATTTTGATGAGTTACTTCACTATGCAGCCCAGCTCATAGTTTTGATGATTGTTGGTGAATACATATTCTTTAAAATGGACAATGTGCATCACATTTGATCAAAAACCCAGTGTCACAAAAGGAATGAATAGCCATTTGCAACTGTGGACCACTTCAATGGTACCCAGGACAGTTTTCTGGGCCCAGTCCGACCCTGGGTGGGCTGGGAACCAAAGGAAGCCCTGGAAATAATTGTAATAGTGGCCCATATTACACATTTTCAGCAAGCCCAACCCTTTTTCCATGAGAACATTTGGAAATAAAATAGGTCATCAAAAAAAAGGGATTGGTGCAGAGGCCACCTACATTTCAATAGGCCCACTCTAAACGTACTAACTGCCGCTGATTGCTAGCCTTCAATTCCTTGGTAAAATCATTAAGAAGGTATTGATAAACAGAAATGACCCACTCTATTTACACCATAGGCAGACTGGGAAGGGAGGTCAAGGGGTCAATTGCCCCCTGGCTGGCCTGTTGCTCCTAGGGTTAGACCTTCAAAGTGTCCCAAAAATGATTGAAAGGGTGGAAATGCTTTAAAGTCCTACCTGCCTCCAATTAACTACGTACTGAAAGGCCTGATCGGCTTTATTTCAGCAATATTGCAAATGTGCCGAGTGGCACCCACACATGGGCCTCCACAGTGAGAGGGAGAAGAGCCTAGGCAGCAAGTGCATGGTCATGCCACCCAGAAACAATGTTGGCATTCAAATGACAGATTCCCTGACCCTGGGTGGTAATGTTGGCTACCACTGCAGCCATTTGGGCCTCATTAAGAGTTGGGCTGTATTCCGGCAGTAAATCTGCTGGAATACTGCCCAATGGAATTACCGTTACCGCCACTTCGTCCGGCGTGATTACTGCCAGATTACAAGTGGCAGTGGCAGAGTTAATCCACATCTATGGCGCATTTTTAGTGGAATTACTGCAAGCGGTATTACCGTTGTGGTAATTCTGCCAATTTTGCTGATTTTCAGCAGAAAGTGGGAGGATTGCTGGAGGTAAATCCCCATCTCCAGAGCCATACTCGTAGTGTGACGGTGCGGGAAAAGTGGTGGTAATTCCATTACTTGTAATGAGCCCCTTTGTCTGTTACTTTCCTCAGCAGCTTCGCACAACTTCTTCTTGTCAAGAAAGTAATGGCCCATATCTCATTAGAGTTTGACCTCGGTTTCATTCTGTAACGGAAAAAAGATCTCATATTTATTTGTAAAGCACATACAGTATAATTGTAATAAATTCGTAAATTGCACTAAGGAACTAACCTTTAACACCTACCGGTCCGTTGGTCCCATCGTGCTTTTTGATTTTTTTTTGTGAAGGGATGTAAATCACACATGGAAATCAGAGCAGCCCCATGCCTGCATGTCTGTGGACACCACTCCCAAAAACAATCCTTAATCCCACCTGCCATGTATTTGCATGACAAGTGGCTTGGATTCCAGCATCATACCACACCTAAGGTAGTTAGCTGACCAGTGCTTTTTAATTGACCTCCTGTCAGCCAATCAGAATGTTTAGACAGCAGTCATTAACTACTGGTATGGAACTCATCCTAAATATTCTGTTTTCAGAAGCACACAGGGAAATAACAATATGATTGCCAAACAAGATTTGTTTCAACAAGACACTTCCTCTCTGAGTGGACCTTTTTTTTCTGAACATGCTAATTAACACACAAAAGAAAAGATAAAAACATAGAAAAATACTTTCACTTTTTTTTTATAGAGAAACCATTTACTTTTACATAACACCCCCCTGCATGCGAATAAAATGCTTACCTTGAGGACAACCATATTATTTACATGTAATTTACTAACTCTATTTGTCTATTCTATTGTCTTTATTTAAGTGCATGTGGTTAAAAACATCCTTTTACACTATTTATCTAAAAGAAAGTTTTGTTATATTTACAAAATAATTTGCACTTCATATATTTAAATTTTTAAGAGATGGCCTATGAGAAGAAATTATTAATACGATTTCTCAAAACAGAGCAATAAAAAGGTGATACATTAAAAGCTCCTTGAGCAATAGGACCTTCCCCCAATTATTCAATAAAAGGCCTCAATACAAAGGCTAGCATACAATCTATGCTGATTTGGGGTATTATAAAGGACTTTAACCTAAAGTAGTGGACCCTTTTATTCCAGCATGGGCCTTGCCCTAAGCCAGACATGGTGCACAGCTGAGACCATCACATATGACTCGGCTGCAAAGAGCATGCTCCAAAATTGATCACTCTTACGTGATCTGAATTTGTCATTTGCCTGAACATAGCTAGGGCTCAATTCGGGGCAGGAGGTTAGGATGTGTCTTGCAGTTTCAGCTTGTCACCCGCAAATCCAGAAAAGACGTTGCTAAAACAAGACTCCCAGCCAAGCTCCCCTGACCCCGAAAACTGGCGAAACGTCAAGACTCAGTTTAACAGCAAAATAAATCAAAACAGGGTAACGCCACTTAGTTAAATACTGTCTGGGGGCCTGGGAGACGCCCCCTTGTTGGGCGTAAAGTGCGTGTTTGCGACTTCCCTCTAAGGACACAAGAGTCAGTATCCTGTCATAACTCCTACTCACTACATCAAATTTGTTCAAAAGACGGGGACATCTTGCTCAGAGCAACATGAATGGGATGTCCAAAGACAGTGGGCGTATTGTTCCACATGGTCCACGCTAGTATGCATCAGAGAAGAATGCCTATCACCCCCAAATCTTATGGCAACCCATAGTTTACAGGCCGCCACCGCCCTGATTGAGACAAGTGACTGACAGCCTAGTTCTAGTCTCATCATCTCAACTGGTACAGTGCAGGCAAGCGCAGTAAGGACTTCACAATTGTTCCCTCCGGTTTAGGCAGCCATGTTATTGCTCTCCTAAGTAGGGTCTCCGGGGCATACAAAATTCCTGGCACAATCGCTGTTTTATAAGCTATTATTTTAGCCTCCAATGAACAATCCCCTCCTCCCAGGGAGGCCATCTTGATCTTAATGCCTTCAATGGTTAGCAGACAACTCCTTTTCATATGAACACACTCAGCATTCATTTTTTCGGTTTTCATTTGCGATGACAGCATCATATGGTAACCAGGGTATATTCCCCTTTAGTTCAACGGTCCACTGTTTGTTTTCTCATCCCCTTATTATGGTAACCAAGGTTTTTAAGTCCCAAGCATGCTTCCTCAGTAATACCTCCCTGTGGTTACCATGAGCTTTGATTGCAGTGTTCAGATCGTTAATATTTGTGGCCGACCAGCAAAGTCTGTTTCCCTGCAGATTTACAGTCGGGTTACACCTCAATCTTTCAGTAGAACGAGATTCCCTTATTTTACAGGACAGTGATCACTCATGGTCACTGCTGTGCATTGCAAAGTTGGTCCCAAGTTACAAATCACCTGGTTGACAAAAACTAAATCAATGATAGAGGAGAATATACCATTAGACCAGCTGTAGTCGGTCCTGCATCACTCATAGGGAGTGGAGCGAGATCAAACTCAGCCAGGACTGCTCTCCATTCAAGGCCAGCCCCCATACCAGGGGAGCGCTCCTCGCCGTTGCCACCAAGAAGCACACTGGATAGGCCATTCACATTAAAATCTCCAGCTAGCTGGATACCCCCCCTCCTGTTGTGCGGGACCCATCAACATAGAGTGTGACAAACAGCTTCCATCAGTGCACTTGTTTGTTTGTGACTTGTGACCTGCTGGATCGTAAATGCCCGGAACCAAAGTGTCACCTGGTACCTGGGCAAAACCCCTCAATGTCATTACCAGCAAATTAGGATCTTTCCTGGTGCACTGGAGAGGTCTAAGCATATATTCAATTTTTGCCCCAATACACAGGCCACCCTTCGGGCAGCCCCTAGTCACGGGGGTGGGGGCCAAGCCGGAAGTCAGTAGTATAGCCATCCATTTCGAATGGGTCCGTTAACCAAGTTTCCTGCAAAACAAATAGGTTAGACATCCGAAGTGCCTGTCGACCCTGTGGATCTACCAAAAAAGACTGATAACCATGTGTATTCCACGATGAAACAGAGCATGGAGTTTCCCCAAATTATGGGTTTTTTACCAACTTCCCTGCATTCTAGGGAGATTAACATGTTCTCCATTCCCTTGCCTAGTCCCTGCATTATCAGCCCAATTTTTAGCCTGAGGAAAATCCCCATGATGTGATCTTTGGGTACCATGTATCATTTTTTCTACACATGTAACATTTTTAGGTGAGATCAGAAAGACTTCCAGGGCAAGTTTGTTAAAAGTCCCGGCATGCATGCATACTCTTTCAGTTATCATGGGTGAACTAAAAGTGATCAGTCCCCAATTTGTCTGCCAGAAGGTTTAGGAAGCTCTACGCACTCAATGAGCCTAGAAGACATCGCTTACAGATCCGGAATTAGGTGGAATAAGGCCAATAATTGTGTCTGGGTAAAGAACGGTCTGAAATCGGTTGGCGTCATTTCCACGATTTTTAGATATTTAGAAGGAGGCCCAAAGACATTCACAGGCACTGGACAAGTGGCCTCTGATTTGCCAATAGATGCCATGGAGTGTTTTCAGCAGTTGTCAACAGAGGCTCCCTAGTTTCTGCAACTTTTTTGTTCGCATTGGGTGGACACTGTATTTTGGTTGGTCAGCTGTAGGCCCCTAGTTCTTATGGCAGGACATATTTGGTGGCCCAGGCAGGGGGGACCTTTTGCTGCCCCTGTATTGGAGTTTCATTTTCCCTCAGTGTTAGTTTTACGTTTTCCCACCATTATAGTGGAAGTCAGATTAAGTAACATGGGCCGATCTCCTCTACAGGTCTTAATTGCTGCCCATTTAGATGAAAGGTTGTGGTGCCCCGCAATGTGACCATCCTTACAGTTCCATCTAATAAGGTATTACTAATTTAGCGGCCATCACGCTCCAACGCCGCACAGCCAGTGAAACTCACTGGCCGATTAGTAGCATGCGGGTTCTGGGATTTTTGCTTTGAGGGACTCCCTGCCCCCTGTGGAGACTGTGTTTGCAAAATGTCTTCCTTTGGATGTGGACTACAAATACCATTTGGAGCATTATACATTGCCTGTTCTATTGCAATGATTTCAAGGGCTTGTTCTCTAGTGCTGGCCTTAACTCTAACAGACTCCTCGAGATCTTGGTTGACAGGGTCAACCACCTCACTGGTTCCTGGTTGTACAATAGGGCGTTTAGCCTTCATGCCGATGGGGGAGGCAAGCTGCCCTTTGGGTTTGCAGGTGCCACACTCCCAACAGTTCGTGATATTTGTGAGCTCCAGTTGTGTGTTAGCGTTCAGTCAATTCCTGCTTGGTACCATGGCAATATCAGCAACAAGAGAGAGCATGCAGTTCGTTTCTTGCTGGCCCTCTGCCATTTTTGTACACACTAAGTAGAGGGAATCAAGTTTACTTGCAAAGAAGTTCCAGGCCTGAGACCCTAAGGGACTTTGTGCTTGACAAGTTCTTCATAAACAGAGAAGTTCAAGTCACTGTCTTCCTCTCCTGAGGAGCTTTCCAACGATGTGACCAGCTTTTCCAGGTCCGGGTGAGCAGACATGTCTGCATCTGATATTTAGGTCTGGTCATCGCTCCCCTGTAAGGGTGTATTTGGTTTCGATCCCTTACATAAATTCAAAAGAGAGCCATTGTTATCGATAGAATACATACTACCTGCCATTGAAGCAGAGTTTGATGTGATATTGGGGTTTGGAGTAGACAAAAGGGGTCGAGCCCCAGTGACTGTACTTTCAGTGGCTGAGATGATAACAGCCTCATTTGGGGCGAAAGGACTCTGTTGAAGCCTCCACCTGTGTGGCAGCCTTCCTGGTCATACTGGTTCACCATCTGTTTCGTTTGAAATCACTTTTTCCCCTTCTTTGTACACGGGGACAGGGAAGCATCCATTTGGTAATTAGTAGGGGTACGAACCGTTTTCCCGCACTGGTCCTGGCACTGCGCAGACCTACCCTGCAGGGTTTGATTCCCTTCTTTTTTGCCGGCGTGATAGGTGTTTTTGTTCGGGTGAAAAAACAAAAACAAAAAGCGGACCTGGCAGAACAGAGCACGTCCACTTGATCCAAAGGTATTAAGAGGGGCGCCCTGTATCCTCAAAGCGCTCAAGCCCAATTTGTTTAGAGAGGGTGATGGTAGGGGGGCAGGGTGTCAAATTATAACGGAGCAGACAGCAGTGGAGAATGCAGAGAAGAATTACGCTCCTTACAACTAAATGTTTTGGGGTGGCTGTTTGTATCCACCGCAAGAGGACCATCACACAAGGGGCAGAGCTGCTTTTCCATCTCACTGAATAGAATAAATCCCCCAGGGGCTTACTATCAGTGGCCCACTACGAACCGCAGCTGGCCACCTCTTATCCACCTAGGAATTTTTTTCTCACCCTCTATCCATCTCCATTCCCTACTCCTACCACTGGCACTGTGCCTATCCGCGGGATGCAGTCTGCACTCACCATGTTAGGACCATAGGTATCATTGAGGAAGTATGAAATTAAGGGGGTGTGGTGATGGCCAATTACCGATGGATTCGGTATGTAACTGCGCTACACTGTAGGTTATTGCTTATCACTTACCACCCATATGGGGAGTTTTGCATGTCCTGCTCCCTGGCTCCAGCGCCGCCAGGCTTCGAAAAGCAAAAACAACACAGTTTTCGATGAAGCCAGTATGAACGTCGAGAGCATGTTCAGCTGCTCCTCCGGAGTCAATCCATGAAGGGATTAGAGGAAAGCACCTGCCACAAAGAACATTTGTCTATTTACTTGACTCACTCTCAAAGCACTATTTTTTTGCTTCTCCAAAAAACTCAAACAAAATCTGCCGAAATTTCCCCAAATTAATAAACCGTCACTGCCATTTGGTCTGGCAGAATATCTGCTGGATTACAAGTGCTGTTAGGCAGTGTTAAGGAGACCACAGGGATTTACAGCTGGTGGTAATTCCATCGATTTGGCTGTTTTTTGGCAGTAAACTGGAGGAATTCATTTTTCCTCTGCTTACCTCCAATCCCAGAGTTTGGCAGTGCTGTAATGCAGTTGTAAATGCAGTGGTAACTTTGTTACTACTGCATTACCACCGTGTATGGTCATGCCACCAAACTCATAAGGAGGCCCATAATGTTACTACCTCCATGTGCTAATAGCATTACAGGTGTCGGGAGGAGTCATTATCGATTTGCCTCGGGCCATTCCTTGGTAGCGGGTTATTATCTTGCGATAACAACCCCTTACTCAGTCTATAAGACTATAATAACCAATCATCCTCTGTGTTTGTTTTGTAAATGAACAAACTAAACATAAAAAGACCAAAGTTTCACTATACAATCTTTAGGAGACAAATCTAAATGTATTCCACTACCACATAATGTGTATGGGCTGAAGGTATCTTATTAATATAGCAAGGGGTAGTCAAATTAATTGAATGACATATCCCTGTGACGTGTCAACCAGTTTCTGCGGTTATGTTACTTCTTGCGTTCATCAAGAAAAATAGTTAATTTCTTAAACTTGATAAAATTCACCAAGCGTCTAGACATTGGGCCTCATTCCGAGTACGGCGCTAACCAATGGCGCTATTAACGCCTTGGTTGATGCCGTACCCGGACCGGCAGCGCCTTGGTGGATGGGGGAATTACCGCCCCATTCCAAGGGTGGCGGGGCGGTAATTCCCCAATCCCCATTTACCCTTCCCCATTCCCATTTTTGCCCCATAGGGCATAATGGGAGTGGGGAAGGCGTTAATTACGCCACCGTAAATTACGGTGGCATAATTAACATCAAGGTCCCTTAGCGCCATGGTTTTTAACGCCTGCTAAAAGCAGGTGTTAAAACCTCCATGGCGCAAAGGGAACTCGGAGTATGGCGGTAAGGGATTACCGCCACCGCTCTCGTTAGCGGTGGCCGCTATCCCTTACCGCCATACTCGGAATGAGGCCCATTGTCTGTAAATGAACTGTTTCGTACACATCACAATTAAAGTGATATAGATTCAATTATCCATCAGTGTCTGCATTCAATTATGCAGCACTCCACATTTCTGGACATTCAGTACTGAAATGAATAAGCCGGCGTGTCAGCGTCCATGAAACATTATTGTGGATTCTACCGAGAAACTTTGTGAACCAAAAATGATTCATACAAATCTATTGATACTTCATATCCTATGCCTTATTCATATTCACTAGCTGTTCCTGGCATAACATATGCCATTCTAGCGCATCTTGAAGGCCAATATCAGTCTGTAATTCATAGTGTCACTTCTGTACCTCTTCTTAAATATTGGAATTGCCACTGATCACTTCCATGGCTTGTTAATGGCCATTGAAAAGGCTAAACGTATCAGATGGAATGAGAGGTATGTGCGGTATAAGAACAGTACCTAAGTTCCATCAGTCACATGGGCCTATATGATATGTCTTTGTAGACGCGTAGTTGTCAACTTTGTTCCATTACAGAGACCACGTAATGGCATCAGATTGTGTAGTAGCATAATTACAGCACCTACTTTCAATTTTAGCTTGTAAGGAGGCATTCATCCTACAGCATTTTGATCTTTAGAGACTGAATCGTTGAGCCAGTCATTTACTGTTCATTGACACTGGAACCGCCGTAACCTGTGTGAAGAGAGGCGGGGGTGGAAAGAACTTGTGAATGTTTGCGATAGTTGAAGGTGAAGGGGACCACATAGAACTTTGCTCATTCTGTTTGTTGAAATGATAGCTGTTGTTAAAGTGGGTACACTTTGCCGTTTGGACTTTGAGGGCAATCTAACACTGATAAATTGCCGTTGAATTGTATGTTGAAATGATATGATATAATATGATATGACATTTATAACGTGCATATACACAAGTGTTTCAAGGCACGACAAGGCAAGGGAGGAGAAACAAAGGGAGGACAAAGACACCAATCTTATTCGGACTATTGACATTGAGATCACGCAAGTGAAGGGGAGAGTGGGGGGGGAAAGTGCCAGGGGATGGGAGGAAGGGCAAGTGTAGGACACAATGGGCCTCATTCCGAGGCTGGAGGTAAGGGTTAACGGTCACTGTTAATGGCAACGGTGACCGTTAACACTTACCACCATATTCCGAGTTCCCTTTTGCGGGTTGGCATTTAATGCCTGCTTTTAGCAGGCGTTAAAAATCCAACCCGCAAAGGGACCTTGGAGTAAATTACGGCACCGTAATTTACGGTGCCGTAATTTACTCCTTCCCCATTCCCATTGAACCCTATGGGGGCAGGAATGGGGATGGGGAACCGGTATGGTGAATGGGGACTTACCGGTCTCTCCAACCTTGGAATGGACCGGTAATTACTCCATTCACCATGCCGGATATCCATGGAGTAAATAGCTCCATGGTAGCTTACCATGGTGCTCTTTACTCCATGGATAGCTCCAGCCTCGGAATGAGGCCCAATATCAAAAATAAGTAGTGCGGCCAGTAGGGGGCAGTGCAAGGGTTAAGTGCAGACAACAAGTGTCTGATAAGTGCAGGTAAAGGGACATTAGGTTTGCAGATACAGACCCAAGTGCAAGGGTTGCCAGGAGGCATGCAGGAGTGCAACTGGGTGAGTAGGGGCATGGGCCCGATGCTCAGATGGTAGCCAGGTGAACAGTGCAGTATCAGACAGGACATTAACAGGGAAGAGGAAGACAAAAGGCAGAAGCAAAAAGGAAAGTCTTGAGATGCTTCTGTAACCACAGATGGTTCCATTCAAGTTTCAGAGAGGCAGGGAGGCTGTTCCAGAGGGAGGTGTCAGCAGAAGAGAGAGATCTACCCCGACTCGTTGCTTGGCCGTTGCTCCTGGCCGTTATGCAGAGCAGCGCTGCCCTGGCTGCACTTTCTCAGAGCAATGCTGCCCTGATTGCACTTCCCCTCTCCCTCTGCTTTTTTTCTTATCGCACTTGCACAATCTGAATGACACAAGGCCTAATAAGATCGTTTGTTTTGGTCCTCCCTTTGTCGCCCCTCCCGTGTCTTGTTGGGCCTAGAAACACTTGTGTACAGGTGCGTTATAAATAACTTATATCATATCAATTCTGCTTTATCTCGGGCCCGTTTCAAGCAATTTGCACTTGTCACTGCAGTACTTGCAAATTCTATGATCCTTCTTTGGAGCACTTTCTAGAATTGTATTAGTCCTTCCGTGTAACCACTATGACGCTGCATTGTTCCTCACGTCCTCAGGTCCTTTTCTAAAGGGTGGGAAACAGTTACATTTTCACGTGCCGCGGATTTGTGAATGTGCCACTGCTACCATGCACACTCCCCATTATTGCAAGTAAGAATTCACTCATGACCATTGCATTTAAATAATCCTATAGTGAGGCAAATAATACATATTTATGAACTGTAGTGCAGTACCATATCTGTGTTGATGACTCTTCATCCCACTTCATCTATCTTGCTAGATATAATGGATGGAATCAACACTTCACACAACGCGTTTCAGGGTTCAAAGATTGGGGACGGGAGACTGTGTTAGCAGCTGCGTTCCTGTTTCATCATTAAACAATGGTCCAACATACTGTTACACGTCGTATGCTAAATATTTTGAATGTATAACCAATACATTCAACATCACAATATCCTACATCACTCCCGATAACACATATCACGTGATCGTCAATCCATACATGTGATCAAACATTGAAACAACTCTAACAGTAAAACAGGGTTGTTAGCTGTATTAACAGCTATGTTCCTATTTCTCTCTGGGATATACGTTTTCTTAATGCAAGCACTTTGATTTAGTTAAATCATCCTGTGTCATTTAATCACGTGATCCGTTTGTATGCATCCCTAGCTACTTAAACCAACACAATCCTCTGTGACCAAAAGGCACACATTCAAGATGCAGTATGCCACTAACTCCATGCAAAACAGCACATCCAAATATTGTTATGTCACCTAAACCCTCCCAAAACCCATGTTACCCGGCCAACGCACAACACCATGGCATGCAATGTTAAAATCCAAAAGTAAATGCACAACACATGACACAACTGTCACAAAGCGCACTTTGACAAATGGAAATATGTTCAAGACAATTCCCTCTGACACATCAAAATTAAACCGCACACAGGAACATCCATTTACCAGCATAACATATCATGAACACAGGACCCACCGAGGGACAATGGGCCTCATTACGGGGCTGGCGGCCGCGGAATGAACGGTCCCAGTAAGGGACCGACACCGTTCATTCTGGGCCGCCACATTACGAGGTCTGCAGCGGATCCCGCCTTGGACGCCTGGCCAGACCAGACGTGCAGAGCGGGACCCGCTAGCAGTCCAGGATGCTAACAACAGGCCTGTCATTAACGGGCCCGTTGTTAGCATCCTCCCCATTCCCATTGAGCCCTATGGGGGCTAAAATGGGAATGGGGACGTACCAGGTCCGGGTCCTGCAAAAGGGAATTACTGATCCCTCCAAGGTCGGAATGGCCTGGTAAGTCCGCTTTTGCGGGACCCGGACCCGAGTTTGGGGGTAGCCATGCCGCTATAAACGGCATAGCTACCTCCAAACTCGTGATGAGGCCAAATGTTAGACAGTGACCAATCACAATAGCACAAGTGCCTCAATGTGACAAAGCCACCACATGGACCCTTTCCATCTTGAGTGGGTCTCTGCTAGCTAAAGGGGGCAGGGTAACGCATACAGCATGAAGGCAATGGTGTAACGAGGGCCCCCACATCCCCTGCGATGGGTGGTCCCGCTAGCACATGTCCTGGGAGGTGCCCCACTTGGAGAATTATTTTTTAAATATGTTTTCATTTTTTTTTAACAGAAATACTTTTATTTAGGAAGGCAGAGTGTCTGCAAAAAGAAACGTTCTTTTTGAAGTCTGAGGGCTCCATGTCACGGGGTGGGTGGAGCCCTATGACTTCAAAAAGAAATCATTTATTTTTGAAGTCAGAGTCTCCCCTCAACCCCATAACGTGTGTGTGTGTGTGTGTGTGTGTGTTTTTGTGAGTGTATTTTGAAAGGGTGTACACTTAATTGTGTAGGTGACTGCCTGTGTGAGTGTATGGTTAAACGGTGCACACAAAAGTATGGGTGGATGGGTGTGCGTGCGTGTACAGTGAAAGGGTGCACACTTACGGTGGATGCCTGAGTGTGCCAGCATGGTGAAAGGGTGACCACTTAAATGTATAGGTGGCTGCCTGTGTGAGTGTATGGTGAAAGGGTGCACATTTAAATGTGCGGATGGGTGCCTGATTGCGTGTGCTTCTATGGTGAAAGGGTGTGCACTTAAATGTATGGGTGGCTGCTTGGATGTGCCTGTATGGTAAAAGGGTGCACACTGGGTGTGCCTGTATGGTGACAAAGTGCACACTTAAATGTATGGATGGCTGGGTGTGTGTGTGTGTGTGTGTATATGGTGAATGGTGTGTGTGCCTGTGTTCAGAGGCACAACAAAACCTACATTTAGAGGTGGCTGATCCTTCAAATGTTGGAAGAGGCACTAACTACACGGGTGGTGGGGGAGGGACAAACTTATTTGTGTGGGGACATCTAACTTCTTTACGCATTTTAATGAGACTATTCTAATGCAACTTCAATGTTACAAGCAGTTAACTCTCTCCTTTAAGTCTGTAAGCACCCACTTATGGACTGCTGTGAGAATGAGCGGTCTCCTGTTCCCACTCTACCTTTCCAATCACTCCCCTGGCATGCAAGTACTAAACCCGCATCACAATTTAAATTGCCAAAAAATGTGGTATTTGAATGTGAGTGTCCTGTTCTGTCCGGCAACTGCTCTGAAGGTCAGCCAGGTTGAGTCAACATAGGCCAAAATTTCAGGGGGGGAGTGCTGAAGCTCAGTGAACTCAATGGTGTTACGCCACTACTCGTGTTTAATGCCTTGATTACTTATTGGTAAGCCCTACTCTTCCTCGTCCCTGTACTTCTGTATGAGGCAGTACTTGTGTATGAGACACAAGTACTGGCATAAGGTAGAGGTGCATAGAGGTAATGCCAGATTCAGCTACCTTCTAATCTTCATTGCTCCTAGTCCCACTCTTCCTCTTTCCAGTACTTACCTATGAGGCAACGTAAACTCTGGGACAAGGAAGAGGGACGTGAAGGTAATTCTGGGCCAAGAAGTTGATTTTGGAGGTTGGCGTAGTGGGTGGAGGGAGAGGGGATGTGTGGGAGGCGGGATTGTGTGATAAATCATAATGGTTGTCCATGTCCAGGATAAACAGGCATGATATGTGGTATTAGTGGCTGGAGTCATATTGGTGCAGTCAGTCTAGTAATTCCTCAGTTTAGTAGGACTTTTTTGTACTACACATTTCTGATCCAGATTCTGATGTACGTAAGTGTTTCTAGGCGCAACAAGACAAGGGGGGGAAGACAGAAGGAGAACAAGGCAAACAACAGTACTGAGCCTTGTGTCATTCACATCGTGCAATTACGAGAACGACAAATGCAAGGGGAAAAGGGGGGAGTGTAAGGAAGAGGGGAGGGTAAAACAGGGCAGTAATGTTCTGAGTAAGTGCAGCACGGCTCTGGGTAGTGCAAGGAGAACAGGGGAGAACAAGGGACTGTAGGGTTACAGTTACAGCCCCTAAGTGCGTGGTAGGCCCAGAGGCAGTGCAAGGGTGACTGATCAAGAAAGAGCCTGGACTCAGTGAGAATGTGAGGGTAGCCAAGCAACCAGTTGGTACAGCAGACATGTAGGTCAAGTAGGTCAGTAGGGGAGCGAGAGAGAGAAAGCAGAGGAGAAGAGGACCGTTTTGAGCTGTTTCCGGAACTTGAGGTGGTCCGCTCAAGTTTGAGAGGGGCAGGGAGGCCATTCCAGAGGGAGTCAACTGCAGATGAGAGAGATCTACCCCCCACTCTCTGCCTGGAGAAGCGTCTAACCTTTAGAGAGTTGGAGGTAGCTGGGGGAAGGGCTTGAGAAGGAAGGTATTTTGCAAGAGACCGTTGGATGTAGTGTGGGGCCCGACCCCAGAAAACCTTGTGGACAATGCAAACGGTCTTGAACGTGATCCTTGCAGCCACTAGGAGCCAGTGGACAGATTTCAGGGCTGGAGAGATTTGATCCCTGGGATTGAGGCCAAGCATAAGTCTTGCAGTCCTGTTCTGGATTAGTTGCAGAGGGCGGAGAGTAGAGGAAGGCAGATTGAGAAAGAGGTTGTTGCAGTAGTCCAGCCTAGAGAGAAACAGGGCTCTGGAGACAGTGAACCTCTGGGGGAAAGTGAGAAAGGGTAGAGTCCTTTTGAGGAGGAGCTACTGGTAATGGGACTTCTTGGTGACGTCCAAGATGTGAGGCGAGAAAGAGAGAGTGGAGTCGATGATGACACCAAGGTTGTTTGCCTTGCATCAAGACAAAGGAAGAGTGCCCAAGGTGGGTGAACAGAGTGAGAGAGGGAAAGCACAGGCGGGGGTCCCAGTGAGAAGGATCTCTGTCTAATTGGCATTTAGACAACCAACAGATTCAGTGTGGGGAGTAAGCTGGGTGATGACCAGCTTTTCCAAGAGTTTGCCCAGGAAAGGGCTGATAGAGTTTGGGCGATAGATTGCTGGGCAGGTAGGATCGGCAGACGGCTTCTTGAGGAGTGGGTGCACAAGGGAGTGCTTAAGGGGAGAATGGAACATTCCAGTGGCGAAATAGTGATTACAGAAATCGGCCAAGGCTTGAACAAGGGTGTCAATATGGTCCTTGATGGTTCTGGAGGAGCAGGGGAGAACCTATTTGGATGGCACTTTTATAGACCGACTTGTCTAGAGGCCTCGCCAGGTGTTGTCAGAGAGAAAGAAGAGAAAGGAGCAGGAAAGGTGGAGATGGCCAAAGGTGGGCCGAGAGAGGAAGAGGGAGAGGAAGAGGAGATAGAGGACAGGATGTCCTGAGTTCTGGCCAGAGCCATACAGAGGGCCTTAGAGGGATCAGGAGAGGTAGAGACTGCAACATGATTGACAAGTTCCTTGCATATTTTAAAGAGTTTTGCTGTGTTAGAGGCCGCAGAGACCCGGGCTTGAATGCGTGCTCTCTTCTTGATGAGTGTTATTGTTTTGACTGGAATTTTGGTGCAACCAGTCTAGATATGTCTAAATGTGGCCTGGCATTCTTTTACTGTAAAGTTATTACGTGTCTTCACTGGTCTACATTGTGCAGCCAGTGGGATATGTTTTCAATGTGGCATGGCATTTTTAATAGCAAAGCATTAATGTTCCTGTGCATTGTTGGTGACTTGCTTGGCTTGGGGTTACCCTTCAAAACAATAGCAAACACTTTTGCTTTTTAGCCAATTTTTCTCAGCAAGTGTGCTGTACATTGCATTAAAACACATATTGGGCCTCATTACAAGTGTGCCGGTCTGGTAACAACGGTGCCTGTAAGCCTACGGCACCATTGTAACCGGACCGGCACACTAAGCGTCTGACTGCCAGAGTTGTTGTGCACGGCAGGTCTGACCCTGCCAGGCACAGCGGCCATGGTAAGCAGTCCGTAATGGAGGCACCGGCACCGTTATTAACGGTGCTGGTGCTTCCATGTTCCCCATTCCCATAGAGTCCTGTTTGACTCTATGGGAATGGGGATTTACAGAATTACCGGCACCTGACTTCCGTGCTGCCAGGGTTGTAATACCCCGGTGTATTACCGGGAAGTCAGGCAGCAGTCATTTTTTTTGGGTCTTGTGGAATCCGCCGGTATCACTGGCAGGGTTACTGCCAGACCCGTAATGAGGCCCAATTAGATCTTTCTCCTAGTACAGTGTGCCGCATACCCCTTCAGCAGCACATTAATTCGTATTGTGCAAGCGTGATAATCTAAGCCCGCCCAGAGTGTGGCACGACCCGTGATTTGTTGCTGCTTTGGGGTGAGGGACCTCAGCATGGCTCACAGCAGGGCCCCCACATTTTGTGTTATACCACTGCATGAAGGGTATCAATGATGGAGACAGACAAGGTAATACATGAAGATGTATCATCATAAAATACACATGTACCAATATCCAAAGCAAAAGGCATGCTAAACATGCACTGGTCAAACAATCATGAACCCCCAAAAGGGGTGTATATACAGGTTGGACTGCAGACTGGCCACAGAAATGATGGAAGCCCAAAGCCTCTGTGTAAGTTACTGTCACATGCTGCCCTCCTTGCAATCCCATGGAAAGGGGAAGCAGGAGTGACAAATGTGTCAGGACCCCAAGCCACAAACACAAACATGAGACAAGCCTGTATGGGCCCAGCCGGAACACACAGTGGATGCCTACGGGTGCCACACAAAACAACACACTGTTACATGAATGCACAATAGACCAAAATAATAAAAAAGTACAAATTTAAAAAAATCCCACTGTGGACCAGGTGGGGTGGACCACCCAGGAGGGAGGATGTGCAGGGTTCACCTCAACACCCTCATGCGTGGATGTTGAGAAAAAAAGAAAAACCTCCATGGGTTCATGGCCTGCACGGCTAGCCTATAGCGGGAGAGCTCTCGCCGCTGGTGTAACAATAGAAGGTGAGCGTGGCAAGGGAGGCTGACCACGCATAGCCCTGGTATGCTCCTCAATGGCAGCAAACATGCAGGCCTGAAAGGTCTGATTCTGCATGATTACAGTACGGAGGTCCCCATGCAACACCTCACGTGATGCATGGATCTACTCCCGGGTTTCACAGAGTTCCACATGCAAGGCCTCACGTGGTTGCATGGAGTTCAGCCGAGATGTTGTGCATCAGCTGCATCAGCTGCTCCATCTGCTGTTCCACCCGTCTACTGCTGGCCACCTCAAGTGCAGCCAGAGTAGTTCTGAGGGAGGTTTTCTCTTTCCATCATGGCATCCCTATGGGCCTTTGCCTCTGCAGCCATGTCTGTGCGGAGAGCCCCCAGTTCAGCCCATCGGTCCCTGTTGACAGCCAACATGTCCAGCCTGTGCAAGCAGCAAGTGGACTGCACTGCCTGCTGCTGGAGCTCCATCTGTCTTTCAGCGAGGAGAATGGAATTAGCCACCCTTTCCACGCCTTGAGCCATAATCTCACATGATGCCCCCTGTTGCTGTGCAATGGCATACATGGAATTCTCCCACACAGTATTCCTGGGTGGCACACGGCCCCTGTGTTGCCAGACACCACACCTGTTGGGCCCTTGCTGCTCTGGTGCTGCCTGTGGCTGCAGGACTGCATTCCTCCCTCACTGAGCTGCCCCAGGAACAGGAGCATGACCCTGCATCCGTAACCACCACAGACAAACATACCAACACTGACCGGCCGCTTGAGGGGTCTACCCCCACTGCAGGTGTGTCGGACAGAACAGCATCCACAGCAGAATCACTCACCTGCGACAGCAATGATGCTTCAATCTCTGATTCCGCGCCAGAGGCATAGGATTCCTCAGAGGTGTACGCAGAGAAACCCCTGGCCACGATGGTCTGGAGCACCAATGGATGTTCACGGGCTACCACACCACGGCCTCCACGTGTGCCTGGTTGGGGCTCTGAATACACCATCCCCT
Organism: Ambystoma mexicanum; assembly: GCF_040938575.1. Taxonomy (NCBI): domain Eukaryota; kingdom Metazoa; phylum Chordata; class Amphibia; order Caudata; family Ambystomatidae; genus Ambystoma; species Ambystoma mexicanum. The sequence continues at coordinate 1,390,812,813 of NC_090922.1, forward strand.
CTGCCATCTCCTCCTCCTCCACTGCTTCCTGTGCCTCATCACCGGCACAAAATAAAAAGAAGACATGACCACACATGTTAACAGCATAGGCCACACACATAGGTATTACAATGTTGACAGCCATCACATTAAGCAGCCATGTGACACATGAAACAAACTCAGACATGCACGCAGTGCCAATGTAATGGAACAGGACCCTGAAAGCAGACGTGGATGCATGTCATATGGCAAAATAAGACATGTACTGCATGGTGCGGAGTACCTGCATCACACACAAGCATGTGCCTGGCATAGTCCTTCCACAAACATGACAGATGCCAACACACAGATGGCACGTAGCATAGCCATGCCTGAACTGTCAACCAGACCCAGATGGAAGCTCAATACTACTGTCCAGGAGCCATGAACAATGCATGCCATTTGACATTTCATTTAAATCAGTATGAGAAAACACACATGTGTCACAGGCTGCAATGACGCTAGGGTGTTGAAATACACTGAAGGAAGGCACATGGATTCATCAATGGCAGGTCACTTTGACGTGACGCAAGTGAATAGGCATGTGGAAGGGGAGAAAAGGGTTCAGAAGTGTGTGGGTGCAGTGCAGTACACGTGTACGGTGTCAAATATCAATCGGAACAGTAATGTGAATGTCGTGGACTGATGGCATTGTAATGAATGGCAAGTGCAGTCATTCTGTGTAAAGTGTTGGTAGTGGGTTGTAGGGATACAGTAAACCACACACCCAAAGGTGGGGAATGGCGTGGGGGCAGTGCATGGCTCAAAATGGTTGCTCAGAGTACCATGTTGTAGGAGACAGTGTGGGCAGATGTCAATTGCATTCTTTCAGTCACAAGGGACTACAGCAGGGGAGAGGAGGACAGTAAGCACAACACATGAGGAAGCATCAGAAGTGCCCCCAGATCCGGAGAAGCAACAACAGCAGTGGCATAGAGGCAGGGAGTCTGTAAGAGAGGGAGGCTTACGATCGACACAGACGAGAACCCCAAACTAATGGCCATGAGGAGATAACTGATCCTGAGTGAGCAGGAAAGGGATGATGAAATACAATGAAAAGGAAGTAAATACTGAAGATGGAGTTGCATGAATGGCTTGCCCAGGACCCATATGGCCACCCTGGCCATGTTGCCCACCGCAGCCACCTTGGCCACCCTGGCCACCCTGACCACATCCCCCACCGCAGCCACCTTGGCCACCCTGGCCACGTCCCCCACCGCTGCCACCTCTGGGAGGTCACCCAGATTTCCCTCCCTTATCACTTGTTGCCCTCCCAGTCATGGCACTGATGTACTAGCACAATGGGAGGTGCAGACAACAAGTGGGGTGAACGGGGCAGGGTACGTGATAGAAAATGTACCCCTGTGCTCCTGCAAGGTTGTATGTGACCCCTGGGGAAAAATAACGGAACGCTCAGGCACCCCAAAAACAAAAACAAACATGCACGCAACCCCTCGGTAGCCCACGTGCGATGGAAAAACATCCCACAGTATGCTGTGGCTCCCAGGAACCCACAAAATGCATACACGGGGAACACGTTTGCAACTGTGACCTCAAAAATGTGGTACACAACACACAGGGGTAACCACAGTGGGAAAAAGATGTGCGCGACTCACAGCCTGCCTGGAAAAATGAAGAAAAACACACGCGCATGTGCAACACCCGCGCCAAAACCAGAAGTACACACTGCCACAGTAGTGATCAATTTGCGTGTGAACCCACAAAAAGAAGAATCTCACACATCGGTCTCCACGAAAAGCACATACAGTGCACTGGTGTCCTACACGGACCTTTAACCCATACTGAACTGCAACATCCCACGCGTCCCGTAACTTACACGCTTAGGGCCTTTTCTCTGATTACACGCTAAAGCGCTGTATCCACACGTGCGGAGTCACTCTGCATCTGGCTGGCTATGCGAAAGTACACGGAAGACCCACGTTCCTTCACACAAGACCATTTACCTGCCCCAAACACCCAAGCTGCCTCCTACGAGCTATCTGCTGCTGCCAGCCCACTATGTGTGCCTTCTGCCTACGTGCCCTGAAATTTGGTGCCTGCTCATCATCCATTGCCAGTGATCCTGTTGCTGAGACCACCTCATCTGACCCAGAAGACTCCCGACTGCTATTCCATCGCTCCACAGCCCAGCCCCAGGACTAAGTTGCACACCCACACCTACCTCGGGGGTTGCCATGTCGGGCCAAGCACCATCTGAGGCAAGTGGTAACACCCCGGCAGAGAGGCAGAGGGCTATCAGCTTTTCTTACAGAGAAGTTGGCATCCTGGTGGAGCAAGTCTTGGGGCATTATGGTTCCCTCTTCATCAGATCATCCCGCGTCGACAAGGAAGGATGGAGTAAGATCTGGGCGGAAATCGTGGGTGCCATCAACGCGGAGGGGGTGGCACCCCGCAACTTCCGACATGTCCGGAAGCGCTGGGAAGACTTCAGGTCCAGGACCCTCAATAAGGCCCGGCAACTCGTCAAGTCTGGTGATGGTGGAGTGGGGTGCCGGGGCCAGTCGGCGACCGATGAGATGTGGGTCCTGGAGCGCATCGACCCAGCGCTGCAGGCCCAGGTCATGGAGTTCGATCTCCGTCTGAAGTCGACTGGTAAGTGTCCATGTGTTCGTGTCCAGCGTAGTGCATGTGTATGTTGACGTGTGGCTGGAGTGTGCCTCCTGTACAGATGTCTGTGTGTATGTCCCTGACAGTGCTACATGTGAGTCCATTCAAGCGTCACCCACATCAATGGTGCCTGTGTTGCAAAGCGTGATGCACACTGGCATGTAATGAGGTGCACATTTTTGCATACCTGTGTCTGGTCTGGGGCATGCAAGAAGTGTGACACATGGGTGCTTATGTCACCATCATGGACATGCATGGTGTACATGTGCGTGTGTCTGAGTAGTGAGTGTGTGACTGACCAACACCATGGATGCATGACACATGAGCATCACAATGCATGATTGACACGCAAGTTGGTCCCAAGTGCACTGTGATGGGTGGTCTACATGGCCTGATGCATAACTGTCAGGTGAAATGTGTGTATGTGATGTGCATGTGCCATGATGCATGTATGGTTCAGCCCCTCTTCTGATGTGCCCGAAGTGCCTTGTACATGGATGTGAATGTTTGTTGCACATGGCATGCATGTTTGTGCATGTGTGTTGCTTGCAGTGACTTGTGTGTTGTGGAGGGTGATGATGGTTGTGACGTTTGACAGTGCCACTTATGTGCATTTGCTTTGTGTCAAGCAGACATTTGTTGGGTACACTGATGTTTGTGTTCAATGCCTCTCTATCCACAGCGGCGATGGAGGAAGAGGGGGGAGACGGTGCTGTGGAGCACTGCAGCAGGGATGTCTCCACCAAGCGGAGACACAAGGCCCAGTAATCCTCCCAGGTATCAAAATCTTCCGGGAGCGAGGGGACTGATGCCACGTCTGCAACAACGGCCGCAGCTGCTGAGGGCTGGCCCAGGAAGGTGAAGTCGGTCGTGGGCTCATCTGCAGCGGGAGGGACAGGTGAACCCCCACAGGGGCAATCCGATGCGGAATATGGTGGGGAGTCAGCCAGGTTGGTGGTGGATGAGGAGGAGGAGGCCACATCAGCCCAGCACATGGAGCCTGGCAGGGGTGATGCGGTAGGTGCAACTGATGCAGTCCAAAGTCAGGGGCAGGAGGCAGTTCAGGTCACTGTGGAGGGGCCTGTGCCTAATCCTGTCCCTGAAACAGCGCTTGCATCAATATGCACTTGTGTGCATGACTCAGGCCAGACCCGTCCGCAGGTAGCGGATGTATCCACGTCAACTGATCTTCCACTACCTGCGGACGAGGCAATTCGTGACAGGGTAGAGCCCATGCTAGCCGGAATTGCGAGTCGGACAGGTGCCCTTTGGGTTGACGCGCAGGCCACCAATTGGGGGCTTGCACATCATCACAAAATGGTCTGTAGCCTCATGAACTGGCTAACTCAGCGCATTGTCAAACGTTTACAATGTGGGCTGGCCACTCATGCAACACCCTCCTCCTCTTCCTCCACTGTGCGCCAGTCGTTCTCCCTGCCGTCTTCCGGCCCAGATGACACCAGGGCCCCCTGTGGACCTGTCCCAACCACGGCAGCTAGTCTGGTGGAGATCACATCCCTGCCACATTCGAGAGTCAGAGGATCAGCAGAGAAGGTCACCCCAGCACCAGGACCAGTGGCAATAGAGGTAGTGCAAGCACCTTGCAGCAGGGCATGTGCACGACTGCCCTGGGGGTCGTCATCATCCCGGAGGCAGTCCCAGAGATGCAGGCACAGGGCTTATCAGCTGCGGCATGCTCGATGTCGGAGGCAACAGGACTCGAGGCCCTCAACATCACAGACGCAGGTATCGGCCATCGGGCAGGAGGGTAACGTGGACCTTGGAACAAGGATGTCTTCTGTGTTGCAGCGAATTGGCCAGCAAATCGGGGCAGAGCGGCAGCGGGTAGAGGGGGCACGACTCACCATGGCCAGGGCAGAGAACACCCTGCGTCGGGGGTAGAGCACAGGCCCGTCTCTGGGAAATAGACGCAGAGTTCAATGATGCCCTGATCGGAACTCTTGGGGGAAATGGTGAGTCGTAGGACGAGGTCACTGCCTTTGTAAATAGTTATTTAGTGGTAGGTTTCCTTTATTTGTTTTAATGATTTGGAGGTCATGGACTTTGCTCCGCATCTTGTGAATAGATTTTTATTAGGGTATTGTATATCTTATTCGGATCTTGGGATCATGGACCCTTCAGCCTTGTACATAGTTGGACATTTTTTAATTTATTTAGATTTTTGTTCACCATGGAGTAATGGTTTTTTATGATTTTGGTTTGCAATTGTAAGACAATCATTGGACAAAAATCATTTTTGGCGTTTCGACTTTTTTGATGACACATTTCCTTTTGTTTCAAATTTCATTTTCATTTGCATTCCATTCATTATCATTTTCATGGTAAGCTTTCAGCTGGTGTGAATTTTGGTACTTAATACATTTGTATTCCTTACAATCAAAGTGGTGTCTGCTCTCAATGGTTTGGTGCATGTGTCACTCTTCATTGTCTCTGTTACGTGTCCCTGCTGTTGAGCAATGTTGGTCATGTGTTTGAAAACATGCATGTGTGCATGTACTGGGGAGTAGGACCAATGGATGGTGTTGAGTTGCACTGTGGGGGGTAGCGTGTGGTGGACATTTGCTACATGATTGCATGGGTACAGATGTGTTGGGTGGGGGGGCCATGAGTCAGGGCCTGCCTGCAGGTTGCCGTCACTGGTCGGGGTGGGGTGTCATGAGTCAGTGCCTGCCTGCAGGTTGCCGTCACTGGTGGGGGTGAGGGGACATGATTCAGGGCCTGCCTGCAGGTTGCTGTCACTGGTAGGGTTGGGGGGACATGAGTCGGGGTCTGCATGCAGGTTGCCGTCACTGGTGGGGTTGGGGGAACATGAGTCGGGGGCTGCCTGCTGGTTGCCGTCACTGGTAGGGGTGGGGGGACATGAGTCGGGGGCCAGCCTGCAGGTTGCCGTCACTGGTTGAGGTGGGGGGACATGAGTCGGGGCCTGCCTGCGGGGTATGGTCAGGGGTGGGCTGCCTGCGGGGTACGGTCACGGGTGATGGCGGGGTCCCTTGTGGTGTGGGCTGCCTGCTGGGTATGGTCACGGGTGATGGGGTCCCATGTGGTGTGGGCTGTCTGCGGGGTATGGTCACGGGTGAAGGGGGTACCATGTGGTGTCCGCTGCCTGCGGGGTATGGTCACGGGTGGGCTGCCTGCGGGGTATCATCATGGGTGATGGGGGTCCCATGTGGTGTGGGCTGACTGCGGGGTATGGTCATGGGTGGGTTGCCTGCGGGATATGGTCACGGGTGATGGGGGGTCCCATGTGGTGTGGGCTGCCTGCGGGTATAGTCATGGGTGATGGGGGTCCCATGTGGTGTGGGCTGCCTGCGGGGTATCGTCACGGGTGAAGGGGGTACCCTTGTAGTGTGGGCTGCCTGCGGGTATGGTCACAGGTGAAGGGGGTCCCTTGTGGTGTGGGCTGCCTGCGGGTATGGTCAGGTGTTATGGGGGACCCTTGTGGTGAGGTCTGCCTGCGGTAATGGTCACAGGTGATGGGGGTCGCTTGTGGTGTGGGCTGCCTGCGGGTATGGTCAGGGGTGATGGGGACCCTTGTGGTGTGGGCTGCCTGCGGGTATTGTCACGGGTGATGCGGGGGATCCCATGTTGTGTTGGCTGCCTGCGGGTATGGTCACGGGTGATGGGGGGTCCCTTGTGGTGTGGGCTGCCTGCGGGTATGGTCAGGTGTTATGGGGGGGCCCTTGTGGTGTGGTCTGCCTGCGGTAATGGTGATAGGTGATGGGGGATCCCATGTGGTGTGGGCTTCCAGCGGGTATGGTCACCGGTGATGGGGGGTCCCTTGTGGTGTGGGCTGCCTGCTGGTATTATCAGGAGTGATGGGGGACCCCTGTGGTGGTGGCTGCCTGCGGGTATGGTCACGGGTGATCAGTGGGTCTCTTGTGGTGTGTGCTGCCTACAGGGTGTGTTCTGGGCTGATGGCAGCACGCGCATACCTTTCCACGTGATTTTGCTGGCACGAGCGGTGTACGCATTTTGTGTGGGTACGCAAGGGCCTTTTCATTTGATTTGGCTGGCCCGAGCGGGTTACGCGATTTCGCGGGGGTACACAAGGGCCTTTTCAGGTGATTTGGCTGCTGCGAGTGGGGTACGCGATTTCACAGGGGTACGCGAGGGCCTTTTCACGTGATTTGGCTGGCGCAAGCGGGGTACGCGATTTTGCGGGGGTACCCCAAGGGCCTTTTCACACAATTTGGCTGGCGTGTGCGGTGTACGTGATTTCATGGGGGTATGCGAGGGCCTTTTCACACGATTTGGATGTCGCGAGCAGAGTACACAAATTTGCGGGGGTACGCAAGGGTCTTTTCACACAATTTGGCTTGTGGGAGCAGGGTAAGTGATTTCACGCGGTTACGTGAGGGCCTTTCCACGCGATTTGGCTGGCGTGAGTGGTAAATTGCTGGGGTACCGCCAGTGCAAATAGTGTTACCGCAACTTGGGTCTGCAGTATTAGAGCTGGATCTTGATTTGTGGTAAGGCTGTTACTCCCCATTTTTTATAGAGTCCATAGGACCCTATATGTCAATTATATTTCTATTACCACCCGTGGTATTAGAACCACGGTAATAGCACTGCAAATAGGCAGAAAGGGGAGAATTTTACCGCCAGCAAAAGCCGGTGTTAAAACTCCCATTTTCCCCCCAAACTCGGGATTGGGTAGAGCAATAATGCTGTGGTAATAGCGTTACTGCTGCATTTGTGCCGCTCCACCCAACCCCTGATGAGGCCCACTGTGTTGTTTAGCAGGGGAACCAATGAAGAAGAATTCAGTTTTAGATGAGTTAAGTTTGAGGTAGACAGTCAACATCTAGGACTGGATGATGGCTAGATATTCGTGGGGGTGACTGATGTCCTGTGAGCTTTTTACTCATGCATAATTGAGGATCATCTTCCTATTGATGGCTGGCTATATTACGATCATTGCGGATTGTACCCAAAGGCTCCAAGTAAAGGTTCAAAAGGATTGGTGAGAGGATGGATCCTTGGGGGACTCTGCAGGCGATTGGGAAACTAGGAATCGGGTAGAACATAACATGTTTATCTGGAAAACCCAGTGTCTGCTGAGAGGTAGGAGGAAAATCAATTTAGAACAGTGCCAGAGAATCCCATCCTGACAGTGAGGAGGGAGAATAGGATGCAGTGGTGAGTGGTTTTGAATGCAGCTGAAAGGTCAAGGAGGATGAGGAGGCATGAGTCACCCTAATCCATGATTTGGAGGATGATAGGTGCCTCAGTGCTTCACTTGGGGCCGAACCCTGAATGATATTGATGGAGGAGTGTTAGGGAGAATTCTCTTCTAAGGCTAATTTCCCTTACCTATAGAGTCCCCCAGCAGCTTTGCTGGATTTGAAGGGTTTATTTTTTTCTCCTGCTAAAAGTGAGACCCTTTATTCCTACTCTTAGACAGATTGCTAGTGTGTGTTTTAGGCTATCTATTGTGCTTCTGGTCTATGGGGTTTTCTCACCCTCATAGGAATCATCTTTTTAACATGTGTGGTACACAGCACCCTCCGTGCCGTACCACAGGGGTGTCGTACTACTGTCTCCCAGGGCATGTAAAGTCCCCATTGACTTTACTAATCAATTCTTTTGAACTAAACCAGTACAACCCATCTTACTATGGAAGTACTGGAAAGGGTTAATAGTTTTTCCCTAACGTTCATTTTCGAGGGGGTACCGTACAGTCCCTCTCTCAAAAGTTTCTGGCTGGTGACAGTGGTTACTACCCTAAATATTTGACCCGCGAATATTTTCCTATGGGATTTTCCCATTGGTTGAGGCTACCACTTTTACTGACAGCCTCTAACATACCGCCGGTTTACTTTTATATTAACTTTACTCAGGTAGGTTTTTTTTGCCAGTACTTGGCAATATTTCTTTCTCGTGTCTTTCTCTATAATCCTAACCCAGGTCGGGGATCCTTTGTTCGTCCTTTTGGCGGGCTTCTGCACAGAAGCCCTCCTCTCGGCGTCACTGAGTCTGGGGTAGACAGGATGTGTGGGATGGGGAATAGGCACCCTGGACAGGGTTGCCTATGCAACCCAAGTCAAACTCTGTCCTGATAGGCTGGGGGGTTCTCCCGCCAGGAGAGTCACCCCACTGTGTGAGTGACAGCTAGGCTGTATGAATGGGGGTCTTGCTGCATAAAAGCAGGGTCCTGAGGACTGGAGGACAAGATGTCACCACTGGAACTAAGAAACCGAAGAGGAGAGAAGCTGAAGACATCTGCAACAACTGAACCACCGTGAATCCCTGCTGCAGATCCTCACCACTTTTCTCCAACGACTTGAGAAGATCTTCCTCTGAAAGAGTCTTCTTCCCTTGAGCTGGTGGGGCCAACCAGTTCGCCAATCGCCTTCCAGAAGCTGCCTTGGTCGAATCACCAGTGCCAAGCACTAGGAGACCGGATAGCCAGGCACCCGTCCACCTGAGCCACGATTTAAAGGAGCATACCTTTTATTTGTTTGGCAGCACCGCGGCTGGTTTCATCCTTGGGCAGTGCAGTAACTCGAACCTTCCTCCACGACGAGAGCCTCTCTTCCTCTGCTGGATCTCCCGAACTGCAGGAACTGCCAGGAACTACCTGCACCACAGGAGCTTCTTCTACTTTAAAGGTACATTGTTCCGCCAGGCTTCCCTTTTCGTTGGGTATCGCTAATGGTATTTTAAATCCTTTGCTTACCTACTGGGTTGGCCGCCCCTATCATCTAACATTGCCTTTCACCTTCTGCAACCACCTTTTTGAATCGTTAAACAAAGACTTGACTGCAGCTACTAGAACATTTTGATCTTGGGCACATTGCCTTGTACCATTGACACTGGCACAGGCCTATTGACTCTTGTTAAATTTGTTACAACTGCCTTCTCTAGATTGCTTCTCACCTAGAAATGTGTTGGTGCACTTAACTTATAACCACCTTTTCCTTCCCTCTTTTTAAACTTGTGAAGTGCCATTTTGCTTGGTTTTCACCTCAGTGTTACATATGCCTAAACTTGTTCACAATCTACTTGGGAAGTGTTGCTGGTGTGTTAAAGAGTCTAAACCTGTATAGCTTGTCCTTTCCCTCCCTTTTGAGAAATTGATAGTGTGCCATTTCTGCTTAGTTTCCACTGTGCCCTTTTGCTTAGTTTTCACTCTTGCTCAAACGTGTCAACAATTTAAATAGGGAGTTGTGTATACTTTTCTTAACTGATTTAACTTGCTTTAATAATAGTGATTTGTGTGTGAACATCAGAGTGTGTAAAATAAATATATATATTATTTTTGATACCAAGCTTTGGTCAGTGTTTCCTTGTTCCATAGTGCTGTAGTCCTAATGTGTAAACCCTGAATACTGCTCATCTCCCTCTTGAGATAGGTCTGACTGCTTAGCCACAGTTACCAACTAAATCTTTGTGGTACAGACTGATACCAAAGGAGATTTTCTTGCATATACCTGTAGTCTTAATCTTCTGTAGTGCTCCCTAAGGGAACTGCACAGGATTCTGCCTAACAAGGAGATGTAGTTGTTCAATGTTGGCAAGTAGTTGTGTAGGAACTAATTTCCTAAGAATTTGCCAATAAATGGGATGTTCGTAATTTTGGCCAGGTCATCTGGGTTGCGAGGCATTTATTTTCAAAAGAGGTTGCCTGAGACCAGTCTTGAGGGAGCCCGACTATGACCCTTCTGTGGGGAATACATGAATGATGCTGAGGAGTGCCTTGAGTGACGGGCCCCTCAATTGTTTAATGATCCAGGCCAGATGTTATTGTCAGGGTAGGAAGTAGATTTGTGGGAAGCAATTGTTTTTTTGAGGTCTGGGAAGAGATGGGAGAGAATTCAGACCAGAGGGACATTGTGTGTACTAAAGTGCGGGGGGAGTGATGCTGTGGGAGGGGTGAGTGTTTGGTACAATGCTTTCCTTCTTCAAACAGGGCAATGGTGGTGGGTTAGTAAACAGCGCTGGCTTCAGTAATCAGAATCCTAAAGTTAGCGCAAAGGGATTTGATTGTTGGTCAGATCTTCAGGGTTACCGTCAGGATCAGACTGGGGCATACAATTGTCTCTGCACCAATGAAAAAGTCACCCACCGTTTCAAACGGCAATTCATTCCATTTGTGTCAGACTATTTGAGTAGTACCCAACGGGGAGGCTTTTGATGAAATGTGATTCAAATTGTGCATTTTAATGAATATTTATTGAGTAACAATGGTCAAAACTACTAGCCCCATAGTGAAGTAACTTACCAAACCGATCTACATGGGCAAAGAAGTGGCCCATTTGACCCAGCACGAGGGTAAAGGGAGGTGTAAGTTAGTAGGACTGAGCAGGGGAAAGGAGTAAGAGAGCTGTGATGTGCTGTTGGCAGCTTCAGTTCAGTTTACACCGTGCAGTGAGGGTAGGTGCAATTTTCGGTCAGTAGCCAGCATGTGCTGTTGTGCGAAGCTATGTGTGGTTTGGGGTGGGCTGTGGATTAGATTAAAGGTTTTGGATTCCTTGTGAGATAAACAGAACCGGCAAGTGAGTGATTCAAACGAGCTTGCTCTGGCAGAGGGAATCATGCAGCAGGCCATTCGCTCCAGTAGTTGATTGACACTCTGTATTCTGCCCTTCCTAGCATGTTGGATGCAGTAGCCTGAGGGTAGTAGGGCATCAAAACATAGGGGGAGGATGGGGTAGTCCATGTTTCTGTGATGAAGAGTACATTAAGGTTATTGCATGAGATGAGGCGGAGATCTCAGTGGTGTGAGCGACTGCTAAGTGAGCATTGATCATCATGAGGGTGTGTGTGTATGCATGTGGTCCGTGAGTGTTGGATGGGGCAAGGGTGATATTGATAAGATACTCTAGGGTAGCTTGCTAAGCCTGCCAAGGCGGTAGGCCCTTCGAACTCTAGAAAGGGTGGGTATAGGCTATGGAGCGAGAAGACACATGGTTATGCCTTTTGGTGAGTAATAGTAGTAGCGACTACTTTGTAGGTGAAATACAGAGTAGCAGCTCTGACACTTCACCCTATCAGGCACAAGCAGGTTGGACCCTTGTGTATATCCCCCTTTGCCGATGACGCCAGCAATGTGGATGCCTAAGGAGGACTGGTGAAATAGGTGGTGGGCGGAGCAACTAAGTGGTAGGACCTTGTCATGTAATTAGCAGACTCCGTAATGCTGTCTGCCTGGAAGGCACAAAACCCGGTGGTGGGCGGAGCAACGGAGTGGCAGACCTGGTCAAATGACCAGCAGAGTCCTCAATGCTGTCTGCCTGAAAGATGTGAAAGTTGATGGTTGACGAAGCAACTGAGTGGCAACAACTGATAACTTGACAAGCAGTCTCCTCAATGCTTTTCTATTTCTTAAACGACACTCACTTCTTTTTTTGGGGAATAACATAATTTCTAGCAATGTATTTGATTTTTCCCGATTCACTTATTTTTTAGCAGAATGAATTTGTTTTGTAGTTAAACACTTTATTATAATCAACAGTCATTTTGTTACTTGTCACAAATTGATTCTGAATTTAAAAGAATCAGTTTTTCTTTTTAATATTACTCATTTATTTAAAATTAATCGATTTACTCTTTAAACCAAATACCTTTTTTGTCAGCTTGATAACATGTAAGAAAAAATTGAATTGAGTCATTCACAAGTTACTGAATCTAAGAGGCAAATCCTCCTAACTCGTTTTCCGGTGAATTGCTCTAATTATAACATGCTTACGTAACTATGTTATATACCCCGTTCAGAGAAATGCAAGACATTTGCTAGATATATGTACTGAGCAGAAATGGACATGCAGAGCTTCACGTGACAGCATATATTGCTTTTTTAACCAAAGCAAAGCCGCTCCTCATGTCTTTTATGGCATTACCCAGATTCTTGTGATAATGTTAGTGTTAGTTTCGTTAGAAAGCTCTCATCACCACAAAGGCATGGCGTACTTTTAGAAGTAGAGGTTTAGGAACTATTGTCACTTTTCACCCAGAGAACTCCTGTAATTTGCTGAAGATTAACTGATATCAGTATCAATGAACTCTGTTCACATTTCTGCTCTGTTTGCACACTGGCACCCAGCAATATCTATTGCAGAACAGCAGATTGCAGTGCACAATGAAATCTACACATGCATGTTATTTGCACTCTTCTCCTGATATAAATCCAGTACATGTACATTAACACGAGCTAGCTAGCTTGTGGTGCGCGAGGGCGGGTTCTAAACCACTGGATCATAAACTCAAACTGTATGCTCTTTACGCTTTGATTTAACAATCCCTAGGATTTTCAATCTATCTGAAGCTAGGATGGGTATATTATGTTATGTTAAAAGTTCTTATACCGCTTACTGTCACCACCTGTGTGGGCCCTGGCGCTCTGTCGGATCTGTATGCAAGAGGGTAACAGGAGGTGTAAGTTAGTAGGACTGAGCGGGAGACAAGAGCAAGAGAGCTGTGATGTGCTGTTGGCAGCTCCAGTTTGGTTTACAACGTTCGCTGAGCGTAGGTGTGATTTTTGGTCGGTAGCCATCATGTGCTGTTGTGGGAGGCTATGTGTGGTTTGTTTCATTGTTGTGGTGTAGTGTAGTGTGTGCGGTTTGTAGTGCTGTAGAGGTATGGTTGGGTTGCACATAGAACAGGATATATATTTCCAGTTGCTCTTTCACTCCGCCTTCAAATAGCACCCTGGTTTTTAGCTAGCATTCTTGCTTTTTCGAAGCATTTTGTGTTTTGGGTTCGGACATTGCCCTATTGCCCTCTAGGCCAGTCTGAGCCTGGTTACGGTTTTTGTGCCACCATTTCTCTAGGGATCTTATTAAGATTTCCTGGAGGCAAGCCCAGGGGTGTACTAGGGTCGGTTGGTTTGGTCTTAGCACGGCTGCTTTTTAGGGGGGCATGAATATCGAACCAGTTTCATAGTGGAGCTATTGATTAATTCTAGGATGGTGGAAGCATCCCCTGTGGTGGGGAGGTCTGCAAAGAATGCATCTAGCTCATTGACTGGAAAGGTTTTCAATGAACGGCGCTGAGTGAGGGAGAATTTAGCCTGACCTTTGTGGGCAGCGGTTGTGAGATGGCAGCATGGTCAGACCAGACGAGTGGGATCAGGTCTGCGCAGGTAATGAGGCAGGATGATGTGAAGACTAAGGGCCTCATCACGAGAATGGAGATAATGAAAAAAGGAAGGCGGAATGGTAATAGCGGCATCGTTAACGGGTCCGGGTCATTACGACCCGCCAACACCGGCACCGCCCGTACCGTGCCCCCTCATACCGGCATGGGCGCGTACACGGTAATTGGAGGACATCACAACCCACGCGGGCATGCAAATACTGGCATCCCGAAGGCGGTAATTAGGGGCTGCACGATGGCGGCCATATAGGCATCGCGGACTACCCGACAGCAATCAGCAATCAAGGCAACTGCCACAGGTGCACACAATCACCGCAGGTGGACTCAATGGAGTCTGGCCTAGTATAAAAGGAGTACACCCACATACCACACCCCTTCCTACAGCAAAATGCTGCCACTACCTGTTGCAATCATGGCGCTGGAGGACATGCCTATACTGCTACAACTACAGCAACAACAGCAACTACAACAACAACTACAGCAGCAACAACAGGCAGCACAGAGGAGACGCAGGAGGAGAAGGAGGGTGTGACTGGCCCAGCAATTACCACCAGTGCAGCCAGTAGTTCCTCATAGGTAGCCGCCAATCCCTTGCATAAGACCCAGTCCATTCAATCTAACCCCTGAGTAGATCCACGCCCTGTACCGGTTGGACCGGGACACCATCACCACCATAGTGGACATCATAAACAATGACATTGTCAGCCTGATAGAAATACGCACTGCCATCCCTCCGCTACTAAAGGTGGTGTCTGTGCTCCACATCCTGGCCACAGGCACCTACCAGCACACACTGGGCCAGCTGCATGGCATTTCGCATCCACTATTTTCACGCGTGCTGACGTGCTGAACCAAGTGCTGGATGCCCTCCTGAAGCATGCTAGCACCCACATATCCCTACCACGGACTGCCCAGGAGATAGCTGACACCAAAGTAGGCTTCCATGCACTGGCAGGCATGCCCAATTGTGTCGGGGCCCTGGACTGCACCCATGTAGAATTGGTAGTCCCCCATGCCATAGAGGTGGTGTACCGCAATCGCAAGCAATACCACTCCAACAATGTGCAGATGGTATTTGACTCCAGCAAGATCATCACACATTGCTGCGCGAGATTTCCCAGATCAACACATGATGCCATGGTGCTGCGTAACTCCACGCTACCCCGTCACATGGAGCGACATGCTGGACCACATGCCTGGCTGCTTGGTGAGTTGCCTGAGTGGGCCATGGCAGTGCATTGGGGTAGGGATGATTTGCGATGCATACCCCACCTGGGTGGGAATGGGGGGTGCATACACCACCTGGGTGGGAATGGGGGGGATGCATACCCCACCTGGGTGGGAATGGAAGGTGTTTGGATAATGCACAAAGAGCTAATGACACCTGACCTGAACCTCCCAACCCCAACATGACACATCATTGGCACACATCTGACCATTAACGCATATCAATGACCACATTTGAGACGCACAACCTGACCACCATGTGTATGCCAAGCAATGCATGAATAAACAGGATTGCTACTGTGACAATGTGGCTAGTGTGGCCATGCACAGTGTAGAATGCGCAGCTTAATTGGGAGGCTAAACATTGTCGTACAACCACAGTACATCCGCCTCAGCATGCATCATCTCACCCTGCATCATTTATTGAACGCCATCCAGACTACCACACCTCATAGCAGTATAGTATGAATCTAGATAACATTTGTGCATACGTACAGGGACATGTGCATGTCCACACCAAATAGCTGCGGACATGACTTTGCTTCCTGAAGGTGGCAGCTCAGAGTGACACACACCTATTTGTATTTGCTTGCAGGTGATGGAGGATATCCCTTGAGGCCTTGGCTACTTACCCCTGTGCGGAACCCGCAGAACAGCCATGGAGAGGAGTACAAACGGGTTCACACCTGTACCCGTGTTTTGATTGAGCAGACCTTTGGCCTGTTGAAGGCACGGTTCTGCTGCCTAAGCAGGTCTGGTGGAGCGCTCCTTTATAGGCCAGAGAAGGTAGCAAAGATCACCATGACCTGTGTCATGCTGCACAACATGTGCGTCCGGAGAAATGTACCACTGCCACCTGACATTGACATGCATGCACCGGGTGAGGATGATGAGGATGGAGACGGAGGTGAAGCAGCACTGCTGCCAGTACATGATGCACAGAATGGCCGTGCAGTATGCCAATCACTGATTCACAAATACTTCAGAACCACAGGGACTATGGTAGACATGTGTCAGTGACACACTGGGTCCATGTGGACATGCTCACAGGGAATGCTGGGAGTTGGGCACTGAACTCTGTCATACATTAAATGGATATACACAGAATGAACGATGTCCAGGCATTGAATGTTTTTTCTCACAACGGGTGTATTGGTTCAAACTGCTAATATGTGACAACCCCCACCCCCCCACCCCCAGTGAACTCCCAATAAACTACAACCCCCCCAGTGAACTCCTAAACACCCCCAGTAGACTACAAACCCCCAGTGAACTCCCAAACCCCCCAGTAAACTACAAACCCCCCAGTGATCTCCCAAACCCCCCCAGTAAACTACAAACCCCCCAGTGAACTCCCCCAAATGCTCCCATTCACCCCCAACACCTTGTCAGCCACTCCCATTGTCCTCCCACACTATTTGAGGGACTTTTTGCTTCGTGGGGCCAGCATTTCAGTGTGCCTCGCAATCCTTCTGGTAGGACGCACAGGGCTGGTGGGGACAGAGGAAGCAGGTGTGGTGGCTGATGAGGAATCGGTGGGGATTTCCACGCCTGCTGCAAGTCGTGGCCACTGCATGTGCAGCAAGATTGATGTTAGTACCGGGGTGATAGCCCCCAGACAGTCCCTCATCAGCACTGCTGAGGCATTCACTGCGGCTGTGTTGGCTGTAATGGCGGCTGTGGTCCCTGCTATGGCTGTGGCTATCTCCCGCCTGGTGTCCTCGCCATCCGCTATGTATTGGCGCAGGAGCTCCAACATTGACTCCTGTCGGGCCTCCACCCTCACCAGCCGTGACTCAAGGCTGTTGGTGGGAGCAGGAGTGGTGGGTGGTGCTGTCACAGGGCCTGCATCTTCAGTGCTGTCCTCGGGGAAGGAGCTCAGGTCAGTCGTGCAGGCAGGGATCAGCACTGCTGTAGGTGGGTGAGGACTGGGTTTGGGGCGGAGGGGTGGACACGGGGCTTGGGGTGCCTGGACAAGCCACATCCGTGACTCCTTCCTGGTCAGCATTGCCCACAAAGTCATCTTCAGTGGTGGCCAGTGCTTCTAGGGCCTCCCCTTCCACTGATGTGGGTGTGGGCAGCTGGGTGTCGGCGGTGGCAGGTGCACTGGCTTTAGGGGTGGGCTGCGAGGCTGACCCAGAGGTGGTGGTGTCGGTTGCCCTTTTCTGTGACAGGGACGTGGATGCCCTCATGGTGGTGTCTTGGCTGGCATCTTCTCCAGGGGGGTAGAAGAGATGCAAGGCATCAGTGATGGTGTTACATGCCAGATGCATACTATGGTGCTGTGCAGTATTTCATTAATCATGCATTCATGTCTTACAGGTGTGTCACACAGGGTAGTCTGAGGGGGCATTTTGGCATTTGCTGCATGGCAGGTGGCATGCCATTGTATTGGGGTTTGTGTGATGTATTACATGGGCACGGTCCATATGTGTTGGCTGTGTGTTGGTTATGGGATTGGCACTCAGCATGCATTTCTGTCTGGCAGGGTTTCACCCACCATCTGGACTTGAACATGTTCATGTGGGTGTTGGGACATGCATTGCCTTGCCTAGACTTTCTTCCACATCACTTGCGCTACGTCATGGTTTCCCCTAAAGGGATCTGCAGGGTCACTCACCTCCTTCTGGTGATGTTGCCGCACCCATCTCCCCAAATCCCTCGAATGACTCGGGATTTATAAAGGTGCTTGCCGTCTCCTTCCAGGTGGTCAGTTTGGCTGGAGAGTGTGGACCCCCGCCTGTGGCCATGGCCTCCCTCCTGTTGCTTGCAAGGATGTTGCGGACCCTGAGGCGGAGGTCATCCCACCTCTTCCTGTAATCCTTGACACTCTGTGGGGTGGTTCCAACAGCGGAGACCTTGCGGGCTACCTCCTGCCAGATGTCCTTCTTCCAATGCTGCACCTCACACTTCAGGTTCTGTGATTTGATCACGTCAGCATGTGCAGCAAGGGTGTCCGCAAGCATGTTTAATTCAGCATCTGAAAAGCAATGTTTCCACAGGCGGGGGGGGGGGGCTTATGGGTTGCCTTAGACATTGTGAAAGTATTGCCACTGAGCTCTCCAGGAAACGACTGGTGGTTTGGGAGGATTGTAATGGATTGTGTTTTTAAAGATGGCCACCGGCGCATTTTCCGTTCCGACGCAATGATGTTTCTTCCGGGTCCGGTATTGCGAGCCCGGTATTAGCATGTTGTTATTACCGGGTCGGTATTAAGGGGTTCCTTCTAGGCGGTGGCCGTGATGGCACTATCGGAGGGTTGGAGGGCCTTTAGCGGCATGCCGGTATGGCCATTACCGGCATGGGGGTTTGTGCGTGCTCGCGCACTCGTAATCACCTCTACTAGCGGCGTCATATGAGCACGGACCCGCTCGTACTTCCATGCTGGTAATGACCCCGTATTTACCGCGATACTTGTAATGAGGCCCTAAGACTAGGGTGTTCCCTTTGTTGTGGAAGGGGTGAGCACAATTTGCTTAAGGTTCATGGATCCAGTGAGTGCAAAAAGTGCCATGAGTTTGGCTGTCTGTGTGAGACTGGGCATATTAAAATGTCTTAGAAAGACCTTATTACTGTGTGCTAATCTGTCAAAAGACAGCAATTTGGAGGTGTCAGCAAATAAAGACTCACTCCTGTGAGGTGAGCTGTGGATTAGATGAAAGGATTTGGATTCCTTGTGAGATAAACAGAACCTGCAAGTGAGTGATTCAAATGAGCTTGCTCTGGCAGCGGGAATCATGCAGCATGGCCATTCGCTCCACTGCATGATTGACACTACATATTCCGCCCTTTTGTGGGATGTCTTGACCCACTCTTGCTTTGCCATGCGGCATCCCTGTGTTCTGATGGTGCCAGAAATATCAAAATGGCAGCAAAACCCTTGTGTGCACCAAAACCCCTGAAAATCATGCTTTGCAACACAAAAAGATGGCTGCCCAATATGCTATGCTGTCAGGTTTCCTTCCCCTATTCAGGCTATTTTCCCTTATTCAAGTTTCCTTCTCATTATTTCTCTTTATTTATCGTTTTTAGATTAGCCTTGTGGGGGTGGGAAGTTTTCTATTGTAGTTGGTTTGGCCTTAACTTGCTGATTCAGAATCCTGGTTCTGACCCAAGGTAAAATGGAGTCTCACAGTGACAGCTCTGATTGGTTAGAAGACACTGCTGAACAACAATGAACATTCTAAACTGTCACTCTTTGCCTTTCATCATCTAAACCCCAGCTGAGAGGACGTGTTTAGTGGCTGCTCCTGTGTTAGACTTGGGCCTGGTGGATTTTATCCTTCATGCGTTAGCAGTTGAGCGGCTACTTTCTTGGGGGTTTCTGGAGAAGCTATCAGTTGTCAGGAATTCGTTTTGAAGACAGAAAACTCTGAAGATCCTTAAGAAATCGCTCTGGAGATAAGTGACTTTGTTTGTACTGCAGCTCTGTTTATCTTAATGATATTTACTTAAGAAATCGTAAAAAGTTACCCTTGAATTTATACTATTGAACTCTCTGTGTGCGCTTGAACGCTATTTGTAAAAACGCGTACTACGTGTAATCTGAAACTATCGTTGAACCTTTGCGCGTGCGAGAGTATTCAACTGCGCGTGTGTGTGCCAGCGCGTATGCTCCATAGCGCGAGATTCTGTTCGTCGCGTGAGAACTCTATAGCGCGTGTGTTTTCCAGTGCATGTGATTCCTGGCGCGAGAATCGGCTCGCCGCACGAGAACTCAATAGCGCATGTGTTTTCCAGCGCGGGTGCTCCTAGCGTGAGTATCGTTCATCGCGTGAGAACTCTAAAGCGTGTGTGTTTCCAGCGTGTGTGCTTCCTGATGCGATAATCTGTTTGCCGCGTGAGAACTCTATAGCGCGTGTGTTTTCAAGCGCGTGTGCTTCAGCGCGAGAGCTCAATTGCGCGTGTGGTTTCTTGCGCGTGTCCTTTTTAACGCGTTTACTCGATCGCGTGTGAACTCTGCGCGTGGGTTATAAGGCGCGTGTGAATAGGTGCGGAAGTTCATCAACGCAGGAATTTATTAGCGCGTGTGTTTTCTGCGCGTGTTCTCGTTTGCGCGTGAATTCTACTTGGCGTGTTTTGGCAAGCGCGTGTGTTTTCTGCGCGTGGACTTTGCTTACCGTGCGCGTGTTGTTCAACGCAGGAAGTTTTCAACGTGCAATTCATCTGTATTGAAATAACCCGCGTGTGTGTTTAACACGTGTTTCTTCAAGAATTCACAAACTTTATTGAATTGTAAATAGTTTGAAAAAACAAAAGAAAAGTTTGAAAGAAAAGGAAAGAATAAATAAAGACAATTTAACTGGACAACTAGTGAATTTTGGAAAAGAGGCAAAGAACAAAACTTTCCAGATTTGCCCAAATTAAGAAGTTGCTGTGAATTTCAAGAGTCTCAAGTAAGAGAGATTTTCAGCTTCTTTACAAGCTTCTCTAAGAAATTTCAAGAGAATAACCAGGTATGATTCTTAATTATTAGTTAAGGATTTAAAGTATTTCCCATTCCTAAGGTTAAGTAAGTAAATAAAGGAATTGTATCTGCTATCCTCTGCAGGTTCAGCTTTGGTTAGCCTTGACGCAGTCAGCCTGGTGTTGTTTTGTTATCCACTTCCCCCTTTCCCTTTGGGGTGTCGTTTGCAGAGCTGAATTGAAATCTAGTTCTGGGAATTACATTTCAGGGGGATTGTCAGGGATTCAGCAGCTTCCGCGGACACAGGACATCTCAGCCTGACACATGCATGTTGTCAGTGGTGGAACAGAGATCTCACTCCTGAATCATGTCACTGGGCTCCCCAACAAGTGAAAATGGAGTACAGAGGGAAAAGCGGTGCTTTGCTGAAAGAAATCCAAAATCTTGCTTCAAATCCCTTTTTCTTGGTTGCTTAAACTGCAGAATGCCGGTACAAAACACCCACAAACATCCAATATTCTTGCTGGGTGTTACAATTCAATTAGTTCAAGAAATCATTGTGAACTTACAATATCCTGAAAAGCTGAATTTGTCAAAGAAACATCCACAGCAAATGTTGCCTGCCTGTGGAATCTGTCAAAATCTGGGCACAGTACCCTCGGCCGCCTGAATGACAGCTGTCAGAAGCCTG
This sequence comes from Ambystoma mexicanum, assembly GCF_040938575.1. Lineage (NCBI taxonomy): Eukaryota > Metazoa > Chordata > Amphibia > Caudata > Ambystomatidae > Ambystoma > Ambystoma mexicanum. The sequence goes on from NC_090922.1 coordinate 1,390,833,902, forward strand.
CATGCTAAACCTTAAACCTGTACAAACTGAAATCAAATGGTTGAAAACTAAGTGGCCTGTTACTGAGAGTAACCTATGTTGTAACTGTTTAATCTCATGGTTTAGAATCTGGAATAAGTGTTCTAGCTACTTGTTTTGAAATTACAAGTTTGTTTGAAGCAAAGGAAAAATGCAACAGAATAACATTTGAATTTAAGCCTGACTAAAAGCAACCAAACTAGTATAACAGCTTCCCCCTACAGAGGCTAGCCACCTCCCTTCTGTTCTCTCCACCAGGAAATCACGCCCATGTGATGATTATAGGGTGGGGGAAGAATGTGGCCTGCAGTGGGGAAGAAGACAATGGACATCCTCCATTCAAAGCAACTGCCAAGTGTGAAGGGTCGTAAAATGGCCTGGGCCCAGGAGGAACTGGGAGGAGACTTCTTCTGAACTGTAGAGAGACAGGAGGAGGCACAGACAAACAACCATTTGTTGCTTAACAAGGAACAAAGACACATTTTAAAAAGACAGATAACTTATTGTATAAAATTGTCAAAAACACAAAAATAACAGCATTGGTAATGTAAATATTGGCTGCACATTTTAAAAGGCGCCAGAACTCTGTGACATGTTCTTGGATAAAATGGCGGAAAATGTGATATTACACAAAATGTATTTTTGATAGAAGCATGAAACTTCATACGCTTATGCCCATATCCAATGTGCACATTTGTAGAAAATTGCTCCGAAATTGGACATTGTGTTCCGGATAAAACGGGCAAAATTCTGTAAAAAGCAGACACAACATCTTACAGCCTCTAGGAGGATGGAGGCAACATCTTACAGCAACCGGGTTTGGAGGAGTATCTGCTACACAAAATATGTAATCTATACATATGATTGTTATAGAGGTTGCACACAAGGAAATATGTATTGTACCAAAAGTAGATTTTGTGTTCAATAGGCTAGGGGTGGACTCTAGGCCTCATAAACCGACACCATCAAGGTGACACCCTGTTTTTCTCCTCCTATCAAGGAAGAGAGGAGACCCTGACCAATCCCTGGCAAAGGGGCGCACTTAGGCTGAACCAGCACACACACCCCTTTATCATAAGCATAAATAGAGACAGCTTAGCACTCAGAAAGACAGACAGATTCACCCACTATCCCGATGCTGGCAAAACACCCTGAAGGAGAATCATCCATCTTACTTGCTCCAGACTCCAGACACTTGGCAAAGCAGAAAGGCCCAATATATAGTTGAACCATTTTCAGCTAGGCCTTAAAATTCCAGAACCAGAACCCCAGAAACCTAAGGGGAACATCAAACAAACAGCCGGGCTGTGCTGTACTGCTTGCCTGCCAAGAGAATTATCATCAGAACCAAAAGATCCAATCCAGTTGTGCCGTGCTGTGACCAGAGCCATTGCAGATCATATCCAGTCCAGTGGTGCCTTGTGGTGTCCCGAGCGCCTTGATGCTGTCCAGTCCGAGGTGCCCAGCAGTCAGTCCCAGAATCCCTGAGCAGAATCCTTGACCAGAAATCTTGACGGACCAGAATCCTGATGGTTCTGTGTAGAACTGTGTCACTCGCATATGTACTGTCCATAGCCAATCCCTATCTTAAACCCATCCTATCTTGTCTTCAGCACCTGATATTGTTAGGAGTATTTTTGAATTGTCAGAACTTTTCTTGCGCTGAGTTTCCCTTATTTGTACTTTAAAATCATAAGTCATTAGTGTTGTGGGTAACTAAAGTGAATCCCAGAAAGGAATTGAGTATCCACCACGTGAAGGGTTCCCTGGCCAGCAACTGTGGAGATTCATGTGTGGCATTCTCTTTTTCTATAGTCATAATCTAGTGTAAGAAATTCCATTTGTCTTTTAAAAGTGCATTCCTGTCTTCATAACTTCTTCAATTTTTGTGCTAGAAACATAATATCAATGTCTGATTGTAGCTAACATTCACAGCTTTAATTTGCATCTAAAACCGCATCCCACATCCATACAGTTCTCCCCTAATCGCGATTATAGCGCACTGGAAAGTTTGCTGCGAATTCCGTTTTAGGTAAAACATCTTTTGATTGCTTCCGACCTTAATTTTAAGATTTCACATTGTTCCTTAGTATCAAATCATTGCTTGTGTTTGTGGGCAACTATCCAAAGCGGCTCCCATAAGATTATATACAATTTCAGCAACGTAAACCATATTTAGTGTTTTTACCCAATCCGCTCTCAAGATAGCTTTAAAACCATTCTGACTGATTGCCAATCAATTTGCTTTTTCTCTTGTGTTGCTGGGGGAAAAATGGGATCGATATTTTGTTTGAATTCTGCCATTCCCGAATACCTGCTCTCTCCTCCTATCTCTTCACATTGCCTATTGGGGGGTTGAGGGGTGTGCAGGGGAAAATAGTAACCACGCTGCTATTTGATCTGAACACACACAAAAGTATTATTTCTGTGCTGAATTGTTTTGCTCACTATTGCTCCTTGTGCATTAAAGAGATTGTTTAGTGTTACATCACCCCATTGGTGATTAGTGTATACCCATTAAACATAGTGTGATTGAATTATAAATACATAAATAAATATTTTAACTTTGCAAACCAGCCTGATTCCTGGTTCAGTGTGACCGCGGGGGGGTTCCAAGAGATGGGCGTGACATGAGTGGTATATCGTTCAGAATAAACAAACTTTTAGACACAAATAAATAAGGATTTCAGTTGTGCATTACACGCTAGGCCTTGACTTAGGTGAAGTGCCGGATTGAAAACACTTACACTTCCTAGCATGTTGGATGCAATACCCTGAGGGTAGTAGGGCATCAAAAACATTGGAGGAGGATGGAGTGGTCTATGTTTCTGTGATGAAGAGTACATTAATGTTATTGCATGAGATGAGGCAGAGATATCAGTGGTGTGAGTGACTGCTAAGTGAGCATTGATCATCATGAGGGTGTGTGCATGTGGTCTGTGAGTGTTGGATGGGAGCAAGGGTGATATTGATAAGATACTCTAGGGTAACTTGACTGGGCTTGCCAAGGGCACTAGGCCATTCAAACTCTAGCAAGGGTGGGGATGGGCTATGGAACGAGGAGACACATGGTTATGTCTTTTGGCTAGTAGCAGTAACAGTAGCAACTACATTGTAGGTGAAACACAGAATAGCAAGTCTGACCCTATCAGGCCCAAATAGATACAAACAGGTTAGACCCATGTCTGGTGAAATGGGTGGTGGGCGGAGCAACCGAGTGGCAGGACCTTGTCATAGAATTAGCAGCCTCTGTAATGCTGTCTGCCTGCAAGGTGCGAAAGCTGGTGGTAGGCGGAGCAACTGAGTGGCAAGAACTGATTACTTGACAAGCAGTCTCCTCAATGCCTTTTTATTAAAAGACACTCACTTCTTTTTTTAGTGAATAACATCATTTTTTGCAATGTTTTTTGATTTTTATCTAATCACTTAAAACAATCTTACTATTTTACCAAATACCTTTTTGTCAGCTTGATATAATGTAGGGGAAAAGGGGAATTGAGTCATTGACAAGTCACAGAAGGTAAGATTCAAACCTCCTAACTCGTTTTTGGGTGAATTACCCTAATTATCACATGCTTACGTAATTATGTTGTATACTCCGTAAACTGAAACACAAGACATTTGCTAGATATATGCACTGAGCAGGAAAGGACATGCAGACCTTCACGTGACAGCATATATTGCTTTTTATAACCAAAGCAAGGCCGTTCTATATGTCTTTTATAGCAGTACCCAGATTCTTGTGATAATGTTAGTGGTAGTTTTGTCAGAAAGCTGTCATCACCACAGAGGCGTGGCATACTTTTATAAGTAGAGGTTTAGAAACAATTGCGGCTTTTACCCCAGAGAACTCTTGTGATTTGCTGATGATTAACTGATATCAGTATCAATGAACTCTGTTCACAGTTCTGCTCGGTTTGCATACTGACACCCAGCAACTCCTATTGCAAAACAGGAGTTTGCAGTGCACAAGGAAATCTACACATGCATGTTATTTCCAGGAAAGGTGCAGTAACACGAGCTAGATAGCTGGTGGTGCGGGAAGGCGGGTCCTTTTTCAAAACCACCAGATCATAAACTTAAACTGTATGCTCTTTACGCTTTGCTTTTACAATCCCTAGGATTTTTAGTCTATTTGAAGCCAGAATGGGTATATTATGTTATGTTAAAGGGTCTTGTACCGCACACTGTCACCACCTGTGTGGTCCTTTGATGCTCTGACGGATCTGTAATGTAAGAGGGTTAGAGGAGGTGTAATTTAGTAGGAATGAGCGGGAGAAAGGAGAGGGAGAGCTGTGATGTACTGTTGGCAGCTTCAGTTCGATTTACACAGTTCACAGAGCGTAGGTGTGATTTTCAGTCGGTAGCTGTCATGTGCTGTTGTGCGAAGCTATGTGTGGTTTGTTTCATTGTTGTGGTGTAATGAAGTGTATGTGGTTTGTATTGCTGTAGAGGTATTTTTGTACATAGAACAGGATATATATTTCCATTTTGCTCTTTCACATCGCCTTCAAATAGCACCATGGTTTTTTGCTAGAATGCTAGCATTTTGGAAGCATTTTGTGTTTTTGGTTCCGACATTGCCCTATAGGCCAGTCTGAGCCTGGTTACAGTTTTTGTGCCACCATTCCTCTAGGCCTCTTACTAAGCTTTGCCGGAGGCGAGTTCAGGGGTGTACTAGGGGCGGATGGTTTGGTCTTAGCACAGCTTCTTTTTAGGGGGCCATGAGTGTCAACCAGTTTCATAGTGGAGCTATTGAATAATTCTAGGAGGATGGAGGCATCCCCTGTGGTGGGGAAGTCTGCAAAGATTGCGTCTATGAATGGCGCTGAGTGAGGGAGCATTTAGCCTGACCTTTGTGGGCAGTGGTCGTGAGATGGCAGCATGATATGATATGATATGATATGATTGGTTATTTATAACGTTCTTAATACCCAGAGGTTTCTAAGCGTGGACCTGTGGATCGCACCTGTGTTGCACCGTGTCGTCTTGCTTCCAAGGCAAGCATGTTGCTTCCAAGGCGAGCACATTGCCCCTGACCTATCTTCCCGAGACAGCGTGGTCAGACCAGACGAGTGGGATAGGGTCTGCGCAGCTAATGATGCAGGATGATGTAAAAACTAAGTCTAGGCTGTTCCCTTTCTTGAGTGTGGGGGAGAACACAATTTTCTTAAGGTTCATGGATCCAGTCAGTGCAAAAAGTGCTTTGAGTGTGGCTGTCGGCGTGAGACTCAGGATATTACAATATCTAAGAAAGACCTTATTACTGTGTGCTAATTTGGCAAAAGACAGCAATTTGGAGATGTCATCAAATAAAGACTCGCTCCTGTGAGGTGGGCTGTGGATCAGATGAAAGATTTTGGATTCCTTGTGAGATAAACAGAACCAGCAAGTGAGTGATTCAAACGAGCTTGCTTTGGCAGAGGGAATGGAGCAGCATGGCCATTCTCCAGCATGGGGTCTGGCATGGATTCACATGCTCATGAATATTCCCCGTCGTCAGGCTGGGAATCCTCGGTAAAGAAAAATCAGTATAAGTTTCGTTTCTGATCTGTCTTTCGTAGTAGTAACCAATCACTGATCTCTGTGTCATACTGACCACAGCCAATGACTGCCATCTCCCTAAGCCCCGCCTCTGGCAGCCATCTTCAGATTTTTACTGCACGTTCAAGTTTTGGGAGTCCTCGTGCTTAGCTCTCGAGCTTTTGCTGCGTTTTCGCGCTTTTTCAGTGAATTTTCAAATTTTTCGGTTAATCGAGCCTCAAGCTCCACCGTTTCTACTCCCGTTAACGGGTACCCGTTGCAGGATTTTCCTACGCCCCTCAAGGGTGAAGATTTCGTCGAATCAACCTCTTGGAGGATTCCATAAGATTTGCGGCCTACTTCGAGATGGCCCAGGACGCAAGTTCATCATCCGGACCCAAGCTGTTTCGCAGCTGCCCTGGATGCGGGCTGCAGAATGTGTTTAAGGAGGACGAACATTTGCGATGCCTCTACTGTCTTCATGGGGACAAGACTCATGTAGAGAAGGACTGCCAGTTCTGCAAGAACTTGTCGGAACGGACCATGAGGGACCGTCGATCCCGTCTCGCCAGCTGGTTGGAGAAGGGCTCAACGGGTGAGAAGAAGAATAAAGGGTCCGAGCGGGCTTCTAAGTCCTGTGCGGGCGCCCCGGCGACGGGGGCCCAACACCAGGCCATGCACCGCGAGTCCGCTGGCTCCGGGAGCGCCGAAAGGTCAGGCTCTTCGGTCGCCAGGCAGGGCGCACCTTCCCCAGCACCGTCAACCACGAGCCAGCGCTCCGGTTCGGGGAAGAGGAAGTCCGAGACCCCGGGTAAGCTTCGGGAGAAGCCCCGTCCGATCTCAGGAGAGGGGGAGCGAGGCGTCCCCCCTCCCCCTAAGGAGAAGGCCCGGGACGCACCTAAGGTGGTGAAGGCCCCTACCCAGCAGGCAAAGGCCTCTATCGAGGCGATCGCAGCGACTCTGGCCAAGCCGGCAGAGACCACGCCAGCGGAGACTGCCTCCGGGACTAGAGTTTCCCTGCCGTCAAGGAGGGAATCCTCTTTTCAGCCCATCGTCATGGCCACCATGATGGAAGAAGCGAGGGGGGGCACGGTAGCCTCCTCGAGCTCGGAGTCAGCCTCGGAGGAGGAACTGACCGAGGCCACGAGGAATCTCGAAGTCCAATTCGAGAAGGTTTGATCCCGTAAGGAAGATCCTCGGGAGATAACCAAGGAAGACGACGAGGGCGAGGAGGAGCAGCCTTCCCTTCCGGCACAGCCGGAACCTAGGCCTCAGGATAGCTCGGTGGCCATTTTGTCTGCGATCCAGTCCTTATGCTCTGAGATAAGGACGAGATTACCACGGCCCAGGCCGGAGGACCCGCAACCTGGCCCTTCGGGAAGTCCTCAGAACAAACGACGGAGGACCCAACCCTCTCCTCCGCTCGCCCCTGTAAGGCCTACGGTTCCCTCCTCATCCTCTCACGAGTCGGGAGATGACGGTGCGGTGGGCTCGACGACGGGTTCTGAGGGCGACAGCGACGACGACGGAACGGGTCTCCCGTCTCCAGTCGCACTGGACTCTCCGCCCGACGAGATTGGCTCATTCCACGCCATGATCGCCATGGCGTCCGAATTGTTCCAGCTCAGCCCGGAGGAGCAGAAAAAGGAAGGTTTCCTCTATCAGCGCCGGGAGGCCAAGAGGAAGACTGTCATTGCGGTGCCTCTAATCGATAACATCTGGGAGGAGGGCCTGTCGGTACTCAAGAACCCCTCCACGGCACCAGCCAAACGGGACCGGTACGAGAAGAAGTACCGGGTCCCCGAGACCGCTCCCCTGTGTCTCAGGGCCCAGCCAACGCCATACTCGTTCGTCTCGGTGGCGGCGAAGAAGAAAGCGGCGGGGTCAGGAGCCTCAACGTCGAATTCCCCTCCGGACGGCGAGGGTAGGAAGTTGGACGCCATGGGGCGACCGGTCATTTCATTGGCGGCGATGACGATCAAAGCGGCCAACGCCCTGGCGATCGTGGCCCGTTACGACAGGGAGCTCTGGTTTAAGCTGGCCCCCGTATTGGACTTCCTACCGGATGACAAGAGGTCCGAGGCCCTGGAAATACTTCAAGAAGGCGAGGTGGCGTCGGACCACGCCATAACGGTGGCAACCAATATTGCCGATACCGGGTTCCGCCAGCTGGGCAACGGAGTGTGCCTACGATGACGGGGTTGGCTCCGGGCGACCGACTTCCGTCAGGACATCCAGACCAGGGTGTTGGACATGCCGTTCGACGGCAGCAACTTGTTCGGGAAGGCGGTGGATGAATCCCTCCAAGCCATAAAGACGGACACGGAGAGGGCCCGCGCCCTAGGAGCCCTTCAGCAACGACGGCCCTTTCGGAGCTCCGGAGGCAGACAGGGGGCCTCCAAGGGATCCAGCGGTGGCTCATCGTCCTACCGGCAGGCGGCACGCTCCTCTTCTCAGGAGGCCTACAGGGGTCGCGGCAAGCAGGGAGCGCCTCGCCGCCATCAGCAAGGTGGCCAGGGCGGCAAGGCCACCACCTCCAAGCAGGATTGAACCGGCCGTGGCCTCAGGCCCCCACCGAAGCACCCTGGTGGGAGGCCGGCTGACGAATTTCGTCAGCGTGTGGAAGTCCATCTCCACCGACCGTTGGGTGCTGGATACCCTGGCAAGAGGACACTCTATCGAATTCCTGAAGAAGTGCCCTCACGTTCCACCTGTGGCCAGGAAGGAAAATCACGTCCCGCAACTGCTGTTGGAAGTACGGGCGATGCTCAGGAAAGGCGCCATCAAGCTCGTCCCAAAGAGGCTCCGGGGCTCCCGGGTGTACTCAAGGTATTTCCTCGTCAGGAAGAAGACGGGCGGCTGGCGCCCCATCCTGGACCTTCGTCGTTTGAACAAATACATCAGGTCACAAAAGTTCAAGATGGTCACCCTCCAGCACGTGCTGGGACAGCTGGAGGAAGGCGACTTTCTGTCGTTGTTGGACCTGGAGGATGCATACTTCCACGTTCCCATCCTCAGAAGTCACCGAAAGTTCCTCAGGTTCGTTGTCCAGGGACGCCACTACCAATTCAGAGCACTGCCGTTCGGATTGAAGTCAGCCCCCAGGGTCTTTACCAAGTGCCTAGAACCTGTGGCAGCGCGGATGCGCCTGCAGGGGATTCACGTCTACCCCTACCTGGACGACTGGCTCATCCGCTCAAGGACGAGGGAACTCGCCGTCGAACACACTGCGAGGACCGTCCAGCTACTCACAGACCTGGGATTCGCCATAAACTACCCAAAGTCCCACCTGGTGCCATCGCAGGTGGCCCTGTTTCTGAGAGCGAAGCTCGATACAGTGAGGTGCCTGGCGGCACCATCGGAAGAACGGACGAAGACCATTCTGGGCAAAGTGCAGCGACTGCTAGCCACGGACGTGGCCAGGGTGCGGTCCATCAAGTCCCTCCTGGGGATGATGTCCTCTTGCATCTACCTGGTGCGCCTCTGCAGGTTATGGATGAGCCCTCTTCAAGAATTTCTCGACGCCCGACGAGGTGTTCCGGCGGGCGATTCAGTGGTGGAGCGTTCGAGCGCACCTCACGGCAGGCAAGGACTTTCAGACGCCGGCGTACCAGGAGACGGTGACGACGGACGCCTCCCTGAAGGTTGGGCCGCCCACCCCGGAGATCTCCACGCAAGAGGACTCTGGCTCCCGGAGGAGAAGCTCCTGCACATCAACATCCTGGAACTCCGAGCCGTGTTCTGGGCTCTCAAATCGTTCCTCCCGTCGCTCAAGGGCAAGGTGGTGCGGATCTTCACGGACAACACCACGACAATGTTTTACATACGGAAGCAGAGAGGCACATGATCCCCAGCCGTATCCAAGGAGGCACAGGATCTGTGGCACTGGGCAGTCACCCAGGGGATGTTCCCGGTTCCCTTCCACCTGGCAGGAGAAAGAAACACCATCGCCGACTCGCTCAGCAGGGAGCTGCGCGCGTGTCACGAATGGGAGCTGCGCCAGGATCAGGCGGATCAACTCTTCCGACGATGAGGCAAACCCCAAATCGACCTGTTCGCAACAGCGACGAACTCGAAGTGCCAGAGCTTCGCCAGCACGTTTCCCCAGCCGAGAAGCATGGGCAATGCGTTCTCGTTCCCCTGGGACGGCCTATACCTGTATGCGTTCCCTCCGTTGCCGTTGCTGCTTCGACTCATCAACCAGCTCAAGAGGTCCCGGTACAGGATGATCCTCGTCACACCGGCGTGGCCGAGGCAGATCTGGTTCCCGGACCTTCTGGATTGTCAACGTCCCCTCCCATCAAGCTGTCGGCGGACGCGGATCTTCTCTCCAGAGAAGGAGGCGCCATCTTCCACCACGACCCGGCGTCGCTGAACCTGCAGGCTTGGCTCCTGCAGCGCTAGAGTTTGGAGGGTACGATATACCAGCCGACTGCAGAGAGGTTCTTGCAAAGGCCAGGGCATCCTCGACTCTCAAATGCTACGGTCACAAGTGGAAGAGGTTCTCTATCTGGTGCCGGGCACAGAAGCTCAACCCCCTACGGATTACGGCCCCTCAAGTGCTGCCATACCTGCTATCGCTGGCAAAGGCTGGGCTAGCCCATGCCTCCATTAAGATTCATCTGGCGGCGATCTCCAGATATACCAGAACCACAGGACGGACGTCCCTGTGGTCCCATCGACTGGTAAAAGAGTTTATGAAAGGACTGTTCCGGTCGTTCCCGCCGGTGAAGGCCCCGGCCCCGGCGTGGGAACTTAACGTGGTGCTGACCAGGCTCATGGGGCCCCCATTCGAGCCGATGCACTCTGCACCGATGAAGTTTGTGTCGTGGAAGACTGCATTCCTGGTGGCCATTACCTCCGCATGACGAGTGGGAGAGATGCAGGCCCTATCCTGCAAAGCACCGTACTTGACTTTCCATGTCTTGAGGGTGGTGCTTAGGACGCACCCCTCCTTTATGCCCAAGGTGCCGTCGGACTTCCATCTTAACGAGCCCCTGGTGTTACCTGTTTTCTTCCCGTCTCCTTCGTCGCTGGCCGAGAGGACTTTGCACTCGCTGGATGTGGCTAGAGCGCTGAAGTTCTACGTGGACCGCACGAAGAGTTTTCGGAGGACATCACAGCTATTCGTGAACTTTGGACCTGTGAATCAAGGGAAGGCTCTCTCGAAGTCTTCTATTTCCAGATGGCTCTCCGGCTGCATCATGCACTGCCACCGGTTGGCTAACGGACCGCTGCCAGGCCGTCCGAGAGCCCATTCGACCAGAGCGATCACTGCTACTATGGCGTTCCTATCTGGTGTGCCCCTGCTGGACATCTGCAGGGCTGCTACGTGGAGGTCGACGCACACCTTCACGAGATTTTACTGCATCGATCGGGATTCCAGGGAGAGTCCAGGGTCGGCCAAGCAGTGCTGCGCAACCTGTTCACTTAAGGTGATCCTGGTGAGGAGGCAAGAGATGCTTAATGTTGAGTTTTTTGTATTGCTTAATGTTGAGCCTTTTGCCACCCCCCGTGGTTGTGCATGTGTGTACTGCTATGTATTCTTATATTCATGAGCATGTGAATCCATGCCAGACCCCATGCTGGAGAAGGAACAAGTTACTTACCTGTAACTGTTGTTCTCAGGCATGGGTCTGGCATGGATTCACATGCAAACCCTCCCGCCTACTCCTCTGCGGCTCTTCACTTGGTCATACTGCCACTTCACGTGCTACCTAATCTGAAGATGGCTGCCAGAGGCAGGGTTTAGGGAGATGGCAGTCATTGGCTGTGGTCAGTATGACACAGAGATCAGTGATGGGTTACTACTACGAAAGACAGATCAGAAACGAAACTGATACTGATTTTTCTTTACCGAGGATTCCCAGCCTGACGACGGGGAATATTCATGAGCATGTGAATCCATGCCAGACCCATGCTGGAGAACAACAGGTACAGGTAAGTAACTTGTTCCTTCGCTCCAGTGGATAATTGCCACTCCATATTCTGCCCTTCCTAGCATGTTGGATGCAATAGCCTGAGGGTGGTAGGGCATCGAAAATAAGGGAGGAGGATGGGGTGGTCCATGTTTCTTTGATGAAGAGTACCTTAAGGTTATTGCATGAGATGAGGCAGAGATTTCAGTGGCGTGAGCGACTGCTAAGTGAGCATTGATCATCATGAGGGTGTGGGTGCGTGTGGTCCGTGAGTGCTGGATGGAGCAAGGGTGATATTGATAAGATACTCTAGGGTAGCTTTATGGGCTGACAAGAGCACTAGGCCATTCAAACTCTAGCGAGTGTGGGGATAGGCTATAGAGCGAGGAGACACATGGTTATGTCTTTTGGCGAGTAGTAGTAATAGCAACGAGTGCTTTGTAGGTGAAACACAGAATAGCAAGTCTGACGCTTGGCCCTATCAGGCCCAAATAGACACACAAAGGTTAGACCCTTGTCTTCGTCCATCCTTTGCTGAGGACGCCAGCAATGTGGATGCCTAAGGATGACTGGTGAAATGGGTGGTGGGCAGATCAACTGAGTGGCAAACCTGGTCAAATGACCAGCAGAGTCCTCAATGATTTCTGCCTGCAGTGCACGAAATCTGGTGACTGGCGGAGCAACTGAGTGGCAAGAACTGATCACTTGACAAGCAGTTTCCTCAATGCCTTTCTATTTCTTAAAAGAGACTCACTTCATTTTTTATTGAATAACATAACATAGCAATGTATTTGATTTTTCCCGAATCACTTATTTTTTAACAGATTTATATTTTTGTGTAGTTAAACACTTTATTATAATCAACTGTAATTTTGTTACTTCTCACAAATTGATTCTGAATTTGAAAGAATCGGTTTGTTTTCTTTTGAAAATTACTCCTTTATTTAAACAAATCGATTCACTGTTTCTAGCTAAAACCTTTTTTTGTCAGCTTGATAAAATGTAGAGAAAAAGGGGAATTGAGTCATTCACAAGTCACAGAATTTAAGAGTCAAATCCTCCCAACTCGTTTTTGGGTGAATTGCCCAAAATATCACATGCGTACGTAACTATGTTGTATACTCTGTACAATGAAACGCAAGACATTTGCTAGATGTATGCACTGAGCAGAGAAGAACATGCATACCTTCACGTGATAACATATATTGCTTTTTAACTAAAGCAAGCCCGTTCCATATGTCTTTCATATCAGTACCCAGATTCTTGTGATACTGTTAGTGGTAGTTTCTTTAGAAAGCTATCATCACCACAGAGACGTGGCATACTTTTAGAAGTAGAGGTTTAGGAACTCTTGTGGCTTTTCACCCAGAGAACTCCTGTGATTTGCTGATGATTAACTGATACCAGTATCATGAACTCTGTTCACAGTTCTGCTCGGTTTGCATACTGACACCCAGCAAATCGTTATTGCATAACAGCAGATTGCAGTGCACAAGGAAATCTACACATGCATGTTATTTGCACTCTTCTCCTGACATAAATCCAGCAAAGGTGCATTAACACAAGCTAGATAGCTGGTAGTGCAGGAAGGCGGATTCTTTTTCTAAACCACTGGATCATAAACTTAGACCATATGCTCTTTACGCTTTGCTTTTACGATCCCTAGGATTTTCAATCTATTCAAAGCCAGGAGGGTATATTATGTTATGTTAAAGGTTCTTATACATGCGCACTGCCACCACCTGTGTGGTCCCCTGGCGCTCTGGCAGATCTGTAAAGCAAGAGGGTAACAGGAGGTGTAACTTAGTAGCACTGAGTGGGAGAAAGGAGAAAGAGAGCTGTGATGTGCTGTTGGCAGCTTCAGTTCGGTTTACACTGTTCGCTGAGCCTAGATCTGATTTTCGATCGGTAACCGCCATGTGCTCTTGTGCGAGGCTATGTGTGGGTTGTTTCGTTGTTGTGGTGTAGTGAAGTGTGTGTGGTTTGTAGTGCTGTAGAGGTATGGTTGTGTTATACACAGAACAAGATATATATTGCCATGTTGCTCTTTCACTCCGCCTTCAAATAGCACCATGGCTTTTCGCTTGCATGCATTTTCAAGTGGTAAAGCCAAAGGATTCAAATGGAACATGCCTAACTTTTCCAAATTGTAAAAGGAGGTGGATTCCATAGGAATCCATTGCAAATGTTGTCTGCAAAGTGCAATGTGTAGGCAACGTTTACACTTCATACAAAACTGGAAAAGTGAAGAGTAAACATGGCTTATTTGGCGAATCCCTGTAAATTGTGCAAAGGGGACTTGTTATTTTTGCACTTGGGTGCAAACAGGTCCTAGTCATGTAGTTTTCAGCATTTGCATATCAGACGGCAAAAGGGAGGTGTAAAGTGGAGGCAAAATCACCTGTATGCCACCATTTGCCCTCTGCAGTGCAATATGAGTAAACACTGCCTGACATCTGTGCATGGCAGGCAGCGTTTACAATGGATCCCTATGGAATCTCAGTATAATACAAAGGAGCATGAGAGTCCTCTTTTTTTAAGGGGGCTATGTGGATGAGGACCAGCACAATCGATCAGTATACAGGTACCACAAACAGCTACCCTTCTTTCACACACATAGGCCGTGGGATGTCCACACGTCAGAAATGTAGAGATCTGTCTTCAATTCTTTAGACAGTGGTGCAGGGTTCAGTGAAAAGATACATATTCTAATCAATATACAGGTACTAACCCTCCTTCTTTCGTGTCTGCACAACTTGGTGTTTCTGGACCCGAGACTCTAAACACAGTCTTGCTTGAATCTCGTTTGTGTGCTCCCTCGGAACCATCTTCAAGACACTTGATGTTAATGACACGTGTACAGTTTACACGTTTCATCAAGCGCATGTAATCATACGTGTCGGGTACTTCTATTTCTCGTAGTGTGCGAAGTTAGTTGACCGAATCTCCTAGTATTGAGATTGTCCCGTATATTCGTCTTATTACGAACTCACAATGTATATTGTCTGTGCATTAATGCTGCTAATTTATCCAATATCATTCCACAGCACTTCGAAGGCTTCTCGCACTTATGTTAGAATTTAGCGCGTCATGTTTTGAAAAGCGCACAGGACGCAACGGGCCTCATTACGACCCAGGCGGTAAGTTAACGCCTGGGTCGTACCTTTACCACCATGGCGTAAACTACGTTTACGCCATGGTGGTTGGCGGACTTACCGCCCCATTCCGAGGTTGGAAGGGCGGTAAGTCCCCATTAACCCATTTACCCTTCCCCATTCCCATTTTTGCCCCATAGGGCATAATGGGAGTGGGGAAGGCGTTAATTACGCCACCGTAAATTACGGTGGCGTAATTAACAACAAGGTCCCTTAGCGCCATGGAATTTAACACCTGCTAAAAGCAGGTGTTAAATCCTCCATGGCGCTAAGGGACCTCGGAATCAGGCGGTAAGGGTCGGCGCTGTTTACGCCGTCGTAAACCCCTTACCGCCTGGGTCCTAATGAGGCCCAAAGTCTCGGGCTACTCCGTCAGACAACCGAGTAAGTAAAGTTCTGGGCTGCCCAGGTGCAGAAGCCTGAATGAAGACCAGCAAAGAGGAAGCGAAGGCCGCATCCGCAGCATCCCCTTGGTAACGGGTATGCCTCCTAAACCGAACATGGTCACCGGAGCAGCGGTGAAGAATCAGTGTCCCCACGGTACAGGGGACACCGCCTGAAGTGAAAATGGCAGCACAAGCTGCACCAGGGACGTGGGGCAGCCCCCACACCAACGGGGCCACTCTGAAGATTTTGAAAATACTGCAGGTGCATGGTGTGAGTGGGTGGAGCCCTCAGGCAATGGGGCCCGTCCAGAAGATATATAAAGTGGCATGGGCATAGCACAGTGATCATGGGAAGCACTCACGCCAATGTGTTACTCCAAAGCCTTTGACACAGTAAGTAGGCAAAGATTATGGAGGAAACTACAAAGCTGGGTGCTAGGTTTGATGACTCTGCATTTTGTAATCTCCCTATATGCAGATACGTCTTCTCAAATTAGAAGTAATATGAATGAACAGCTGAGTGAATCCATCCACACTAATCATGGTCTGAAACAGGGTCGCACACTGGTCCCTGTTCTTTTGATATATATATTGCAGAACTAGGCGATAATCTGTATAAATGCAAGAATAATCCCCCAGATATCAAACAGCAACCGATTGGGTGGCTCTCTAATGCCGACGATACAGTCATTTTGTACCGTACTACTGTTGGACTTACAGCATAGCTTAACGGTAGTATATGAATATCCCAGAAGTAATGCCTGAAAAATGAACCTAGGAAAAACAAAGGTTATGGTCATAAATGGTAGAAAGAAAAAATATAAGAACTATAAATGGATACTAGATTGCACAACAATTGAAATTGTTAAAAATGATATGTACTTGGGAATCCCTATATATAACTCCTTCGATTCCAAACGTCTGGGCAATGACATCAAGACAAAAGTGAGCAGGAAATTCAATGCTATTAGATCATTTATATCTGACAGTGGAGGTTACTCAATGGAAGGATTTATCAAAATGTATATGCGTACCATTGTACCGAGTGCTGAGTGCTTTATATGGCTTAGAGATGCTTTTGGACCGGAAGATGCAATGGTCAAGCATACTGGAGGAGAAATTATGGAGAGGCACTCTGAGGTTGTTACCATCCACCCCAGTGGAAGCGATATGTCTGGAAATGGGCATCCAGATGCTGGACCAGAATCGCTTAATTTTGCACCTGATTTATTGCTTAGCACTGAGGGTTCACACAAAACGATTGAAAGCTGACTGCAAGACATCGAAAAATGTCATCCAGACATTGGGTTTATGGCACAGCTAATGTAGGCTTGGATACTAAGAGAATTAAAAGTACAGCCAACATGTGGGACTGAATAAAGAATATTGAACACTTCTCCAGGAAGGTGTCTAACAGAGACTATGTCAAGCAAGGTTTTGCAAATAGAGTTCCCTTTAAATATTTTTTACCAAGTTCAAAGCTCAAAAATGCAACTTTTTTTTAATGAGGTTACGTTTTGGCCAACGACCGACATATGAACGTCGAGGTGTTTGGACCAATGTACCTCACAAGGCTAGACTAAGTCGAATTTGCCAGGATAACATTGAATCAATACAACACTTGCTCACCTCATGCTCTAAACTGAGGGACATAAATGTTAGAGGTTACCACATTTTTTTAACAGTTATTGTGAATATAGAAAATGACCAATTTTGTTCCTGTATGTGTTCAGACGATACTCAGAAATTGAATTATGCAACCTTCTATGTTTGCCAGAAGCTTTTAAAAGCATATTTGGCAATATTTAGCAGTTAATGGAAAGTAGGTTTATAAGATTTCATCACATCTAACAGGATTGTTTTTTTATAATAATGGGATGAAAGGTAGATGAAATGTGCTTTTACTTTTTTGAGCATTTATTTTTAAGTCTGTGTTTTTTTAAGGAATCATGTTTTATACACAATAACGTAATTAGAATGTTTACCGTTTTTCCTATTTTATCTGCTTTTTGATGTTAATGTAATTAGGTTAATGGTTTTTTCTTAGCCAATAAACCTAAATAAAAAAGGTATACTTTATGTTGTATATTACAGCCCAATCCAAATTTGTTAAGTAATTATTTGTTTCTGTTTCTACAGATCCCACCACCCAAAAATATCTGGAAAGGTACAGGAGACCAGGATCCAAGACGAATTTGGGATCCCTGGATTAATCCTGAGGATGGAAGATGCTCTTCCTCGTTAGAGTGCCTTGGGTGCCTTGGAAGATGAAATGTCAGTTTCTCTGCTTTACTCCACGATGCCCCTTGAGGATGGGCACCCCCCCCTTGAAAGAAAGAGTCACTGGGATGTCGGTGTCAAGCAGGAGAAGGGAACCAAACAGTGTCAGAAAGGCAACAATGCAGGTCTGTTGCAGTGGTCTCCGTTGTCGGGTTGCCACACCAGCAGTGGTGGCCCTCGAAGGTGATACTTGCTCCATACCTCCAAAAGGCTGGATGAAGAAGATAAGTCTCTTGGTGGTCATCAGTGACTTTCGGTGGCGACGGGTGCAGTGCCAGTATTAGGTGTCGGATTTTCATATTTTGAGGTTGCCCGCCTTTTGGTTCGCTGGTGCTGCAGCCACAGCACGGATTGCAGGATGGCTTCTCGCACCTTGGGCTCAAGGACTGGACTGCCCTGCAGACCCTCACCATGTCTGGACCTCAGGACGCTATCTTCTGTGTTTGGTGGCAGGAAACCCACTGACTGGCACTCGTCCGCAGGTGGTGACCGTAGATGTTCTCTGGCTCAGGAAAGTGGACAGATGTCATGCCTGTAGTGCCACTTGAAGATTTCTTCCATTACTTGGAACTTTGGCAGCTCACCACATCAAGCAGCACTATGCCGGGTTCCACCCTCTTCTGGGAGATAGCAGTCATGAACACTGCTCTGGACCCTGGACAACACAGATGGAATTCATGGGCTCAAGATATCTAGGCACTCCTCTTCTGGACCCATGAAAGCATCTCTTTGGGACAGCAGGCACACAGGACTGGCTTCGAGGACACTTCGGGTGAAGAGCAGCTGTTACACAATGTTCCCTCGTAGCTACAGGAATAGGTTGCCTATCGAGGTCCTCTCTGGTTCAGTCCTCGAATGAGAAAAAGAGCTTTTGGATTTGATGAAGTGTTGAAGACGCAGACTTCTTCCTCCAGCTAGATTCAGGATACACGCTTCTTGAGACTTCAGCTTCTGCTTCGGTTTCCACTTTCAGTTTATGACAAGGAGGTAGGTGAGGGGTTCCTAGTACACTAATGTCCCCATTCACTCAGGCAGAGCCAGGCTCAGCCAGCCAATCGCACAAAGCGCATTCTTGCAGCTACCAATCAGGCTCACAGGCATTCAGATCATTCACCCAAAACCAGAAACCCATAAAACAGGAAGAGGATTAAGGCAACCCCCTGCTTTTCAGAGGATTCAATACATTCACTCACTTTCAGTCAGGGTGGGCTCAGGCAAGACCACAGGCTTTCTGACAACAACCAAAACCAGACACTCACAACACAGGATGTGATTTCACTCCTCTCTCTATGCAGGCAGTCTCATCCCTGAGGTGTACCCACAATAGCAATCCCCACAACCGCAACCCTGGAAAGGATCCAGATACGCTAGCAGGGGCAGCCCCAGTTACATATATGGTCTTTTCACCAAACATCCAGTCAGGGGACGGGGACAGATACAGGGTTTCTCAGTTTTTTATTTTTATTTTATTTATTTGCATTTTTAAAGTGCTCACACAGACCGGGGGCATGGAGGCGCTGTTACAGGAATATGTCTCGTAGTTGCGTATTTATAACACGCTTAATACCCGGAGGTTTCTAAGTGCGGACCCGGGGTTCGAACCTGTGTTGCCTTTTGCCGTTTTGTTTCCAAGGCGAGCACGTTGCTGCTGAGCTATCCTCAGTATTTTGAGAAAGGCAACAGAAATCAAGAGGCCACCAGTGGCCATCTTGCCTTTATCAAGGAACCCATTCAGTCCTATGGCAGGGCCTGGGCATCCCGAAAAGGGAGGACACCCAGAGCCACTGTTAATCCGGCATGTAGCTGCCACCAACTCATACCCTGCTCTGTGGGCAACACACGTGCCCAAGAACACACACTAGGGTTACAAGGGTGTACCCATACCCATGGGTGCCATAATGGTATCCCATGGGTCTTTGTTCACCAAGAACAAAAATGAACACCTACACTGCCAGGGGTCCCTACTGGGCTTATGTGCAGAAAAATAAGCTGAACACAGAGTCTGAGGTAGTGGAAAAGAACGAGAAGGCCCTGTCCCTCCAAGGCATTTCCAGCATCACAGGAACATTAGATGCAGCCCGTGCTTAGAGTAACCTTATTGGCTGCCACACCTGCCCAGAGTACTAATAACGGATATTATTGCTGGCTTAGACGCAGGATAAATCCAGTGCTTTACAGAGGAAAACCTGAAAAATTAATTGTGTTTTTATGTGTCATAAAATGGATGCCACTTTATTCCCACCGTTTGAAGGACTACAAGTGGAGTGAATAGCCACCCCAAAGCCTGGTAAATACCATTTCCTCTGCCAACCTGTGTTGCCAAGTAGAGGCAACATGCTCTGCAGTAGTTGGAGTTGATGTTCATGTTTGTTTGTTTGATTGTGCTCAATCTGCAGTGCTCATTTGCTACTTGGTAAATTAGCAATGTGTATATTTTTTGTCTGAATCTAGATTTCAGGGGATGGGGAGAGGAGTGGGCTAGAACAATAACAAAAATGTGAGGGATTCTTGGTAGCAATTTAATTTAAAAATAAAGGCTTCTTTAACAAGATCGCTCACATGAGCGTTCACGCTGGGGCACCCCTGCCAGAGAGTAGTTTAGGAGACTTATGTGTCTCCAGTGAAAGTAGGATGAAGGCATCAGAACGTAAAATCCTTTTATCACCTTATTGAAGTAGTGTGAGCGGCCCATGACACACAGGTATATCTGGAAGAATGTACACAGGTTACCTCTGAAGAATGTAGGTAGCCCATCGCAAATCTTGTGAGTGTATGGAGTGATTATGTGCTCAGGGGGAAAGGATGTTCTTGAGTGTTTTGAATAGTTACCCGAGGCTGTTAATAGGTTCATGGATTCTGTTGCAAGAGTATTATTTTTCTTGCTGAAAAGATGGTTTTCTTGTAAGTGATTATTTGGTGTTTGAGATCCAATAGTACCTGTGGGACTGTTGATTTCTGGCATGCTGTTTATTGTTTGCAGCAAATTTCTTTTGTGGTATATTATTTCCTCTGTGTACTGTGATGAAGCCCCCTGCTTGTCTCTGAGGACAGGTGGGAGAATACCATAGGGGCCAGGTACCTCCCCAAGCAAGCAGAATATTGAACCCAGGACAGACTGGGGAGGTTCCCCACTACATAATTCCCCGGTCTGGATAATTTAGAAGGGTACAACCACACTGGAGTAAAACATTTCCACAAGCATGTCAAATATTAGGTAGTCATCCAACACAGCAGTCACACAGAAGCCCCTGTCTGGTGTGCCATATTAGTGCCAAACAGGTGTGCAAGTATCTGTGAAGTCCACTGTCTGCTCAGCAACATGCATCTGCACACAGAGCTTGTGGAGGAGTGGGCTTCAAACAACACATGAATAACGTTTTGGAGCTTGCAATGGTTTATAAACCTACCCTCAGGTATGTGGGGCTGCAAAAAAAGGAGGGTATCCAAATCCTCTCTAGAATTCAAGGCCAGCTTTAAGGAACCACCTTCTCCTTGCTCAGCCAGCTAAAAAGCCAAAATGGTTGCAATAGTACATATAACTTTGGAATGGCACCCTGAGTCACATTCTGCTGTGCAAGGAAGGAAGAAACATTGCCAATCCCAGCTTTCAAATGTGTTATGCCCACAGCTGCAGACATGAAACCCTAGTCCCACCAAAAGGTAATAAGAAATCTTGCTATGTAAGACCATCAGCCCAGTCCCAGTATCTGGGTTGTAGGCTGAGGAAGTTTTTGGGGAGAGTGGAAGAAGGAGGAGAAACAGGAGGCAACAGAACAGGAGGAAAAGGGATGGTGGCAGGCAGCAGCAGAGAGGTTGTGGATGAGATCACAGGAGGCGTGATAGTTTGAGGCTGTTTGCAGAGGACATGTGGTGGAAGAGATTAAATCATGATAAGCAGTACATGAGCGTTGGCAGTGATTGGCAGAGAAGATCTGAAGGAAGTGTTTTCTTCTGGTGGAGGAAGAGAAGGTGATAGTTCCACTTGGTTGGCAGAGGAGAGATGGTGGGGGAGACTGAATCTGAAAGAGGAAGTCGGGAAGGATGAAGTAGCAACAGGAGTTTGTGGGAGAGCTGAATGTGGAGCAAAAGTGTTGAAGGTAGTGGCAAGGATGACAAGGATGACGACAGAGGGTAAAAGGGAGGAATCACAGACAGAAGAAGAGCAGAAGGGGGAGGTAACACAATGAGTGTGGAGGACAAAGGTGGCAATTCTAGAGTCTAGGAGCAAGCCTTTTATGACATTAGGAG
This sequence comes from Ambystoma mexicanum, assembly GCF_040938575.1. Lineage (NCBI taxonomy): Eukaryota > Metazoa > Chordata > Amphibia > Caudata > Ambystomatidae > Ambystoma > Ambystoma mexicanum. The sequence goes on from NC_090922.1 coordinate 1,390,855,430, forward strand.
AGAGTGACACAGAGGAGGTGGAGAACCGACAAACAAGCAGTAATACAAGTAAATATCATGAGGATCATCAGGGCCTAGCCCGTCAGAATCGTCAGCTCTGGTGGGCGAGGTCAGCCTGTAGATAGCCCAAATGGTGGGAGGAATAACAAAAAGGGAACAGGGAGAGGACCACCACTTTAGCGAGGAGGGGGTAAAGTCTCCTTGGTTGACCCAAGTGGTGAGGGTTCCCCTCTATCTAGTTTCTCTGACCAGTGGTGAAAGCACCTCAAAGGCTCCAGATCTTATTAGATGTTGTACTAGCCAGGGTAATGGACACCTCAAGGCTGTATCTATATGCAGTGAAACAAGAGGGTTTGGGAACACCATGAACCACCCACAACAGAGTAGATCTAGATGACACAACCACCCTGGGTACTCTGAGGGCTAGGAACTAAATGCCAGATCTGAGGGGACATGCCACACCCATTTGACAGGAAAACGGACTCACCCAAAAATCCAAAGAAGAGGGTTCAGGAAAAGGTCCGCAGAGACAGAGCAGATCTAGTCTTAGTGACACCAGAATGGAAATCGCAAGCCTGGTTTCCAGTTCTGATGGAACTTTCCATGGATTTCCCGCAGAGGATTGCCCACAGGGCAGATCTCCTTGTCAATCCGAGAGGCACACATCATAATCTGATTCAGAACAATACTCTGAGCCTAATAGCCTGCAGAATTTCAGGTGCAGATGGTGCTTGCCAGGCCTTTCAGAAGAGCTTATCAAGGTATTATGGGCCCCGTTCACAATTCGGAGCTATAGTTCCGCTTGGCAAGCCTGGGAGTTATGGTGCAGGGGGAGGGGTGTTTCTCCCATTTCAGCCCTATAGAACATATATTGAATTTCTTAGCGTTCTTGACTTCTAGCGGGAAGGCATTTAGGACTGTGGGAGTGTATAGATCAGCCATTTCAGCAGGTCACAATCTAGTTGATGGAGCCCCAGTCGGAGAACACCCAGCAGTATCTCGGCTGCTCAAGGGAGTTAATGTGACAAAAACCCCATTACCTAAATATTCTGTTCTTTGAGACGTGAAGGCGAGCGTCCCCCAGATAGCACGATCCTCCAAACAATGAGAGACAATAATGGACTCTCCCAGGATGGGAATAAGGCCATGACAAAGTGCGAGTGAGCTTAAATGGGAGTTTATCAATCAGAATAGGGCATGCAAAGAACTCTGCAAACTCCGAGAGCGCTCTGTCTGACAATAGCAAAGACAGGCGTATATATTTACAAAAAGCGTCATAAGAACCTACATGCTATAGGGGGCACAAGTTCGTGGGGATTGGGTGGCGACGACTAACTATAGGTGCTGCTGCGATGTGGTTTGCCGTGGTTGGTGGACGTCACTGGATGCCCTCATGGGTTGGGCTGGGCCGGGCAGGTCAGCAGGGCTCATCCGGGCGGTGTTGTTGTGCCAGCCGCGACCAGTGTCAGTGATGAACGTCTTTCCTGACTTTCTGCCCTAGGGTCACGCACGCCGCAGTCATTCAACATTGCAATATTATCTTCCCCGGTAAATCTTCCAATAGGTTATTCTACAGGTTAATGCAACACAGGAGGAATGCACCTAGAGTGGGGTCTTTTGGCGATACATCAATACATGGTTACCATCATCCTGTTGACCGGGTATCATAGGTCGCGAGGTTGGGTCTCAGGGCATGGGACAGGCTGTCCGCGTTATCATGTCTCGTTAGAAGTCATTATGGATGTGTTCCTGTAGTGTTGCTCTAATATTGGGTGTCCTAATTTTACAGGGGCCATTAACCTAAGGTGAGCCGGTGGGTCTTGGAGCCTAAGAAAGGGCGCCTTTGGGATCTGTGTTTTAAGGCCGGGGTTTACTGCTGGGTTGTAAATAATTCAGGTGGCAGGCCGTGGCCTTGGCTGCTGCGGGGGAATGTGAATGTTTGAAGCGGCTCCAGCCGAATTGGGGGAGGTGAGCAGAGCAGCACAGGCCTCTGCTTTTTCGTCTGTCAGGCTTCACTGGGAGGAAGGGGGAATGGCCTTGCATGTGCTCACAAAGGTATTTTCCTCGTGTGTTGCAGATGTAAGCGGAGGAGACATACACATTCACATAATATACAGTACCAATTGAGTCTTTTCAAAGCTTATGTTTTGACATTGTTAGTGCCTTTCTCGTGGCCATTTAACACACGTTATCTATACGCTAAGTATTTAACACCCACAACATTCTGTTACATTTCTATACCTGTGCGGTAAGTGAGGTAGTAGTAAGGTTGGTGGAGCACGCAAGAACAAAACCGTCAACAAGGCTGACGGCAGTGACACATAGTGAGCTTGGGCCTACATATGGTGCCTTTTCATGCACCCCTTACATGAGCTCTCAATATGGTTGCATTTGTCTTCCTTTGCACTCTAGCAGCATTAGTTCAGTTAGGGCGCGGGACCGTGGGCTGCAGTCTTCTCGGTGAACCACATAACACGAAAACCCCCCGGGGCACTTTTACTATTTGCGCATAGCTACAGGGATTTGGGTGCTTCATCCCTAATGTCATATAAGCACATATTCTGTCATCTTCATGGAGGTTACAGGTTTTTAGTCAGAGAGGTTGTGGAGAGAAAAGTTTAATCGCAGGTGGTTTGCTCATTAGTATTTGCGGATTCTGCTTTTGTCAGAGGACCATTTTACAGTTCTTTTCCACCCCGGCCCTGCTGGCCGGGTCATACTGGAAATGGCGATACACTGCGGAAGGTGAAATGCTACAGTGTTGGTATCTAAAGCTAGCTCATGTCCGTCTGTTCGTGGGAACGGGCTCTCAGCGGATCCGCCAGAGAGCTGCGGCCACAGGGATAATTGAAACTCTCCAAGGGTGGGGGCTGCGCTGCAGTGCACCAGGGCTCGAACCATCTTTATTTCACAAAATGGTTTCCAGGGCCTAGCTAAATTCAACAGGTTTGGTCAATGTCTTCAGCCAGTGGTCCACCCACCACCTGGGCCCTGGTGGCAGGGGGAACCCCTGACGAGCCATGGACTTCACCGGGGGAGAGGATGCAGGGGAGGGGGGGGTCTCTTGGACCAATCCTCCCATACATTTCTCCCCTTTCGTTACTTAATGAACGAATACTTTAAATCCTCCAATCTCCTGCACTCTTCCTCATCAGCTATAGCGTCATCCCATGCAGGGGTGCCTTTTATGCGCATCCATGCCCTGCACACCCCTCGCAGGCTCTCTCCTCTCCTAGCATATTCATCTGGGGTGCAAGTTAGGTATATACAACCGCTCTCCCCTTCTAAGTCCACCCATACCTCCTCGTACCATTCAAGTATACGGGGCTCTTTGATTGTAGTGTGCCATAACTTGTCTACTATATCTTTGTCATGGTACATGGGCACCATCTGGAATCTTGACGTGTTGTCGAACCATGCACTTTCTTCTGCTCCACCTTCCATTTTCATTCTTTCTCCTAGGTTATGTACTGCTTCGATCACATGGGACAGGGAACCGTTATCTGCGTCTTCGGAAGGTACGAAAATGCAGCAGGCACTTCCAATTTTTCAGCAAATACCTCCGTCCATTGCTGTCAACAGGTCCAAGACATACCTATTTTGCATGGTCATTAGCTGCAGTGCTCGCAGCTCCACTTTTATTACATTGAACCCTTCTTTAGTGTCATTTGCCAGCTGGATCAGCTCCCAGTGTGTGATTTGGAGCCACTTTGCATTCGCTCGTGCCTGGATGCCTGGGATGAGTGAGGCAAAGAAAGTTTCTGCAGAGCTAAATAATCGATATCTATCCGGGATCTGTGCCAGCAGTTCTGATGATGCTCTTGATATGTAGTTCGATGATCGTTTGTTTCGGGACAGCACCTCCTCCTTGTTCCCGGAAGACAGGACATATACTTGTGATTCTGCAGTTGGCTGGGCCTCATTCTGTTGAGGTTTTTCTCGCGTTTTCTTGTTCCCATCAATGTGGCTTTCCGGAATCACCATTAGTGCGGAGTGTAGGGTGGCCAATGAGCAGCTGCCACCCCAGGATTGTGGGAGGTGTAGGTATGCCTGGTTGCCACATACCCAATAAGTGTCCATGAGAGCCGCGGTCCCCTTTCTCATATCTGGGATGGTGAGGGTCTTGTTGCAATTTTTGTTCACCCCCATGATGGTTTTCCCGTCTCCCTTGAAACACAGTTCATAGTTTATTTCTTTCTGTAGCTTGAAGGGTTTTTCAATGGCCGTTACCCAAGTCAGTTTTGAGATGTGTTCCTTCCATACTGGTGTGCATGTCTCTTCTATCCACTGCAGTTTCTCTGGTGCCACACCTCGCAGTGCTTCGGCCTTGCACATTATCTCTTCGTCTTTCCACTTATTTTCTGAGAAAAGTGTCCCTTGTATTACGAAGAATGGCTCCTTCAAACATACCACTCCTACCGCCTTTGGATAACAGGTCTTCTCATTCTGCAGCATTTTAAAAGTCACCTCATGTGCTTGGAAGGTGTTCTTAATTCTGCACAACGTGAGATGAAGGAGACATTGGGCATCGACAATAGGCAACTCTTTGGGTAACAATACTTTGGGTGTACCTGAAGCATGGGGAATGAGGGAGCAGACATAACAGCTCTCATTTGTAGTTTGCTTAGCCGTTGCACTCATGTCCGCATACCATTTATTTGTCTGGTGGGGGTGTCGTGGGTCTTCCATTTTATCCAACCCCAACCCGTAATATTCGTCGTATTTTCTCCTTCCCGCCTCCCTTTTCCTTCTGTTATTTGTAAGGTATTTCCTAGCTTCATGGGCGATGGCCAGTGTGGTCCCCCCTTTCTCCTTCTTGCCCCCCTTTGCCCAGTCATCATATAATACTTCATATCTCGCTGTCTTTTTTTCGTTCTCTTTCTTCATGCTATCTAGCAGTGTGTTTTCTGTTGCGGGAGCGTGCACGCTGGTGGTGGTGTTGTATAACCAGGATATAACAGAGGGGTTACGATCATTTAAACTATGGGCATTGTAATTAGATACTTTTGGCGGGGAAGTTGTGCTGTTTTGCATTTTTCCCTGAAAACTTTCATTTGGCGAGATAGCAACATTAGATGGTGTCGTGTAATATCCCCATACCAGTTTAGTTCCATCCCATACCAAAAAATCACCTTCTTTAGTGTTTACAATTGCTGTTTCATTTGTCATATTAATTCCATTATTCCCTCCCCCCTCGTTCATCTCGATAGAGATGAACGCTATAAACCAATACGTAACCAGGCCAAACAGTATTGTAAAAAATAATGTAATACATACAGACAATCCACATTCATACGAATATCTAGATCTCTCAGCTAAAAATTCTCTATATCTAATAAATCTATCCGTTGCAGGCTGCCCGTTAGTTGCCATGGTAGTTCCTGTTTGAGATATAAAAGTGCATTAAGTGCATGCATGTAAACATTTTTGTTGACACTACTAGTGCCAAGAGGTCATAGAAGGGAGATGGGTTTGGGTAGGGGAGGGAGGTTGGGATGTACAGAGAAGGGAGCAGACAATATACATATACAAACAACGCAAGGGGCAAACAGTAGATCCAGTTTTTCTTCAATGAAAAACACAATTTGGACATTCTCCCTTTTAACAGTCCGTTCATCTTTTCTACAATGCCATTACTTTGGGGATGATAAATCGAGCACAGTTTATGTTTTATTCCCAATAATGTGGTCACTTCTTGGAAGAGCTCATTCACAAAGTGAGTGCCGTTGTCTGAGCGAATTACGTCGCAGATTCCCCAACGCGGGAACACTTCCCTTACTAGAAACTTTGCAGCGCTTTTAGCATCAGGTCGTGCACACGGGCCTGCTTCCACCCACCTTGAAAATGGACATACAACCACTATCATGTAGCGTGCCCCATTACATCTTTCTCCCATATCCGCGTAGTCAATGTGCAGTTCTCTGAAGGGCCCTATCGGTTTTGGAATTGTTCCCCTGAGTGTTTGTAGCGTCATTCCAGAGTTATATATCTGGCACGTTGTGCACTCCATTGTCAATCTAGATATGTGCTCCTGGAGACAGGGCACGAACCAGTCTTCTTGTATCTCTGCTGCAATGTGTTGCTTTGTGTTGTGTGCTGGAAAGTGTAATTGCTGAAATGCTATCTCTAATAGTTTGACGGGCATTACTACTTTTCCTGAGTTATTTTGTCGCCATAGTAAGTCTGTTGCCGATTGGCTGCACCCTCTTTTTACCCATACCATCTTTTCATCACCACTTGCCCCTTCCTGCAGCTCTAGTATTTGTGATATGGGCATGGCATTGTATCCTTCTGGGAGCTCTTCGCTTGTCTTGTGCTGTAATATGTACTCACCTGTTTCATGTTTTTCAAAGTACGAGGCTTCCTTGGCAGCAGCGTCCGCTGCCGCGTTCCCCAAAGACACAACGTCTGTGTTGGACGTATGTGCTTGGCACTTCACTATTGCTACCACTGTTGGATCTTTTAGGGCCTCAATCAATTCCTTCAGTAGTTCTGCATGTTGCACTGGGGTCCCATCTGCTCTTCGAAACCCTCTCCGCCCCCATCTTGCTAGACCTCCATGTACTGTTGTCGTCATGTAAACTGAATCTGTATATATTGTTACTGCACAACCTTTAGCTGCATGTAATGCTTCTATTAGGGCAATAAGTTCTGCTGTTTGTGCTGAGAAATGTTATGGAAGGCGATACTGTACTAGTACCTCATACTCACCTTCTTCTAACCTCACCACTGCCAATCCCACATGTTTCTCTCCTGTGTCCATGTCAATCGATGCTGACCCATCCACAAAGTACACCTCTCCCTCGCTCAGGGCATTCTCACACACCACCGTGTCCTCCCCTGTTTCCCCTGTGTAAGGTGCACAATTGTGTTCCTGCATGTCCTCTAGTGTGCATGGTTCTGTGATGAATGTTGCCGGGTTTACTGTCTTGTACCGTACCACGTGGATATTGGCGCTGGACAATATTATTTCATAGGCAGTTGCTCGCTGTGTGGTCAGTGTACTTTTTGATCTTTCAAGTATCGCAAATAATGAGTGTTCCACGAACAACGTGACGGGGCACCCCATTACTATTGTGGCACTTTTCTCAATGGCGAACGCGGCGGCGAGAGATTGCTCGCACGCAAAATGTCCTTGCATCACCGCATCCAATGTGCCACTATAGTAAGCTAATGGTTTGTGTCCTAGGGAAGTCTTTTGTGTCAGTACAGCTGTCATAAGGGTTCCCTTACAATGTGAGAACAGGTATAATTTTCGCTCATAATCATGATTGGCGAGTACTGGAGCACTCGAAATCAGTTCTTTTAGTGACTTAAACGAGTCATTCATCTCTTCTGACCACTCTATTTTCCTGTTCTCTTGTTGGGCCTCTTTGAGTGCTTGCAGTTATGGCCTGGTGTAGGCTGCATAATCTAATATCCATGCTCTGCAATAGTTACACATTCCCAAGAATTTCTGCATTTCCTTCACTGTTGTGGGTCCTCTCACTGACCTTATTGCTTCCACTCTGTCAGGGATAATTCTTTTGCCGTCTCTTGATATCAGCTGGCCCAGGTACAACACCTCTGTCTGACAGTATTGGAGCTTTCCCTTGTCCACCTTGTACCCTTTATTCGCCAGCAGCGTCAGAAGTGTTACTGAGTCTTTTCTGCATGTCTCTTCATTCTGTGCGCAGACAAGCAATTCGTCTACGTACTGAATGATCGTGCTTTCAACTGATAAATTACCCAGGTCTTTGTGTAGTATGCGGTTGAATATGCTTGGGCTTTCACAATATCCCTGGGGCAACCTGCAATGTTGTATCTCTTTCACCCTAATGTGAATGCTGTCAGGTATCTGCTCTCCTCTGCCAAGGGGATGGAGAAGAACGCATTTTTCAAATCAACTACTGTGAAATGTGATGGCGTTTTTGGGATACTGCACAATATTGAAGCAGGGTTCGGGACCAGAGGGAACTCTTTCTGTATGACGTCATTTAGGAGGCGTAAATCCTGGATCATCCTCCACGCCCCTCCCTTTGCTTTTTTGATCGGGTAGATACAGGTGTTACATGGGGAATTTGAAGGCACTATTATCCCCTGTGCTACCAATGCATTTATTGTCTCTTTAATCCCTTCCTCAGCTTCATGGGACAATGGATATTGTTTCACTCGGGGCAAAATTGCCCCTTGCTTGAGCTATATTACCACTGGTGTCACTCCATGCAACAACCCTACATCATGGGGGCCTGTCGTCCACAAATTGTTTGGCACCAGTCGCATGTCATCGTCAAAAAAGGACGGTGGCGTTCCCACCACTGTCATCAATTGAACGGTTATTTGTCTCGTCTGAATCAAAATGTCACAGGGCATTGCTATTTCCATTATTATTTCGCCATCATTTTCTGCATCAGAAAAGAGGTCCTCATCAGATAAGTCTCGTAGGGCAATGTTAGCATTGATGCACAGTACAGTGCGCCATTCACATCCATCTATGTCCATCCCAATTACTGCAATCCTTTTTGCTGATACCTGCACCGCATGCAAATCTAAGGATACCACTGACCCTGGTCCTATGTCTGGGCGCACTATTGGGTGGAAGACAAACTCTGCAGATATTCTCCACTCTAACATTTTTAGCTCAGGAACTACTTGGGCCAGTGGTTTTAAACCTTCAATGAACATTCTTTCGTCCACTGGCATGCCACGTACTTCCGGTGCAGTTGTCCGAGCCTGTACCACCAGCATTACGCGTAATGGGCATATCCCTGGTGTCGAACAAACTATCCCTCTTTCTGTGAATGATATTGTCATGTTAAGCTTGCTAAGAAGGTCCCTTCCGAGCAGGTTTATTGGCGATTGTTCATAATATAGTAAGGGTGTCTTTACCGTTTTACCCCCCACTGTCACATCCAAAGCTTCTGTGTAAGGAACTTTAATTACAGCCCTAGAGAACCCCTGCGTCTCTAACTTCCGGTTAGATAACAGGAACCGGCCCTCCCTAATACATGAGTTCTCAGCTCCTGAATCCACCATGAATATGAACTGCTTGTCTCCTATCTGCGCCCCTACCAATGGTTCCTCTGCTGCATCGTAGGTTGTAGATAGAACAGGACACGCACGTGTTCTCTGTGGGCTGTCCTATGCTGGGTGTCTCATGGCCCCTCCCTGGTTGAACACACTCCCTGAAACTAATGATACACCACTATAGGGGGCTGGTGCTGGGGCTCCATTTGCTGTTGCGAAAGGGTTGCCTGGGGTGTAGTGCATAGTGTTGTTGTTTTGTGGGTGATTCTGTGTTCTGTAGTGATACACCTGCCTTTGCTGTGGGTACCCCTGCTCTGGTTCTCTTTGTTGTTGCCCCATTGGGAGACCATATGGGCTTCCCGGGTGGGAGTGGCCGTAGTGTTCTGTCTCTGGAAATCCGTTGTTTGCTCTACTCCTACATTCTCTGGAAAAGTGCCCCCACCTCCCGCAGTTCCAACAACTTCCCTGCGCGCCTCTGGGACCTTGCCATCCATTTCCTCCCGGTCCCCCGTACCCTTGTCCACCTCCTCTTCGACCCCTGTACCCACCTCGTCCCCCTCGAGGGGCCCACTCTTGCCACTGCGGACCTCCACTCTGCTCCTGCTCGTTCCACTGCCGTTGCCCTGCTCCTGCCCAATTCGTTGCCATCCTCCCCTGTATTGCTACCAGCCCCTCCTCCTCCTCGTCTCCCTCCCTGCTGTGTGGGAGTGCGGCTACTGCTGCAGCGACCTTCACCAGCTTTGTTTGTACTAATTTTGCCTCGTCTGCCAATCTTCTCTGCGTGACCTCCTTTTCCCTCTCTTTTATTCGTTTACAGTGATGAACTATTATGCTCTGTATTTCGGGCCATCCTTTTGCTTCAATAGCTGCTATTTTGTCAAGTGCTTTTTGCACCTCTTTTGAGAGCCCCCTCTTTATTATGAAGTAGAATAATGATGTTGATTGATACCAGGGCGTGCCCGTTTCTGCTCTCCACATCTCCTGGACCCGAAAAATGTAATCCATAGCATCTTCCCCGTCATTCATTGTACATTGCATTACTGACTGCAAATCTGGGGTGTCTGGAAACGTCTCTCGTAAGGAGTCCCATACCCTGGCACGTACTGTGTTAAAAGAGGCGCCATCATGGCGATCGCAGTCTAAAGTTACTCCCGGGAAGCCAGCCTTTACCCATACTCTGTCTTCTTGATCCCCAACTGCTGATACTAGCAAACTCTTCACATCACCTATTGCTAGAGGTACCCCGGCTGTGTGTTTCTCGAATGCATATATCCACTTGCTTGCCCCTCCTGATAGCGGGGGCAATAACTTTAACAAATTGGCCTTATCCATCTGAGCCCAGGGTATGTAATTCGGCCTCCCTACTTCCCTGTGTATTAGTGGAAGTTGTGACCTTCCCTTTGTCGTTGTATCTGCACTCACCTTCGTTCCGTTTTTTCCTAGTGGTGCCATTTTCTCCAACCTGTTCCTTAGCTGTCCATTCTTCGTCCATGGTTCTCCCTGAACATGCGCCATCCAACCCTTCGCTCCCCCCTCCCATTGCCATGCTTAGTCTTTCACTTTCCTCTAAATCTTCTCCTATATCATACAGTAGCTCCTCTCTAACTCCTGCAGTCCTTATCTCATCATCAGTGCACCCCTTTCTTCCCTCTAGTTCAATTATTCGGGCCGGTTCTTCTTGTATCCTAAACAATATCTCCCCCTTCTTCCACCCTTCTTCAATAGTTCTATTCTCACTCTGCGCTCTTGACATGGGCTCCGACCTAGCAGCATTGGCTGCCGTTTGTTCACATATACCTTTTATCCTCGAGAGTTCATCTTTTGCTATAGAGAGCCTGGACTCTAGGTCTTCTGTTAGTTTCCCTATGTTCACTATTGGCGTACTTGCCTGGTCTCGCTCTCTATGACTCTCATATGGTGGGGTGCTGTTGGCCCTTGAGTGGTAGTGGTTGTTGTTGGGGGTACATATGTTGAGTCACAGTATCCTTCTGCGGGCACTGGCTTATTTAGTATTGGGTACAACCTAGTTACCTCTACCGGTGGCTCCCCTTCTGGCAACACCTTGTCATCTTTTGGTATCCGTAATGGATTGTCAGTGGTAGATGGCAGATCAGTATCTGATTCCCTTTTCTTAGGCGGGGGTATTTCTTCAAACAACCTCCATAGGTCTAATATTTCTCTTCTATTATGTAGCTGCTTCCCCTTGTATTTCAAACAAATGCATGTAGCTACCATATCTAGGACACTCTTGTCAAATGATCCCCCTTCGGGCCATATCTGAGGTAATCCTTCTCCCTTCAGCTCTGTGACCCACTGATCATGATATTTCTTAAAACGTTCAGCGTACCCAGGTAGACTCTTATAAACATGTGATAAGGGTGTTTCTGCCCCCATACTTCGTAATTGCTCGATACTGATGTATGTCTATATATATTTTAATATAGATGTATCACCATATGAGTCTACGTACTTATATCTTACTGAGCGTGGGGACCTGCGTGTTTTTCCGTCACCTGTACAGTATGAGAATGGCTGCGCACAGCCTCTATTCTATACACTTTATGGGGCACAGACAAGAGCAAACCATCAATAACGTCAGCAATTTTACCCAACAAATCAAAGAAATAAACACTCACTTTACCACATTACACTCTCCTTTGTGATATTTCTTCTGGTCACACTTACCATACCCATTCCATAATTATGCATTTCTGACCACCTTTACACACTCATTATAACAAATATGTTCTGACACATACGATGCTTACACACCCATAGGCAACATTCTATTCATAGCCCAGTCTGTCCTCCCTTTCCTCCCTTGCCAGCTGTCCCTTTCCGTCTTACTCTGATATGTCATCTCCTACTTTTGATATAAACTTATCTTTCTACTTAAATTATATCTTTGTTCGCACTAACCCTGTTTATTTTCCCGTAAACCCAGAGAGAAGAATAGAAAAAAAATTGCATTCACGAATGTATTCTCCGTGTCTTCCTTTACCAGACACCTTTATCTCATTTTCCACTTCTTCATATATTCCCAGTACTAGTCAAGATAGCACTATGCGGTGCCGCCTTCTACCCCCTCACGGAGCTAGGTTCCCGTCTCTTTATCTCTTTTCACCTCTTAATCCTAATGGCCATATGCGAAGAAAAAGCAAAGAAAGTCTAGAGTGGTCCTTAGTAGACCCAAAGTGTCCCCTTTCAATCAACCTCGTTCCCTGTCCTATATTTCCTCCCTTACTCCCTTTATGGTCACTCGCACTCAATACTCACGTGTCCGTCTTGAACCGAGAGTCTCCGAAACTGGGTCCGTCCAGGCAGTGTTGCCGTACGCTCAACGGTCAGCCCCGGCTCCGGCGAGCGGTACCCAAAGGGGATTTTTCAACCGGGATCCGTACCCTCTCTCTGTTGAGTGCGCACTTCTGAGCGTACCGGTCGCCGTTGGAGGGCAGCCTTCCAGAGCCGGCGCACCGTGCGTATCCCTTTTCGACCGGAGATTTTCATGCCAAAGGGGACGGTAGGGATATATATATATATTTTAGCAGGAAATAATAATCACGTCGGGGTCACCACTGAAGGCGAGCGTCCCCCAGATAGCACGATCCTCCCCACAATGAGAGACAATAATGGACTCTCCCAGGATGGGAATAAGGCCCGGACAAAGTGCGGGTGAGCTTAAATGGGAGTTTATCAATCAGAATAGGGCATGCAAAGAACTCTGCAAACTCTGAGAGCGCTCTGTCTGACAATAGCAAAGACAGGCGTATATATTTACAAAAAGCGTCATAAGAACCTACATGCTATGGGGGGCACAAGTTTGTGGGGATTGGGTGGCGACGACTAACTATAGGTGCTGCTGCGATGTGGTTTGCCGTGGTTGGTGGACGTCACTGGATGCCCTCGTGGGATGGGATGGGCCGGGCAGGTCAGCTGGGCTCATACGGGCGGTGGTGTTGTGCCAACCGCGACCAGTGTCAGTGATTAACGTCTTTCCTGACTTTCTGCCCTAGGGCCACGCACGCCGCAGTCATTCAACATTGCAATATTATCTTCCCCGGTAAATCTTCCAATAGGTTATTCTACAGGTTAATGCAACACAGGAGGAATGCACCTAGAGTGGGGTCTTTTGGCGATACATCAATACATGGTTACCATTATCCTGTTGACCGGGTATCATAGGTCGCGAGGTTGGGTCTCAGGGCATGGGACAGGCTGTCCGCATTATCATGTCTCGTTAGAAGTCATTATGGATGTGTTCCTGTAGTGTTGCTCTAATATTGGGTGTCCTAATTTTACAGGGGCCATTAACCTAAGGTGAGCCGGTGGGTCCTGGAGCCTAAGAAAGGGCGCCTTTGGGATCTGTGTTTTAAGGCCGGGGTTTACTGCTGGGTTGTAAATAATTCAGGTGGCAGGCCATGGCCTTGGGTGCTGCGGGGGAATGTGAATGTTTGAAGCGGCTCCAGCCGAATTGGGGGAGGTGAGCAGAGCATCACAGGCCTCTGCTTTTTCGTCTGTCAGGCTTCACTGGGAGGAAGGGGGAATGGCCTTGCATGTGCTCACAAAGGTATTTTCTTCGTGTGTTGCAGATTTAAGCGGAGGAGACATACACATTCACATAATATACAGTACCCATTGAGTCTTCTCAAAGCTTATGTTTTGACATTGTTAGTGCCTTTCACATGGCCATTTATCTATACGCTAAGTATTTAACGTTATCTATACGCTAAGTATTTAACACCCACAACATTCTGTTACATTTCTATACCTGTGCGGTAAGTGAGGTAGTAGTAAGGTTGGTGGAGCATGCAAGAACAAAACCGTCAACAAGGCTGACGGCAGTGACACATAGTGAGCTTGGGCCTACATATGGTGCCTTTTCATGCACCCCTTACATGAACTCTCAATATGGTTGCATTTATCTTCCTTTGCACTCTAGCAGCATTAGTTCAGTTAGGGCGTGGGACCGTGGGGTGCAGTCTTCTCTGTGAACCACATAACACGAAAAACCCCCGGGACACTTTTACTATTTGCGCATAGCTACAGGGATGTGGGTGCTTCATCCCTAATGTCATATAAGCACATATTCTGTCATCTTCATGGAGGTTATAGGTTTTTAGTCAGAGAGGTTGTGGAGAGAAAAGTTTAATCGCAGGTGGTTTGCTCATTAGTATTTGGGGATTCTGCTTTTGTCAGAGGACCATTTTACAGTTCTTTTCCACCCCGGCCCTGCTGGCCGGGTCATACTGGAAACGGCGATAAACTGCGGAAGGTGAAATGCTACAGTTTTGGTATCTAACACTAGCTCATGTCCATCTGTTCGTGGGAACGGGCTCTCAGCGGATCTGCCAGAGAGCTGCGGCCACAGGGATAATTGAAACTCTCCAAGGGTGGGGGCTGCGCTGCGGTGCACCAGGGCTCGAACCATCTTTATTTCACAAAATGGTTTCCAGGGCCTAGCTAAATTCAACAGGTTTGGTCGATGTCTGCAGCCAGTGGCCCACCCACCACCTGGGCCCTGGTGGCAGGGGGAACCCCTGACAAGCCATGGACTTCACCAGGGGAGAGGATGCAGGGGAGAGGGGGTCTCTTGGACCAATCCTCCCATACAGACGTCAACAAGGTTTTACAGTTGTTTGAGCAATGGGCAAGAAATGACCTATTGTCAGGCAGACAGTTATCCCGAAAGCTAGCTACCTTACTCTGTTTGGTTTCATGCAGAAGAGTATCTGATGTTAAAGCACTAGAGATTGACAGATAGATTTTCTAACCGGAACGAATAGCGTTTAACCTAAGCGTTTAGTTTAAGACTAATTCAAAAGGAATCTCTTATCCCTATTTCACTGATAACAGCAAGCTTTGCGTAGCACTATGCATCATATGTTATGAGGCAGCGACGCAGAAGTAAGGCCGCAGAATGTGACTCAGCTGCTCATAGCGCGCAGAAAACCTTTCAAGGCAGTGGCCCCAGCTGCTATAGCGAGATGGGTGAAAGAAGTTATGGAACAGGCGGGCATAGACATTTCTGTTTTCGGAGCTCATTCAACCAGAGTATCTATGGCTTCCAGCGCTTTTGCAGCCGGCGTTCCGCTGCAGGAGATCTTGAGGGCAGCAGACTGGTCCAGTGACTCAGTTTTCAGAACCTTCTATTTTAAGCCCATAGCTAACATTGCAATGGCAATAGTACAAAGCTTTGAATAAGCATAATGCTCACCTCCGATCTTGTCATAGAATGAAGATTGTCAAAGCGCATAGCGCAAGAAGTCTTGATTCTATTAAAGACACAGAGGTGAACATTATCCCTCCCAGGAGGAATGTCGCTGTTGGAGAAACGTTGTCTTGCACTGTTTTTTCTTGTATAGATATGTTGACGAGATCAGCAAATTCCCATCCCTAATGATCTCGCTCTCCTTTTATTCAAGGGGAAGAGCAGAAAAATTCACGAGAGTAATTAAAAGGAAGACCAAGAGTTGTTAGTAAATCTTCGCAGAAAGACAGGAACAGAGAGGGATCAGCTGTGTTTTATGGTCTAGACTATGACATGGAGAAGTTTCAGTTCAACAAAAAAGAATAGGAAGGCACCCTGAGACTAGAGAGACTTATACTAGCAGGGGAATCCCCATTGGAGGACGAGACTGAGGCTAAGACTACTGGCCACCTGAGGCCTCATGGGAGTTGTAGTGGGTGCACTACCCCGAGTTACTTACAGACTTATGTGTTTTTGAAAGTTCTCTTTTGTGTCAGTTATAAAAAAATAAGGAAATTATGTTATATTTGAAAAGCTGTGATTTAGCAGTATAAAAGGAGAATAAGCATAATGCTCGCCTCCAGTCTTGTCATAGAATTAGGACTACAAGTGACAGTACAAATCCATCTTTGGTGCAAGCCTGTACTACACAGTAAAGTGGTAGCAATGGCTGAGCAGCCATCCTTATCTCAAGAGCAAGTGAGCAGTATCAAATAGTTACACAAAGGACAGCAATTACTATGATTCAAACAAACACTGACTCAAGGTTTCTGAGTAAAAGAATATACATTTATTTACACATCAGTTGTAAAACATTTCACTAAAGTAAAGAAGTTGAAAAATCTCATTACCAATACACCACACCACTCCCAAAATATTCTGGACAAGTTTAAACTCAAAATGAAGTAAGAGCAAAATGGCACTCCAGCAATTTAAAAAGGGAGGGAAAAACAAAGTTAGGCTAGAATTGGGCAGCACCAACAGGTAAGTAAGCAGGGCAATCTATAAAGAGGAACTACATTGATGGCATCAAATCAAAAAGGCTTAGGGCCAAAGTCAATAGGACAAAACTCTTTTGCTCAAGATCACACAGTTCAGGGTAGTTCGTGGTTATGTCTTTGCCAAGAGTTCCGGACGAAGTTGGTAGACAGTAAAGTTAGTTTAAAGAGTAGAGAAGGACAAGCCCTGGGATTGGTGAAAGGTTTCACACACCTTCACCGCAGCTGGACGAAACAAACAACCGGATTTGCACAGTACCTTTAAATGGAGAAGTAGCTGTAGCTGAGGCGGATGTTCCTGCAGGCTCACGGTTCCTGAAGCGACTGTCGGACTGACATGAAGTAGTAAGACTGGAGGGTCCTGCACTGCCCAGGGAAGAAACCAGCAGCAGAGCAAAGCAACGAATAAAAGGTGTGCTCCTTTAAATCCAAGCAGGGTCTGACCTTCCTGGCTATCCGGTTCACTGTAGCTCTATACAGCAAATTCGACCAGAGGAGGGAGTTCTGGCTTGCAGTTTGGGCGAAATGGTTGGTCCCACCTGCTCAGGGGAAGAAGATTCCTGGAGGATCTCCTCTGTCGTTGGAGTTTGAAGATTCAGACCTGCAGCAGGGCTTCACTGGGTGGTTCAGTCATTGTAGGGGTCCTCTTCTGTCAGCTCCTCGTCGGTTCTTTCATTCCAGTGGCGACGCTGCCTTTGCAGTTCCAGAGACCTGCTTTTTATGCAGTTTTCCCCCATTCTCACAGCCTGGCTGTCAATCACACATCAGGGCGGCTGTCCTCCGGGACAGTCACCTAGCCAATCAAACAGGAGTGTGACTTGGGTTACCAAGGGAACCCATGGCAGGGGTCCTAAAACCCCACC
The DNA here is from genome assembly GCF_040938575.1 of Ambystoma mexicanum. Lineage (NCBI taxonomy): Eukaryota > Metazoa > Chordata > Amphibia > Caudata > Ambystomatidae > Ambystoma > Ambystoma mexicanum. The sequence continues at coordinate 1,390,872,544 of NC_090922.1, forward strand.
CTCACATCCTGCCTACCCAGACTTTCAGGCGACCAAGGAGGGCTTCTGTGGAGAAGCCCGCGGAAAGACGGTGAACAAAGAAACTAAACCTGGTTTGGCGTGCGGAGTAAACCACGAAAAAAGAAATGGTGAATAAACCCAGCCGGAACCATATAAAAACATATATGGTCCAGCAGGTTTAAGTTTGAGGCTGCCACGATAGCCTAAAACAATACCAAGGTTATTTAAGATAACCGCGGTAGGAAAAATAAGGTAGTTACCACTGCCACCAGCCAAGTCTTGATGAAAAGAGAGCAAAACAATGCTCCAAGAGAAACAGACAAAAAGGGATAAGTATTAACCCTTTCCAGTACTCTAGGCAAGATAGGGTGTACTGGGTCTGTGGATTTAAAAGACTAATAAAGTAAATGGTAACTTTACATGTTCTGGGAGACAGTAGTTAGTCCCAAAAAATGGAGTCTGAGTTGGGAAGTCTAAAAGACATCTCCGTGTCACTGCACTGAAGGTGCTGTGTAGCAGATACATTGCAGAGCTCTGCTTATCAATACTCAGTATCTCCAGTGGATGCATATTCGTATAAAATACATTTGGACAAAAGTTCAGTTATGCTCTCTCAAATCCTCTTGCTAACTGGGTATAGTGGGACAGTTTGCAGTATGATAGAAAATGCCGGCATATCTTCCCCCCTGTATGAGACCCACGGATCTAGGTCTCCATTTGCACGTGCAATTGGGTAGAGGAGGCACTGTGTCAAAATGAGTTACACAGATGAGTAACACACAATAAAAAGATGATGCCTATGGAGTAGGTGAGGCTCCACAGTCTATGAACACAAGAAATTGTTAAACACACACAGCAAAACACATGTGAGAGTGGGAAAAAAGGCTCACGCTCTTACCAGGTGAAAAAAATAAATCCTAGAAATCCAACAAAGCTGCTGAGGGACTCAGTAGGAAAGGGGAATTAGCCATTCTTGAGAATTCTCCCTAACAGCCATGTCCCACAATTTGAGAGATAATTTCACCTTAGCCGGGTAATTAGTTTGTACATCTAGAGAGGACTCACTATTTACCCGTTTTTCTTTTTAATTCTCTTAGGACCTGCAAACTATTTGCTCCTAAAATGACCTTTAAGACCTCATAAAGTGAGCTGTTCCTGGGGTTTAAGATTTTATAGAGAAGCATAATTTTCTCATCATTACTATGGAATGGATAGATTGGATACCTATTTCCACCCAGAGTAGAGCCATCGGGATACACACAGGAAGGTTTAAGAATGTTTTCCTTATCAGAGCTTCAAGGAAATCTAATTACTTTCCACATATTCCCTCGGTCAGCTCAAGTCCATATGTAATGGCTGTGATGATTTTCACCTTATAAAAATTTAAGAGGGGGTGATGGAAAAGGACCAATATTGCCTTTGACTTTTTTCATTGGCTGATTAAATGCATTGTTTTATTACGAAGCTCGCCCAAGGCTGTTTTACTGTTGATTTTACTCGAAAACGAGAACCCCAAATAAAAATGACTGATTGCCACCACCAGCCTTTGACCCGCTATAAACCAGCAAGGGCTACATCATTTTCTAGGGCCCTTAATTGTCATGACTGCTGATTTATAAGTATCAATCATAAGGTTGTTTACCTCAGCGTACCTCATCAGGCAATCTAATGATCTTTGAAGCCCCACTTTCTTGCAATCAAGATATCATCTGCAAAAATGTATGCTCCAAAGTGGGCATGGTGCATCTTTGGTGGGAAGTTGTGGCACTGATCCAACTCTTCTGGAAGATCTGATACATACAGATTAAACAACAGTACACATCCATCCATCCATCCATCTAAAAAGCACCCCTGAAGCAGACCCATATCAGTTATAATTTCCCTTCCATGTGAATTCAAACATATTCTGAAAGTGGTTTTCGAATACAAAATGATTAAGACCGTAAGGAGTCCCTTCGGGATACACCAATTTAGCAGCTTATTCCACAATGAATGATGATCAAACCGATTGAAGGCTGCGCTTAGATAAAATGCATATAAAGGGGGTCCGCCAATTCTTCCTGCTTGTTTACCAAGAAGGGATAGAATAAAGCAGTCAAAGACATCCACTCATCTTTTCTAAAAACCTGCTTTGCATGATGAAAGTCTGCCAGTATTATAGCTACACCCCTCCAGATCTGCTAGAACTAATGAAGTGAATACCTTGCTAATAGAGTCCAAGAGGGCGACTGGGACGATAATTGGATGGACCAGAACGGATGGACCAGAACAGTATCCCTTGGGGATGGGGACCAACATACTAGTGTACCAAGATCTTGGCAATCTGCCCACTCGTATGATCTCCCAAAACATAGGTAAGAGAAGCTTAGCCCAACCAGACCAACTCTCTTTTAGGATAAGGTTCAATTTGTTCCAAGTCTCTGTCGCATCCAGGAAGCTCTTCCCAAATACAGTTACTCTGTGTATTGGGTTGGTCACATAAAATATTTAAAAAATGCTCTACCCTTTTCTCTTCCTCTATTGAATTCACCTGCATTGTCTTTTGGCTCTTCCCGAATGTATTTATCCACTCCCAAAATGATTTTGTTTTTGCATCGCTTAGCAAAATTAACATACCTGCACTATAATTTCTATGCATGGCGGCTCTATTTTGATTGAGCCAACTCTGTTTACATTTTTTAACCTCCAGGAATTAAACTCTCTTCTAATCGGTTGTCATTCTTTATTACTTTTATTGCACTTCTAAGCTCACTTTTTCTCAAATGTACTTTTTTATCGAATTTATTTAAGTATAATGTTGTCCTCCCTTTTTATCGAATTTATATAAGTATAATGTTGTCCTGCCAATACAAGGGGCCTTGCTGGCCGCAAAAGGCTTCAAAATCTCTCCAAACATATGGCTGTAGTATTGGATGGAAATTCTTTCTATCAGCTTGAGCCCCCCTCCTTCTAATACCTCTTCCAACTTTTAATCAATCTCTTTTATGCACTGTGCATTGTTCTTAATCTTTTACTATTAACTTCAATATCAGCTACTGAAGTATAGATCGACGAGAGTTTAACTCAGAAATGTAATTGGAGGACCAATTATGCATGACCACTTAGACACATATAATCGATCTGGAATGTATTTATTCGGTCAAGTACTGATTTAGATCTAAATGCATAGTCGATAGTGGAGGTACTAGTTCCCCTTTTAAAAACACAGTTACACTACACTTAAGTTGTAATTTGTTGTATAGTGTGCAATTGCTAAAGATAACTATAAGCAACTGTCTGTGTTTTCACAACACCTTGAGTTGATTTGCTTCATAGGAATAAGTACCTACTGAGGACATAAGCAATGGTTGGTCTGTTCTTCATTTCCACTTTTTCTGGGCCCCTGCTCTTTAGCATCCTCTAGTATTTACACACCATTTGGTTTTCCATGAAGTCTCTAAACAGTGACTCATTGACTGTTATTTCTGCAAACATTATGGATACATCATGAAGGGTCCGGATAACAGGCATCAGTGCTACTTGCAAGTTCTGTGCCCGGACTTGCAACCTATTCAACTTGGAAATTGGTAGAGGTGGCATCCACTAGCTCTAGGTTAGTTTAGTTTACTTGTTTATAATTCTCCAAAGCCCGCAGACATCTAACGCACATAAACACACAAGACATAACATCAAAGACAAGACAAACAAAATATGTTAATCATTCAACAAATAGGTATTTAAATGAGATAGAGAATTACATATTAAAAGTCAACTAAGCAAGGGCCAATACTAAACTAATTTTCAAAGGTCGGGATACAGGATCTTTGTAAATGCCCCAAAAATATGGGAGATTACTGCTCCCGCAATCAATGATTATACTGTATCTTATTGAGGACACCAATTCTTTACATAGATCCTACAAAGAACTGCCAGGTGCCATCCTTTGGTGCAGCCAAAAAAGGACTTTGTTCTTAAGAGCATCCCTGGGTTCATTCCCAATAGGCCTCTCAACATTATTAATGATAAGGTACCTTTTTTCAGAAATTATACCTTCAATGTTCTTGTCTATAATCACCGACATATGGATCGTGTCAATACAAAATTCTTCAGTGCAACAAAGACCTATTGGAGTTAGGTAAGCTATTCAGAAAAGGTTGCACAGGTTTTACGGGATGGTCCACCACGCCAACTGCAGGTAAGGACTGAATTGAGAGGGAAGGTTCACCTCCGAAGTGTTGCCGATTGAATAAGCTCCACCCTCACTTGTTATTTGGCAAGCCCTATCGATTTTCATAGGAAGGGCACTATTCTCACTTCCTTCCACCAATTGAAACCAACATACAAACTCATCCAGGGAGTTGGACTGCATCAGGTTAGCCATAATAGTGGGCCTCATTACGAGTTTGGCAGCAGCCATGGAGCTCTTAGCTCAATGGCTGCTGCCAAACCAGGCTACTTTACCGGGTTCCCAGAATGGGGAATTACCGGGCCATTCCGAGTTCGGAGGGCTCGGTAATTCCTCCCTCTGGGAACCCGGGCCCGGACCTTCCCCATTCCCATCTGAGCCCCCATAGGGCTCAATGGGAATGGGAGAGGGAGCTAACAAGGGGCCTATTACGACCGGCCCGTTGTTAGCTCCCTCTTACCCTCACGGGAACCGGTAATGACGCCTGGTTTTACCAGGCGTCCTTCCCGGGTCCCGCGAGGGGACCTCGTAATTTCGCGGGCCGGGTTTAACGGGTCCGCCTCCATTAGCGGAGCTCGTTAACCCGTGCCGCGAAGGTCGTAATGAGGCCCAGTGTCTTTTAAAGCCTGACAGTCACTTAACTTCTTTGTATCACTAATAAAGAAGACCTGGGAAGAGGGTTGAGACTGACAGTTTCCAACAATCCAAGGAACACTTGGTACAGTTATACTTGATGAAATTACAGCAGTTCCCATGGTGGACACTTCTACAGCATGACATGGCACCTCCCGAGTAGCAAGTTCACTGCCTAATTGCGTTGATAACTTGGTCCATAACAGCTACAGCTGAAAGGACAGAAGATCGATCTAGAAGATTAGTATTCCCAGACTTTACTCCGACTTCCCTCTTATTTGGGGGGCTTACTCATGTAATCCTCCTGAGTAGTTCCGTCACCACCAACATTTTCAAAAGACGCTGCTTGTGTCTTGCACTCAACAAAAGTACCTCAGAAAGTCGATTCCTTTTAATAGAGGAGGGAGACAGAGGAGTAGAGTGGAAAAAGACTCCTTGGAGTCAAAAACATCTTGTGGGGAACCTATGGTGGATCAACTGCTGCAGGAGTTGATCAGTGCATCATGCCATGGCTTCTCAATACAAGCTGAGGGTTTTTTAGACACATGGGAGTTTGTACAAGGTATTGCTGAAAAAAAGGAATTCAGACCTAATCAAGGAGGATTGTCTCGGGAGGATAGCTCAGGGGCATCGTGCTCACCTTGGAAGCAAGACGACACGAGCAACACAGGTTTGTGTCAAAAATAAGGAGTAGGCAGTTTAACCTCACTCTCATTATGAGAAACCCTTAAACATGCCACTGACACTTTCAACAGACGCAACATGCCACCTGCCTGAACTAACACACACTGATATAGGCTAGCAGTCAGATAGCCCAGAATAGATGCAGTGTGCGACTTGCCTCCTGCCTAATCTTCTAGAAGCCTCCAAATACATTGCAGAGCTCTGCTTATCAATACTCAGTATCTCCAGTGGATGCATATTCGTATAAAATGCATTTGGACAAAAGTTCAGTTATGCTCTCTCAAATCCTCATGCTAACTGGGTATAGTGGGACAGTTTGCAGTCATGATAGAAAATGCCAGCATATCTTCCCCCCTGTATGAGACCCACGGATCTAGGTCTCCATTTACACGTGCAATTGGGTAGAGGAGGCACTGTGTCAAAATGAGCATACACAGTTGAGAACGAATAAAATGCTTTGTATAATGATTTACTCTCAGGCAACGCAGATGCATCAAACTAAGCTGTGCCTGCAATTTGTGCAATTGTGCTACTACCATGCATGCTCTGATGCAGGAAATCCCTCTTTATTTTGTCAAAGACAAAAGTACTCAAGATGTACTCTTTTGACAGAGAAAATATACTCGCTTTGTTGGACAGTATAAAGAAGCAGTTGCAGCTCTCATGACACATGCACCAGGCAATTGTTAAACTATTACTAGCACGTTTTATGCAACGTGATTCTTTCAAGGAACAGTAGCTATGGCAGCTGGTGTGTCGCAGTCATCATTTTGCCTGATTCTGAGGCAAGTCATTGACGCCATTTTGGAGCGGCAGCGACTGTATTAAGTTCTTTGTGCGTGATGCAGATGTCTACAATGCCCAAGTCGTTTTTAAGTAATATTATCCATTCCCAGGGTGGGAGGGGCTTGTGCAAATAGTCTCACCAAGCGTGTGTGAACAAACCCTTTAAATAATCAGCGTGCAGAGGGATGATCTGTGCTTCTGATTTCATGCATTGTTTTACGCATTTCCCAGGCTCAACACACAATGATTTCATATGTCACAGCAATCCCCCTTCCTTTAACATAATGCAATATTACCTCATGGGCAAGGAACGCTTTTAGGTAGGTAGCTTGCCTTTAAATGTGTGCTGAACACATGCTGGGAGCAAGTTGTCTGTTTTAATGGCCTAGAAAAATAATAGCTAAGGATTTGGAGGTGGCGTGTTGTCCCTTACAGGTGCATATTCCCTAAAATTCTGGATATTGACTCCTGTACTGCACCCAGGTACAGCCACCATAGAGAGGTAGATCAAAGCACGTATCAAAACAAACAACAACGTGGAGAGAACCGTTGACTTGTTGAAAAGTAGATTTGGATGTCTACTCGGATGCGTTACTGATTTACTCTATGTTCCTGCTAAAATATGTTGAACTCGCAAAAAGTACCTGTACTCCGCACGTGTTCTGTAGACAGACATGATAACAGACTCATACATTTTTGAAAATCATTGATCCCATGGGTCGCTGTTCCGAGTCGCTTATCGCTTGATGTGCTTTGCACTATGAAGTAAACTGCACTGAGAATGGGTGTGTGACCCTGGCTTACATACTCCGGATCAGACATGGAGGGGAGCCGAGAGTAGGCATGCTGCAGCATACTGGGTCCGTCTGTGGCTCTCCCCACTCGATGACTCACCCAGGTGCAGTGCATTGTGTTGCATTGCAAATATGTAGGTCCTTGTTCTGAGTCGCTTATCCTTTGATGTGCTTCTCACTCTGAAGTTAACTGCACTGAGAATGGGCACGTGTGGCTGTCTTACACACCCTGGAGCAGACGTGGAGGTGAGGTGAGAGTTGTCATACTGCAGCATACAGTTACCTTCTGTGCGCTCTCACCCCCTATCACCTCTTACCTGCACGGTGCAGTGCATTGCGGTGCAAATATCTCGGAAATGGTGCATCTGAGGGCCTTGAAACATAGTTTTTGCCTTCGAGTTTTGTTTCTCATGCCGAGACGCTCCCCCACCTGTCGCCTCCCCGTGGCATGGTGCTGTGTGTTACAGTGCATTCTGGCGCAAATATTTCAGACGCAGTATTTCCAGAACCCTGAAACGTGGTTTTCAAGGTCCTATATCGAACACTGAGTTTTGTTCCTGGCATTGCGATGCTTAAAATGAGCTGTGTCTGGTCCTTCTATGACCACATCGATGTTTCATTGATTTAGTGCATTGTGGGGCAAATATCTTGGAAACGGTGTGTCCTAGGGTTTTGAAACGTGGTTTACGAGTTTGAATTTTGTTCCTTGTGTTGAGATGCTTAAAATGAGTTTTATCTGGTCCTTCTACGACCACATTGATGTGTCACCGATTTCATGCGTTGCAGTGCAAATATCTCGAAAATGGTGCGTTCCCACGGCCTTGAAACCTTGCTTCTCAAGTTTTGTTCCTTGCATCGAAACCCTTAAAATGATGCCCACCTTGATGGTTTACCACGTACACGCAACTATCTGATGTGTGCAGGGGCTGAAATCTGGGGAAGAGGCCGAGGTGTCCACATGTAATGTAGCCACTGATGTCCAGGGGGTCCTCACAGTTAACTATGCAAAATCTGGTGGAGATTGGTGGAACAGTTTAGAATTGTATAAGGAACAAACATACTAACACATTTTCCATTTAATATCTAAAGATTATTATAATGCTCTACTGAATGCTAAACAATGTAGTCATCAAACAATAGGTAGCTCTACTCACTACAGATGAAGATCAAGTAGATTGTGGGATGGAAGGACACGGTATGGTTACCAAGTATACCCATGTGAATGTGGACTACACTCTGCGTCATTAAGGACAAGCCATGCAAAATGATCCTGTGAAATGTGTTTATTAATGGCACAACTGAACATTTATCACCGGCAACATTAGGTGTGAGCATAATGTCACAAACACAGGTTGACCTGTACACGTGTATTTTTATGCATGCATGCCTGTATGCTTCTTTTGAAAACAGTTTTCCTACCATGAGGTATTGCTCTTGAACTCGTTACTTAAAAAGATTGTCATCTTCGCTTTTTTCATACCACTCTCCTTATGAGACATTTCTGTTCTTATTTTGATTGGATGCTCAGATATGGGACCTGAAACTATTGTACACATTTATTAAGACGTTGGATTGGGCATACTAACTTTACTACTCTTCAAGTTGTGTTCTATTTCTTTTTTTTTGTTGCTAAAGATAGATTGCACAAGAGCACATAGTTCTACAGCTATTGCATTAAGGATATTAATGCCATTCGCATCCATAAGGAACATAACAAACTTGTCTGTGGATGCATACAGAATATGACCTTGCTAGGTGTACATACATCACATTAAAGGTAAGGTTGGCATTCTGACCCCTTCTTACATTTTCAGAGCCTAGCCTTCTAGAATCCTTAGTTTTCTTCTTTGTGTTTTCTTAAAACCTGCGGATGCCAGATCCCCTTAGGTCATGACGCTTCTTATGGCACAATTGTACAGCATGAGGTCACTTGTATCCGTCTACCACTCTTTCTCTGCTACTGTCCCATTAGATGAACAGAGTGTAGTATTGTATAGAACGATACCATGTGAAATAAGGGATTCATTCCAGAAAGCAAAGAGCGAGAGGCGACAGTTGCCAAGACAAGACAAGTGAAGGAGTGGCAGAGGGAACATTCATATCCCCTTATACACGTTAACTTTCCTTAATACTAATAGACCCCTGTTTTAACATTCCTCTGTGTCAGTGTACACTTCATGCAGTGTCCGTCGATACCACAAGTGGTAAAGAGGATTCCTACCCAGTGAGACGTTGAGCCTGAACTACGCAGAACGACAGTGGAAACAGAAGTGCAGGTCAAAAAATAAAGATGGACATTCTGCACAGCAGGTAAAGGAATCGCTGTGTCAGAAAACCCATTACGATGGTCCATCCGTGGGATATACACTAGAAAAAGGACCCTGCAAAGTGGGGCTCCCTCACGCAACCTCCATTGCCATGGAAAAGATTACTAAAAACATTCAACCACTATGCCAATGTGGTTTGTGGCACAAATTACAGTGTTGAAAAAACAATATCTCTATTTTTATATTGTTTAGGGCCAGCTGGCGAAGAGAAATTTGAGGACCTGCCTGATCAGATGGCTGTTGAGTGTGGAGATATGAATGAATATGAGAAATCAATATTAAAGATAAACAAGCACTATGAGAAGAAGCTAAGTACTATTTTAGAACATTACAAATTTGGAAAGAGAATACAGGAAGAAGGAGAAAATGTTGAACAATACATCACACCTCTTAAGAAGTTGTCCAGGACAGGCAAATCTTATCAACAGTTAGAAGAAAGATTGAGAGATCAATTTATGTTAGAATGTAATAGTAGCAAAGTATGAGAGAAACTGTGGACCGAAGATGACCCATCTTTAAAAATGGTTCTACGGATGGCCAAAGAGTTGAACACACTGAGAAATATGCAAAGACCTTAGAAAACAGTAAAGGAAGTTACAGTCAAGACCATGTCATCAATTGATAAGCTGCAGAACGAATTGCCAGCATAAACAACCGGAACATGAGAAGGAGTAGTAACAGTGATATGAGAGAACTCAGGTTTACCAAGTACAACTGGGAGAACAGAGCTGCCAGAGAAACAATGAGAGTTCAAGGTCACGGTACTGAATTTTGGCAAGGATGATGTAGTCAATGACGAAGGGGATGCACTACACTGAGAACATGCTACAGATGCAGCAGTCCATCCCACTGGGACAACAGCCCAGACTGCCCTGCTCTAAGGATAATATTCAGAAATTGTAATGGCAAAGGACACCTAGCTAGATGCTGCAGAAACAAATGGAATAACATTAATGGTATTGGAAATGAGGATAGTGATGAAGGAGAATAATGTGTATCAGCAGTAGCCAGTGAAGATGAAGAGTTTGACAGCCCAAAGACCACCATAATAGTAAATGGAAACCTGATTATTATGATGGTAGACTCAGGAGCCAAATACACACTCATCCCAGAAGTAGTGTGGAAACTATTGGACCAGAGTATTTACATGAAGTTGACATTATGTAATGTTGACATTAGGCCAAGGGTTTATGGTGGCTTATGGTGGCTCAGAAATCAGCATAATTGGATGGTTCAAGGCTATTAGAATGCAAAGACAGATGGACTGAAGGATGTATATATGTCTCAAAGAAAGGATCATCTCTGCTGCTCAGTTGGACACATCAGAGATTACTTAAATTACGACTACATCCGAACGCAGCAGAATCAGTCTTTTTGATTTAACCACCTGGAAATGACAAAGAAAAAGTCAGTATGGAAGTATTTAGAGATGGGATTGGATGTGTGAACAGTTTCCCACATCGCATTGTACTGAAACAAGGATGCAAACAAGTGGCACAGAAATTGCGAGGTGTTACGTTATCCATGAGGGATGACGTGAAGTCGGAACTGGAAGAACAAGGAATAATAGAAAGAATTGATGCATCAGAATGGGTCTCCCCACTGGTTGTGGTGTCAGAGCTCAGGAAAGGTAAGGGTGTGCATCGATTTAAGAGAGTTAAGTAAGTGTGTGATTTCTGAAATACACCCTTTACCTAATATTCAGGAATTGATTTCAACAAATGGTTCAGCAAATAAAATGTCAGCACTTGATCTTACTGCTGCATATCATCAAGTAAAACTAAGGAGTCTAGACATCTAACTGCGTTCATCACACCAGAGGGCCTGTTCCAATACCGCAGAATGACATTTGGTTTAATATCTGCAACCTCAGTGTTCCAAAAAATAATGTATTGAATATTTGATGGTGAGGAAGTCGTAATTTTCTACCAGGATGATATCCTGATATACGCTGACGGAGAGGAAGAACATGACAGGAGATTGGAGAAGGTGTTTAAGAAGTTGCACAATGTAGGTATATACTTAGTAGAGAAATATTGAAGATCAATAGAAGGGAAATTGAATACTTGGGACATGTAATATCAAAGGAGGGAATCACACCTAAGAAAGATTAAGCAAATTCAATAGAAGATATGGCCATTCCGACCTGCAAGGAACAGGTCAGGACATTTTTAGGTTTAGCCGAATATTACTCTAAATTTGTATGAGGATTTGTGGACCACACAGTTGCCCTACTGAATATGAGGAAAATGAATAAAAGATTCATGTAGGGTGAAGGATGTGAGGATGAATTCCAATACATAAAAAATGCTTTGAAGACAGCACCAGCAATTAAGAAACTACATTCGAGGTTGATTCACAGTGATCACGACAGATGCAAGCAATGTAGGATTGGGTGCCGTTTTGAAGCAGATCCATGAAGGGAAAGGGCATGTAATACCATAGATCCATGAAGGGAAAGAGCATGTAATACTATTTGTGTCCCTTTTTGAAAGGAGTAGAAAAAGCATATGCAACAGTAGAAAAAGAAGCTCTTTCCATTAGGTGGGCTGCAGACAAGTTTAGGAGTTTTGTGTGGGAAATCAAATTTGAGCTACATACGGATAACAAACCACTGGTTGAAGTATTTTCAACTAAGGGCCTTGACAAAGTATCCGGCAGCAAACAAAGATGGGTTTCCAGGCTACAAGAATTAGATTTCTCAATCTCGTGTCTCCCAGGTGTGAGAAGTTATGCAGCAGACTGCCTGTCAAGAATGACAATCAATGAATACTCTAAAGATGATGAGGAGAAACAGGTGAAGATTTGTGAGATTTGAGAATCCTCAGTATCAAAGCAAGACTGGTGTGAAGAGATGACTAAAGATGTCAAAATGATGCTGGTCGTCAAATGTCTGAGGGAGGTGATTTGTCTATGAAGAAAATGCGAGAAGCAGGGATAGAGAATTCTGGAATGTGAGAGATTAACTATATATTCAAGATGACTATTTGATGAGAGGAGATAAATTGATACCCCCGGAGGGGATCAGGGAGAAGGTGATACGTCTTGAACATGAAGGTCATCAAGGAATCGTGAAATCCAAATGCAGAAAAAGGAATACCTATGGTTCGCCGGGATGCGATGTGCAGATTGAAAGAAGCGTCAGAAACTGTATCCTTTGTACTAACTGTGATAAAGGGTGTACGAGTGAGAAGTATCCTACAGTCCTGACGGACCATGCTTGGCAAGAGGGTTGGATAGATGAAGATGAGACGACATTTTTGGTAAACCATCATCCGATCATTCCAGCCTTTTACCTGCTCCCAAAAATACACAAAAACACTGAGACCCCACCAGGCCGACCAATAGTAGCCGGTATCGGCTCAGTACTGGAACCTTTATCGATCTACATCGATCACTTTCTGAGACCCTTCATCAGCCTCATGCTGTCTTACATACAGTACACTACTGCAATGATTAAAAAGCTAAGAACCATAACTGTGGACAGTAATGATCTACTAGTGACCCTCGACGTAGAGTCACTCTACACAAGATCCACCGACCTCTTTTTTGCTAGAATGCACAAGGATAGCATTAACAGAAAACTATTTCATTTATGAAGAAACCTTTTACCAGCAGTGTCACGGCACCAGCATGGGGGCAACTTTCGCTCCAGACGTAGCAAATCTTTTTATGGACTCCTTCGAACAATAATCCGTCTGCCACACCTCCAATCCTTTCAAAATCTCTATTGGTTTTTGGTGTAGATACATTGATGATGTGTTTATGACCTGGAAAGACACATATGAACAACTCCTCATTTTCAAAGATTGGCTAAACAAACGCAACCCATGCATCCAATTCACAATGGACCACAACCGAAATACGATACCCTTCCTAGATCTTTACATCTACAAAGATTCTAACAACTGCCTAGCCACGGCCCTCTACAGGAAACCCACTTCCAAGAACCCCCTTCTGGACTACAGTAGCTTCCACCCTAAATTCCTGAAGATGAATCTCCCCTTCAGGCAGTTCCTTGACTACGATGAAACTGCAGTACCAACAAAGAATATGATTCCATGAGCAGCAATCTCAGCATATGTCTCAAAGAACGGGGCTACCCTGGTCATGGTATACGCCAAGCCCGCAGAAGAGCCAAACATACCGACAGAGAACAGTGTCTCACACCAACAGCCAAAGAAATGCACACAACAAGGATGACATGTGTAACTACTTTTAAGTCCTTTAGCAACTCTATCAAGAAGACCATTCTCAGCCACTGGGACAAACTCAACACAGATGCCTTCAAACCAGAGAAACCCAGATTTGCATTTAAACGCAATAAAAACCTAAATGATCCCCTAGTGCACACATACCAAGACAAAATGAAAGACAAGAACCACTCTGTGGAAATCTCTCTCTCGTCAAAGGCAACTTCAAATGTGGTCACTGCTCAGTGTGCTGCCTGATCAAAAACATCAAATACATCGACCTAAAAGACACCAGATGGACATTTCCGAACTTCAGCAACTGTAAAACAAAATGGTCAGTGTATGCCATTAAATGTCCCTGTGACCTGATCTACATCGGTAAATGTAAGAGATAAATTAAACAACAAATTTGTGAACACCGCTCCTGTGTTAAGAATCTCATCGAGGATAAACCCTTAGTAGCACATTTCAAGCTGAAAAAACTTAGTCATAATGACATCTTCTGGGTCATTCTACAGACTGTCAACTACCCTTTCCGTGGAGGCAACCGTGATCTGGCACTCTGCAAACTTGAACAAAAGTGAATATACCGCCTCGACTCTGTCAAAGATGGCCTCAACATATCCATCGAGTGGAACCTCTTCTTCAACAAGTGACCCATGTCCTTTCACTCCTGGGCCATATACACAGTTCATATCTACTCCTTAACACCAACATCAGGTGCTGTCCCTACGTTCATGTTCCAACCTGAGTATTCCACTTATAGACCATTAGCCCAGTCCAGGTCTATGGCCATCTAGGTTGCCAGGCAACATCTTCTGACTAACATGATTTCTTTGATTAGCACAATTGTTTTTCATTTTGCTTTAATCATTTATTGTTTCTTTTATTTGTGGACCTTATTCATTGTGAACCAGTAAATGTATGTACATGCAGGCCTCTTTGGACTATTGTTTGGCATGCTACCTGTATGTCACAAGTCATATATGACTTCACTTTGATGCATTAGTAAATAGCGAAAATACTGTTGTTGAGGTTTTTTCTAATGAACATCATAACGAATGTCTGCAGTTTATGTAACCTAGTATATTGCCTGTCACTGGCACTCACTGTACATGACCTTGCCCCCAAAGGCTCTTTCTAGAGACCCATCAACATAATTTCTGAGTCATTCTGGCTACCTCAGAGATCTCTAGTCCTTTCTCTCTCCCAGCAATCACCAACCATGCGCGGTTACATTAACGCTACACGCTCCACGCATGCGTTGTGTGCCCGCTCTCTCTGAATAATTCGACTTATACACTGTGCTATTCTATACACGTGCACAAGTATCAGACACCACCGACAGTGAATGACACAGCTCAATTGCAGAGGTAAGATTCGCTGTAGACCACTTCGTTTTAACAAACTGTTGGCTTCTACCATCCACAATAGGCCTTCATTTTTATAGTCTGTCACCACCCCCGAACTCCTTTACATCACGGCAGCCCCAGCTACCACGGCACCCCTGCTTGATCATTAATTGACTCACATCTTTCTCCATAACCGCGGAGATACAACCTTTACCTACACGGGCTTCGGCCCATTGAATCACAAGAATCACAATGATTCAGGCCACGATAAAACCACTTAAACCTTCCCGCCTCTTGTATATGCCGACCACAGTCATCCGATTCCGGTTGTAAATTGTGCACCAGCACCTCGACATTTGTCGTCTGCACTAGTATGCCTTTGCAATCACTTTTTACCTCTGCAACTAGCTGCTTAAATCACCTCAACCCCTTCCCCTTTTGTCCACAGCAGACCACGGCTTCACTCCGTGCTTTAGATAGAGACATCTAGCACCACCTGGATCCAGAATTTTCAGCTAGACCAGGTAAAATCTTCAAATAATCCCTGTCCTTCATTGCACTTTTAATTTATTGCATCTAAACCAACTTGGGTTTGTAACTTGTTTCAGAGACCACTGGTCCACATCGCGGACTGATTTGTACACCAGTGATTCACCCCATATCTGGTTCCCTACAAACAATGCTAGCCATGACGCTCCCACTACCCTAGGTAGGTTTTCTTTACGCAGTGTCTCGCTATGAACACACCCTGCATTTTAATTTTCAATTTAACTTTATAATACTCCATCCCTTGTCTTACCATTTTTAGGTGCCTGGCACTTAACAAGCACCACCGTGCTTCAAGATCCCTTAGTCCTGACAATCTTTACGTACTGCCTTAATATTAGCAGTACATGAAACTACAGTCACCTTTGATGTAGTAATCCACCTATATGCATAATCATTTCATGATTTGTATATAATGTTTTCTGTGCCAAGGATGGCATATGTCACTGTTTTTAAACATTTATGCCTGAGAAATTAATAAATTGCAACTTTTTTATGTTTGTAAACAATCTAACTTCCTTGTGTTCATGTTAAGAGCTAATCGATATGTGCTACTTTAGCTCCACTGTTTTCTAAATCAACCTACCAGAGCGTTCATGACAAGGGTAGCTTTTGACTCCACTCTCTTCCCAAAAACTTTCGGGTAAGATGACTGGCATGAGAGTGGAGCTTGATGAGGTGGAAGAGAATGTTAGGAAGAGGCAATGGAGCAATAAAACACTGCAGGATAACAGGAAGTTTAAGAAAGCAAAAATCTCATAGGTTGGATGGTGGGTTAGAATCAAATTGCTGGTGGTCCTGAGGGACAATGGGTGTCATTGGTCCAAACCAATTTAGGTGGTGGAAGTGTTTAAACATGCTTTGAGAGTGAAGGATGGAAGGGTGTGGAACAATGAGTCATGCATGACTATGGCAGGGAATGTTGAAGAGGGAAAGGGTGAGAAGGTGTACAGAGAGCGAGGTTTTGTTTCCTTGCCTGAAGATTCAGGTACTTATGGAGCAGCTTTAGCAGTCTCCAGCATATACCTTTTCATAGATATTAATGTCCATTTCAATCACACCTCTGAACCCAAGTTAATTAAGGCACTAGATGCTGAAAAAATTAGTTTGATCACATAGAATGGCCCTTGTCAGTGCTCTTACTTGACAAAGCACCAGTAAACCTTTCACTAACAAGATCAAATGTTTATACCATGCTCCCAAAGTGTCCATTTTATTCAATAATATTGCAAGTGTACAGAGGGACTAGCAGGTTTTTCTTTCTACTTTTAAGTTATATGTAGTCTACATCAATTATATACTACTCTTTCTATCTAACATTAACCTATCAATGGGCAAAATTATGAACTGGTTTGACAACTTCACAAGTGTTTCGATATACAAACTCAGCAGAGACAATACAGAACAATTCCCTCTTACCAAACCATGTATGAAGGAGGACCTAGCAGATGTAGAATTATACTGGAGAAACAACTTTATCAAGCACTTGGGTATTGAATGTATTTACTCCATCCAATCCACAATCAAAAGAACAGCATTGCTATAATATAGAAAATGAAAGCAAATTGAGAAATAGTCCCTGCTTTTTCTATCCTGGTGGAGAGCATGAGATTCTATACAAATTATGTTTACCCTCAGAAATCTTTTTCTGTTTGCAATGATCCCTCGACCATTTGATGACACATTTAATAGAGATACATTTCACTCACTTTAAATGTTATTTGAAAACAAAATAAACAAAATATCGACCAAAGAAATGACAAAAACACAACCGATCATGTAGTGTACATTTTTAAAATGTTAAAGCCTATCCTCAAGGTTTCATCCTCATACAAATAAATGTGTATATCTCAACAAACATAGAAATGGAAAAAACACTCTGGGTTGAGTATGAGGAAGCAGCATCTCAACCATTTCCTCTAGGTTGTTGCCTCTCCATGAAATGCACCTCAGAGATTCAAGAACAACCATTCTTGATGGCATTGATTAATACTTTCAACACATGTGCTAAAATGATGCTGAATTGTTTAGAAAAAAACTTTTTTTTATAGCTTAACCCAAAATTAACAATTAACAAGAAGGCAACTGAATGGGGCAGCTAGATAAAGATATGAGTTAAATTCTACAACCTGAAAAAATAAAAAACGTTAAGTACCTTCTCCAGTTTACAAGTCAATTATGGACTCTAAGATAACCCATTTGGACAATACTTGCAATTAACAAACCAAACCCAATGGCTAGCACTAACTAAATAGAAAATTAAAAATAACATTGAAACAGATTATCTCCTTAGACAACTGAACTAAGGAGCAATCACCCTATCCAAAATGATTACAGAAATGCACGATACATCAAAACTAACCCCTGCGCTCTTTCAATTAAAAATGGAGAACAATCATTTCATAAACCTAGAGCAGAACCAGTGGCAGGAAATATACAATCAAATTTCTGAAGTCTCTAAAGTGCTGAGCAAATCACAAGCACTACATTTCCTGTTTTACTTAGTATTCTGAATACCAGATAAAATGTACAAGGCCGATGTCTGATCTGATCCCTCATGCTGGCGATGCAATAAACCACATTAAATGGACTCACTTGAAATGAAACAATTATTGGCCAAAAATTACTGAGTATTGTACAAATATTTCTAATTACATGATTAAGATTTTAAAACCAAATCAGTGACTTTTCCTGATTTTTTCTTCTTATGTTTAACTATTTTTTATTAAAGAATTAACTCAGCAATCTTTGCAAACAAAGTTATTAAACTCTTTTGAATAATGAAGATATGATATACCAACATGTACATAATTAATTCAGAATATATTGAAAATGTCAAAAATGTAGTCCATTAAAGCTATGTTAATAATTAATCTAGTGAACCATATAAACAATGCAACATTAGGGGTAGGACGGTACAAAGACAGGACACAGAATAATTGGCAGAAAGGAGGGTAAGGGTGAGGGAAAAAGTTTGCTAGATATAAGTATTGAGATATTCCAAGAATACATTCCATTTTTTGTCGAAATTATGCAAACAATTGAAAGTAACTGCATAAAATTTCTCTATACGGTGTACTGAACAAAGAGAATTCCACCAAATGTTGAGTGATAAATTGTTAGAATTCTTCCAATTAAATGTAATATTTTGAAAGGCAATATTAATCAACAGGTTAAACAAAGTTGGTGAGTCAATCAGTCTTATAGCGGGGTTGGCAACAGTGCCAGTCATAATATTGGCCAATGATAAAGGTTCAGTTAAAAGAAAAATAACTTGCAAACGAGACCAAATCTTGGACCAAAAAGTATGAACAAATTTACAATTATATATTAAGTGAAGAAAATCTGCATTAGGTTCATCGCAAGACCAACATTTATTTGAGTAATTATCAACATTCTTAGCAATGCATACAGCAGTTAGGAAGGCATGGTGCAGAATAAAAAAGTAAGTTTCTGTAAGGTTGGCCACTGGAGAAGTGGATTGGCAAATCATCCAAATGTTGGCCCATTGATCAGAAGATATTTGCCTATCCCACTCTATTTTCCATTCCTTCATGATATTGGGGTTTGGAGGTTTGGAGGATGGGTATTAATTTATTAAGCAATAGAATTTGGCAGCCTTAGTAGAAGGATTGTTAATTAGGACATTTAGAAGAGAGCGGGGGGATTTTTGGTTAAAGGAAGATAATGATTTGCAAATTGTTTTGATCAAAGATGAGTAGAATGGGAGGTCAGATAAAGGAATATTATAGCGTGAGCAGATAATTGAAAAGGGGATTATAAAAGAGTTGTAGACTAACTGTTTTACAAATCTAATTCCAGAAGGGTACCATCTGTCTATAGTAGCACAATTAAGTTTAGTAGAGTTTTGCTTATTAAACCAAAGAAAGATGTTTTTAGGATTTGTTTTTATAAGAGGAACTATTGGGGAGTTTATTCCAAATAGTTTTAAAGAACTATAATAAGGGAAACAAAGTAATGTTAGGCCAGGAGGAGGTGAGTAAGAAGTGAGAAATAGAGAGAGGATAAAAATAACTAATTTCAACTTTAATCCATAATGGGTATTCATACTGTTTGAATAAAATGAATTGTTTTAGGATAAAAGCTATGTGATACAATTGGAAATTAGAACATTTTACACCCCTAAGGATTTAGGAAGCCATAATTTATTGATGGCGATGCGTGGAACTTTTTGATTCTAAAGAAATTTGAGAAGAAGAAAATCTATTTTTTTTTATAGAAAGAGGTATGAATTACTGTGGGTATCATGGAAAGAAAGTATACTAATCATCATTTTAATAGTGCCTAATCATACCCACTGAGAGAGAAAGAGGGGCAACCATCTTTCAGTGATTTCAGTTACTTTTTCAATAAGATATTTAGTATTGAGGTTAACAGTGGTGTAGATGTCTTTAGCTATAAAAAGTCTGAGATATTTAATATAAGAGGATTACCATGATAAGCCGGAAAGAGGGGTATTTGTAGGATTACAAGAATGGGTTTGAGGCATGAATTCAGATTTATCAAAGTTTAATTTATGACCAGATATGCTAGAGTAATTATTTATCATGGTAAGTAAATGATGAATAGATAGAGTAGGTTCAGAGAGATAAATTAGGATATCATCAGCATATGCAGATAACTTAATTTCAATGTTATTTATAACAATACCTTTAATGTCTGCGTTCATTCTAATGTTTTAGAGAAGAGGCTCTACGGCTAAATTAAATAATAAGGGAGATAGAGGGCATCCTTGTCGAGTTTGTCTTTTTATATAAAAAGATAAGGAGATGAAATGGTTGATGAGAATAGAATAGAGTCGAGAACTGTAACTAAATTAATAAAGGAGAACGAAGGCCATGCCAGACTAATGAATGAAACAGAAACTACAACGATATTCGATCAAAAGCTTTTTCAGCATCTAAGGCAAGAAGGGCGAAGGAAATATGTGAATTTTGGGTGTGGGCAAGAGTGTTGAATAAAAGTCTAGAGTTGGATGATGCAAAGTGGCGTTTACTAAAACAAGATTGATGGGGTGTATCAGTTTGGGAAGAAGTCATTGTTTAGCAAGTAATTTAGCTAAAATCTTAGAATCCAAATTAATGAGAGGGATGGGTCTGTAATTTTAATTATATAAGGATCCTTATCCGGCTTAGGGAAAAGAATTAGAAGAGCTTCACTAAAGGATAGAAGGCTATGTTCAATTTTGTTAAAATAAGCACAGAGTTCTAATATCATAGGGGCAACAGAATCTATAAAGGTTTTATAAAAATCAGAGGAGAAACTGTCGGGACCAGGGGCTTTGTTGGATTTAAGGTCTAAAATAGCTTTTTTAATTTCCCCAAGACTGATGGGTATTAGATTTGAAAAAGGAATTAATTTCATCTGAAGTGATGGAGGAATCGGAAGAGTATAGTATAGAAATGAAATCAAGAAAGGCATTATTCATGTCTCAGGCTTAGTTAATCTATCTATTCCCATCAGGGGACATAATATGAGTTATGATGGATTTTTCTTTTTTCTTGTTTAAAAAAGATGCTAACATTTCCCCAGCTCTATTGGATCCGTAATGTAGGTTAGTTCTGGACCTAAGAATGGAGTTGACCGATTTGTCCATGAATATCTTATTGAATTCAATAGGCTTTTTAATAGTTCTTTCATAATATTGGGGTCAGGATTTGTGAAATAAGATTGTTCAAGGCTTTTGATGGTTGTTAGAAGAGCATCATGTATGGATTCGGATTGTCATTTTTGATGGCTATAAATTGGATTATAAAGCCACGAAGGGAAGCTTTGAAAGCATCCCAATTATTGTGCATAGTAGTGTGATCGGGGCGATTATTAAAGAATACCTCTTTAATAAATTAGTTGGTTTTGTCAATGAATGATTTATCTTTAAGAAGATATGAATTGAGATTAGAGGTGGGGGTCCATTCAATAGTGGTGGAAACGTGGGAATGATCAGAGATGGTTATTAGGCCAATTTCGGAATTCAAGATGGAAGAGGCTAAGGGTGAATTAATGAAGATGTAATCTAATCTAGAAAAGCATTGATGAGGACATGAGTAAAAGGTGTAGTCTTTAGTCTCAGGGTGACAAAAGCACCAAGAATTAACATGTTTAGAAAATTATTACGAGATTTAGAATTGATAAAATATGATGAGGATTTTCGATCAAGAATAAAATCATAAATCTGGTTCATATCTCCACAAAGAATACATTGATCAGGATTCTTGTGTGATAGTTTGATCAGTAAGTTGGTCCAAAACATTGGGTGAGGGGCATTTGGGCCATAAACATTAACAATGGTAACTGGTAGATTATTTACAACAGCATCTACAATAATCCAACGGCCTTCTGGGTCTTTTTATTAATTGATAAGAGTACATTTCAAGCACTTGTTAATGCAACGCTCACCTGGTATCCACAGGGACGCCACCCAATCTGGCTGGACTGCTTGCTTCCGACATGGACCCACTCCCTCAGGTTCTTGTTCTGCCGAGGATCTACTCTGGAATACAGGAGTTTTGATTTAGCTTATTGTCTCTTTTTCCCTGAGCCCACCTCCCTTGTGGACCCAACGACCCCTTAGTGTTTTCCTCACCTTGGTTTTCGATATGGTACGCTCTCCGTCCTAATGTTCTGTGCAGGGGTGCGTCGTGGATGGGTGCATCGCAGCCGAGTTGCTTCACTGGTGCGGGCCTTGTGAGTCCATTCCTGCTGCGACTCAGTTCCTCAAGTAAGTCTGCTGTTTTGACAGCTTGTCCTTAAATTGCAATTGCCCCTGTTAATGTCTTTCCTTCTCTCTTAGGATCTCTGAAGATGCTGTGCTGGCTGGGGCTGTGCTCAAGGTGGTAAGTGAAAGCACGGAGTGCGTCGCTATGTGCTTTTCTTGCGGTGTGCTAACCTGTGTTGTCCCTCTCTTGCAGGCCGCCGTGATGGTAAGCTGCTGAGAGGATGCGGAGCGGTGAGTTGGTGTTGTTCGAATTGCCTCCGAGTAATTATGCATGTTAACCAGCCTTGCCTTTTCTCTTGCAGGTTGTTGGAAGACCGGGATGGCCTTGAACCAGAAGCAAGTTCAACTCAGGTAAGCGTGAATCTGCCGATTGTTGTTTTAATGTGAAGAATAAACGCTTACTAATGCTGCTTTTCTATTTTTTCCTCCAGGTTGCGGCTTCCAGGAGAGAGAGATGCTGGATGTTCGGGACACTGGAGTGGATGACAGGAGCTGGGCTCGCTAACAGGTAAGAGTAACTAATGGTCTTCTTCTGCGTCATGCAGGTGTCGGCCCGGAATGCTGAGGAAGATCCGACAGGTCGTAGTTAATGTCACGCTGCGAGAGCAGAACAACGTGATGCATGTTCTCCAGCTTGGGTGTGGCTTATATAGCCTGCAGGTATCCCAGATGCCTTCAGGCCTGACCACACCCTAGATGCTAGACGCATGGTTCAGTTCTGGAACTGAACCATGTGGGGGCATCCATGTTGTGACACTGCCATTGTGAGCTCCAGCTTCCCCTTCTGCCATATGAGCCTGGCGTCAAAGTCGCCAGGACTGACTCCAAGAGAGTCTTGGAGGACATGATTGAGCCCTTGGGGCCATGATGAGACACCGTGGTGCGGCCCAGGGGGCCTGACTGCCAGGGCGAGCGGCAGTGGTCATGACAGTTAATTAGAATGGTAACACCACCTTTATCCATGGGGCTCTAATCTTACAATTTTCAGTATCAGTACTTAGATGAGTTTCTTGGAGGCAAATTATGTCCGATTTCTGCTTAGCAAGTTGCGTAATAATCTTAGAACGTTTGATTGGGCGTCCCACACCTTTAACATTCCAATTGGTAAGTTTTATCGCCATCTTAAAACAATAGATAAAATAATGACATCTGAGAAGTATGCAGCATAATTAGCGAATACATTAACATGCTGCCATCCGATAACTTGGAATGAAACAACAACATCAATGGTAAGTAAATTGATAAATCTAACATTGATCTTGGAACACATGAGGAAGAAGATCAGGAGGGGAATACAACAAAACAGAGAAGGAAATAAAGATGACAAGATGTAGGATTTAGAAGAATATGAATGAGCAAGAGATAAGATAGAGGTACAGATAAGGATAGTTGGAAAACTCATAAGCAAGCAAGACATGAGGGATACCAACGTATGAAGATGTACTAGGCACAGATGAAGAGGGGTAAGACCAAGAGAATTACGTAGCAATTAGAGTAATAGCAACATGAACTAAGCAAATGGTCTTCTCTGAGAAATGATGAAAAGAAGTAGGGTTTTAAGTATAAACAAAAGGAGTTATGGGACCAGAAAAATAGTTAAGCAGCGACTGTAAAGAAAGAACAAAATTCAGTCAGGTTTGCGGATTTGCCAGAGTTAGATCTACATTTTTGATAGGAGATCTCGATTTGTCTCTTATACGGGTTAAGGTGGATGGAATTTCAATAGGGATAGAAGAAGTTGATCTGCTGCGTTTAGGAGTATATTTAATGTGCTGGTTCCTAGGAGTTTACTAGGACATCAAATGGCAGGGAGGATCCAGTTTTGCAGCGTTAGCTGAGTGACTTGGGGTATGAACATCCATCAGTGAAGATTGTAGTTCTTGCAGTAGGTTTTGAAGGTTGTTGCGTCGGTGAATTCTTTGGTTTGTCCATCAGGAATAGTAATAATCATCCTCACAGGTTCCAACAAGCCATATTTTATGTTGAGGGATTTTAGAAGGGGTCTCTTGTCTAAGAATATTTTCCTTTTTGCTTGAGTACTCCTGGAACAGTCTGGTGAAATGAAAATTCTGTTACTCTGGAAAAGTATGGGAGAGTTCTTTTTAGCAGAATTTAGAATTTGGCGGGCTTGCTGGTCCGAAGAAAGTATGCAATGAAAGGTCTTGGTGAGTTGTTGCTATTAGGTGAACGTGGGCAGAACATATGTGCTTGTTGTAGTACCAGAGGAGGTGAAAAGGTTATGCCCAGTACTGATGGGATCCAGTTTGTAAGAAAAATAATTGAGTCATCACCTTCAATCTTTTACGGAATCCTGTAAAAGCGGAGATTGTCCCTTCTGTTCCTGTCTTCCAATTCTGTAACGTCATATTCTAATTGCATTAGTATTACTTGCATGCTCTCCATGCCCTCTACCCTATCTTTCACAAAGCCTAATCTTTCTTCGGTTTCTTCAAGTCTAGCTGGGAACGTTTTTATATCATTCTTGAACCCTATGATCTCTTCTTGTATGGAAGACGAGCGAGAGTCTAGGGTGGAAATGGATGAGCGAATACTTCCTAGTTCCTCAAGAATTCTTTCCATGCAAGCATTGAAAGGAGCGTTGTCAGAAGCCATGGATATTTTCGCAGTATCAGCCATTCCAAGGCAGAACAATGAGGTAAAATGGTAGCACGTTGTAGCAATGTTCCACAATTATTGGTACTTCGAAGTGCTTATGTTGTATTGCGCAGAGCAAGCTTGCGAGGCACAGTGAATTCATAAATGAAAGAATGCTCAATGTAGCATGTGTAGCATGTTATTCCAAAGGAATAAACCTCTGTAAGCACAGTAAGCCCAAATCACTGCATTTATCCCTCTCTGTCCCCTGTTCTACATAAACCATTCAATTCACTATGGACAACTAAACCCAGAATATTCCCTCCAGTGAATACAATGCCCCGCAAAACCATACAAGGATGTCAATTCATTTTTACAGATGCTTTTAACAGTCTTCAAATATATACATTAAGAATGTGTAAGAGTAACAAATACTGCTGTACTATCCTCCAGGTATATTTGCCCCTCTTTCCTATCTTTTCTCTTTCATTCCTCCTTTTGCAACTCGCAGGAGATTGCAATGTGTGCAATTTGCAATGACAGTTGAAAATTGCAGTAGCTATTTTGTCCATTATGAACTCCCGCTTACCGTTTGTGAAGCTTGCCACTTTGCGAAGAACAGGTTTGCCATATGCAACATCCTTCCACCTATGGTTCCTCTGCAATGTAAATCCTGACCTATTATCCACAGTGTAAGCCGCTATTTCAACATTAGTTGATGTTTGTTCAACATGCAGCATGTGGAGTGGATGAGTAAAAGGTAGGAGGACTAGAAAGAAAGGAGTCTAGAAGGATAAAAGAAAGGACTCCCTTTACATCTACACCATTCTGCGGGCCAGCCGATGACCCTTGCCAGAAACAGCCATGCAGGACATCCCTCTCTCTCCAGCCAGCCAGAAGCAACACCTCTCTCTCCCTAGGAAGCTAGCAGACCCTGCATTCCTCCTTTCTCCCTTTAAACCTCTCTTTAACATTTCTTTAAGATTTCTCCGCCCCTCATCCATGATGACATTTGTCACCATCCCCAAAAAACACCACATGTAATTCTCCAGCCCCCGCGACCTTTGAACAACATTTTGCTAGAACGGCATCCTGAAGTACGGGGGAAAAAGTTACAATTCTTCTTCTCCTTCCCTCCCTTTCCTGCACTACAAACTATGAACGCTTATTTTCAAGGACCATCACAATGTTACAATGCGTGGTCTGAAACATGCCTTGCAGGGCACTACAGAATCCTTCTCAATGTTGCATTATTTTCTGAAGCATTATTTTTTGAATATGGCAAAGTCTTAGGTGCCCGGTGGAGTACAAATCTAGCCCACTCTACTTACCCCAATACTAAGTGTTAGTAACCAAAGTCAACCCCTTGTTAACCGCAATACTAAGTTTTAGTATCAAAACACTAAACTACAAACAGACTATAGTGCACACATTATTTAGCTCATAACCTCTCCTACATATCCCCCCTTTTCTGCGGAGGACACTGATCAAACATAGAGACTCTGCAGAACAACTAACATCCTAGACTATAAATCATGTGCCCCAAACAGACATTTATCTTCTTGTCCATGGCTGTCAAACTAGCTGAAATATTATGGAACATTATGATGTCACTAGCCATAGTCTCTAGCCATACCAGTATGACAATATATGCATGTCTGAAATCATCAATCCCTTCTCTGTCCACTGCAACGTCCCCCATGTGTGCACATCCCCATGTACCAAACCCAGATCACTGTGATATTGTCCCTTTGTAAATTCAATTTGATTTTCCTTTCCCATAAATCACCATCTACATGAAACAGTGTCAGGCCTCCAATTGTTACCACGCAATCCTTAGGCGCTGTCATAACGAACACATTGTACTGCAGTGGCTTGACAACAAATGACCCATTACTGCGGTGTGTGACGGTATAATTTATTGTACATGTACTAACAAACCATCTGTGCTTAAAGGGGACGTTCGCTCAGAAATGTTATTGGGCCAATCAATTGAGCATTTATTTTTGAGCATGCATCCATCAATCGTAAAAAAAAATGTCCAATGTATCTTACCTTAGTTTTTCTCACATTAACACATGCAACACTGACGGGTTGGGTATCGCCATCTTGTGCTGAACTTAGCCGTTGATCCATCACCATAAATTCAAGTGTCCTTGTGCCAGTAATTCAGATCCCTGCCTCTCAAGCGGACATCACTAGACGCTTATGCCACTTTTCACAACGCCAATACACATCTCATGTCAACGTCCTCTGTGCGCAATCTATTGACGTGTATCCATGGAAATGTCAAGACGCCCCTTTCCTCGATAAGTATAAATAAACCCTTTCTGATCAGACAACAATGGAGTTTATTTTTCCTTCATAGCATACACAACTTACTTTTGCTCTTTTCAGCAATCTACCAAGTATGACGTACCAAGAATGAGTACTTACACTACCGCAAATGAATTAACTATGTAATCGGTTTTTATGTAAAGTTTTTTTATATAATGTACAAATGTCTTTACGAAACCATATTAACATATTATATTTACATTACTTCTTTTTTACATGTGTCTATGCGAAATGTCAAAGGATGTGCCTATTATTCTTGTCTTTACACTATGGGTTTTTGCAACATGGCTGTTTCTTATTTTTCTTTTTCATTGCATTTTAAAGTAATACCTCATTTTGATACTGTATACAAACACAAACTTTTTTATTGTCCTCACTGTTGATTTTATACTTCTTCAATATTCAGGAATTATGGCAACAATTCAGCCCTATCTATACGAGCCTGAATTAGCAGGAGAGGAAATGGGTGAAAGAGAAAAAAGCTGAAATGATGGTACAAGTCCACATATTCAGAAGAGGAAATGATTGAAAGAGAAAAAAGGCAAAATGATGGGGAATCTGATGAAAGTTGTGATGATCAATCACACGTGTCTGATTCCAGTCGCATGTAAAACGTTTCCAGCTGGTGTACCTGCCATCGTTGCGAGGTGAGGCCAACTTTGGTAGAAAACTGCTGTT
The DNA here is from genome assembly GCF_040938575.1 of Ambystoma mexicanum. Classification (NCBI taxonomy): domain Eukaryota; kingdom Metazoa; phylum Chordata; class Amphibia; order Caudata; family Ambystomatidae; genus Ambystoma; species Ambystoma mexicanum. Next base: position 1,390,900,370 of record NC_090922.1, read on the forward strand.
GCAGAGAAAACTCTGGCAGCTTGGCCTACATAGTCAAAGAAGATACAGCACCACCATGCGTTAACCAGCTGCATGACTTCAGGGCAGCCTGCCTTAAGAAATATGTGTTGCGAATGATGATGGTTCTTATGCATGAACTTCGAGTAACAGGAGGCCCTCATAATCCAAGTAATGAGTATGTTTACTCTTTATACGTTGTATGTTTGACAACGGAGACCACTGACATGATGTGCTGTTCTCCTTCAACTTGTAACTTTAATTGGATCGGTGATGATAGATTTGTTCTTATATTTGCTCGAAAAGGTACTTTTAAGCAGCTGTATACTTTAGAAGTCAGTGCTAACAAAATAAATGCAATTATTGCATTCAAGTCAATTAAACTGCTTCTGTATCTCTTATACAGATGGTACAGGCTTGTGGTCTATCAAGCGTTTACATGGTGGGTTCACGGAATGCTGGGATTCCGTGTACGACAAGTAATACCTGCCTGTGTGGTTGAGCCATTCGTAAGAAATTCCCCATTGACTCCGGAGAATACAAAGGATTTATACAGACAGTACCTCAACCACAGCAGTACAATTTGTAATTTTTCAATACCATCAACCTTACCAAACTAAATAAAATAAATGATGTAATCGTAAAAGTTATTAAAACTAAATTGTAAGTCACCAAAATGTCAAAACACCAAAGATCATGAAAGATCAGTGTCCTTTAACAAGGATCCTGGCATATTGCACTCGGCTCATCCACATCCATCCCCCCTCAATTGCTGTTCGCACCGGTGACTGTGCGCTTAAATGGGGTCTGGACGGGTGGGGAAGAATGTACACCTCAAAGGGGTCTTTCACCTAGGGACTATGGGCCACAGGACCACCCCAGAACCGGTGTCTCCAGACTCCCCTTTGAAGACCATATCTCTGCAATCAACATATGTAAGTGTCCTCTGGCTATTTTCCAGGCCTATTACTTTCTCCTCATCAATATCCATCCCCCTCAGATATCAATGTCAGTCTGCACCTGTACCATATGCTCGCAAGGGGGCTGGGTGGGTGGGAATGAACATGTCAAACATTCACATAGGGGATGGGTGGGAACGAACACGTCAAACATTCACTTACAGACCCACATTTCTAAGCATTTTAAACACCTTGAAAGTTAGCAGGAAAACATCTCTGCAATCTACAATGGATAGCGTCATCTATCTGCCTTTTACCTTGGTTGCTGAATCACCGCATCTATTTTTCCAAGTAACGGTTAGTCAACTATTGGTTTCTGGAGAGTCTTCGTTTTCAGCTTGGTACTTTTCTATTGCTTTTTACTCAATGTATATCGTATTTTGATTTTACTTTATCTCAAAGACTTCACCATTACAACCTTTCTATGTATTTTTATCTCTGGAATTGCCACATTACATGACAGTGTATTGTTTGGTTATGTAATGTTTCATAACCCATGTTTTAACTGCACATTTCTTCTTTTGGTAGACCAATGATTTTTGACTAATTTGATTGCCATGATGGTTAGATATAGGTTATTGGGCATTCTTCAAAGTCTAAAAAAAAGTTGACTTTCAAAGATATGTGATTGTTGAATTATTCACTGTGATATTTTATTAATTAAAATCATTTATATTTTTTTAACAAATCTTCTGACAATCAAACAATGCCTTAATATATCATTTAGGGTTGCCCCAATATCAGCCATGTCAAACTCCTGGTACAGTGATGCATGCTTTCCCGAAGGATATGACCTTAATAAGAACATGGCTGTTGAACTGTGGATTTCCAGTGTCTGAGATGAAAGCAGAGCCAAGGATGTATTGGAGGACGTGAGCTGCAATCCATTTCACATCTGCAGCATGCACTTCTCAGAAGATATGTACAAACCATCAAAGTACACTAAAAAGCATCGTGTCAGACTCCTTTGCAAATGACTTCCCAATGCAGTTCCAACTGAATTTCAGCGGACTCAGGTGAAATATTTATGCATGTCAATATGTACGCAATTGGTGTGTATAAATACATCATCTAAATGATCACACAATATATGGAAATAGTGTGTCAAAAGGTGTGTCTAACATGGTGAAAGGTTTGGAATTTTGGGGGAATATTTGTATCAATTTTGTATTACACAATTTTCATTGTGACACAATGTACAGTCAGTTTTAAATGTTTCACTTTAGACTACTTTGTGTAGCTCTACTTTAGGTATACACAACTAGTTCAGTGCAGTGGGACCCCTTCTGTCCTCTGAAAATTGGTTATTTTTTGTTAATGTGTTGATTACCATGTCTGTCCTGATGTACGAAACAACAGACATGTCAAATATCCAAACGGTGAGGCCAACAGACTTGCAGGTAAACTTATTTTGGAGTGCATAAAATGGTCTACATTTTAATACTATTGTATGTTTTCTATTGAACACTGTTATGCATGTATATACATTGAAAACAGGATTGGGATTCAAATATGATAATAATTCCGAAATCAAAATCAACCTCATTTCAACCTCATTTCCCTTTCAAGTAATTTTTTTATACTGTTCATTCAGAATACATTTATACAGTCAAGTTCAACTTTAAACATATTGATCATTGTTATTTATAATATTAGCTGTGAAATAAACTGGCATGTAGGATCGTATCACAATTTTCAACTATCTTTTTCATTACATTTTCATGCTATATTTCTCTTACATGACTATTATAACAACAATTATTTTCATACAGGGGGATTCAGGAACTTCAAAAACGTACTATTCTATTGCAACTGATCAGGATGATGAGGTATGAGACATGAGAATGTATTGAATATCAATAATAGTTAACATGTTGTTTACAATTAATAAGAAAAGTGCTAATTTATTTAGGATTTATAATCATTTAGACAAATTGCAAAGCATTCATTCAACACCGTTGCTGTGTGAATCGCCCACACACATACAACAATGACAGTAAACCATCACAAAAACTTAGATTGTAAAAGAATTAGATGTAATCTTTCACTCTCTGAATGGTCTATGCATTGGTTAATAAACTGTAGCTGCCAACCTAAATCTCAATAGGTACACAAAAAAATAATGCAACATAGTTTTGGTGGCAACAATTTATTCACTTTGTTTTACAGGATGATCTCACACCAATTCCCTCTGACATCTTGGAAGCTCACCAGGTACAATTTCAAATATCTATTTTTAAAATGTTACATCTGCACAGTGTTGACTTTATCTTTTTTAAAAAAAATGTAAATATTTATAAACGTTTTCATTAAAAAAATTCTTCCAACGATTACCATCTCTGTTTTCAATCTATAACTGATGTTGTAAAATCAATAATCATAAACACTATATGTACTTTTAGATGTTAAAGATGTTAACATTAAGGGGGTAATTCATTGAATCAAGTGCAGAAGTGGTGCATGTGGCTGGCGCACAGAGGGAGCATGCGCCAGCAAGCGCCAGCTGCGTGCGCCAAAACCCATTTTGACGGACCAAGTATTCATGGATTTAAACATCCATAACCAGCTGTGGCGCAGTGTGGTTCAGCGACCCTGCAGCAGTGCCAGTTATGCTCCCAACCCAGCCCTGTGCATCAAAAACAGCTGCACAAATCCCCTACAAGGTGCAAAGTCCAGTAGACCAGCATACAGCACCCCCAACAGCGAAATTGTGCTAAAAGCGCCACTCAGCCCTCACGCGACCACCCAATCGTGTGTAAAACTCCCCACGCACCCCTTGGAATACACGTAGCCTGCTCGTGGAACCTAATCATGTGTAAAACTCCCTGCGCACCCTCAGAATACCTGTACCCTACTTGCGCCAGCAAAATCGCATGTAAAACTCCCTGCGCACCCCTTGGAATACGCCTATCCCGCTCACGCCTGCCCAATCACGTGTAAAACTCCCAGCGCACCCTCGGAATATGTGTACCCTACTCGCGCCAGCCCAATCGCTTGTAAAACTCCCCACGCACCCCTTGGAATATGCATACCCTGTTCACGCCAGCCCAATCCTGTGTAAAACTCCCTGCGCACCCTTCGGAATACAGGGACCCGCTCGCGCCAGGCCAATCGCATGTAAAACTCCCAGCGCAGAGTTTGGAATACACGTACACCGCTCGCGCCAGGCCGATCGCGTGTAAAACTCCCCGCACACCCTCGGATTACGCGTACTATGCTTGCACCAGCCCATTTGCGTGTAGATCTCCCTGCGCACCCTCGGAATACGCATACCCTGCTCACGCCAGCCCAATCACGTGTAAAACTCCCCATGCACCCCTCAGAATACGCATACCCCACTCATGCCAGGCCAATTGCATGTAAAACTCCGTGAGCACCCTCGAATACGCGTACCCTGCTCACGCCAGGCAAATTGCATGGAAAACGTCCCCCCTGGGGTGTGGGGTGCCTGCGGGGCATGGGGGGGTGGATGGTCTGCCTCCGGGGCATGGTCAGGGGTGATGGGCAGCCTGCCGGCCATGGTCAGGGGCTGTAGGGGTGTCCCCTGTGGTGTGGGCTACCTTCAGGGCATGCCCAGGGGTGATGGGCTGCCTGCGGGGGCATGGTCAGGGGTTGTAGGGGTGTCCCCTGTGGTTTGGGCTGCCTGCGGGGCATGCCCAGGGGCGCTGGGAAGCCTGCAGGGCATGGTCAGGGGGTGTAGGGTTGTTTCCTGTGGTGTGGGCAGCCTGCGGGGCATGGTCAGGGGTGTAGGGTGGACCCCTGTTGTGTGGGCTGCAGGGGGTGCATGTGGCTCCTCGCTACACAGGTGTGCGAATCTGGGGGTATGCAAGTGAGCTTTACATGAGATTTCACTGACGCATGCGGGTACGTGTATTCCGGGGTTCACGAGTGTGCTTTACATGCAATTCCACTGGTGCTTGCAGGGTATGTGCATTCCGGGGTACACAAGTGAGCATTACTCGCTAATTGGCAGTGAGGGCCCTCCCGGGTGTGCCCTCCCCCCTCCTCATGCCACGCAAGCAGCACTCACCACAGGGGACACCCCTACAATCCCTGACCATGCCCTGCAGGCAGCCCACATGGCACCATGCCCTTGTGAGCCCCAACACATGTCCCTCCCACCAGTGACGGGCACCTGCCAGCAAGCCCCGACTCATGTCCCCCTACTCCCATTGACGGCAACCTGCTAGCAACCCCCGACTCATGTCCCCCCCACAGCACCCACATTGACGGCAACCTGCAAGCAGGCCCCGACTCATGTCCCCCATCACACCCCCATTGATGACAACCTGCCAGCAGCCCCAACTCATGTCTCACCACCCCACCCCCATTGATGGCAACCTGCCAACAGGCCCCGACTCATGTCCTCCCACCCCATCCCCATTGACGGCAACCTGTCAGCAGGCCCTGACTCATGTCCCCCACCCCCATTGACAGCAACCTGCCAGCAGGCCCCGACTAATGTTCCCCCACCCCCATTAACGGCAACCTGCCAGCAGGCCCCGACTCATGTCCCCCCAACCCCATTGACGGCAAACTGCCAGCAGGCCCCAACTCATGTCTCCCCACCCAACGTGCTGTCAGAATACAGGCCCATGTCAGAAATGCCAAACCAAATCCCACCCCACACCGCAGCACCCCAGTCCAAACACACAACCATATATTGCACCCACTCCCCACTATAAGGGCCACGCCTTGACATTCAAAAAAACACACACATGCACCCAAAGACATGTCCAACAGAGCCACACAGTGGTGACACATGACAGTGACAATTGGCAGTGACACATGCACAAAACCAATGAGAGTAGACCACACCAATAATGAAGATTCGTGAAATGTATTAAAAAGAAAACAAAATGACAAAATTAAAAGCACACATGCAAATGAAGAAATTATGAATGCAATACCAAAAAGAAAGTAAAATCCAAGGAGAAATCAAAATCCAAGACATGAAAACTGAAAAGTGGTCCATCGCCAAAGTCCATAGAAATAAATCCAAAATTGAAAACCATAAAAAACCATTAGTCCATGGGATGACGGAGAAAAGGAAGTATGTACATGTCCAGAACCATAGACAATGTAAGTCACAAGGGTCCATGATCCCAAAAATAAAGGAAACCTATCAAAAATATGATCAAACGCAGAACTATATACAAATAGGAGGAGCAAAGCCCGTGGACTCCAAATCATAAATGAAAAGAAAGGAAACCTATGCCTCAATAACTATGTACAAAGGCAGCAGGCTAGTCCGACGGCTTACTCACTGATGTTCCGGGCCAGGGCATCATCAAACTCCACGTCGATGTTCCAGAGGCGGGCTAGTTCCCTGGCCTCAAGGTCTCGCAGGGATGCAGCCATGGCATCCACCAACTCAGCGCACCTTAAAGCCTGGTTCATGAAGTTCTCCGCCATTGCCATCCTGAGCCCTGCCCTCTCTGCCCCCCGCCGTTCCACATCTATCTGCTAGTTTAACTGCTGCCACACGAAAGACACTTCCAGTCCTGGGTCCTCCTGCCCCTCCTGCCCCTCGGCCGATGCCTGCCCCCGGGATGTTGATGGGCCCGAGCCATGTTGCCTCCCACGCTGAGCCTGCTACTGCCTCCAACGCTGCCTCCAACGCAACTGCCTCTCGCACCACAACGGCATCCAGGCTGATGGAATCCCCGGCGCCGTCATGCATGTGCCCTGCTTGTTGATGCCTGCACGTCTTCCGTTTTCTGGGGTCCAGTTGGTGGGGTGGGCATCTCTGCTGGACCTCCGACTCCTGACTGTGGCAGGGATGTGTTCTCTACCAGCCTGGCCGCTGGCTCAGGTGACCCTGCATGTCATCCTGAATACCACGTGTGCACAACGCCAAACCAGCAAGGACAGTTGTTGTTTGCGCATCCCCTCCCTGAAAACGGGTCTGGACGAAGGCATCCCTGCTGGTGCGGGATGATGCAGTCACAGGATCGGGGAAATGTTAACACACAGGCACCTCCACAGCGGCATGTACTGCCTCCTGTCCCTGCCCCAGGACTGCATCACTAGCACCAGTGGAATCCCCCCTTCCAGGCCCCGAGCATGGGGCGGTCACAGACCCTCCTCAACCAAACCCCCCACCAACCTGGATGACTCTGCGCCATCTTCCTCCATAGGCCCCTGTGGGGGCTCAGCTGCCCCTTCTTCTGCCGAGGAGTCCACCTCAAACCTCCGCCTCTTGGACCTTCCCTCGGCAGCTGCGGCCATGGACGCGGCACCAGACTCCTCACTCCCGGAAGATATGATTACCTGGGAGGGGAGCTGGGCCTTGCGTATCCGGCTGGCAGTGGCATCCCTGCCGCTGTGCTCCACATCACCGTCTCCGTCCTCCACATCAGTCGACAGTGCAGACATGGAGAGATAGAACACAGGCATCAGGGCACTGTACAATGGTCTAATACACATTGGCAGTTGCACATGAGTGAGAGTGTCAAACTTCACTGATGGCATCACACTTCCCAACACTCATATCATTTGAACCCACACACATACACAAATAAACTGGTATCGTGCAACAGGCATCAGGATCCATAACACGTAACTGCATGAACAACCAAAGGTTGACATGACATCACAAGCAACATGGGGAGTGCCGATCACATACACACACGCCACCAGACAGACATGCATCTCTACATCTCCACCACCTGTCACAGTGCAATCATCGGCAACTAAGTCACATCTGCCAATCAGGTACCCACATGTCCGGGTCACATGCATCCATGGCGTCTCACAGTCACACACATGTCAAACACACACACACACATGTACACCGTGAACGTACATGAAGGTGGGACCAACATCCATGTGTCACAACCCAACCATGGCATAGTACATACACAGAAATACAAACATATGTGCATCTCCACATGCAGTTGGGCATCATGCATAGGAACACATACACCATTGATGTGTATCACACATGACTGGACTCACATGCAGCACAGGCATGTCACTGCACACACACATCCATACATGGGCCATGTCAGACATATGTCTAGGCTGCACACTCCTGCCACACCTCAACATGCACTGTGTGAAATGGGATAGCCCAGACACTCACCGCTCGACTCCAGACGGGTCTGCCTCTGTAGGACCTGGTGGTGAAGTACTGGGTTGATGCGTTCCAGGACCCTCATCTGGTCGATGCTAAGTTGGACCTGGCGCCCCCCTGCATCCGCTGCATGCAAGAGGCGCTGGGCCTTCATGAGGGTCCTGGATCTGAAGTCCTCCCAGCGCTTCTAGATGTGTTTCAAGTCACGGGTTGCCACCCCCTCCCCATTGATGGCAACCATGATGTCCAACCAGGTCCTCTTCCGTCTATCCTTGTCGGCGCACAGTCATCTGAAGAGGGCATCATAATGCCCAGGACTTGCACCACCAGGATGCCAACTTCTGTGGCTGAGAAGCTGACAGCCCTCTGCCTCTCTAGCTGGGGGTTGCCAGTGGTCTCAGATGGTGTTTGCCTCGGCATGGCAACCCCTAAGGCAGGTGTGGGTGGGCAACTGGATCCTGGGGCTGGGCTTTGGAGCGATGGAACAGCATGCAGGAGTCTTCTGTTCCAGCAAGGGTGGTCGCAGCAACTGGACCCCTGCAGATGGCTGATGTGCAGGCAACAAATAGCAGGGCATGTGGCCAGCAGGCAGGCAGGCAGCAGCAGATGGCTCGTGGGAGCTGCTCGGGTCTCTGGTGGGCAGGAAAATGGCCTTGTTGGCAGGAGCGTGGTCCTCCGTGTGTTGTCATGTGGCCAGCTTGATGCAGAGTGAATCCGCACGTGAAAAAACAGCACGTCAGCGTGTAATTCGAGGAAAGGGCCTAAGCGCGTGATGTGATGCGGGTGGGCGTTTCCCTCAGCATGGGTTAAAGGTGAAAGTGGGCTAGCAGTTCACTGTATGTGCTTTTCGTGGAGACCGACGTGTGTGTTGCTACTTCTTGTTTCACGCGCCATCACTTCCCAGCGGATCGAGGATGTACCTCTTTGTTTGGCGGGGTTCTTGCCTACGCGTGTTTTTCTTTCCCAGGCTAGTCAGATGGTGAGTCGCGCACACTTTCTTTCCCACTGCAGGTCCCCCTGTGTATCGCTTACCCGTTTTTGAGGTCATAGTAGCCTGTGTGTCCCACGCGTATGCGTTTTTTGTGTCCCTGGGTCCCACTGCGTACTGCGGGAGGTTAATTCTACACATGTTGGCTACCAGGGGTTGCGTGCACGGTTTTATTGCAGATTTGGGGTGCCTGAGTGTTGCGTGACCCGTCATTTCTCACAGGGGTCATATACAGCCTTGCAGGAGCACAGGGGTGCTATTTACATCACGTACCCTCACCCTTTATCCTAATTGCCTAGGACAATTGTGTACACCTCCCATTGGCACTAGTACATCCGTGCCATGGTTGGGAGGCAACGAAACGTGAGGGGCGCCTCAGTTGGGTGTCCTCCACATGGTGGGCATGGTCAGGGACGTGGCCGGGGTGACCAGGGAGTAGGGGGAGTCCAGGGTGGCCAGTGTGGCTGCAGAGGGGGAAGAGGCAGGGGTGCGCCACTTCGGCAGGATGTTCTGCCACATGTTGGTGCGGTCATGCCACCACCCCCTGCAGCTCTGGGAAATGCAGCTCTTGCATCTGACACTGGCGCCCATGTGACCCGGCAGTTAGTTTCATCTACTGCCACGGGCCCAATCGTAGTGGTAGCTGCAGGTGTAGCTGTGACGACCACCACCCAGACTCAGGGTTGGCCAGCGCAGGATGCATTGGCACCTGAGGACTCCCAGGTTCAATTCCAGGTGGTCAGGAGGCACAATAAATATGCGCACAGGGATGCTCTGACCGAGGCACATGTCCCTGAGGCAGTGTTGTCATCTTCTGCCCCGAGCAGCCGGGTGTTGGCAACTGCATGGGCAGATGCAGCTAACACCACCCCAGCTGTACGTCTGCCAGCCAGGACAGTCTCGGTCACAGACCTTGGCACAGCGGCTGTTGCAGCGCTGGGTCCTGTCAAGAGCACCCAGCAGCCACTGACGCAAGTCAGGGCTTCCGTCCTAGTTCCAACTGCCACTCCCTTGGTCCAGTCCACCAGCGCCACTGCCCCTACTGATCAGGGCAGCATTTGCCAGTCAGGGTCCAGACCACTGTCCAAGAGGAGGAAGGTTGCACCTGCGCAAGAGGCTGGGACCCCAGACACAGCTCCAGCCTCCGGCATGTCGAGGAAGAAGCCTTTCGGCAAGCAGTAACTGGACTTCCTTGTCGGCTACGTGTCAGAACACGAATGCAATATGCTAGTGGTCCCAAATTGCCATACTACGTCTGCCCAGCGTTGGGAACACTGGAAGCATGTTGAGGATGGTGTTAGTGCATTCGGATATGGGGATGCGCACAGCTCAGGACTGCAAAAAAGGCTGGGATGACCTCCAACGCTGTGCTAAGCAAAAGCGTGCCTCTAATTATGCCATGACTCGGGTGACTTGCAGTGGGCCACCACCTGAGGAGGAAGAACTCACTCCGCACGAGGTGATCGCTGCAGAGTTCATCCCAGCAGAATTGGTCGAAGGAGTGGGAGATATGCAGGATTATGATGCCCCATCCGGTGAGTGCTGTTGCGTGTTTGTCCAACCCATGTGTGTTTTGTTTGTGTGATGTGTTGTGCTTGACTTCCACTACATGCTATGTGTACATTGTTCTCATGTGCAAGTCATGCAATGCTTCACTAATGTGTGTCTGTTGTGATGCATGCTGGACATGTGAAGCAGACAGGGACTGTCCTCATCACCACATATGCACCCTACTCACATCACATGCTAGTCACCCGGCTGCCCCTCCGGTCCATGTTCCAGCTCACTGACCTGTCTGCATGTAGCCTGGGTGTCTTTCCACTCAGCACTTGGACTATGTCTTCGCATTACTGACGTGAGTGTTCAGCTGCATGTGGGTACACCACGTGGGCATGCTTCCTTGCACCTCCACCCCCCTCCATCTCAATTTCACCATGGCACTGGTGGGTAACATGTTGCACTACTGCAATGGCCTGTTCCACGCTTCTGTGTGCATGCACACTTCCCCCTGCGGACCTGCCAGACACATACTGTGGGGTACATCCTTTGTTCTTGATGCAGGGTGTCTCACTTGGACTGTGCAGATGGCAGATGTTCCCCAGAGGCACGAGTGCCCATTCATGCTCCATGTGCATTCCATGCATGCCCATATGTGTCCTTGGCAGGATGATCATTGTAGTATGTGTCCAGGATTACATACGTATCATGGCATTTGGTCATCCATTCCATGCTCACTCTGGCTCAGTCCTGCATCACGCACATGCTTAGGGTGCCATTGTCTGTGTGGGGCACAAGCCTCCCCCGTTGCAGGCCCCCTGACTCTGTTCAAGTGGTGTAGTGCCTTCTGCATGAATGGGTGTACTACTGAGGGTTCATCATGTCTCCTGCTTACTGTCCCATTCTCATCTGCTGTGGCGTCAGTTGACTGAGATGATGCAATTGACGCTAGCCAACACTGTCTGCCAATACACAGTTCTCTGGTCAACCTTTCATTGCAATGCAATGCCTCCTTGCATTTACACTAAGTGGAGTGGGGGGAAGTACCTGTAGCCATGCAACCCAGTGTATGCACATTGCACATGATGGCTGAACTTGCCCTTACACTGCCGTCATGTTTAGTGATTGACATCAAAACGTACTTGTTGATGTAGATTGTTGGTAACGTACACATGTTCTGCACTGCACCCACCCACTTCTGATCCATGTTACACCGTTCTACATGCCTACTCACCGCTACAATGTCAAAGTGACCTGGCATGTATGTTCAGATTTTCATCCCTTCACTGTTATGAAACGCACTAGCACAGGTGCATCCTGTGACACATGTACTCTGTATTGGAACACCCTAGCGGGTGTATAGCAAAGTTAATAGGTCAATCTACGGGCTATACTAACTGGTATAGGCCGCAGATTGATTATAGCCTGCCAATCGGGTTGTAATTACTGTGGAGCTGCCTGCACGTGTGTATGTGTACACTTTCACATACATCAAAGCAAGCAGCGTTGAAGCTGCTTGCTTTGCTGTATAGGATGTTCTTCATATACACCATACGATACGGATGTATATGATTTTATTATTATTATATGAACATGGGTGTATTTCAAGACTTTCACATATACATATGCAAGCAGCTTCAACATTGTGTAGTGCAACATTGCAGCTACTTACTTAGGTGTGTGTGGAAGTGTTGATTTACACATGTGTTCTCAGCAACATTTTTGTTGAATAACTAATAAGTCCTTATTTTACGTAAATGGCGCTGAAATTTCAACATTGCGCCCATTATGTTCAACAGGCACAATCCTGAAGGTGCACTGTTGTGCAGTACGCGTACGCCCAGGCCGATTTAGCAAATCTGGTGGAGCCTGGGCGTGGTGATTTGACACACTGAATAATGTTTATTGGCACATTCAATGCACAAAGTGCTGAATCAGGCTCTGAAGGGTGTTCTGGAGGCTTCATGGACCGGCAGCTCGGACCGTACTGGTGTTATGGTCCCTCATACCTCGTTGTGGGCCCTTGCTTTGCTCGGGACATTTTCTATGTCTTCAGGGCCCATGACGCCCGGTACGGGCCAAGCTGCAGATGGATGTAGCTATAATGGTGATGATTTAGTGATGCATGTGTACATGCATATTACGTGTGGCATGGTGCGTTTTGATTCACTTGCAACTGTGGCCATTTGGCTGTTCAAACATGCTATGCTATGTGCCATCTCTTTGTTGCCATCTGTCATTTCTGGCTGTGATATGTGCCTGCCAGCGGTGGTGTGTGATGGAGGTGATATACTACATTCAGTACATGTGTAGGCTTTGCAATTTACACACATCCATTTCTGCTTTCGGGATGCCATTGCATATCAATGCCATTGGATGCATGCCGGAATTTGAGTTGTGTGTGACATGTCTGCTTCATGTGTTGGCTGTCGATGTTATGTCTATGTGTGTGTGTGGGTTATGTGCTGCTGACATGTTTACTCATGTTTCTTTTGTTCTCGTTACAGGTGATGACGCAATGGAGCCAGAGGATGGTGATTTCATTCCAGACACAGGATTGCTTTTACATCAGCAAACTGGCACGAGTGTAGGCCGTGGGGTGGTAGACCACGGGAACCCACTTGTGCTCCAGACAATCGTGTCCAGGGCTGGCAATCTGTCAAGCTCTGATGATCACTCTGAGCACAATGTTGAGTTGGATGCGCATCATGTCCATTCGTTGCCAGTCAGTGATCCTGATGTGGATGATCTTCTGTCTGCAACACCTGCACTGAGGGGCCAGACAGTGTTGGAAGGTCCGCCTGTGGTGGTCCTGGAGGCACAGTCACACTCCACACTAGTTGCTGATGTGCCTGGGGCATCATGTCAACGGAGGGATGTAGTCCTGCAGCCACGGGAGGTGCCAATCCAGCAAGGACCACAGCTCCTTGGGTCCCGCAGGTATAATGTCCAGCAATGCGGTGGCTGTGCACCACTGGGTATACTGAGAGGAAGCAATCCATGTATGCCAGTTCACAGCAACAGGGGGCAGCTATTTATAAGAACGCTCAAGGCATTGCACATGTGGCCCAATCCGTGCTCCCCCCTAATTGGCAGGTGGAGCTCCAGCAGCAGGCAGCTCAGTCCACGGACCGCTCACTCAGGCTGGGCATGGCATCCTCAAACAGGGCACACCAGGCTGAAATGGTGTCTCTGCGCAAAGCACTTGCTGCTCAGGCAGAGGCACACAGGGAGGCCCTGAGGGAAGAACACCAATCCCTCAGATCTACACTGGGTGTGCTCAACATGACCCAGAGGCAGCGGTCAGAAGTGAGTTTGGAGCAGCTTGAGAACACCATCTCGGCTGAGCTGCATGCATGCTGGGAGGTGCTCCAGATGTCATGTGAAGCCATGCAGGCAGAACTCTGTGTTACATATGCTACCTTGCAAGAGGAAGCACACGTATCACGTGAGGTGCTGCATGCTGACCTACGTGCCATTGCCACACAGGACCAGGCTTGCCAGACCGGCATGCTTGCGGCCGTGGAGGTGCAAGCTGTGAATAGGCGTGGTCAGGCAACTGTGCCACGTCCACCTTCTGATTTCTATCCGGAGGGTGAGTAGGACGATGACTTATCTCCCACACAGGTCGGGCCGTGCAAACTTTGAGCCCATGGGGGTTTTTCTTTTTGATCTTAACATCATTGCATATGGGTGTTGAGGTGCACTCTGCACCTCCTCCCTCCTGGGTTCCCCCAACCACCACCCACCCGAGTCGTATGTGGCCATTTGTTTTTAAAGAATATTGTTTGTCTATTGTGCATTCATGTTTGTGTGGTGCTTTGTGGCTTTTGAAAGCATCCACTGTGTGTTCCAGCTGGACCCATACAAGCTTGTCTCATGTATGTGTTTGTGGCTTGGGGTCCAGACACATATGCCATTCCTGCTTCCCCTTTCCATGGGCTTGCAAGGATGGTTCGGTGTGACAGAAAATTACACAAGGGCATTGGACTTTCGTCATATCTGTGGCCAGTCTCCTGGGCTACTTGTGTTTACACGCCTAGTGGAGATTATGGATGTTTTCTCCACGGCATGTCTGCAATCAATTTTGATGAGTACATTTTTGAACTGTGCATTTATTGAATTTGATTGTAATATTTTTTCTTTTCTTGCCTGTATACGTGCTTGATGCTCTTCATGCTGTAGACGGTAGCCAGCACCCTTTAGCTGTTAAAGCCAAACTGATGGTGGGAGGGGGCCGGGTGGTGACAATGTCAAGTTGATATGTGTTAGATTCAGCCACTGGGAATTGTGGCAAAGGTGGAAGCATTAGGAATGTGACCCAAGAACCACAACTCACGGCCCAATCCTCACCTGAGATGTCCGCCTGGACTACTTCTATGCTCCGTTCCATTTGGAGGGCACGTTGTATCTGTTTTCCCTCTTGGACTTTGCTGCACCATGACGGTTCAGTTTTCCTACTGGACTACAGCTCTTTTACTCGTTTTTTACACTCTGGTGCCTTTGGTCCCTGTTTTTATTCCTGCTACTGTCCTTGTTGTAGATCTGTCTGCCCGTCTCTCAGGTAGTTATTTCCACGTACTCGTACGCTGCCTCTGTTTGCCTCAGTACACTTATGTACCACAGCATCTCACTCTCTCTCTCTCTCTCTCTCTCTCTCTCTCTCTCTCCCTCTCTCTCTTTCTCTCTCTCTCTCTCTCGCTCCTCCTATCTTTCATCTATTTCATCCATACCTTTCTGTTGACTTTGGCCTTTTGCTGTCAGCTGTTTCCGGCAATCTCGCATTCACTCTGCCTTTCCAGACTTGTGCTGTCTCTGCCTTTCTCCGTTCACGCTATCAAGGATTGATTGGGTTTCAGCTCAACCATCCAGTTGTGGCATCATCATTGATTATTGTCTACTCAAATTCCTACCCATACTGTTGAACCATTCTACAACTGTGCAACCTTGGAACTTATTCTATCATTTTGCTTGGACATGTACTTGGCCATATTCTACAACTTCAAGTCATGTACTGGAGACTCTTCCAGGGTTTTTTGATGCAAAGAGGCTTTTTCCCTGGTCTCTGGGTTTTGCTCCTTGGAGTTATCTGCGATTTGGTATTTTTACCAGTCAAGGTGGCCTCTGAGGGGGCTAGACCCTATTTACACAAAAGGAAGAACAAGGAAACCAAGGAGAAGGGGGATCCTGAAGCCAGGTAGACTAGAAGGAAGAAGACGACAGACCCCAGAGACAGTTCTTCTGAAGGTCAATGTGATGAGGAAATGAGGGAGGGGCTTTCGTTGTCAAACAGTACGCTTGGGCTACAGTGATTGGTCACTGTCTGACATTGTCAATGTGGGGTACTATGTACATGATGTGTTCTGCTGGTCAATGGATGTTCCTGTGTTGGGTTTACTTTTCAGGTGTCAGGGGATTGGTGTGGTCTGACACACTGGAGTGTCCATGCCAATGTTCACATGTGATGTGTGCAGGACACTGAGGGTCACTTCATTTCACATGCATGTATTGAGTGCATGCCCCTAATGACACACACACTTACACAATGCACCACCACACATACAACTACCCATCCATGCCCACACATGCACAGAGATTGCCTTCTCTGCCATGCTGTGTCCCTGCAGTGCATGATCACTTACAATATTCGGATTGTGTGCATGCATCAGTGGGTAATTTTGATTGCTTGTCCTTTTTTATATGATGCTCAAGGTGTATCCCCAACACAATGGCTGCTCACTGTGCTGTGTGCTGAGCGGTGTGTTGCAGGGGACACACACAGCACACGGTTTTGTGATTTGTGGATTTGGATAGGGCAATGTGAATGCCAACAGGAATTCTGCCTTTTGTTGATGGTACCGCTGGTGGCATGCATTTGTGTATGACTTTGTATGTGTGGGAGGTTGTTTCAGGGTGGTAAGGTTGTGACAGTCGACTGTCTCTTTGTCATCATTGATTGTCACCTGGTATGTGCCAGGCCTTTGTGCACTCCACAGGGGTGGGAGTTTAGGTGAAAAATGTGGCCACAAGATTGGTCCAGGCTGCCTCGCCACATGCTCTTCCCCTCCCATGAGCAGCGCCTGTGCATGTAGTTGGGGATGTGGGGGCACCACCATGTCCACCGGTACACCCCGCCGTGTTGCAACATTGTGCAGGACACATACTGCCACAATGATCCTGCACACTGCTGGGGGTGCATATGGTAGCTGCCCACCAGAGTGGTCAAGGGAGTGGAAGCGTAACTTGAGCACTCCGAATATGCGAATATGCGCTCCACTATGCCCCTGGTTGCAATATGGGCTGCGTTGTATCTTACCTCGGGTGGCGTGGTGGGGTTCCGTATTGGCATGCTCATGTGGGTGCTCAGAGGGTAGGTACAGTCCCCTGGGGAGGTGAGGATGGTTGTCATTAGTTGGGTTTGTGTATTTGTCTGTGTGTGACATGCATGCATGGGCACAGACATTTGTGCTCACCAATGAGCCATGTGTCGTCATGCTTCCCAGCTTCCAGGTCCTGGCTCAGGGTGGATATTCTGTATATGAAACTGTCATGGGTATACCCAGGATAGTTTGCATAGACAGAGATGATGATTCCCTTGGCATCACATACAACCTGCACGTTCATGGAATGCCAGTGCTTGCGATTGAGATAGATGTGCTCAGTGGCCCTAGGTGGACGTAGGGCCACATGGGTGCAATCTATGGCACCAAGCACTTTGGGGACGTGTGCCACCCTGTAAAAGTCCAGGACCACGGCCTGCCTTTCTGCGGGTGTTCTGGGCATGTATATGTGCCTACAGACTGAGGAGTGCGCTGTCATGATTGCCAAAACCTGATGTAGGCAGCGTGACTGCGGGGGCTGTGAGACATCCCCAACTATGGCAGTTGTCTGCTGTAATGACCCAGTGGCCAAAAAATGCAGGACATTGAGCGCCATTTCCCAAGGGGCTCAGTGCTTGGGAGCACAGGGTGGGTGATACGAGGACATCTTCCCACTCCCTGACCAGGTCTAGGATGATATGAGGTGGAAACCTATACCTGCCATAGACCTCGGCATCAGGCATCCCAAAAAGGCTGGTCCTGGGCAAGAAAATGCATGGCCTGGCTATTCTCCTCCTCCTGCGGTGTCTCACGATCACTGCTGCGAGAAATGGGACATTCATCATAGCTGTATATGCGTATTTGTTGTTTGCGCGCACTTTTATACTGCGCAGGGCCGCTTCCGCCTGCCTTCGTATGGCGGATGTGTTTACGCCTTTGTGTGTCTTTTGGTGTGCGCGGGTTTCCCCTATTCGATTCCATGAATATGTGTTGTTCGCGCGCATGTGGGCGTTCCATGTATTTCCCAGCAGTACTTCCCCAGTTACACCCTCTTTCTCATGCGTTGTTCCCCATTCCGCGTGTTATGCCCCCTTTTTGGTGTGTGCACTGCATGTTGTTCGCTTTCACTGTGCGCGTTGCACACAGTTTTGAAGATATCACAGTGACGTGTGCGCCCATGTGCGCCACGCGCAGTTTCGGCGCAGCTCCCTGGAAAAACACGCGCTCACACTTCCATAAATCGCTTGCGTGCGATTCGCACGCATGCGCTGGATTTTTCTCGCTTGCGCCACCGATTTCAGCGCAAAATTATTCAATGAATCAGCCCCCACATGTACCTGATGTATACATATCATATTGCAAAAGATCAGCTATCATCCATTTTTCTTTTCATGTAATTTGTGTTATGTGATGGTTTTTCATACAGAAATGTGGTTCTATTTGTAACTGTACATATGTATCTTGAAATGGAAGAGTAAAATGCTTGGTTTATACATTTTCAAAATGCTCTTTTTCAGCTATGTGATGAAGTCGGCAAATCAAGATTGACTGTATCAGGGCACACAAGGGTAAATAATAAACATGCTTTAGTTTTTGTTTAAAGGTTGTTTAGAATGTATTTAATTGATATTACATTTAGAGGTTGAAATTCATATATTCTGTAAGTGTGTTATAAATTAAGCATGGTTTTCTTTATCGATTAGAGGCCTAAGAAGTGGAGGAGCAGAAAGACTCAGACCACACCACAAACCAATTATGATGCTTGCCAAACCAATGTCACTTGGGAGCAACTACATTTTGAGGCTCAGCATGCTCGTCTCAAGATTCAGAGTCGGGATGCTGATGTCCAGTAGCCAAAATTTAAATTAATGCCACCAGTGACACATGGAAAGTAACCATGGATTATTATTACAGCACACAACGACCCCCAGAAGAGAAAGACAACACAGATGATGTTTCAGAATTACTTGCAGACCCGCTGACACACACCCTTTCAATCTAAGAAAGACCCAATGTTCCCTGTTTCTCCAATACATGCTGAAAATCTGGAAATATCACAGATTGAAATAACAGAAGGATCTTTGATATTGATCAGCGAATGTGTTCCTGATCTGGACATCACTCCTCCTACTGTGAAGGACTTGTCCACCACCATCGAACCACAAACCACAGTACAGCAGGACCATTGGCTATTAAGGAAGCCAAGGGAGCCAAAATACCTTGTATTCACCTGCTGCCTGCTAGAGACGATCAAAATTATTAAATGCGTAGGAGGGAGCCATTGGTGAAATGTATTTGTGTAGTCAAAGGCACCAACCTGAAGATCAAGGGGAACATATTTTCATGGTCCGCTAAACCTATCCTTGGAAAAGTGCCTGCTGGACATTTACTTTGTTCATCTGCTTTGTTGTTTGGTGGATCAATGTTCAGTAAACTTCCAAGTTTCTGTAAATTTGTGGGACTTGAGTTCCTTGCGAACAATGCATTCTACAAATATCAGAGAAATGTCTTGTTGCCCACTATTAGCCAGGCCTGGAATCTCGAACAGATATCAATGGATAATGGTCTCGCAGGCAAAACAGAGGGCCAGTGACCAGCACGTTGCAGGATCCACATATAAACTATCAATTTGATACATGGCACGTTTCAAAATCAATCTAAAATAATAACAGCTGCTGGTAAAAAAAAGGGGTAGAAAACATTTTAAATTTGTCAGTCTATCAGCAACCATCTTTGGTGGAGCTCAAAAACTTGTGAGAGATCTGTAGATATTCTTCTTGAAAAGTGGCGTTCAATGCTGAACCATTGTTCAAACATGCACTCTTGGGAAGTAAACATTTTCACAAATGTCTGCATGGACCTTTGAGTAAGGATCAGGAGCGTAACAAAAAGTGGCTGGTGCCAGACTCCCCTCCTCAAACAGCACTCTAGAAGATTGTGTGCAAACAAATGCTTTCAAGAGACATAAAGGGATTCACAAAATTCTGCCACAATGGAGATTTGGAGGTGTTCCATAATATGTGCCTAAAATGGCATTTTCAAAAGGAAGCAAACAGTTGATGGCAAAGACAATATTCCAGAAGATGTATTTTGAATTTATTAAAGATCATACATTGACTTTACTGGCCATGCATAGACACAGAATGGCACCAGATTATGTTCCTAGGGCCCAGCTTATTCCACAGAACATTGCAAAAGTGTTTTGTCCACCAAAACCTGAAACGTGTTGAACAGTTGACTTAAAGATTCAAATGAGGTGTTGCCTTCTTTAAAATTTTGTCCAAAGCAACTTTCAATCATTGTCTAATGTTTAGAAACTGTATTTATCACACAAAAAATGTAATTGTATAACACCTGAAATGTAATTTTTGAAGAATCTTTTTGTATTTAATTATTGTTTGTGATGTGATCGTAGTGGATATGCATTAATAGTTCTGTTTTACTTGTCCTTTTCTTTATTTTTCCGCCTCAATAACAGCAATTGATATTACAATACATGAAAATGTGATTATTTTATGTATATGCCTTTAAAGTATGTAATGATTAAAATTCTATATACATGTTAATTACTAGAAATAGAACATCGACAGAAAGCAATGCATTGACACCATTGACTCTGTACAGTGAGATGCCAAATGTGATATTACATTTGTTAATATATATCTTCCACACATAACATGGATTGACAGAAAAAGAAATATTAGTTTGTGTGTTTGATAATAATCAAGCATTATGTTTTACGCTCACCTGACATCCCTGGGGGCGTCCTGAAGGCTCTGAGATCTGGAACCCTGGATGCGTAGTTGCCCAGTGTTGAATAATGAATCTGCAATTACAGAAGGGAGGATTTGCGATAACTGTCTCTAACGGGTGAATCTCCCACCTCCCTCTGATCGAGTCCCTTCCTACTGGGTTCTTTTTTAACCTTAGTTATTTGTAGGGTGAGCTATCCGTCCTGCGTTTCTTGTGCAGGGGCGCTTGATGTTTGTTGGCGAGCTGCCCGAGTTGCTTCACTAGTGCAGTACACCTTCCTTGGGCCCAGGCCTGCTGTGACCCTGAATCTGCTGGGAGGTAGGTAGGTTTGTTAATTGTAAGTCTTTGTTCTGTTTATGGTGGGAATTTGTTAATGTATTTATCTCCTTTTCTGGAGCGAAGGTCTTGATGCTGGCGTGCCGGATGGAGAGACACGTTTCTAGGTAAGAGAAAGCGTGAAGCGCAGCATCTTTATTGTCTTTTAAAGCTAACCTGTGTTTTCTTCTTCTTCTCCTCACAGCCCACTGTGGTGCTGCAAGTGGATGAGATCGTGATGAAAAACAGGCCTCTGGAATCCGTTAAGGTAAGCACAGAGATGTGCGGTTGTTTCATATTGAAAGCGAACCTGAATATGTCTCTTTACCTTTGCAGATGTTGCTGTGGTGCTCTGGATGGAAGTGTGGCATAGAGTGATGGAATTCAGGTAAGACTGATGGAATTCAATATTTTGGGAGCATGTGTTCTAATATTGTTTTTCCCTTTCTTGTTGTTGCAGACCGCAATGGTCGAACAGCAGCTGTGGTAGCAGTTCGCCGGAAGTCCTTAGGCTAGTACTCACAGGTGAATGATGTTTCTTCTTCTCTCGGTTTCCACAGATTGCAGCCCAGTTGAGATGCTGAGTGCTGGATGGTGTTGTCTCAGGTAAAACAGAATAATCTTGTTCTTGCAGGATTACAGGAAGATGCTGAAGACCAGGAGCTGGACACGGTGTGCGTCACGCTGCTGGTTGCAGAATAACACAAAAGGTGTTTTGCAGTCAGGATGTTGTTTATATAGCCCAGGTAAAGTAGTACAAAGGAAAGTAGTTCCAGGCCTGCCACACACAAAATACTAGACTGCATGGCTTGGTTCTTAGAAGTACACTGTGTGGGTGCTTCCATGTTGGATTTAAAGGCCCATGTACATAAATGGGACCTAGTTTGAACAGCCCTTCCTTCCTACATATGAGCCTGGTGCCAAAGGTGCCAGGACCGGCTCCAGGAGCTCTTTTGCAGTGGTTTTAACACCCTCAGGGTTCTGTTGGGAGCCTGCGTGTGGTACAACATGTGCCCATTCACAGTGGTCATGGTGTTTTCTCAGGTAAAACAGAATAATCTTGTTCTTGTTCTTGCAGGATTACAGGAAGATGCTGAAGACCAGGAGCTGGACACGGCGAGCGTCACGCTGCTGGTTGCAGAAAAACACGAGGTGTGTTCTGCAGTCAGGGTGTGGGTTATGTAGCCCAGGTATAGCCCAGGTATAGTAGTACCAGGACTGGCTCCAGGAGCCCTTTTGCAGTGGTTTTAAGGCCTTCAGGGTTCTGGTGGGAGCCTGCTTGTGGTACAACTTGTCCCTCCTCACAGTGGTCATGACAGCACTCCCCACCCAAGTCCCCTCTCATGATATCCTTCCTGTCCAGTCCGGGTTTGGTGGGGTTATCCAGATGAAACCACTTAATCAGACGTGGTGCGTGAATATGTTCACTTGGTTCCCAAGTTCTGTTTTGAGGCCCCTACCCTTTCCAGTCCACTAAACAGTATAGCTTAGATCTGGTACATTTCGAATCCAGGATGTTTTTAACTTCAAATTTAGGCTCTCGATCAACTAGCACAGGTTTTGGTGGTGTTACGACTCGGGTTCCTGGTTGTACATGTTTTACAAGTGACACATGGAACACCGGATGAATTTGCATGCTTGGTGATAAGGCTAACTTGACGGCCACCAGATTTATCACCGATTCGATAGTATAGGGTCCTAGATATCTTGGACGAAAGGTCCGGGTACCTTTTATGGGCACATGTTTTGATGCCAACCAGACTTCGTCTCCAACTTAGTAATCGGGAGCTTTCTTTCGATGCCGGTCCAAGAATTTTTTTGTCTGTCTTTGGCTTGTAAATGTTCATTTGCCCTTTTGAAGGCTTGGGTTATGATTGTGTGTAAAGTATTTACCCCTGGCATTTCCAAGGTCGTGGGGGAGTCTAGTTCAGAGGTATGTGGATATCTTCCATATATTGTGTAGAACGGGCTTTGTCCCATGCTGGTGTGTATGGAGTTATTGTATGCGTATTCCGCTATCCATAACAAGTCTTTCCAATTCTCTTCCACTTGATGCCGCATGCAACGTAGATACTGTTCTAATGTCTGGTTTGTTCTTTCTGTTTGTTCATCCATTTGGGGGTGATGGCTAGTGGATAATCGAACTTCGATTTGTGCCATGGTACAACATTTCCTCCAGGAGTTGGATACAAATTGGCTTCCACAAGCTGAGATTAGGACTGAGGGGAAACCATGCAGTTTTATAATCTGTTCAAGAAATGCTTTTGCCAGACCAGTAGTGTTAGGAAGTCCTTTGAATGGAATGAAATGTGCCATTTTAGAGAACAGGTCTACAACCACCAGAATGGTATTAAAACCTTGACAGGGAGGTAAGTCTGTAATAAAATCAAGAAAAAGAGTATGCCAGGGAGCCGGTGGAATATCCAGTGGTTGTAAGAGGCCAGCTGGTTTCTGTTTTTGTGATTTATTCTGTGCACATATCCCACAGGATAGAATGAATCGAGCAATGTCCTTGCGCCAGGTTGGCCACCAATAATTCTGTTTAACCTTGGGTAGAGTCTTAGCAATTCCGGGATGGCCTTCGATCAGGGAATCGTGATAACCAGACAAGACTAATTCTTGTAGATCTTTACTTGGTAGATATAGTCGTTCCCTGAAGTAGGATTATCCATCCAGATCCGTGTGGGGTTCATTTTGGGAATTCCATTTCTGCAAGATCTCGGGGTTCATTAAGGTTTGAATCTTGTCTTGAAGTTCACTCAGAGTCAATGTGGTGGTGAGTCCCAGTAGTTCATCACTTGGGATGATGGCAACAGGGTCCAGGGTACTGTTTGCTTTCTCTTCAACACCCATACGAGACAAGGCATCGACCTTCCCATTCCGAACTCCCAGTCGGTATGTTATTACGTAATCGTATTCTTCCGAAGAATAGAGCCCACCGCAACTGTTGTGACGATTGGGATTTTTCTGACTTTAGGTATTGAAGGTTTCGGGTATCTGTGATTACTGTGATGGTATGTCTGGCACCTAATAGATAGTGTCGCCAGGCTTTGAAGGCTGATTTCATTGCCAACAATTCTTTGTCTGTAATTGCATAATTAAGTTCTGGTGGTGAGAATTTACGTGACCAAAAGGCCAAGGCGTGTAATTGGCCTGTCTCTGAATCTCTTTGAGAGAGAACTGCTCCCATAGCTACGCCTGAAGCATCAGTTTCAACTACATAGGGGAGATCAGGGCGAGGATATCATTAAATTGGCGCAGAGGTGAATCTTTTCTTGAGTTCTTGAAAGGCCTGTTCCGCCTCTTCAGTCCATTGGAATTTTTGTTTTTTTCTCAGTAACGATGTGATTGGGTGGTCTATCTGTGTGAAATCTGGAATAAACCGGCGATAAAAATTCACAAAGCCGAGCATGCTTTGGGTTCCTTTAAGTAAAGAAGGCGACGGCCAATTATGGATGGCATCTACTTTGTGTAAATCCATCTTGACTCTCTTTGGCGAGAAAACAAAACTGAGGAACTCAACTTCGGGGCCATGGAAGGAGCATTTCTCAAGTTTAGCGTACAATTTGTGCTGGTGAAGTTTTGCAAGGACTGAGCGAACATGTTCCACATGATCTCTTTCAGAGGGCGAATACACCAGGATGTCGTCAATATAGACGAGGACACAGACATTGATTCATTCCCGTAATACATCATTCATAAAGTATTGGAATGCTGCGGGGGCGTTGCACAATCCGAAAGCCATTACCTGATATTCGTACAGGCCATACTTGGTGCGAAACGCTGTTTTCCATTCATCCCCTTTCTTAACACGTACAAGGTGGTATGCTCCTCTGATGTCTAGTTTGGTGTAGATTTGGGCATCCTTGACTTGGTCCAACAGTTCCGGGATAAGGGGCAAAGGATAGCGTTTTTTTACTGTGATTTGATTAAGTGCACGGTAATCGATGCAAGTCCTCAAATCTCCTTCCTTCTTGGGTATGAAGAATAAGGGAGAGGCTGCCGGTGACTTTGACGGGTGGATAAACCCATTAGCCAGTTATTGATCCAGATAGGACTTCAAGTGGAGATTTTCAGTTTCCGTAAGTGCATAAATTCGACCACAAGGAACCTGTGCGCCAGGTATCAGGTCGATCTGACAGTCATAGGGCCTATGCGGCGGTAATGTGTTAGCCTGTTCCTTCTGAAAAACATTTTGATAATCCTGATATTCTTTTGGTAAGGTGTCCATTGGTTCCCGATGCCCAATGCTATTCCTTGAACAGATTTCAGGTTTGGCTGTGGTATAGATTTCGGGTAGCAAGAGTAGGTGCATTCGTCGGAAAAGGTCAGTTTCTTTGCACGCCAGTCTATGTGGGGATTGTGAGTTACTAACCATGGCATCCCTAAGATCATCCGGAACGGAGGAGCTTTGATGAGGTCAAACGTGATTACTTCTTGATGTCCAATCTAACACAGGAGGGTTAATTCTGTTGTGCGTTGGGTTACTGGTCCCAAAGCAATTTCTGTACTGTCAACAGTAGTTACCTTTTCAGTTGTTGGTTTTGTGCATAAGGGAAGTCCCATTTCTGTTGCCAGATCTCGATCTATGCAATTACTGACTGCTCCGCTGTCTATATATGTGTGGCATGCATCCGTGACGGTCGTTGGTGATTGATCAAGGTTACTGGTAGGGCGAAATGTGAGGTCTGTGACTCATCCTTCTCGCTCGACAAGCGGACCTCTATGCTTGCCGAGCCTGGTAGTTTTCCAATTCCTTTCTATCATCTTCTTTCTCTGTAGCGCCTACCACCTTCCTTGGAGGTTTCACTGAGCATTCTTTGAGGTAGTGACCCAATTTACCACAGTATAGGCATATCTGTAGCTGTCTCCTCTTGTCTCTTTGAACTTTGGTTACAAGGGGTCGTACACCTGCAATCTGCATGGGTTCTGTGGTATTTTCTGATGGACATTGAACATTATCTTTTGAACGTATGTACATGGCACGATTTTCGAGTCTACTTCAGTCTGTTCTTCGATCCTGTAATCTGTGGTCCAACTGAACTACCAGGTTGATAAACTCTGCACAGTCTTTAGGTGGGTCTACCACTTGAGCAAGGACATCCTTCAGGTCTCCTTGTAGGCCCCGATGAAACAATGTGGTTCTTTTATCTTCTGACCACTCCGCTTCTACAACCAGTCTATTAAAGTTGGCAAAATAAGTCAGCAAATCTTGATTCCCTTGAGGGAGGGACAGGAGTTAGTTATCAAGAGCTTGTCCATGCAAGTGCTGAGCAAATAACTTTTCCATCTCCTTTTGAAAACCCCTGAAGTTCTGCATTAATGGGTCATCCCGGCTCACTAAAGGTACCGACCAGTCTGCGGCACTTCCACTCAAATATGATAACATGAAGGCCACCCTCGCTTGGTCATTTGGGAAAGCCCCAGGCCTACAAAGAAAATGGAGGCAGCACTGGTTCATGAATGTTGCGTACCTTCTGGGGTCTCCATTAAACCATTCTGGTGGTACCAGGGGTACTGCTCCCAGCAACGTTATCTGTACTGGATTGACTGATGATGGTGTAGCGACGGATGGGGCGAATCCAGGCAATGGAGCCTGACTCGCCTAGTGGTTTGTAGTAGCTGTTTGCTTAGTTCATCAGTACAGTCTTTTGTGACTATTAACTCTCGTATTAAGGCATTGGTTTCCTGCCGGGCTGCATGTACCTCGGCGCGTAATTGTCCCAAAAGCTGGGCTAACTGATCAGTTTCAGATGTCTCCATGACACCCAGGTGGATAAGGTTTAAAGGCTTTGTGTTCTGTTAAGCTCACCTGATATCCGTGGGGGCGTCTGGAAGGCTCTGAGATCTGGAACCCTGGATGTGTAGTTGCCCAGTACTGAATAATGAATCTGCAATTACAGAAGGGGGGATTTGCGATAACTGTCTCTAATGAGTGAATCTCCCACCTCCCTCTTACCGATTCCCTTCCCACCGTTAACCCTTACCGCCCGACTCGGAATGACTCCCAATGTCTTTATGTCCTTCTTTTCAGGTGCAAAGGTCTTGATGCTGGCGTGCCGGATGGAGAGGCACGTTTCTAGGTAAGAGAAAGCACAAAGCGCAGTGCCTTTATTGTCTTTTAAAGCTAACCTGTGTTTTCTTCTTCTCCTCACAGGTCGCTGTGGTGCTGCGAGTGGATGAGAGCGAGATGAAAAAACAAGCCCGGAATCCGTTCGGTAAGTACAGCGCTGTGCGGTTGTTTAATATTGAAAGCGGACTTGAATATCTCTCTTTTCCTTTGCAGATGTTGCTGTGGTGCTCTGGATGGAAGCGTGGCGTAGCACAATGAAATTCAGGTAAGACTGATGGAATTCGATGTTTTGGAAGCGTGCGTTCTAATATTGTTTTTCCCTTTACCGTTGTTGCAGACCGCAATGTTCGAACAGCAGCTGTGGTAGCGGTTCGCCGGAAGTCCTTAAGCTGGTACTCACAGGTGAGTGATGTTTCTTCTTCTCTCGGTTTCCACAGATTGCAGCCCAGTTGAGATGCTGAGTGCTGGATGGTGTTTTCTCAGGTAAAACAGAATAATCTTGCTCTTGCAGGATTACAGGAAGATGCTGAAAACCAGGAGCTGGACATGGTGAGCGTCTTGCTGCTGGTTGCAGAATAACACGAGGCGTGTTCTGCAGTCAGGGTGTGGTTTATATAGCCCAGGTAAAGTAGTACCAGGGAAAGTAGTTACAGGCCTGCCACACCCAAAACACTAGACCGCATGGCTTGGTTCTTAGAAGTAGACTGTGTGGGTGCTTCCATGTTGGATTTAAAGGCCCATGTACATAAATGGGACCTAGTTTGAACAGCCCTTCCTTCCTACATATGAGCCTGGTGCCAAAGGTGCCAGGACTGGCTCCAGGAGCCCTTTTGCAATAGTTTTAAGGCCCTCAGGGTTCTGGTGGGAACCTGCGTGTGGCCACTCACAGTGGTCATGACATTATGACAGGGCTGAAGTCGAGGGGACACGAGTTTGGATGGAGTAGGCTTACTGTTTTCAGGAGTCCCCCCACTTTTTTCAGAGTGCACCTTCATATGCTAACTTCTGGTGAAACAACATTCAATTGGTATGTTAATGTGTTCCCTCACTTTTTTGAGGGTGACTTGAACACTGTATTATGGTCTGACGGTACACCGAGCAGGTAGGCTGATAATGTATGGATTTTAGCATGCAATAAAGATGCCTTTAATTCTAAAGTTTGAAGACCATTACTTCTCTATCACATTGCATTAAGATGAGTCATTGAGAGTCTAAATTGAAACAATGTTCTTAATGCATGTATACATCACTCTGTTAGAACAAGAAAGAAGTTGAGCCAGTTCCACAAGAAGTTGCATTGGCTTGCAATTCAAGCATAGGTCTTTTGCAATGGTCACTCAATCTAAGGATCTACCTTCCATAATTATACCTCTGTCTCATTTACCCTATTTTCCATACACATCACCCTATGGTGTTCTTCCATTCCAACAGATCCTTGATGCCCCTTCATCCTCTGGTTTCCTACAAATAACATTCATGCCTGTGTTACCCTTTTGTGCCATCCCTTTATTCTTTACTCAATTCCTTTCTCTTACCTGGCATGCAACCCCTTTCCTTTGCCTACTTTGCTCATTGTCTAATTGCTTGTAACTCACCCCTTCCATTGCCCTGGTGCACATGTACATGGTAGATCACATGTATTGTCCATTCATCCTCTGCAAGACTCAACAAGAAGCTGTGGTCGGGTGCTTGATGCTAATTTTAGTTATGGGGTCTGCACATGGACAGTGCAGCGAAAGACACTTGAGCGGTGTGATGGGTCAGAAATGCGGGACAGAAAGGTACAGTTTTCTCAAAAGTAGCCATTTTATTAAATAAAAAGGGGTAAGATAAACTCCTATAATTCCCTAAACTAATAAGGATGGCCATGCCAATCAAACTAAGACTAAATAAGTATTTAACCCTCACACTGATAAATACAACAAAATAATACAAGTAATGTCTGTATACTTTTAGTTCCCCAAAATAATGTATCAATTCAAACTCAAAGGCTTTATTAAAGTACACCTTGTGACCAGGGCTTGACTCCCTTCCCCTGAGCAAACTTCATATGCAGTAAAGTTCTGTGCAATAACAAAGTGTCATTCAATGTAACACAAAAAGGCTCTTCTATTCACTGGATCCTTCCACTTGGCAAGAACATGGTTTTCTCCACAAGTGCTTGATTATAAATCCACAACCATTACTCTCCACAGTCTCTTGCTAGGTCACACATCCAAAACAACTGTTGTTCTCCAAATTCTCTGACTTGGCTGAATAAAAGTCTCTCCTTTGAAACACAAGTTCATTAACCAAGACAATTGTTCTCTTAACAGAGGCCAAATAATGATTAGCACATCCCACTTCTTCAAAGGAAACTCTTTTGTCAGGATAGTATAGCAATGCAACAATTAATCAAGGAAGGTTATGAAATTGTCAAGTTCTGCCCAACACATCTTTTTACCACAATGCTTCAAATTTCTTCTTTCTTCTTGGTCCACTCGCCTGCCAGCACTAAATACTACTGGTCCCTTAACTGGTATACTTACCTGCCAGGATACAAACTCCTAAAGCCACAGTTGTAGTCAGTCTATGGTTTGTTCTAGGATTCTCCACCACGCATTCCGTGTGAGGATATTTGAACAATAACTGCTTCTCATTAAACTCTATTGACTGTATAGGTTACTGCTCTCCGCAGAAGGATATTTCGTATAAGGGAAGTTGTACTCTTGTTGTCTCTATATCTTTCATCTGTGACCTCTTGGCTCCAGGCAATGTGGGTTCCAATTATTCCCCCAATTGGTATCCCTTATCGAGGAAGTTGCACCTTGTCTGTCTTATTTCATTTGTTCTGAATACAAAATTATTTATGTCACCGAAGAGTCTCTTGCGGGGCAGGCTGGGTTCACCCTGTATCTCAGAATAACTCATTGGTCTTCCTCTGCATCTCCCTTTTTACTTGCAGGTGCTGCAGCGGCTCTTGTTGGGTCTGCCTGCACAGCTGACCCAACTGATTGCTACGGTTAGCAAAGCTCTTCAGGTAAGCTCTAACAGCTTCGGGCGACCTCTGGCTCTGTTCCTCTAGCAGAGCAGGTCATGGCATGCTGGGAGCCATCTCCCACACAGCGTGGATTTCCCCAAAGCTGTTTCCAGCTGCGACCACTCTGAATGGCCCACAACTTCTCCAACGTAGGCCTCAGTTAGTGCTTCCTCTGCCTGCACAGCATCTCCCACCTGTGGCCCTGCTGCCTCATCTGCCACTCTCTTGGCATCTGCTTCTGCCTCTGCCTCTCATTCTTTCTGAACTTGCAGCACATTCTGACATTTAAATGTCCCTCTCAGGTGTTTCATATTATACCCAGTAGCCTGCTCATTAAACTTCATGGTCCTTGTGATCTTTATCAACTCAGAGCTCCTCTTCCTCGTCCCAGTACTACAGGCATTATGGGTTCTGAAGTTCATAATGTCTTTTATAGTACAAACATCATTTTTTTTTTTTACAGTAAGCCATCAAGGCTTTGGGAATATTGCAGGAATGATGAGAAAAAGAGGTCACCAACTCTCCCTGACATTAGTCCACTCCCATGTGATCCTCCCACATAATACCACCTCCAGGTTCACAATCAGGTAGCGGCTGCCTTTCCCTGGCCACATGAGAGGAGGTCCAGACCAGGGTGTTAGTGATAATCTCACTGGATTCATCACAGAGGACTTCATTGTGCTGACATGTTGCAATTTCTTGTAAAGTTTGCTGCATAATGCAAATCATGCAAGCAGATGGAACTGCGAGTGGTGTCATCCTGGGATATGGTGGTGAAGAGGGAGTAGGAGTGACCTCTAATATGTATTTGGGTTTATAAGGAAGCATAGACGCTTTCCTTTAAAACACTTAAACTTTTAAGAAAGGGCCATGAAAACAGGTGAAAAGTATGGCATCTCCGATTCCCAAATTCTAACAGCCTTTCACAGGAAAGGTTTAAAAGGGGCATTAATAACTATTATGTGCATACAATATGACCAGTAACAATATGATAAGTAATACCTGACTTATACATCCGTCTGTGCGTGTTATTCAACTGTGCCCAAATTTGAGTACCAAAAACTACCACACTTGTAATATTCATGAATTCAAAAAATGGGGCTATAACTCCATTGAGCTATCTACCATAGTATTTTGCACATTATTAACACTCTATTTGAACTAATCTATTCTGCTATATGTGGTTTGTCAGTGTTGGTCAACGGTAAGAAACTACATCCCAACGTCACTAAATTATACAAGCAAAACAATAACGACCAGTTGTGCCACATACATGAAAAACACAAAAATGAGTAACAGTAGTCAGTTTGTAATAAACAGATTTTGCTAGTTAGCCAAAACAATTGTTCTTATGCACATAAGCCAATATGTGCTTTGGCCTTTTAAACAAGGTTTTCTTCAGGGCTTTAGTACCATAACATGAGTCAATATTTAATCATAGTGATTAACACCAATTCATTTAAACAAGGAATAACACATGTTGTAATTCACATGGCCAAACATTGCATATGGAAATGAAAACACCCATAATTATATACAAATGATACGTAATTCAAACCAGATACAGGACCAAAGATGAGTTGAAAAGTAAGAAAAGGAATACATAAAGTAATTATTAGTAACTTCATATTGATAACATATTTTCTAGCACCTAATCCTTGCAATTCCATGGCTCAACATATAATATCATAACTCTAAAACAAAAGCAAACAATATTGTAGTCATTTGTCCACCATCAACACACAGATTATTTTAGCCCATAATTGTTAAATTCTATTCCAAACCCACAACCAATTGCCCAATGTGAACAATATTCTATGTTAGTCTGCGAAGATTCTATGTTAGTGTGAGAAAAAGTCCAAATTAATAATTACCATTCTGTAAGTATATTGGTAACTCTCTCAATATGATTCCTAGTTTCCTGCTTCATTATTGTTTCAATCGAATCCCTACAAAAATACATGATCAACATACAATAATGAATGATCATTATTAAATGTATCTGTAGTTGTTCCTTCACCGCTACAAAAATAGTAATGTGAGAATGTACACACTATGTTGCCTACTGGGAAAGAAAAGATCTGACCACATCTCACTAGTGAGATGCAAAGCGCACTCAGTGCCAATTAAGGCACACATTAAGTTCAGAATCCTCTCAACTACACACTGATGTATTCACAACACTGCACCCACCTACCTCACCCACCGCATTTCCAAAAAGCCCAAACTACACACCCTGCAATCATCCATGTCCACCTCCCTTGTGACACTGAGATTAACCAGATAAAGAGCAGGAGAAGAAAGCTTGACTCTCATACTCTTTGGAATGCTCTCCCACCATGTATCCAAGATGAGCCCTCCTATCTAATCTTCTGAAAAAAAACATAAAACTGTACGCTTTAAAAAATATGCCTAATTGTTGTCTTGCCACTGTATTAACCTGTACTGTAAACTATTCTAGCCCTGTGCTACTTTCATTTTTGGGCGTTATCAACAAATGAAATAAATAAATGCATTTGTAGATGATATCAGACAAAACTAAATACAATGGCATATGACACTATATCAACTGAGACACCCCATTGTATAACCTCCCACACAAATTTAGTAAGTAGCATTTCCACTGGGGTCACAAAATTCAGTATATGTTTAAAAATCTCATCCTGCTTAACCATTACATTGATACTACGCTCCAACAGAATTGATTGATGATTCAGGGTTACAATAGTTTGATTCACAGATCTGCCCCACCCTAACCTTGTCAAGTCTTTGTTGTATAATTTTCAAGTCTTGGCCTAATTGTCAGGCCTTGTCCTCAGATGTGTTCACTGGCACTGCCTTTGCTGTTGATACAGTTGTCCCCACAATAGCCCCAATTATCGTGACCACAATACCTGCAAGCAAGAAACCTACCATTCTGCGTCTTCTTTTTCTTTTAACACTTGATGGGCTCATAAAATTCTTCTCCAGCTGCATCAATATTTCTTTCACCGCTTTTTGAGCTTCTTCCTAGTGTATTTGGGGCCATTGTCTCACTTGAGCGAAATTAACCTGTGAGATTGAAACTTTTTCCAAAACCTTGTCTGGATCCACACTAGTAAAAATATGTTGATGCAGAAGATGTCTATTCTCTAATATGAATCTGGGTCCATCTTCTACTATAATACTATGCTGCTGGGCCCGGCTCGATTAGAACTTGTCAATTTCCCAGTGTGGCACGTGTGCACATCACCAGACAACCCATAACTAAAGCATTTTTAAAGAAATTATTTTGTGATTTTTGACTTTCTTCTTCTTCCCATATAGCGTGTATCACTGTGTTATCATCTGGGATCTCCTCTGAGTCCGCCCACCTCTTTTGGCCTTATGGACTCCGTTTTTTCTCATCCCGGGGCCCCCACCTTCCCTCGACCCGGGGCCAACGGGCTCCAGCTAACCTTTTTAGAGGAAAACGAAAGAACACCTTACTATAATGATATGATATGGCACTTATAACGTGCCTGTACGCAAGTGTTTCTAGGCGCGACAAAGCAAGGAGCAGGAAACAAAGGGAGGACAAAACAATGATCTTACTAGGCCCTGTGTCATTCAGATCATACTAGTGCGGGGCATAGGGAAGGGGAGAAGTGCCAGGGCAGAGAGAAATGGAGAAGTGCAGGTAAATCAACAAGTGCAGCCAGCAGGTGGCTCATACGTGCAGAAAGAAGGGACTGCAGGGTTGCAGGGACAGACCCTTAAGTGTTGGGGAAGCCCGGAGGCAGTGCAAGAGCAAATGGATATACAAACTGGGCCTGGGCCGAGTTCAGAGGATATCCAGGTGACCAGTGCACCGAGCAGTCGGGTACATAAGCAGGGGAGAGGAAGAGAGAAAGCAGATGTGAAAAGGAAGGTCATGAGTTGCTTCTGGAACCGGAGATGGTTCTGCTCAAGTTTGAGAGAGGCAGGGAATCTGTTCCAGAGGGAGGCCCCAGCCCAACAGAGAGATCTGCCCCCAACTCTCTGTTTGGAGAAACGTCTGACGTTCAGAGAGTTGGAGGTGGATGAGCGGTGCGCTTGAGAAAGAAGATGTTTTGGAAGAGAAAGTTGGAGGTAGAGTGCTCACAGGCCCCAGAAAGCCTTTTGGATAATGCAGAGGGTCTGTAGTATAATTTAGCGTGTTTTGGAGTGCAGCACCACTGCATGGGATCACATTATTGCTGTAAGGTTGTACAGCAAGCCATGTGTTGCCAGGGTAACATATGGACAGGTATATGAAGACAGGCCATCTATGTTAAAAGAACTCCATTTTTTTTCTCTTAATTGAAACGCCTCAATTACAGGTGAAACATTACATAATTAATTAACTTAATTAACAAATACTAACATGATTTGAACTCCTTAACATTATAATGTGTTCTCCATGTGCAAAATGAGGCAGGCTGAGATTCATTTTAAACGTGTGTTCAGATTTTTTTTTTCCTCTCTCTTTGCTCTTTTCACGGTCTTTGCAGGAAGCAAAATTCGAATAGCAGGAAATCAGTTAGATACAGTTGCTTACTGTAAAAGGGAGCCATTGTTGAGGAAGTAGGGTAGAATATTGTGTATTTTGATTGGTGACACGTCACCTTAGGGGCAGTAACAGATGTTTCTTGAAGCAGCTCGGGGAGAAGGAGAGGGAGAAGACATTTTGCGGAGTTGCAGTGAGGTTGCCTTCGTTCTGCTGCTGTGAGGAGCTGGACCTCTAACCTTCAGAGACTGGGGTTTCCTAGTCACTTGGCACCGGCTTGAGAACTGCAGATTGCAGATTGAACTGCATGTTCTCGCTGGGTGCTTTAAAGAAAGAAAAAAAAAGAGCCCTGGGTCACTGCTCAAAGACGACAAGCCAGGAGATTTTGCGTGCTGAAAAGCTACAAATAGCTGGTAAATATACAAATGGAGTGAGATTGCTGTGACTGCCGGACGAATGATCTACTATTACACAGGCAGTGTAGCGATAGGGAATTCTCCTGTGTTTAACTGCCACGTTATAATGTTGCAAGACACATGATATAATCTCTCTTTTGCTTGTTGAAAATGTAAAAACAAATTTGTGGTAGTATTGCAATTGTTTCTCTTATGTTTATTTCAGAAAGGATTGTCTCACCAGAATGGTAATGTATCATTTTGAAATGAAATTGTGATAACACATTCTGCCTGAGAGCCTGAGAGTATTCTTGCTTCTGTTCTTCATTTGGTGCCTATAAAAAAAG
This sequence comes from Ambystoma mexicanum, assembly GCF_040938575.1. Lineage (NCBI taxonomy): Eukaryota > Metazoa > Chordata > Amphibia > Caudata > Ambystomatidae > Ambystoma > Ambystoma mexicanum. The sequence continues at coordinate 1,390,935,597 of NC_090922.1, forward strand.
AAAATACTCTGGAGGGGAGGGAATGAGGTTTAATGTGCCAAGTTTCTTATACAGATGAAGCAATGTCATGAGCCATTATAAATAGTTGTGCGCCTGATTCCACTCAGGGTATGTGTGTGTGACTTCTGAGTGGAATATAATGCAATAGTCTGCTGAGCGTATATGAATCAGCAGAGAGAGGCCTATGGAAACATAGTCTCACTAATGTAAATAAATTGGTGATAATACCACGTTATTGTGAATACTCCATGGAAACATAGTCTCACTAATGTAAATACATTAGTGATAATACCACATGTTATTGTGAATACTCCATGGAAACATAGCACTCCATATGAAAATGTGTTTTTTCTGAATAATGTAGAAGTCTGAGGCCTCTAGAGAGCACAAGAACAGTCTAAACAAAAGAAAGGGGTTTTGTATATTGGGGCCACAAATAAAACAAAGAAATTATGCTCACCAAAATACCACCAACAAAATGTATTCCACTATAAAGCCAAACCCAATCTGAATGCAAGGAATAGTCACTGTCAAATTACCATTGTCTTTGGCGGTAATAAAATACTGCGAAGCCCCAAGTTTATACAAAATACCCTACAGGTCTTGAACCTGATCCTTGAAGTCACGGTACTGGCAAGCTTACCCGTACCATAGTTACCGGACTGGCAAACTTGTAATGAGACCCACTGTCTCCAGAGCTCTGGTCCTCTGTAGGCTGGACTACTGCAGCAGCCTGCCTCTAATTTTCGACCTTCACAACTTATCCAGAACAGGACTGTGAGACTTATCCTTGGCCTCAAGCCCAGGGAGCCTATCTCTCTAGCCCTGATATCTCTTCACTAGCTCCCGGTGGTTGCAGGGGGCGAGGAGTATAGGCAGATTGAGAAAAAGGCTGTTGCAGTAGTCCAGCCTGGAGAGAACCACGGCTCTGGAGACTGAGCTTCTGGGGGAAGGTGAGAAAATGTAGAATACCTCTGAGGGGGTGCAGCTGGAAGTGAGCCTTTTTAGCAAGGTCCGAGGTGTGAGGAGAGAAGGAGAGACTGGAGTCGAAGATGGCACCAAAGTATTTGGCCTCACAGGAAGGTGAGGGAAGAGGGCCCAAGGAGGGCGGCCAGAATGAGAGAGGGAAAGCGGGAGCAGGGGTCCCAATGAGAATGGTCTCAATTTTTCTGAAATTAAGGCAAAAATTGTGGGAGGCACACCAACCCTGAATCGCGGATAGACACTCAGGAATGAGTGAGGGAGGAGCGGTGGCTGAGGGAAGCCTGAAAGAGAGCTAAGTGTCATCCGCATGAGTAAGTAGGTGAGAAGGTGGAGATCAGGTGGGCCAAGGGGTTAGATAGACATTGAAGAGCCAGGGTGAGAGTATAGAGCCCTGGGGATACCACATGTGGAGAGAGAGTGGTGGAGAGAAAGAACCCAAGTTGGACCTAGGAGGGACAGTCCAGGAGGAAGGTGGCCAGCAACGCCAGTGCTTGATCCATGATGCGCAGGTTCACACGGAGACGTTTGATCAGGGTGGCTTGAATGACCATGTCAAAATCAGAGGAAAGGTCAAGGAGGATGAAGACAGAGAGAGAGCTGGAGTCCAGATTATAGAGCACATCTTCACGGGTGTTCAGGACAGCAGTTTCCATGCCTTTGGCTGCTTAGAAGCCAGGCTGATGGTCATGGAGACAACCAAAAGATTCATTGTGGAGAGTAAGCTTGCAGATGGCCAGCTTTTCCAGGAGTTTGCCCAGGAAAAGGGTTGATAGAAATTGGGCGATAGATTGCCGGACATGTAGGATCAGCAGAAGACTTTTTTAGGAGTTGGTGCACAAGGGAGCGCTTGAGGAGAGAGGGGAAAGATCCAGTGGCAAAAGAGTGATTTCAGAAATCTACCAAGGCTGGAGCAAGGGTAGCAGTGTGCCTGGGCACAGTAATTGGAATAGTGTATCCTCAATCAGCATGACCACCACTTCTTGTATCAGTCTATCTCTCTGTACCTTAATCTTGACTTCCGTAGCATCTTCCACAGGTTTCTCTTAAAATTATGCACAGGGCCCTAAATCTTTCTTAATTTCAGAATGTTCTGCTGTGTTCGCCTGCATTTTCGTCGACATTACAGTAGCCTGTGCTTGTGTATCCACCATTGCAAACACACTGCATTGTTCTTCCACCTTGATAGGGGCATAATATCTATCTTCACATTCCTCAAGTATACAAAGGAATTGTGAATTTTTGCTAATCTCAGGACTGATATCCCTTAATCCCGCTTGACTTCTTGACACAGGGGCATGTGGAATGATACTTTACCCCCCTTTTTAACTGTTTCATTTTCTGCTATCCAATCCTCTTTCTGTATCCTTCTGTTATATGATTTCATTTGAACCATTGCTATTGACTGACATCCCTGCATAATGGGTCCACTTAAGTTCTCACCCAATTCCTGAACTGCTTTTTCTCCATTGGTTCTAGTACCATCACTTACCTTCTCTATGGTACAGGTTCTCTAGGTGGTTTCATTAACTTCTTTTCCGTGTGTTCACACCTGAATATGTTTTGCTTGGAGCTTACCTTTCACCTGTTAACTGAACCTCACCGAACATCTGTGGCACCAAAATATTCCTCAGGGGACTCACCTGCGTGTGTCCTTTAACCCCTTAAGTGCCATGGGTATTTCTCCCCAGTGCCAAGGATTTTTTTGGTGATTTCGGTATGTCACCATTCAATCCTTTGTAATTGTTTTGTTACATGAGATATCTCTGCCAAATATGGCTCCTTTTATCCCACATGTTGGCGGTTGTAAAGACACCCAGGAATCGTAGTTTGCTGTAGGGGGGTGAGAGAAAATAACCAAAAAGGGAGAACATTGTTTTTTTTTTTTTAAAAAGGCCAATAAAATGAAGTACAAAGAAGTCTGTGGTTTTTTCCTTGTAAGAGCTAGGAACAAATGGTTTGCTATGCTGAATTCCCCATTTTCCTGGCTTTCATGAACCGGTTGAGTGGAAACAAAAAAAAATTATTTTGTTATGTTATCAACCGTTTAGTGAGAGTAAGGCGATTTTGGCTTTCTTTCCAATAGGACATTCGTAGACGGAATGGAAGAAATTGGTAGGAAAGCTGAATGGGAGGACAGAAAGGCATACATTTCTACAAAGTAGACAAAATTCCAAGTTAGGCAAGGAGTAATTTGTGCAGGTCAGGCAACAACTATGTAGGGAAAGATTCCATAGTTTGGGGAAAAATCGGGAAAATGACAGAACAAAAATGTATGTGGTGGACATGGTTGGCCCAGTACGGCAATGGCTTCTGTGAATTTTGAGAAAAACAATGCTCCGCTACATTCCCCAACTCTTCCAGTTAGGAAATCACACATTTTTTGTAATGTTTCAAAAAACAAGCAATACCACAAGCCAAAAACGGAGCCATGGTACACAGGTGTTTTATGCGTACGGCCTAAACAGACATACTTAGCATGTGTAAATATGGAAAACAAATGTGGTGAGGAAGGGAAAGCATACATTTTTTAAAGAGCACAGGCAGACCTTTTGAAGGGTAGGTGTCTTGTGCAGGTTACAAAAGTGTATAGTGCCTAAAGCTATGACTAAATGTAGGTCATATTTGGGAAATGAAAGGATTGTGTGACGAAGGGCAGCAGCAAATGGGTTGAAACATTATGAAAACCATGTAAACACAACAAATGTCATACCTTCCTGCATTCCCACACGTGTCCCAACGAAAACGATACCTCACATGTCTGGGTGCACCGACCTGGCCACAAAGGGAGAAGCCTAAAACACGGGTAACCCCAAGCCTTTTGGGACAGCAGATTTTCAGGAATTTTGCTCATGCGGACAACCTACAGATTTGGGCCTACGGTGTTCAAACCACAAAAGAAAACAGGGAGCCTTGTGCCATTCTGAAAAGAGGACAGCCATGGGAATCGACAGAGGTCTGACTTGCACCAATCGGCCCTGAATATATTACCCAGAACCCTTGGCAAAGTCTGAAATGTGGCAAAAAAGACAACATTTTCGAACATTCCATTCTGCTCTACCACCAAAGCACGCTGCCAGCACCACATGGCCTACATTCCCGCATTCCCACAGGTGTCCTGACAAAAACGGTACTCACATATGTGGATGCACCTACCTAGCCACAAAGGGAGAAGCCTAAAACACGGGTAACCCCAAGCCTTTCAGTACAGCAGATGTTCAGGATTTTTTCTAATGCGCAACACCTACAGATTTGGGCCTAGGGTGTTGAAGCCACCAAGGAAAACAGGGAACCTCATGCATTTTCGAAAAGAGCACACCCATGGGAATGGACAGAGGTCTGATTTGCGCCAATCGGCCCAGAATTTTTTACCCAGAACCCCCAGCAAATTCTGAAATGTGGTGAAAAAGACACATTTTTCGCCCATTCCACTCTGCTTACCCACCGAAACACGCCGCCAGCACCACATGGCCTACCTTCCCGCTACTCCCACATGTGTCCCAACGAAAAAAGTACCTCACATGTGTGGGTGCACCTACCTGGCCGCAAAGGGAGAAGCCTAAAACAGGGGTAACCCCATGCCTTTCGGCACAGCAGATTTTCAAGTATTTTGCTCATGCGGACAGCCCACAGATTTGGGCCTAGAGTGTTGAAGCCACCAAGAAAAACAGGCAACCCCATGCATTTCTGAAAAGAGGACACCCATGGGAATTCACAGATGCCTGACTTGCGCCAATCGGCCCAGAATGTATTACCCAGAACGCCTGTCAAAGTCCGAAATGTGGCAAAAAAGACATCATTTTTGAACATTCCACTCTGTTCACCCACCGAAACACGCCGCCAGCACCACGTGGCCTACCTTCCCATGATCCCACAGGTGTCCCGACGAAAACAGTACCTCACATGTGTGGGTGCACCTACCTGCTCGCAAAGGGAGAATCCTAAAACACGGGTAACCCCAAGCCTTTCGGCACAGCAGATTTTCAGGAATTTTGCTCATGCAGACAACCTACAGATTTGGGCCCAGGGTGTCGGAGCCACAAAGGAAAACAGGGAACCCCATGCATTTTCGAAAAGAGGACACCTGTGGGAATCCACAGAGGTCTGACTTGTGCCAATCGGCCCAGAATTTATGACCCAGAACCCCTCATTGGGGCCAAATAAGGCGGGGCAGATATCTACCCCCAGGGAGGGCAATATTATGTGCCCCCAATCCATTTTGGGTGGGGGGGAGAGGGCCACCACCCTTACTTTCCCCAAAATTACCTGGTGGTCTGGTGGACCCTCCACACACCAGCCCCATTTAATCTTATTTTGTATTTTATTTTTTAGGGTTTGGGCCCTTCCCTTGGGGCAGATAGGCACACATCTGGCCCCAGGGGGGCCCAAACCTACAGCCCCATCCTTGGGGGCCCTGCCCACACATGTCGGGTGCCTCCCCGCCCCAAATGGATAGGAGTGTTCTCATGTAGTACTCCCTGGGGGCAGATGCCCCTTCCTAGGGGCAGAAATCTGCCCCCAGGAAGGGCTACATTTTGTGCCCCCATCCACTTAGAGTGGGGGGAGAGGGCCACCCCCCTTTCTTTTCATACAATTGCCGGTGGTCCAGTGGTCCCCCCACCTCCCTTCCCCGATTGCATCACATATTTTTTTTATTTGTTTAGGGGTTTGGCCCTTCCCTGCGGGGCAGATGGCCCCCAGGGTGGCCCAAACCTACAGCCACATGCTTTGGGGGCTCAGAGGGAGGGGGCCGCTTACCTAGTAAGCAGCCCCCACCAACATCACAAACAGATACTGCTGGTCTAGTGGCATTGCTGGCCGCAGATCGAGCGCTCTACGACCGATCCGCGACCAGCATTGCTTTCACAAAATGTGTTGTTGGAAAGGGGAGAGTCTCCCCTTTCCAACGACACCTCCCTCTCCAGCTTTCAATAAAGCGGGAGATCAAGGGAGAGGGAGAAGGGCTGCCGCAGTAAATTTACTTTCAGTTTCAGATAAAAACATAATCTACAATTGCAACAGATTTGTCTCTCTTCCAGGATGGGCAGGGTGGGGTATCGCCTTCAATGGTTCCATTGAGGAGGGTAAGGTTTCTTTCTGCCAGTAGATTCATCCACCTAGTTTCTCTGGGAGTGAGCATCAGATCATTTGAAGTGATGCATCTAATGTTTAAGTCTCCTACAATTAATGTAGTGTAGTGGACTTTCATTAGCTATAAGGTCTAGTATGTGAATTACATGTGTGAAAAACTTGTCATCAGACAGGGTAGCAGGGTTCCAATAGAGATTGAGAATGGCAGTGTGGAAGGCCAGAGTGTGTTGAGGGTTTGAAAATTCTAGTTTCATCAGTTGGACACAGCGATGGGGGGAAACCCACAATTATAGTTTGCCACCCACATCTAATTTGAGTGCTTTAAGGAGGCCTGCCATGGGCCTACCTTTGCTTTGTTTGATGGCCGGTGTACAACATATTTCACATTTGGGCTACATGGGCTGAGTAGTTATCCTCCAAGTTTCTTGAAATATAATAAGATCATACTTGTCCAAAGGATAATTTTTATGAGTTCTCATGAGAGGTTTAATTCCTCTGGTGTTCCAGACTGCCATCCTTGTGGAGTGAGGGATGAAAATTATTTAGCATTATTGGATTTTTATATGATTAGTGTATTTAATTGCTTTTTTAAGCCAAGGCCACTCTTTGTATCCCGTGGAGGGCAGGGAGCATCTTCATATTAAACTTCGCGCTTGAGGTGACCTGTAGAGCCTGCACAGTTTATGAGTAGCTGTTGTGTTTTCTCAAATTTTTAAGGGGAAACACTGTCAGAAAGTGACGTGAAATTATGTCTTTCTTTTGAAGAGGTTTGTGGTTTTGTAACAGCTAGTGTGTAACCCTGTTGGGATTGTTTATCATTTGGCTCCCATATTGTTTCCTTTATCATCTGGGATGGGACCGTTAAGGTTACGGTATCCATCTTTCGGGTGTTACTATTGTAAAGGAACTCAACGTCTTGCGTCTCGATGAGTTTTAATTTTGGAATATTTTTGAAAATGGCTAAAATGGTTGTTCTGTTTGGATAGGGTTCTCTTTTTTGCCTGTTCTCCTTTGTTAATGTGAGGATATGAGCTCGCTTTAGGCTATGTCTCTGACATTTGGGTTTTGTCGGTTGGAGCCGGATGTTGAAGTTTCCTGTTGTTCAATTTCAGTGACATTTTGTCGAGTTGTATAAAATGTTCTCTTGGAATTTGGATTGTGTATATTAGTGCTTTTGGATGAGCATAGTCTTTTTTGTTCCAGGGCTAGGAAATGGTCATTCGCCTCGTTTGTGTCCCAGTTTACTACATTTGTCCTGACTAAAGGAATGGGAGAATGTGCACGTTCTTGCCTGTCTGTATCTTGTGGTAGGGAAGTAATGGAGTAAGTGGAATAATTCATCAGATCATCATCGTCTTCAAAATATAATGATACCGCTTCAGTAAAGATGGGGATCGGCAAATTGGTTGTGATTTCATCGTCCAGTGTTTGTCTATTGCATTCAGGTTGTACTTTTTGGAGTGTTACATCATCTTTAGCTAGACTAATGGGTAATGATTGTCATAATGGAGTAGTCAAATCGCTGATACATTTTTAAATTTAGTATTGGTTGATTTTTTTGACTAGCGCTGATTTTTTGATTTTTTTGCCACATTGCCGGTGTGCTTAGTTTTCTTTTTGCGTTTTTGGTGTTGAAAGACTTAGAATACAGATTCTTGCATTAATTACATTTCTACACCTGTTGCTTCAAGTACACATTCAGGCTGTGTGAATTAGTTGGCTGGATTGCATTGGCCGGCTTCTCAGCTAGCGCAGAACCTGCTCCGAGATTCGTTGGGGGAAGCAAGACCATGATTGTCGGGTCCTCTGTGGTTTTTAGAGGTACAGGTGGTGTACATATCTTTGAGAGGGTCAGATTTTGCTGGATTAGTTCAGCAGCTATCCAGTACATTTTAGAGGATATGGTATTCAGTAAACAGGTATTTGAGTTTGTTTTCTTTTCTAAGAATTCGTATATTTGTGTTATTATTCATGGCCGATAGGGTGATTTCATAAGCGGAAATAGGTACTTGTTTTAAGCCAAACGACGGTCTCGGGGTAGGTTTTGCAAGTGACATTGCTGATGATACAGAGGAATTAAGAGTTGAGTTCGAGGAATTCGGATATAATATTGGTGAGTGATAGAGATTCAACATGTCCATGGTTAGATTGTTCTAATTGAGTTTGTGGTATTGTATGCACCGCAGATGGCCCTAACGGTCTATCTTTACTCAATGTTTTCATGGGTGGAAATATTGGAGCAGTATTCCCTCTTTTGGCACATGATTCTTGAGGGCTATTAGTGCTGCAGTTAGTATATGCAGTGTTCTTTACTACCTGGGAATATAAAATAGGTATATATGTATTGTCCATTGCATGGATTTTAGCTCCGGTCTCATTACAGGGGGGTAACATTTGGTCCATGAGTAGTTGCTTCGTGCATATAACTTCCGGGGTCAGGTTGTCTTTCGTGGCTCCTTGGGTGGGGCAAGCTAATAGTTCATCATCACATATGTGATGAGTGAGCAACGCAGTAGTTGCCACGTCAGATGTCACCAGTGTAGACTGGGGTATATTGCAGGGTATTTGCAGAGATGCATTTTATCTGTGTAGACTAGGTAGTAGGTGGGGAGAAAGGATCTTTACAGCAAGTCCAGTAGAGCTTTCCATAATTTGTTCTCTATCACCCGACTGACAATATTGTCTGATGTCGCTGTTAAGGGATTTCGAACGTTTTCCTTTAACTTTTTTCTGTTCGAGTCCATCTCTTGATCCTGTTTGTTCGACGGGTGTAGGTACTGGGAGCAGTTGAATTCCAAGGAGCTTATCAGCTTGGGTGGAGCATGGCAGATTGTAAATTCTAAAGCGCCATGGTGGTTTTGCCCTTAAGACCAGAAACTCGAGTGGCAACAGTATCAGAGGACACGTGATGAGGGAATGGAATAAAAAGAATGCTTGGGAGCTTGCAGCTGTTCAGCTGAACAACAGAGCAGCACTCGCAAGCACTAACAATGCAGGAGTGCGTGAAGCGCGCGTGCCCATGTGTATGTAGGCTTTCTGCGAGATGTAGGTGGAGCTTGGGTTACCACTAAAAATAAATAGCATATACTGTTGCTTACTTTACACGTTTTTGAAAGATACGCTATAACGGATTGGCAGTCAATTAGTAAGCGTACCGAAAGTAGTTACTTGTCAGCTGCTGGTTCAACGGTTCCGCAGATTGTGATAGTCCAGACATTCAGCAGAGCACAGCACAGCGAGGCGGGGAGGACAGCGGAACAGCACTTGCAAGCACTCCCACAATGCGCACAAAAAATAATAATTCATTAGGGCAACTCCATAGTATAATTTGAGAAGGGTTGAGTGGTTCACCCAAGAGCACATGTCTTTGTTGGAAAGGGGGAGCTTCAGCAGTGCACCAAGGATACATGTGAAGAATGCACATAGTCTGCCAAGTTTGCTAATAATTACCTAATTTCACCTAAGAGAAGGGAAAATCTCTGTCCTGAGAGGGGGCTGTCGAAGTTTTAAAGTACGCTAATATATGTATGAATGTATATGCACCGACAAATTATAAAAAACTGCATTTTGCCAAGATATGTGTATGCCTTTCTTCCTGTTTCAGGTGTCTTTCACTGCACATATTTATATTATGCCTTGTGGAATTAATAAAAAGTGGCTGGGAGCATAATCGTGAAAGCTTGTGTGTGTTTCATTATTGTGTGGCCTGCTCATTTCGTGAGCTGTGGTGAAGTCCACTGTGTCCAGTGTAGTCGAGATGAAAGCTTAGTGTGCCTAGTGTAGTGCTAAGTCTGACCTATGAACTAATTCCCTACACTGTAGCAGACAAAAATCCTAACATATTTGGTATGATATGATATGATATGATTGTTTATTTATATAGCGCCTATACACAATGTGTTTCAAAGCGCTTCAAGGTAAGGGAGGGAACAAGGGAAAATACAACCACATTCTTACAGGCCATGAACAGTAAGGATGTGAAATTAACTATCGTACTCGGCCTAACGACATTTCAGATAGTGCAGAGCTAAGACATAGATAAGGAAGGGAGGGGGAGAGTGGGAAGGAAATGGAAACAGACAGGCGACTACCGTACTAGGCCTGACGACATTTCTGGTAGAGCCAGAGAAAAACAAAAGGTGAGGGAGAGGGGTGCAGAAAGGGAGGGGAGGAACAAAACAAGCGACTATCATACTAGGCCTGACAACATTTCAGATAGTGCTGGAGGGGTGGTGGGGAGGAAAAAACAGTAATGGGAGGGTGGAGGAAACAGACGAGGTTGCTATCATATTAGGTCCATGGACAATTCTGATCGAGCAAGTGCATAGAAGAAAGTAAGGGGAGGAGATAGGAAAAGGGAGAAGGGAAAGGTGGAGAGAAAAGAGAGTAAGCAGTCAAAAAGAGTGGAGAGCGAATACAATTGCAGAAGTCAGTAGAAACACATAATGTTGCAAGCCAGGATACAAGATGAAGATGGGAACAGCATGATTCAGGGCCACCATGAGTACAAGATGCAAATGAAGTTGAGAGTTGAGAAAGAGTGACGCACCCACCGTGAATGAAGTCCATAGAAGTCAAATCCAGCATTGGCCACAAGACAGTGATGGTGAAGGAAGGCACCAGGTGGGTGGGGCTTGCTAAGTGGTGAAAAAGAGCAGCAGGCAGGAAGGTACCAGGTGGGCGGGGCTTAGGCCAGGTGACCTAGGTCCACTTGCACCTACTCCTCATCTGCAAAGGAAAAGAAGCTGGAGGGCTCCTTAAGTAGGGAAACAGAGCTGCAAGCAGGAAGGCATCAGGTGGGCGTGGCTTGCTAAGCGGTGAAAAAGAGCAGGAAGCAGGAAGGCACCAGGTGGGCGGGGCTTGCTAAGTGGTGAAAAAGAGCGGCATGCAGGAAGGCACTAGTTGGGCATGGCTTGCTAAGTGGTGAAAAAGAGCGGCAGGCAGGAAGGCACCAGGTGGCCGGTGCTTAGGCCAGGTGAGCTAGATCCACGTGCACCTGCTCCCCATCTGCCTGGGTAGTAAATGCGGGCCCATTTGACTAATTACATTTGTTAGGCGTGGCAATTCACAGATTGCATAATAATAATAATTGAGCATTTATATAGCGCTACGAACCCTCAGGCATCTGAGCGCTGCTTATTATTACCCACTGTTTGTGGTGCTCATTTATCGACCTCGGAAGGATGAAAGAAAGGCTGAGTTTGGCCCGGCTGGAATTCAAACCTGCGTCTGCAGGCTCTGCACGGATGTTAAAGTGAGTGCTCTACTCGCTGTGGTATAAACTGTACTGTTCTAGGCACATTTTGAATCATTTAAAAAAAAGAAAAATTGTGTTGCTGTGTGGCAGGTAACGTTGGCATGCTGCAGATATGACAGAGGTTGAAATTGCTGACCTACACATACATGGAAACTAACGGGCTAATTCATAGATTTCAGCGCAGAGGCAGCGCACACGAGCAGCGCAGAGAGGGATCGTGCGCCAGCGTGCGCCAGCCGTGTGCGCTAAACAGCATTCTGGCGCACCGCGTATTCATGGAATTCCCAAGCCATAATGAGCGCCGGCGCAGAGAACATTCTGCAGCGCCTGTAATACCCCCAAGGACTCCCCTTGCGAAAGGAAAATCCATTGAAATCCCCAATGCAGCGCAAAGGGCTGCGCTAAGCCTGGGCCAGGGCATCATCAAACTCCATGTCGATGTCCCGGAGGCGGGCCTCTGCCCCGGCCCCGAGGTCTTGCAGGGATGCAGTCATGGCCTGTTCCAACTCCCTGCGAGTTGCCTCGAGGCACTCAGCACGCCTCAACGCCCGGCGCATGGAGAACTCCGCCCTGACCATGGTGAGCCGTGCCTCTTCCGCCCGCCGCCGCTCTGCATCTATCCGCTGGCCCAACCGCAGCCACACGGAAGACACTCCCATTCCAGGGGACCTGTGCTGCCTCCTGCCCCTACCCCTGGACTGCACCACTTGCACCAGTGGTACTACCCCCACCAGGCCCCATGTGCGACTCAGTAGCGGGCTCCTCCTCCTCTGTGGAGACCACTAACCTGGATGTCTCTGCACCATCTTTCTTCATTGCAAGCCCCTGAGGGGGGTTACCCGGCCCTTCCGCTACAGCCATAGTGGCAGACGCGGCACCAGTTCCCTCGCTCCCGGATGATGGCAATTCCCGGGAGGGTGGCTAGGCCTTGCGTCACCGCCTGTTGGAGGCAGCCCCGCCACTTTGCTCCACAGCGCCGTCTCCGCCCTCTTCTTCACTCGACACTGCGTAGAGGGAGACATAGAACACAAGCATCAGGGTACTGTACAAAAGTCCCCTAGACAGGAAGCAATAACACATGAGTGGCACTGTCAAACGTCACTTCCATCCTGTCCCTCCACAACACATGGGTCCATGCAGGCAACACACATGCAGAAACAGGCACGGCGCATGCAATCAACATCAGCATCCATGTACAAGGGCCTCTATTGACATAAAGGTTTGGCTTCAAACTCACATGCATCATGGCTCATACTGATCCCATGCACACACATCACCGGAGGGTCGTGCATCAGGGCTCGTACACCACAGACACAGTGGATACAAGGGTGACTAGACTGCATAAGTGAATCAACACATCATCACGGACATGTGTCATGCATCCATGGCGTTTAAAAGTCACACACACGCTTCTCAGACACACAGACATGTACACCATACATGTACATGAGAGCAGCACCCATCTCCCTCCCCCATCCATGTCTAAGAACAGAGACAGGCATGCACTCATGTGTGCATTCCGTATGCAGCTCACCCTGTGGTTCCTGCAGGACTGGTCTCACATGCAGCACCATGATGTCCCTGTACACACACATCCATACATGACCCATGTCACACATACAGGCAAGCAGCTGACTACCAGCACACTGCAACATGCCCTGTTTCACACAGCAATGCATGGCCACTTACCGCTCAACTCCAGACGGGTCTGCCTGTGAAGGACCTGGGCGTGGAGCGCTGGGCTAATGCGTTCCAGGACCCTCATCTGGATGTTGCTCAGGCTGACCCGGCACCCATCTTCATCCTCTGCCTTCATGAGGCGCTGGGCCTTGCTGAGGGTCCTGGACCTGAAGTCCTCCCAGCGTTTCCAGACGTGCTTGATGTCGCGGGTTGCCACCCACTCCGCATTGATGGCAACCACTACGTCCTCCCAGATCCTCTACCATCCTTCCTTGTTGGCGCGCAATGGTGTGAAGAGGGCATCATAATGCCCCAGAAGTTGTTCAACCAGGACACCAACTTCCTTTTTGCTGAAGCTGGTGGCCCTCTGCCTCTCTGGCTGGGGGTCGCCAGTGGTCTCGGATGGTGTTTGCCCAGACATGGCGACCCCAGATGTAGGTGTGGGTGGGCAACTGGGTCCTGGGCTGTGGAGTGATGGTATCCCAGTCTGGAGTCTTCTGTTCCAGCAGGGGTGGAAACAGCAACTGGACCCCTGCAGATGGCTAACGTGCAGGCACCAAATAGTAGGGCACGTGGGCGGCAGGCAGGCAGCAGTAGATGGCAGGTGGGAGCGGGCTCGGGCCTCTGGGGGGCAGGAAAATGGCCTTTTGGGCAGGAGCGTGGTCTTCCGTGTGTTGTCGCATGGCCATCTTGATACGGAGTGATTTGGCACGTGAAAAAAGTGCACGTCAGCATGTAAATCGAGGAAAGGACCTTAGCGCGTCTGTGACGTTACGCGCGCGGGCGTTTCCCTCGTGACGGGTGCATAGTGATTCAGCATGTGAAAAAACAGCACGTCCACGTGTCAATGCGTGTAATCCGAGGAAAGTGCCTACGCGCATTAGTGACGTGACATGTTCCAGCTCACTGGCCCTTCTTTGTGTAGCTAGGGGTGTCTTTCCTCTCAGCACTGGGACTATGTCATTGCATGACTGATGTGCATATGTCCTCTGCCTGCATGCGGGAACTCCACGTAGGCATGCCCCCTAGCCCCTCCATTCACCCTGCACCCCAATTACACCATTGCACTGGTGTGCATCATTTTGGCGTACTGCATTGGCCTGTTTAAGCCTCCTGTGTACATGCTGACTTCCACCAGCCAACCTGCCAGACACATGCAGTGGGGTACATCCTCTGCCCTTCATGCAGGGTGTGTCACTTGGACTGTGCAGATGGCAGATGCTCCGCAGGGACATGAGTGCCCATTCATGCTCCATGTGCATTCCATGCATGCCCCTATGTGTCCTTGACTGGATGATCATTGTAGTACGTGTCTTTGATGAGCAACATTTCATGGCATATCTTCAGCCATCCCATGCCCACTCTGTCCCAGTCCTGCATCACACACATGTTTAGGGTTTTACAGTCTGTGTGGGGCACAGTCCTCCCCAGTTTCAGGCCCACTGACTCTGTCCAACTGGTGTAGTGGGTTTTGCACACATGGGTGTACTACTGAGGGTTTGTCATGTGTCCTGCTTACTGTCCCATCATCATCTGCTGCGTTGTCAGTTGACTCAGTTGATGACATTGATGCTAGTCAACACTGTCTGCCAATACACATGTCTCTGGTCACCCTTTTTCTACCATGAAAGGCATCCCTGCATTTTCACTGGGGGGGGGGGTTTGCTTGTAGCCATGCAACCCATTGCATGCACATTGCACATGATGCCTGAACTTGCCCATGCACTGCCTTCACGTTTTTTGATACACATCATGAAGTACTTGTTCATGTAGATAGTTAGTGAGTAACGTACACATGTTCTGCACTGCATCAATCCACTCCTGAGCCATGTAACACCGTTCTACATGCGTACTCACTGATGCAATGTCAAAATGACCAGGCATGCATGGCAGGTTCTCTTTTATGTGTGACATGTCTGCTTCATGTGTTGGCTGTCTGTGTGATGTCCATGTGTGAGTGTGTTATGTGCTTCTAACATGTGTACTAATGTTTTTTTCTCTCCATTTTTCAGATGATGATGCAATGGAGCCAGAGGATGTTGTAGTCATGACAGGCACAGGGTTGTTATCACAACCGCGACTCGGCACAAGTCGGAGTCGTGGGGTGGTAGACCACACGAACCCACGTGTGCTACAGACCATCTTGTCTTTGGCTGGCAATGAGTCCAGCCCAGATGACCACTCTGACGACCATGTCGAGTTGGATGTGCATCAGGTCCATACGTCAGGGGTGAGTGATTCTGATGTGGACACTCCTCTGTCCGCGACACCTGCACTGAGGGGCCAGACAGTGGTGGGACCTCCGCCTGTGGTGGATCCGGACGCAGGGTCACCCTCCACACCAGTCGCTGATGTGCCTGGGGCATCACGTAGACAGGGGCATGTAGTCGTGCAGCCGCGGCGGTGCCATGCCAACAAGGTCACCCGGTCCTTGGGTCCCCCAGGTGTCAAGCCCAACAACACGGTGGCCACGTGCCACCGAGGTATACTGAGTGGGAGCAAGACATGAATGCCAATTCAGAACGTCAGGGGCAGTACTTGATAACATTGCTGTGAGCATGGAACGTGTTGCCCAATCCATGCTCCCCCCTGCTAGGCAGGTGCTTCTCCAGCGGCAGGCGGCGCAGTCCACGGCCCGCTCGCTCAGGCTAGGCATGGCCGCCTCTGACAGGGCACGCCAGGCTGAAATGTTGGCTCTGCGTCAAGCAATTACTGCTCACGCAGAGGCACACATGGAGGCCCTGAGGGCTGAGTATGAGTCCCTCAGATCCCCTCTGGGTGCCCTCTTGACATCCCAGAGGGTGCGGTCAGAGGAGAGGTTTGAGAAGCTTGAGCATACCATCTCTGCTGAGCTACGTGCTTGCCAGGAGGTGCATCAGTTGTTCAGCCAGACCACGCAGGAAGAACTCTGTGTTACACGTGTTACCTTGCAAGAGGAAGCACGTGTATCACAGGAGGTTCTGCATGCAGACCTGCGTGTCATTGCCACACAGAACCAGGCTCACCCGTCCGGCAGACTTGCTGCCGATGAGGGGCAAGCTGCTCCTAGGCGTGGTCAGCCTCCTGGCCCACGTCATCCTTATCAGGATGAGGGAGACTCGGACAACGAGATATCTCCCACACAGGTCACGCTGTGCAGGCGTTGAGCCCATGGGTTTTTTTTTTGTCTCAACATCATTTCTTGTGGGTGTTGAGGTGCACCCTGTACCTCCCCTCTCCTGGGTGCCCCCCCCCAGGTCGTATGTGGCCATTTTTGATTTTTGCTTTTAGTTTAGTTAGTTAATATTATCTATTTGATAGTTATTTTAATTAGGTTATGTAGGTTGTTCATTTTTAGTTTAATTAGTTAATATAGTTTAATATTGTTTGTCTCTTGTGCATTCATGTGACGGTGTGGTGCTTTGTGGCTTTTAAAAGCATCCACTGTCTGTTCCAGCTGGGCCCTTCAAGCTTGTCTTGTGTATGTGTTTGGACTTTGGACTTTCTTAATAACTGTGGTCTGTCTGCTGCTGTACTACTTGTGTTAACACCCCTAGTGGGGATTGGTTGCATTTTATCCACCCCATGTCTGTAATCAATTTGGGTGAGTATGTGATTGATGTCTCCATTACTTGATGTGGATTGTGATGTATGTTATTTTCTTGCCTGTATATGTGCTTGATGCACTTCATGCTGTAGACAGTAGCCTGCACCCTTGTCCTGTCAAAGTGACACTGATGGTGGGAGGAGTTTGGATGTAGGTCTGTAACCTGGCCCAGTGACAACCAGCATGTAGACACAAACACACAGGGAACTTTCCAGCTTTATTGAATGCCCTTTCTGCAGGAAGATGAGCCTCCAGACTACCTTTGCCAGCAGACACAGGGACGACTAATCCAGATTACTGCCCACGTTCGGTGGTGCAGTCTTGTGGATGTGTGCACAAGCAGAAGCACAGGGCTTGTGCTCAGACGTCCGACAGAAGCAGAGGTGTTTCCAGGAGCTCCTGGCAAGGTGAGCAACACAAGGTCCCCCACCGCAGACTACCTTCCACAAGGCCACTTGCACATGGATGCTAAGCAGCACCAGCGCTGGGGAGCTTTGCCAGGAATTGTTGGAGAAGCACACAGTACAGCTGGCATGCGTTGAGGGCCAAATGCCAAGTGGATTTACATGTTGTCAGGGGCACACGCAGGGGCCATCAAACATATCCTTGAGTACCCCCTTCTCCATTGAAGCAGAGTAATTAGGGTAGTAGCATTCCTAGCCAGAAACTGATACAGCGCACAGGGACAACCAGCGAGGCTCAGACTTGTGGTGAGTGCATGTCATTTGCATGTGCAAATTGCCACGTGCACTACCTATTTAAATCTGCGGCAGTCAGAACACAACTTGTACTGAAGTTGCACCTTGCTATACGCCTCTAGCAGCTCACCCAGGGACCAATGTATCATGTGTGATTCTTGACCCATTGGTCTTCCATTTACCGCGCGGCCACATGCGCCAGCCTTACTGCATTGACAGTGTATGTACCATTGGTGGGCCAAGTTAACGTATGGGTACATAGCAGCAGACAGGGGTGTTTGTTTGTAGAGAAGTCACTTTCTTTGGGGCATGGATGGGGTTGTGTGTGTGTGTTGTAAACACACATTCAGATTAGTAACTAACGCTCACTTTGCAGCATTGAAGTGCTCCTGTTACCGGACCTGAGAGTGCGCCGGCAGGAGGCCAGCACTCACCCGAGATAAGTTTCACTTTGGCTTGCATTTGACTAATTTGGTACAATGTGCATGATGAACATGTTTTCTCTAATTGAGTATGTGTTTTTGTGAATAGTTGTATTTTGCCTACTTTTCCTTGCAAATCCACATCCACTCTCCTGCCCCTCTTTCCGGTTGTCTTGAATACCAATGCCTGTCCATGCAAAGTATCCCTGACCCTCCTTCCCCGCCGGGGTCTCAGAGGCCTGTGTTAGTTTGACCTTGCAGGCGCCCAGACCACGGAGGGGGTAGTTGGTGCGTGCCACTCCTGCGCCTGGACACCGGAGCTGTGACAGTACCCATCAGTTGTTGCATCATCATTGTATGTTATGTACCGTAAATGGTACCCATCCTGCTGGACCATTATTCAACTGTGCTACCTTGGTTGTTCTATCATTGTGCTTGTACTGTGCTTTGACATTTACTGCTACTTCAAGTCATCTACTGGAGACTCTTCCAGGGTTTTTTGGTGCCTACAGCCTTTTTCCCTGGTTTGTGGGTTTGCCTACTTCGAGTTCTCTGTGATTTGGCATTTTTATCAGTCAAGGTGGCCTCTGAGGGGGCTGGACCCTATTTACACACAAGCTGGAACATGGAGTCCAAGGGGTAGGGTGATCCTGTAGCCAGGTAGACTTGACGGGAGAAGGCTACATACCCCAGAGACAGTTGTTCAGAAGGTCAAGGTGATGTGTAAGGGAGGGCCTTTTGTTGTTGGACAGTTGGCTTGGCCTACAGTGTTTTGGGCACTCTGACATTGTAATTGTTGGGTACTATGTACATGATGTGTTGTGCTGCTCAATGCCTGTTCCTGTGTTGTCTTTACTTTTCAGGTGCCAGGGGATTGGTGTGGTTTGACATGCTGGGGTGTTCACATGGCCAATGTTCACATGTGATGTGTACAGGACACTGAGGGTCACTTGATTTCACATGCATATATTGAGTGCATGTCCCTAATGACACACACAGTTGCACAATGATCCACCACACGTACATCCACCCTTCCATGGCCACAGGTGCACACAGATTGCATTATCAGGCCCGCAGTGTCAATGCAGCACATTATCTATTACCATTTGGGTATCCTGTACATGTGTCATTTGGTTGTAGATTTCATTAGTCCTTTTCATGTGATGCTCAAGGTGTATCTGCAACACAATGGCTGCTCACTGTGCTGTGTACTGAGCAGTGTGTTGCAGGAGACACACACAGCACACGGGTTCGGCAGTCGGGATTTTGCCATGCACAATGTGCATGTGAATGGGCATTCAGTGTTGTGTTCATGCTACGACTGTTGGAATGCATTTGTGTCTGACTTTGTATGTGTGGGAGGTTGTTGGTCAGTCATTTCATCTGATTCCATGTCAGGCATCATTGTCTCATGCCAGTTTTTATTTATGACATGTCACTTTGTATATTATTGGTCATGTGTTGGCCTTTTGCTATTGCATGCCATGTCATGGTGTGGAAGACAAGGGTGATGTGGTTTGGGAGGGTTTGGGTGCACATACCAGGGATTGTGATGGACTGTTTTGCAGGGGTGTGTGAGACACACTTTGCATGTGTTCCTTTTGGTCACACAGGATTGGTTATGTTTAAGTAGCTAGGGATGCACACAATTTAGCACTTCTGTGGCAACATTCTCAGGGTGGTAAGGTTGTGACAGTTGACTGTCTCTTTGTCATCATCGATTGTCACCTGGTATGTGCCAGGACTGTGTGCACTCCGCAGAGGTGGGAGTTTAGGTGAAGAATGTGGCCACAAGCTGGGTCCGGGCTGCCTCGCCACATGCCCTGTCTCGTCCCATGGGCAGCGCCTGTGCCTGTGGTTGGGGATGTGGGGGCACCACCATGTCCACCGGTACCTCCCGCCGTGTTGCAACATTGTGCAGGACACATGCTGCCACAATGATCCTGCACACTACTGGGGGTGCATATAGTAGCTGGCCACCAGAGCGGTCAAGGGAGCGGAAGCGTGACTTGAGCACTCTGAAAGTGCGCTCCACTATGCCCATGGTTGCAATATGGGCATCATTGTATCTTACCTGGGGTGGTGTGGTGGGGTTCCGGATTGGCGTCATCATGTGGTTGCTCAGAGGGTGCTTTGAGTTCCGCCGCCTGTGCAGAATAATGCAGGGGCAATCTTTTTTCATAACCACTGTCTCGTACTCCCCTTCATCAAGTCGTACAATTGTTGCCCCTGCATGTCTTTGTCCATCCTCCTGATAAATTATGGATGACCCATCAACGAAGAGTACCGCACCCTCTGCTAAGTGCGCAATATTTTGCTTTGGGGATATCATCCTCCCCCTCGTATGTGGCACTATCGTGCACCGTCAGATCTTCGGCAGTGGGCATAACTGTTAGAAAGGTGGCCGGGTTCACTATATTGCAGCATCTAACCACATGAATGTGGGGCTTTGAGATAATAATCTTGTATGCTGAAGATCTCTGTTTAGTCAGGGTGGACGTTGACCTTTCTTAAAGCTTGTTCGCACACCAACTGCCCTTGCATCACTGAATTCAGTGTGCTGCTGTAATAGGCCAACGGCTTATGGCCCATAGTACTTTTCTGTTTCAATACTGCGGTCATAAGTTGGCCATCTGAATGTCAGAACAAGTCAAATTCCTGTGTATAGTCTGGGGTGGCCAGTACGGGTGCTGAACTAATGACTTTTTAGATCATCAAAGTCTTTGATCATACCTGCAGTCCACTGTAACTTATGATCCTTTGTTTTTTGTGCTTCCCGAATGGCCTGCGGCCCCAAAAACTTCTGCATGTCTTCAACTGAGGTGGGTCTGAGGGTGGCGCGTACTGACACTGCTCTATCTGGTAGTATCCTTTTACCATGTGCTGATATGAATTGTCACCAGATAGACCAACTGCTGTTGGCAATATTGCAACTTAGCCTTGTCAACCATGTACCCCTTATAGGTCAGTAATTGTAGGAGTGTAATGGAATCCCTTCGGAAGTCCTGCTCACTGTCACTGCACACTAACAGATTGTCCACGTACTGGATAATTGTGCTGGGCACCTGAATATTCCCTAAATCAATGTGCAGTATTCTGTTAAATATGCTTGGCTCTCACAGTACCCGTGAGGTAACCTAGTATGTTTGAACCCGCATCTGGCCCTGTGTAAATGTTGTGAGGTACCGCAACTCTGTGTGGAGTAGAATCGAGAAGAATGCATTTTTTAAGTCCACTACAGGAAGTATGTGGCTTCTCTGGGGATACTGAATAACAATGTCGCAGGATTAGGAACGACTGGAAATAATTTCTGTACCATGTCATTTAGCAAGTCCTGAATCATTATCCAATGAAGGCATGTGTTGTAAGTCTTTGTCAAGGATAGAGGTGGAGTTAGTACTGCTATCAGTGAGCACTGCACCCTTCGGTACTGTACCATTATGTTACAGGGGATAGAAATCTCTAATATTATTTCCACATTTTTGTCATTGTTCTCAAACAGCTCGTCATCCATCACAATTGTACTGTTGGATCTATACAGAGCACTGTGAACCACGCACACCCGTCCCTGTCAGTTTCTAGAATACCAACACTCTTGTCAGAGACCAACAATCCCTGTAAATCCAGCGACAATATTGTTCCTGCCTCCACCTCAGGTGACCCAACTGGACGAAAGATGAGAGCTGTGGGCACAGTAATGACATAAATGAACATGTTCGGGTCCCCGGGAGTCCCACGCACCACCACCTCCCTTGTCATTGTGTGTATTATCAACATTGCCCTTATTGCAGACATCCCAGACATGAAGCAAACTATACCGCGATCTGTAAATGATATTGTCATGTTTAATTCGCTAAGCAGGTCCCTGCCCAGCAAATTGACAGGGCAACTTTCAGAGTATAGTGGGATAGCCCACACCACCTTCCCTCCCACATTTACGTCCAGCTCCTCAGTGTGTGGAACCATGGAAATAGCCCCAGAGAATTCCTATGTGTCGAGATATTTGCCTGATAATGGGAAATCCCTTCCATGATGCACAATATAGTTGCACCGGAGTCCACCATAAATACAAACTGTGTGTCTCCTATCTCTGCCCCCACCTATGGCTCCTATTTAGGGTGCATGGTCCTTCACAAGACAGGACACGCGAGTGCTCTCTGTGCGCTGTCCTAATCGGGATATGTATCTGTCCCGGGGACCGAGAAGGGGTTACCCCATCACTATTGCTCCTCCAAAGGGGGTGGTAGTCCCACTCGGTACTCTATTGACTGGGGCAACACCACCCTACTGTTGTTGTGGCAGTGCTACACTTGTGCGTCCACTGATTGGGGCTGCTGATTATAGGTTTGGTGTTGTCCCTGTGAATACCCTTGATTCTGATACCCTTGACCCTGTTGTCCTAGTCCTTGGGGCTCTTAGGGTTTTTGTTGCCCTGCTGCTGTGACCCGTAATTATACCTCATTGCAGACCTGCTCCTACTTTCCCTTGCAAAATGCCCCCACTTCAAACAATTCCAATATTGCGATGGTCCAAACCCACCCCCTCTGGGTCTAAATACTCCCCCTCTTGCTCCTCAGAAGCCCCCTCTTCCTCGCTGTGGTCCTCCTTGCTGCCACTGTGGGCCAGGATACTGTTGTCCCCCACCCCACTGTCCTTGTCCTCCTTCAGCCCAGAGCGCAGCAATAGTGGCGCTCACGACCTGCGGGGTGCAGTCTATCCTTTCCACCTGCACTGGTGCCGACAAAGGTGCCTGGACAACATCCTTTGCCAATTTCTTTTCTACTAATTTTGCTTCCTCTGTTTGGCGCCTTTGGGTGGTTTCCCTTTCCCGCTCATTGATTCTTTTACAATGGTGTACTATTATACTCTGTATCTCTAGCCACCCCTTTGCTTTGATACCCACAATCTTATCTAACACCTTCTGCACCTCTTTTTGCAATCCCCTTTTTACAATTAAATAGAAAAATTGTATAGAACGATCCCACGGTCATTCCGTTTCAGCTCTAGACATCTCTTGTAATTTAAGAATTAATTTAGCTGGGTCCTCAATGCATCAGCGACTGTAAATAAGGGGTGTCTGGGAAAGCTTGTCATAGCGCATCCCACACCTGTGCTCTAATTCTGTTGAAGAATGCTCCATCGTGTGTATCGTCGCCCAGGGTTATTCCCGGATACCCAGCTTTCACCCACATATCCTGGTCCCAATTATAGCAACCATCAAACCCTTGATATCCCCTATTGCCAGGGGCACCTCTGCTGTTTGCTTTTAAAATGCATATATCCACTTACTCACCCATGCTATGAGCTGTGGTAGAGCCGTAATCAAATTATTTGTATCCTCTGGGGCCAGGGCACATACTGTGTTCTCCCTGCCTCCTTATGTATGAGGGGCATCTGCATCTTCGCCCAATTCTCTCACCCTTCTTCATAACTCCCCTACTCTTTACCAATGCCATCCGGCTGCTCTATTACTTAACCTGCCCAACCCACAAACCTTCTACTTGGGGGGTACTCTCAAACGCCTCTTCACACCCCTTCCTTCTTCTTCACCCTGTCCCTCATCAAAGGTATCATTGTCATCCTCCCTCTCATCGTTCCCCAACACTGCATTCTCTGTCCAAGGACTGTCCACTCGCCCTTGCTTCCCTCCTTCTCAACACATACGCTTCTTATTCCTTCAGTACCAATCCTGAGCAGCACCTCCCCTGATCTACATTCTTCTGATACTTTTCCTGACACCCCTCCATCCCTCACTCCTCTTGCGGATGCCTGTATCCTGTTAAATTCTGTTAGAAACTCTGCCAACCTATCTTCGAACTCCCTTGACCTGAAACCCACGGATGCTGCGTTATTTGTTCATTTAAACCTTGGCTTTATTACAAACCTTTGTCCACAGAAGGCAGAAAAATTATAAAAAAGAGAAAAGAAGAAAGAAAGAAGGAGGTTTGACCAGACCATCTCTTGAGTCCCACACAGAAAACCATCTGCAACGCAGTATAGTTTTGCTCTCATGTCCTTCTGGTTCCTTTCAAACACTTCCTTCAGAAATTTCACCAAACAAAATATTGCTGACTCATTTTTTACACGAAGGAGAGATGACCAGAATTCCTCAGTGTCCCCTGAATAGATGAATGCAACCACTTTTCCAAAGTAACGTTCTCTTAAATCAGTCAAACCTTGTTAGGGAGAATTGTCTGAAAAGGGCACTGTCCCGTCCCCCCTTGTCGAGTTTCTGGCTGGTGGCAATGGTTACCACGCGAAATATTCTACCGGAATATTCTCTATGGGATTTTCCCATTCATTTTAAACGCACCACTTTTTGGTGCAATGTTAAAGATACCGCTGGTTTAATTATTTAATATTAAATCACCGGTTGTGTCTTTTTGCCAGAACTCGATTCTAAAATGGCATTTGTGTCTGTCTCTGTAACTCTGACCAAGGTAGAGCCCTTTGTTCCACTATTTTGGCGGGCTTCTCCACAGAAGCCCTCCAAGTGGTGCCACTCTGTCTGGGTTCCACAGGAATGGTAGAGGGGGGAATTGGCACCCTGGACTGCGTTGCCTTAGCAACCCAAGTTGCACTCTACTGTGATTGGCCCAGTGGTGAGACGCCCGGCTCACCACTTAGCATGTCTGATTGACAGCGAGGCTGATGAATGGGGGTTTTTCTGCATAAAAGCAGGTCCTTTGGGACTGGAACTTCAGAAGTCGCCACAGGACCTAAGAATCTGAAGAGGGACGAAGCTGAGCCATCTGCAATGATGACACCACCGGTGAAGCCCTGATGCAGCTTCCTCACCACTTTCCTGACGACAAGAGAAGATCTTCTGCTGGACGAGTCTTCTTCCTCTGATCTGGTGGGAGCAACCAGTTCACCCTTTTTCACCTTCCAAAGATGGCCCTTGGTCGAATCACCCGTGCCAAGCACCCCGGCGGCTGGATAGCCAAGCTCACCACTTTTGACTGCGAATAAAAGGACCGCACCTTTTAATCGCGAACTCTGCGGCTGGTTTCAACCCTGTGCAGTGCAACGACTCCAAGTTTCCTCCTCGACAAGATCCACTCTTCCCCTGGTCGGAACAATGAACTGCAATCACTGTCAGGAACAACTGCCCCCGCTGGAGCTTCCTTTCTCTTTAAAGTACTGTGTCCTGCCTGGCCTCCCTTTCTACAGATTGCTAAAGGTGACCCTTAAATCCTTCGCTTCTAACCTGGGTTGGTTCCAGGCCTTCTAACTATATCTTTTGATTCACCCCAACCTCTTTTGAACACTCTGCAAAGACTTTTAGTGCACTTTAAACCGTGTGATCCTGGGCACATTTCGCTTTGCTCCATTTAAAGTGGGCCTGGCCTATGAACTTTGGCTCTACAGTATAACCTGCCTTTCTTCCCTTGCTCTGAACTCTTAAAAGTGTTGGGAACTGATTTATTTTATGCTCTGCCTTTTCTCTCCCTTTTTACCCTAAACTATTGGAGTGCCATCTAGGTTAAGCGCTCATTTCTGTCTTAACAAATAGTTGTGCTTTAACCCTGACTTGTCTGATAGTTATCAAGGGAGGTGTATATACTTACCTGACTGTATTCTAGATTACTTTTCATTGAGAGTGCTAGTGTATTACCTAAAGTGTGTTTTAAATAAATAACTATTTACTTTTTATACAAAGCTATGGTCAGTGTTTGTTTGCTCTAATGTGTTTTGACCCTATTGTGTATACTCTGCATACTGCCCTACTCTTCTTGAGAGAAGTCTGACTGCTCAGCCACAGCTACCAGGTAAATCTGGGTGGTGCAGACTGCTAACAATTGGGTTTACTGCTGCTCCTGTAGTCTTAATCTTTTTGCAGTGTTCCCCAAGGGAATTGCACAGGATTCTGCCTAACAAAAGTGAGCAAAACAAAGTGATGTGTTCCAGAGTTTCCTTTTTCCCCTCCCTAGAACAAAATCAACATTCGATATTAGCAGTTTGCTTATATATCAGCATAATCTGCTTGGTGGGATAGAGATTCAATCTAAAGCACATACATTGAGTCCTGTACCACCAATTGGGGAATTTGATAAGATATTTCGGAAGGGAGCCCTGAAGCTTGCTTTCAATCCTCATCGCCGTCGGCAATTTATAAGCGTTCTTTTTATCTTGGGTATGAATCCAGTCTTGTTGCCACAATTTCTATTTAAGCTTATCCGGATTGTTCATGAGTTCTTCCTGCATGGAAAGTAGATGGTTCAAATACTCTATACAACACCCTCTCCATTGAGTCAGTAGGGGATTGCTTTCATGCTTTAGCACATCTCTCAGAATCAGGAAGGTTTTGACTTGATTGGGCAGCACACATTTCCGGTAAAGGGTCAGAGTTTTCCATACAGTTCTCGCCTGGGGAGAAATCAGGCTTAGCTCATATCTAATAACAGAAGTCGAAAGGAGGTTTGGAAGCCGAAGTAATTTCCTCCAGAACGTTTCCTCCAAAGACAGCCAAGGAAATCTCTCAGCTCCATATATCAGCGTAGGAATAAACTTCTGGGTGTAAAAGGTTATTACAGGTAATATTGAGAATTTTCGAAATTGTTTCTGAACCAGCCTTGCCTGGCTCATTAAAATTCTCAATTTGGCTTTCAAAGCCTATTGGTGTGGTAAGTCTATCCTGCTATTGTTGGTCAAAGTCCCCAAGTAGGTTACCTCATAGTTCTCTCCAAGGGTTTTTGATTAACAAACGATTTAAAGGTAGGAACTCTACTGGGGGATTTAGGACCAGTTATCATAATGATAGTTTTGGCAGAGTTCATCGCCAACCCATTCATAGACATATATTTGTTCAAGGCCGGAGGCTTCTGTGCAGGACAATTGGTGTTTTGGCAATCAGCACTAGGTCATCAGCAAAAAGCAGTCTTGACAGGATTTGTCCACCAATCCTAGGTGGAGGGGTTCTGATCTTATCCAGATTTCCCCCCCATCAGAGAGGAATAAGTTAAATAAAGTTGGAGCCAGCGGACATCCTTGCTTCAAGCCATTGAAAGTGTTAATTGGATTTGTCAAATGGCCTTGAGCATTAAGTCGTACTTGTACCGTGGTGGATTGATATAAAGCTTTAATCGCAGCTAGAAGATTATTCGGACAATTCCACTCCTCCATTTTAGACCATAAGAGATGTCGGTCAACGCTGTAAAAGGCTTTACGCAAATCCACATAGGACAAGTACATCTTGGAATTGTTCTTTAAGGCTGTACATTTCAGGAAATTTAACAAAAACAGATTTAGATCAGTTCCAGCACCTTTAGTGAACCCTGTTTGTCTGGGATCTTCTCTTCTCGCGTGGCTAATCCAGACTTGTAGTTGTTTTAGCAGAAATGCTGCTAATCATTTCCCGAAAGAGTCCAACAGTGCAATAGGGCGATAATTCACTGCGTAGGATGTATTGCCCTGTTTATAGATGGGGATAATTATTGCTGATTTCCAAGAGGTTGGAATTTATCTTATTCTCATTATCCGATTAAACAGTTTAAAACGACCTGCGGTAAAAGGCCAACCACGTTTGTTCTGAAATCACGTTGGCCATAGAAATAGTTTGCAAGGCCCCCGCCACATTTAGCATTTGCCAAATAGATCTAGAATCCTTTTTTGTCAGCGCTTGTAGCATGCGCACAGCAACATGCTGGAACATCGCAGTTTTGTGTCTTTTAAGCCACTTCTTATACTTATGCTTTCTTTTTTTCTTAAGCAGCATTTGTAGGGGTCTAATGAACCATTTATAAGCCTTAGAACCTTCCAGAGAAGCTTCTTCCCTTCAGAGATTTCCTTATCGAATACATGTTTGTATGGTTTAGTCACATCCCCAGATCTTTTTTGTATGTGCTCCCAAACTCCAGGAATAAAGGTATGTAGTTCACATCCCCCTCTCTGAATCAATTGGTCAGTGACTTTCTCAGACCATTTTTTTGAGTTCCTGAGATCTGAACTGAAGGCGGTTTGCCCCTTGGTTGGTTCAACATAGATAGGATCTGTGTCATGATACGACGAACTAGAGAGACCCTCCCAAGTAGGTTCTTAGAGGGAATGATCACTGGAAGCCTTTAGAACAATTTCAAATGAGTTTATGTCTTGAAGTAAAGAGTTGGAAACGAAGAAATAGTCCAAAATACTGGATGCCATACCATTAAACCAAGTAGGTCTGGGGGGACAATCTCCCATCATTTGTACATTCAGAATGTGAAGGTCACGGGAGGTCATCATCTCTAACAATGTAGCTGCTCTCCTGTCTCAGTTGGAAATCATCCCATTTCGCAGCGAGAGGACTGTAGTCTTATTTTTGATGCAAGGGCAGCTTAAGTCACCGCCTACTATTATTAAATGTGGATTAAGTTGTAAAACTGATTTGTCAATGGCCGATGTGATCTGTTCTTTAGGGAAATCCACAATCATAATGTCCTCAGATTGAAGGAATCGCAACAATGGAATATTGCCAAATAATTTTAGCACGTTAGAACAATTGAAAACAAGGCCATCATTCGCTGACAGCCAATATTCAACGCTAACAGTAAGGGCTCCTATGATGGACCCCTTTAATCCTTCATTGTCAAATACATTTCCTGGAGCGATATAAGTATGGATCGTTTTATGTGGGCCAAGTTGACGCATAAGAGATCTCGACAGTAGCAACAGGTCAGACTTTCTCATCATCTCTCCATTTGAAGGTTTAAAAGAATTAGTTTTTAGACAAATCATTTGTCTTTTTTCCGCAAGTGTCAAATAAGGACTTATCGGTTTAGTCCACTCTGACACTTTGTCAATTACCCTGCAGAAATGGGTCGTTATTGATTGTCTGCCTATTTATACTCACCCCTGAAACGATTTCTGGACTCTCTCCCTTTCAAAAGAGTCTGCCTCTGCTCTCGCCCCTGGCTCACCCAGCCCTTCTTGCAGCTAAGTACGACACAGCCCGTCTCTAACAGGACACTGCCCAAGATTCGAATTACGGCCTTCAAAGGACTCCCTTTGCAGCTACACCATTCTGTGGCCCAGCCGATGGTCCTCACCAGAAGCAGTCGCACAGGACAGCCCTCTCTCTCCAGCCAGCCAGAAGGAGCACCTCTCTCTCTCCCCAGGAAGCTAGCAGATTCCTCCTTCCTCCTTTCTCCCTATTTTAAACCTCTCAGTGAAAACAGCCTTGTTTCATATACCTCTGTAAAATGTTCTTTAACATTTCAGCCCATGTTTTTTTCCAGCCCCCAGCGATCTTTGGACAGTATTTTGCTAGAACGGCATCCTGAGATCCAGGGCAAAATGTTACACTTCATCTCCTCCTTCTTCCCTTTCCTGCACTACAAACTATGAACGCTTATTTTCAAGGACAATCGCGATGTTACAATGTGTGCTCTGAAACTCGCCTTGCAAGGCACTGCAGAATCCTTGTCAATTTTGCATTATTTTCTCAATCCTTATTTTCCGAATGCTGCCAAGTCTGTGTTCGTGCACCTGCCACGATGCCAGAACTTTTGTCCCTGTGGCCTACAAATCGAGCCCAATTCTAATCACCACAATACTAAGTGTTAGTAACCAATGCCACCCCTTGTAGTCCCCAATACTTTAGTGTTACTATCAAAGCACTACACTACACACAGCACATACTGCAAAAATTCTTTAGCTCATAACCTCTCCTGCAGGGAGGACACTTCCAGAGAGACCAATAGAGGTAATCACACATAGGAAAGCCTGACATGTAACTGAATTTGCCCAAACCCTGCAAGCTCTAAGAAGGCACTTGATGTTGGTCTGTCTTTACACAATATCAATCAACATGAACTTACCCCACCTCCTTTCCATCAAACAAGGGGATATAAGGGATTATTGCCTTTTCTATGTATCTCACCCTTTTGCCCCTCCATTCCACAACTTCTCCATCCCTCTATGCCCACACAGTAAGGTTCTTTTGTTTTGCACTCCATTCCTTTTGGGACAGACAGTCTTATAATGCTATTCAAGAGATTTTTCAATAGGCAATTTCTCCCAAGAAGCAAAGATGGATTGGGAAATGTAGACTGCAACTTGCGCTGTCTGACATGTAACTGACCCATACCAGCCATATTGACCTAGAAGAGGCAGTCTGCCTGTTTGAAAGTCTTCCCATTTCCAGATGTCGTCCCTAGCTACCAATTTCACCAGTAGAGCCTTGCTCTTTGACTATAAGGATACCTCATACATATCTCGCTATACTCATTCTAGCAGAGGGGAACTGGGAAGATTTGCCAACATGAAGTTGCCCAGCAACCTCGTACGCGCGGGCATGTCACTCTGCATGACATATTGATGACTACCTCAGCTCATCTGGTCTCCTCTACCAGTTATGAATTCAAGTTTCACCATTGGCATTTCACATGGTAAGAACCATGCTCACCTTTCTCACAATTCCTTCTCTCTAATACACACACATACACACCTTAGCCTTATACTTAACTGCTGTCATAAACAGTTTAATTCCTTTCCATTTTGCAATTTGCACTTCATATAAGCCGAAGTTCAGTACACACACAATAGTTATTTATAGCTTTGAATAATACACCCCTAAGTATGTTTTTATAGATTGAAATCGAAGGATGAAGTTTATAAAGGTTTCACAAAGAGTTTAATTTGCTTTTCATGATATTATTTGTGATTTGTCTTAATTTTCTAAATTTGCATATGTTGTGCATTATATTCATTATTTTATTGTTAACTTTCAAATGTGTTACTTTTATTTTATTCACTGCTTTGATATATGAACATTGCATGTAATCTTTTAACATCTATTTCATGGTTGCAAAATAATTCCTTATTCTCCTCTTAAGAAGCTCTATAAATCACTAGGATTGGAACACAGCTTATCCATGATATGTT
This sequence comes from Ambystoma mexicanum, assembly GCF_040938575.1. NCBI lineage: Eukaryota > Metazoa > Chordata > Amphibia > Caudata > Ambystomatidae > Ambystoma > Ambystoma mexicanum. The sequence continues at coordinate 1,390,966,176 of NC_090922.1, forward strand.
CAATGATGATTCTTCATAGCTTGTTGATCGAATGTATGTGTAGTTTCAAGGTCACGCTTTGCCAAGAATAAAATGTTAATAATATGCCTTAGTGTAATTGCATCAGATTATATCTTCCAATTTTAGGAACAAAATTATTATCACATAAAGAAATGTATAGCTACTTGACAAACCCTACTTTCATACCACTTGAAGGTTACATGTACTATAACGGAATGTTTAATTAGAAGATATGTTCAGTAATCTATATGCATTGCCTGGCTGCAATATTTTTTAGGACCAGTTGTTCGTCTTCCTTTGATGCTTGACACTGGATTTTGATTTGCAGAAGTATTGTTATCTGCAACGAAATCCAATACAAATGTATTATAGACGTCCTCCTGGAAAAATCATCTAGTATCAAAAAACAAAAAAAAAAGGTTCTGCAGTTCCATCATACAAACATTCTCTCTCTTAGGATGCACGTGAAAATATAAATGTTATGTATTTAAATGAATTAAAGTAAGAGAACAGCACACTGTGATCAGTGCCCATGTTCCCCTCAACTTAGTCAATTTTCTTCAACTTCACATGGATGCCATTCTTGGACCGTAGAACTAGTTGAGGTATTAGAATTGGGGGGTTTGTTTCATCCGATGAAATTTCAAAGCGGAGCAGAGTTAAGGCAAGGGCCACTTTCATCTCGTTCATGGCAAAGTTCTGCCCGATGCAGTTCCTAATAGATTAAAGGGAAAAACAGCATTACAACCCATCTTTGAATATATGCAAGAAGCATATCTGATGTATTGTACACACCTAATGACAGGAAGAAATTCAATATATAAAATATAAAAAAGGTTTAAACATTGTAAAAGGACGCCAGTAACCAATATACCTGACTTTCTTTGCAATATGATTATGCTTAGGTTGATTACCCAGTATATTATTGTAAAGTATGCTAAAGATTATAGCAGAAGTGTTGTTTACAAGTTTAAAAAATGTAATTCATGAAAAATAAGGCTGTGTTGCTTCGGCAACAATATTCTGAGGAATGTTTTCAGTGCAACTGGAGATTGCACGAGTCATTAATGTGGAACGCTGTGAATGAACTGAAACTTCTGGATGATAAGAATAAGCCAGATGAAGGAGCATTGGTGTTCTTCACCATTACTTTGCACAGTGTGAGGGAAACTGGATCTACCTTATGATATTAACTGCATTACAGAGAGAACATTTAATACCCTTGGGGGCTTAATTTCTACCCATTAGGTGCATCACAGCCAGCCAGTCAGACAAATCCGATTTATTTTGGTATAAAAGAGGATACCATAACATCTCATACATTACATTCATTACCACAATGACGCAACAGAATATGTAAAATTATCAAACAACAATAATGATAAAATGTAATATAAATCAAATGATTGTATACTAGTTAAAATAAGACTTCCCAAACACATTTATTATATTAAAATTACATATAAACTGTAGATTGTGATATGTTACAAAAATAATGTATTCTGATAAAAAAACTTTCGGGATCTAATTCTCTGCGTTTTTCAAGCATTGCAATGGCCCCATGCTGACAACACTGACACAGTTTGAAAACACAATTACATTGAATGTACAGCTGTTCCAATAGGCTAATTTCTGATCCTGGGGTAAAGGTATTTCGCTCTCATTAATGCATAGATGGGCAAAATTGAAGACGATATTGATCCTTTTCTTCTGCCGCTTGGCAGAGTATGCAATTTTCTGTTCCTCCTTCACCCCATCTACTAACAAATGACGTTAAAAGTAAAATACAAATACAAAACTTTTAGCCATTTTTTATTTCTGTAGGTAGTGAGTTACCATTGCTTCATTGGAATTTTTGGAGAACCCCAATATATCCCAAGTCATGGTGTTTTGCGAAATTCCGTATGTATGTGCACCATGGTAGATTTTTACGAATCCTTTTGAGACAGCATGTCAGTAGAAGTTTTTCTTTAGTGGAGTAGATCAAGAACAGACCAAGGTCTGCTCCAAAAGAGCAGTGATTTTAGCTTTTCCTCGTAAACAATTCCATCAGCTCCCAGCTCAAGCATGAATGATACAATAGGCATGCTCATTCGAAGATGAAATAGTTTCTGGAGCAATAAGAGTTCTCTTTTCTCTAGAGGTGCCATTTGCCATTAAACAAAATCGCAATAGCATAAAACGTTGTAGATTGCACCTTGGCCTAATAAACTTCTAGAGATTGGGTTAATGGTGTTTCCCCAACGCTTTTTGTAAACATATAGAGTGCACCCCTAGACCTAGTCAATATTAGCTCACTTCTTAGTATTCAATCCACAGCCCCTTGTCATCTATATGTACACCTAACTAATCACAATAGTCCACTCTTTCCAGTGACACATCTCTTAGGGTTAATTTTATGCCCTTCATCTTCTTTTTGGCCCAGATTAGATATTTTCTCTGTGAGATATTGATTTTGAAACCCATCAGGTTGGAGAATAAATCAAATACAGTCAAGGTTTTTTGTAGGCCTTTCGGGGTCTTGATTATCAAAACTGAGTCATCTGTAAAAAGCAAGAGGCCATTTGGGTCCCCTGCAAGGTACGGGGCAACCAGTTTCAAGGAAATCATGATTTTTGACAACTTGTTGATATAAAGCAGGATTGTCCAACTCCACGCCTCGAGGGCCGGAAATGTGACAGGATGTCCGATATCCCTCATTAATATTCATGAGGAGAAAATATGCATACATTTAGAATCATTGCTTGGACAACCCTGATATAAAGACAAAAACTAAAGTGGGACCAAGACGCAACCCTATATTACCCCTCTCATGACAGGGAAAGGTGAGGTGGTTTTGCCTCCTAATCCATACCATACTGCAGCATAATTGTCACCATAGAGATTTCATATAGGGGTGATTAGATGTATGTGGGCACATAGGATGTTTAAGATATTCCACAGTTCTCTTTTAGGGATGGCATCAAATGCTGTCCGTGGATCTTTATAAATCAGATTGTACATTATTTTTGCAGAAATGTTAATTGAAAGACGTAGTCAGTAATGCTGATGCCAGTTCTAAACCCTGCTTGTAGATCAGATAACACCTGTGTGGATGCTGAGGTAAACCCTCCCCATACATTTTGCATTTATATCAATTGGGAAAATCGGTCTATAATTACTCGAATCGTTATGATCCCCTTTTTTATAAACAGGAATGATCTCAGGATCCAGGTTTTGGGAACTTGATTTTTGTTCTGTATGTCATTGTACAGTTTGCATAGGAAGGGGATCAAAATGACAGGTTCCGACTGAAACAATTCAGATGGTAATCTATCCAGATTATGAGCTTTGTTGGGGATCTGGGAAAACAATGCCAATTCGGCTCCTTTTATGGTGATGCCAATTGGATTTTTGATAAAAAACTTTGTTGCTACGAGAAAGGCATTTAGAATAACAGATTTATTGTACAGAGTGGAAAAATGATGCTTCCACATATCATTTGTAATGTGGATATTTGTTGTGGTAGAGTGTTGTGCTGAACCATCACCAAATATTTGCCAGAATTTCTAACTATCTTTGTTGTTGCTGGCACATTGTATTTACTTATTTGCTGTTTATTTACCTGGCTATTCATTTATTATATTCCTTTCTCAGTTCTATAATATCACGGCTGCCTCTTTTTGATGTTCTTTAACTGTAGTTATGAGATGAATTGTACATTGGTTACATTCTTGTACGAACCATGTATCTGAGTGAGGATTCTCTTCTTCATTGACTTTGGGAGGTGTTATATGCATCTGTTTTAATACCTCAGTGAGCACACCCCATATGTTATTTGGGATAATACTGACATACATTTAAAAATCTTATTACAGAATGGGTAGAATTGCCAGATACATGTCGGGAATATTGTTATGGGTGATGACATTAGCCCACTTCACCCTCTTCCTAGACCGGGAGAGTAGGATATAATTGGGTGTATCTGGGTTGGCCATTGGCCTATTGTCTCTCTAACACAGTACAGCTTGAAGAAGGTCATGATGATTCTCTGATCTTGGGATAACACTAAAGGTATTATTCAGCTTCCAACTCTACATGTTAACCAAAATGTAATCAATCCTGGATCTGCGCATTGATAATCTAAATGGAAAGTTCACTGAACTTTCTCCAGGTAGGCACCCATTGCATGGCCCACTCACTTTGGAAAGAACATTCTGGATTTCAACATACATCATAGGCAAAATAATTAATATGTCTAAACGAGCACAACAGTTGTCACACAAGTTCTAACATGGGAATGGCAATCAGGAACAAACTAGAAACACAACTTTTATGACAGACACTACAACTCCCAGAAAACACTGGGGCTAAATTTAGCTCGTTGAGCATTACGTACCACTTTAGTCCAGTCTAGTAATCAGTGTAATATGACGTAATAGATCTCACAGGGTTATATATACGGCTAGCATGCATTTGCGCACTATATCGCATTTAACACTACAACTCCCAGAATGCTAATCTGATCATATGATCTACACCGACATATAACCTCAAGTCACATGACCATAAATAGAGAGAAAGGTTCGAAAACACGCGCGGCTCGGGCAGAGATTGCAGCGTTTATGTTGGAGTGAAGGAACATCACCAGTAAGGTATGGAGGCAATGAGAGAGGTCACAATATCCATTAGTAAATGGGTTAAGTTACATACACTGATACAATATTTCTCACGTAGGTTACCTTCGAGAAGTTGGGGACGGGACAACGAGGGGCCCAGTACTATAACATACACTACCTACAGTGCAAAGAGGTAACTTTTTGAATTTAAGTGAAGGAATCAGACGAAAACATGATGCGCGACCATATTCTGATAGAAATTATCCAATCATTACTCATGACAGAACGAAGACCGATTAGAAGTTACAGATGCCAGTCACCTTTGAACTGAGAAACATATAAGAAACACAGGTAGGAATACTGGTTCCCACACGGGTTTATATTTATTGATTTGATCCCCGGTTTAAATCACTAGTTAATACAGATATTATTGTCATTCACAGCACATCAGATTGCTACTTCACTAGATGACGTTTTCACCATTCCACACCAAGAAGGGATGCTTGAAGTTCTGAAATTGAAGAATAATGAAATAGCTATACTTTGAAGTTATTTGTTGACTGTGAATTAATAATAAGTTAAGAAAACATTGTGTTTATATTGATAAGTTATTGCTCCTGAAGAAGAGAGGCACACTCTCGAAACGCGTAGAGCTCTGAATTAGGAAGGTTTTTCCCTTTTTAGTGTATTATTGTATATTCTTTTCGAGTGAATTAAAACTCGAACATTCTTTTTTGTTATGTAAATAGTATTAAAATACTATTATGCCTTCATAAAGATTTTGTGAAACTTTTATGTATATTGAAACAAATTATTTCATGTTTGGATATGTAATATCTGTACAAAAGAGTGGCCTAATTGATAATTTATAATCCTTAAAATTAACAACCAGTGAACAAAAAAGTATATTATATTTTGTTTGGACTTTTTATCCAATACCCAGAGGTGTGCAGGGGACGGGAGTTCCCATTGTTAATGGGAACACCATTCTGTTCCCCTTTTTTATAAACAGGAATGATCTCAGGATCCAGGTTTTGGGAACTTGATTTTTGTTCTGTATGTCATTGTACAGTTTGCATAGGAAGGGGATCAAAATGACAGGTTCCGACTGAAACAATTCAGATGGTAATCTATCCAGATTATGAGCTTTGTTGGGGATCTGGGAAAACAATGCCAATTCGGCTCCTTTTATGGTGATGCCAATTGGATTTTTGATAAAAAACTTTGTTGCTACGAGAAAGGCATTTAGAATAACAGATTTATTGTACAGAGTGGAAAAATGATGCTTCCACATATCATTTGTAATGTGGATATTTGTTGTGGTAGAGTGTTGTGCTGAACCATCACCAAATATTTGCCAGAATTTCTAACTATCTTTGTTGTTGCTGGCACATTGTATTTACTTATTTGCTGTTTATTTACCTGGCTATTCATTTATTATATTCCTTTCTCAGTTCTATAATATCACGGCTGCCTCTTTTTGATGTTCTTTAACTGTAGTTATGAGATGAATTGTACATTGGTTACATTCTTGTACGAACCATGTATCTGAGTGAGGATTCTCTTCTTCATTGACTTTGGGAGGTGTTATATGCTTCTGTTTTAATACCTCAGTGAGCACACCCCATATGTTATTTGGGATAATACTGACATACATTTAAAAATCTTATTACAGAATGGGTAGAATTGCCAGATACATGTCGGGAATATTGTTATGGGTGATGACATTAGCCCACTTCACCCTCTTCCTAGACCGGGAGAGTAGGATATAATTGGGTGTATCTGGGTTGGCCATTGGCCTATTGTCTCTCTAACACAGTACAGCTTGAAGAAGGTCATGATGATTCTCTGATCTTGGGATAACACTAAAGGTATTATTCAGCTTCCAACTCTACATGTTAACCAAAATGTAATCAATCCTGGATCTGCGCATTGATAATCTAAATGGAAAGTTCACTGAACTTTCTCCAGGTAGGCACCCATTGCATGGCCCACTCACTTTGGAAAGAACATTCTGGATTTCAACATACATCATAGGCAAAATAATTAATATGTCTAAACGAGCACAACAGTTGTCACACAAGTTCTAACATGGGAATGGCAATCAGGAACAAACTAGAAACACAACTTTTATGACAGATACGAGGCATAGGGCAGCAGCATTCTCACCAAACAGGTAACAGGAAGAAACGCTACATTGGCAACACTGCCAACAAGTCAAAAGAGGAGAATCTACAAGTCACATCAGGAAATCTGTAAACCACCCAACCACATCACACCGCCAGTTAAAGATCAGATTGGATTGGTTTTTAGTGTAGCACAGTAGATCCCTCCGAATCCTCTCTGTGTGATTTCCCCTAATTAGTAGATCTTATGGCTGAGGAAGTACAGTGAAGGCAATTATTCTCCAGCATGAGGTCTAGTATGCCACTTCAGTGCTGTTAGATAAGCAAAGATTCTCTGGCCTTACTTCCTAATATGTCTTATACTCTTGATTTTCAATCATCTGGTTGCACACCATCTGATATATTGGTAGATTCGGAATGCCGATAGTGATGAAGTCAAGGTGGAAGGCGATTATAATGCCCATAAACACAACTTGTTTTTTCAAGGCAGGTGTTCACAACTCAATCAAGGTGGGCAATGGCTACTGCTCACCAGCAAACTGATTTGGGGATAGAGTGACGTGACTTTGTCAAAAATTAAGATTTCTCTTTCTTGATTTCTTTCATTGATTAAGGAAAGACTGGGATTAGGTACAAGATGAATTGATTTCTGGATCTGAAAGGGTATTCAATCTAGAATCTGGATTAATGAAAGACTGGGATTAGGTACAAGATGCATTGATTTCTGGATCCGAAATCTAGAATCTAGAATCTGGATCTTTCAACCTCATTTTGGAAAGTGGTAAATCTTTGTGTGAAATCGAGGCATAATGCTTGCATACCTCGATTTACATCTCTGCCCCATTTTGCCAAGGCAGAGGAGAGTCACGGAGGAGTGATAAGATCTCTCCCATGCTGACCTTCACTGTCTTGTCAGTGCACCTCGTTTCATGCCAGCATGGCATTTAAATGTGAAGTGAAATTAAGGGGCTCCTATGGAATCTTCCTTGGTTTTCCAGCGGGTGAATTCCCGGCAGATTACATAGGAATCCATTAGTAAACACTGCCAGTAAAGCGTATTTGCAGGCCACATTTACTTTTTCAGCAGACAGAGAGGAACATTTACCAACAACAGCGAGTTTGCCTGGCTTTTCCCCTCTGCCTTGCAAATATATCAAATGTGCATGCAGGAGAACCAAAAGCATTTTGTGCGAACGTTGGTGGTCCAGAGCATGCAATTAACATTTGATTTGAAATTACCCTGTAAGTTTAATCGTCATTCGACCAAATTGACACATTATTATCGCCATCAGTCACTGTTGTTGGTTCTGTAGTTTGCAACACACAAAGAGGATGCATAGGAAAGGCACAGAAAGTCAACGTAAACAAAAAGTGCAACACGCATTGGCAAATTCAACAGTTTCTGGTTTTGTCTGGGCATGAGATTCCAGGCACTGGCATACGGGTACTACCAGGCTGAAAGATGGTAACAGCTGGCAAATGGTGCTAGAACATAGGGCATACTATGGCAATGCCTGACACATGCCTGTCTAATGCTTATAAAATAGCCAAAACAGTTGGTTGACCTATTCAGTGGAAGGAAGAGATTCAAGGAGATGCAGACTACTTATAAATCAAGTGGCTAAAGGCGCAATCGGTTAAGCCTGTTTTATTACATCAGTAGCTGGTGTATAGCAGTACTCAAGTCATTACCTGCTCAGACAGCACAGAGCTGGACTCAAGCGATAACCGGGGCATTTGTTTTGGGCAGGTAGTTGGTGGGAACAGCATTGCCATTAACCTGGCCAATGAGTTGACAAATACTCAAACAACATACACAGGACCTATACCACTCATCACATTTCAATTCTCTTCAATCTTCACTTTCCATGACAATAATTTGGCTTTATATGCAGTACTTAAAGCACCACCTAATAGCCAACATTAAAAAAAGGGGTGGCAACAAAAGTAGTGAGGGCTCTTGTTTGCAAGGCTGCTTACCGAATAGGCTGAAAACTATTTTCACAGGGCAGGCCTTGATAAATATTTAAAATCCTGCCATGCCTGCAGCTTGAGTACTACTCGAACTAAGGGAAAGAACTGTACCCATGAAATTGATGGCATAATATTTTCTGTATTGAAAAACTGTGGTGAAGCATAAAGAAAAATGATGAGCAACTTCAATGTGCCTTTTCAATATTCGCATCCTGGACCCACTGGGATATAATTCCCTATCGACCGCAGATAGTACACGATGCCCCACATGTGAAGTACCATTAGGCGTTGCTAATATGAGGTTTACACTACATTTGAGTACGAGGCTTTGAGTTTGTAATAGCTTGCTGGTGCCATTTAGGGTTAGAATAATTCTAATAGTTAGGATTTGAGTTAGGGTTATGATACATGATGCTAGTTTATATTATGTCATCCATCACCATCGGAGTAGTCTTACAGCGCCTGGCTTTCTCCGAAAGTTGGCATTTTGCGAGCCTGCATGGGAGTCAACAGACCTTATTCTGTAGAAAGGAAGAAGTGGGTTGTGGAGGAGGTGATAGGAAAGAAAAATAAGACAATAGAATGACCAAAATCAGAGAAGACAAACAATGGGGATGGGTCGCAAGGTATAAGGTTGTCAAAGTAGGGATGTGTGTTTCCTAAATATGATTAGTTATGGTAAGCATCAGTGAAGGACTCAGGACAGTACAGCTCGGTTTAGAAGAACGTTTTATTGTGATGTCAATATCTAGACCAGAAGAAGCACGGTAGTGGATGTGGTTACTTGGCAAGTGGTTGCGTGATGGATACGCAATTGACCATCAACTGAGTCCCAGGATAAGGCACGAGTGTGAATTAGTGTTTGGACTGTTGCAGAATTATATTAATATGAGTAACTTTGCATATGTTTATTAAAGAGATAATCCTTGTAACCCACAAGTCAGCCGCTCACTAATGATCTGTGTCTTATTGGACAGTGGTGACAGAGAAGTGCAGAAGGTGTTACAGGACTCTGTCTACTATTGGCTCAATATAGACTCAGGAAAATAGATGAGCATGACCACTCATGAATAAAAATGAGCTGTGAGTTGGCCGGCTCCAAGCTAACTACACTGGAATGGCAAAAATGTATATATACATTTGAAGCTCAACATTGAGTGATTTATCAGGCTCCTCTCCCCCCGGAAGAGGTGAGTGGTTGTGGCTGCAACAGCGTGCGATGTCACAGGCACCGGGTACCAATGAGGCTTCCCATCCTCACCAGTCCCTCACTTCTCATCTGTCCGGTCACGAAGGTTAAAAAAATAGCCAATATCTTGAAGTATGTATCGATGCTTCATCTGCATTGTCCTTACTACTTTATCGCTGAGTCTTTACTCTCCACAAAGCTTCTTTAGTAGTTGGTCCAGTGCTTGCTGCTGAAGCCATTGAGCTTGGAGTATAGGGAGCTGCCTCGTTCAGGGTCTGGCTGTTGCCACCTACGCTGCTGCCGGCCGTTGTGTCTCGGAAGGCATTGTCATCAACAGACACATCTGGCCTCATGCCCCACGCCACTACCAGCTCCATTTCCCACCATCAGAAGTCCATTAAAGAACCATGTTACAGAGAATATGATTATTTTCTAATCTCCTCACATTGGTACTCTTCCTCAACACTGGAACATGATCTAGCAGCCTGCCACACTATTGGGTTCAACCTTGTAAATTTCAAATATATGTAAATACCTTGAAAATTATTTTGCTGACTAATTACCATGGCACATTTACAAAATATAATACATCCCATGCATGCCTGAATCACAGAGTCAAAATCATCATCCAGAAAGTTGCAGTGTGGACATTGGGTTCAGGGGTGTCTGACGTGGAGTATTGTGACATACTGACCAGGGTAACACAACATCTTGCTTTTGCCACACCAGTTCTAGGCAACATGGATACATTTTTTTTGCAGTATGTATAGGTCTCAGTGATCACTCCTCTGTGGTCTTTCTTTAGAAAAGGCAGAAGCAGCCCAATTCCCTGGCAGCTTCTACCTTCACCAACAGTCATTGACAGGAGATGGCCACATATTGACTTCCAGGTAACTAGAATTAATTGTGTGCACTGCTGCTTTTAGATGGTAGCTGTGCAATAAGAGTGTACAAATATTTAAGAAAGGACACTTAACCTTCTTGTTCATTATTGGCTTCTGTGAGGGATCAGAAATGAGAGGCAGACACAAAGTTGTAATGTTTCTGTCTCTATCCTAAAGAGAGTTTACCTGCCTAGGAAATCAGAACTAAAAATCAGAACTAAAGCTCATAATGTGTCTTGTTGTTAAAATTAGGCAAACTATCCTCATATCCAAAATGTATCTGACCCTCACACTAAAAATGAACAACTAAAGGTGCAAGGTAAATGTCTCTGCTTTAGATTCAGCAAAAAGCTTGTAAAAAATATGTATGTAAATCCAACAAAACAATCCTTGCATCCAGGAATGATTCCCTTCTCCTGAACTGTCTCAGGTAGAATATTTTTTAAGGATGATGAGAAACATTTATTTTCCAAACAATGGTTCCTTAAGAGTAGTAGACATGTCTCTTTTACACAACACCTTCTTAAGAATGATGAATAAGTGTCTTTTCCAAGCAAATGTAGCTCTTCTATACAGTAACTTTTAAAAGATGGTCTCCTGGTATATTCTCCTGCCAAGAACCTTTTCACAGTGTCTTTTCCCTTCACATACACTAGATGAATTATAAGGTGCACTCACCTGCCAGGAATACACCTCTGGGCTTTGACGATCCTGTGGTATACTCTCCTGCCAAGTATCTTTCCCCAAAAGGCTCGCTGCATGATGTACTTCTTTAACCAGGTCTTCTTAGTACCTTTTCAGTTTCTTTCTGTTTAAGTATAACACAGTTGTACTCCTTCACTGTTTATACTTTGTTGGCTCTGGGTTTTACTTGTTCCAACTTCCCCCATACTGATATTTGATATATGGAGACTTGTTCAAGCTTTGTTTGTTAACTTCGTTGTTAGTATTCATTGGCTTGTGGCAATATTTGTTCCAATATTGTCCATATTGATTCCTCATATATGAATACTTGTACAGATTTTGCATTTCAACTTCTTCATTAGTGTTCAATTGCTTTTGGCAACTTTAACTCCAGTTTTCCCCATATCAACATTTCAAATATGGAGACTTGTGTAGATTCTGTCTTTCAATTTTATTGGGTTGATATTCAAAACAAGTTTTCAATTGTCTGTACACCTGTCGGTACACCCCGGGGATCACAATACTTCTGGGCAGACTCATCACTGTTTGCTGGCATTTCCCCACCGCAGCGTATGGCTGTGGCAAAGTACTTACTTCAGAAAAGTGTTTCCTGCTCTGAAGAGCCCTTTGCAGTTCTGCTGTCGACTTCTCATTCACTTGTTGGTTTAACTGCTGATCTTGAATGCGACCACATACCCAAACCCATCTGTGCTACTGCTGGCTTCCCAGCGGTCCTCATTGGGCACCTGTTGTGCTTCTCCCGGTCTCTCGCCTTTACAGTAGGAAGCACTTGCCTCCTTCAGCACAGTCTGCTCTCGGGCATCTGCCTTCAGTTCTGCGTCCTGCGTTCACCTGCCCTGCATCTCTCCTCTCCACCTTTTCTTTTAACTTGAAGAGACACACCATTTTTACATGTCCCACACAGCTGATTTCCATCAGAACAACTAGTCTGCACATTTAGCTTGTTGTTTCTTTTAATCTACATTAACTTCTTCTTCCTCTTCCTCATGTCAGTACATGAGGTTTTATGGGAGTTCGAGTCCGTAGGATTATTGTGTTTTTAAAATTGTATTTCTTTGGATTTTTGTTTAAATCAAAACCATCGGAAACAGGAGGTGTTACACATGTGTTATGTTCATATGAGGTGCAAATGGTATCCTGTCTAGGGTGTTTGGCAGGAAGGGGTTTTAGGGTTTTACAACTGGAAGGACTTGTACATTGACAACATGCCATCAGGAATTTAGGAATGAAAGGGTCTTCTTCAAATGGAATGGAAGAATATTGAGTCTCTTAATGGGGTCACCACATCTCCCCGACAGCCATCTTCTTCAATATGATCCTCCCTCATAATATCACCCCGGGGTCAGGATCCGGTAGCGGCCGCCATCCTCTGGCCACATGGGAGGAGATCTTAGGCTGGGGATCAGTGTTGACCCCACAGGATTCATCACACTTCCCTTTCATGAACATTCTTGACCAGGTTAACCTGTAGATCCCTCTGTTTTAATGTTACCTTCTTTTTCTAATTGACTGTATTTGCGCATAGTGCATTGTGTTTCATCAACTCGGCAATTGCTATAGTTTTCTCAAGTATGGACCTCCACACATTCACAGGTATTCTTGTACTGTGGAATTTTTGGTGTGGATTATTTTTTGGCCCCTTATGTGTTAATTTGACCCAATGACTGATCCAAATTTACATGAAAGAGCCAACTTGTGCAAGACTGAGATCTAGTCTTCTACTCCTTCATCCAGTGTTTTCTCTGGAGTACAAATGGATCCTGTTAATGGTAATGTTGACATTGGGTAGGTCAATGGGAGCCAGGTGGGGTGTTGGGAAAGTCAAGACTGGGCTATAAAAGCCAAACCAGCACAGAGGAGATTGGGGGAAATCAGGTGAAGCAGTGGTGTATCAAGAGACCAGGTAGAATGCGGATGGTGGGGTGCAGTGGTGAGGAGAGTGTGGCAGTGTTCTGAGAGAGTGCAGGTAATGTATTGTGTGTGGGTTGAGAGTAGTAGCATTGAGTACAGTGTGCTGAGGGTTCGTGAAAGGTGAATGAAAGAAAGGTGGGAGATGATCAGGGAGGGGAATACCTGTAGGGAGATTTAGAGAGAGCATGAGAGTAAGAGGTGGTGGGTGTGTGACAGAGAATAGGAATGGTTATTGGGAAGGACCGACGAGACAGTGAGTAAGATCATGAGACAGAGGAGTAGTCAGAGCTTAATGAGGAACAATGGCAAGAGGAGAGGGGTGCAGGTAGAGGGAGAGAGGTACAGAGAGAGGGGAGAAGAGAGGTGCAAGTAGTGAGAAGGTGACAAGCATGAGGGGAGATGAGAAGGAAAGAGAAGACAGAAGGAGAGGAAGAGAAGTGAGAGGAGAAGGAAAGAGGTACAGGTAGAGAGAGCCAGAGCAAGAGAGAGAGAGAGAGAGAGAGGGGGAGAATAGGAAGATTACAGAGAAAGTAGAGTGGAGATAGACCAGAGGTATCCCTTAGAACATTCTTGAGGGAGAGAGATGGAAAAGGCCATGCCTTTGCATGCCCGTCAATATTAGAAAGTCTTAGTAGCATTTACCTTACTTTGGAGTACATTGGGGAGATTCTGGGTTTACAGATTCCTAGGATAGGGTGGGGGAAATTCAAATGTAGATCGAGAGAGGAGTAGGTTTCCCTTAGTTTCAACCATCCCAGATTTCCCAGACCAGTTCTTCAAAACTTTAATAAACACCATGAACCGACTATCTTTGTCTGTGGATTTCTGAGGCCATCTGTGATATCTATGAATACCCTTCCAAAACCCAAAACACTCTTAATGACCTGGATGCCCCATGCAAAAAACAAAGAAAACATAATTCACCTAAAGTCTGCCCAGATAAAATTGAAGTGGTAAGACAAGACACTGCCCACATGCAGCAATCTCTCACTCAATGGAGAGGTATAAGGACCTTCCAGATATTTTCAGAGACAGGAGAGCAAGGTTAATCGACCTTAAATCATATAATTTCCCCCACATCCAGAACTCAGACAAGCTGGAAAGAATTCTCTCCATTATCACTGGAAACATTCCAAAAGACTGTCACAACTATCAAACAATTGAGCCACACAAGTGATTGCATACCTTACTCACTGATGTCAGCATACATCCAAAGACTGGGTTAGTAATGGATCCAAATCATTTGGCTTTGAGTGTATTGCCCAATAGCCTAAAAGCGAGTCAGGTCACCGCTCAAAGAAATCCTCCAATGACAGAGCTAACCTAAACAACAACTGCCTGATGCAACCTCTGCTAAACCATTGAGCGCTACCCCGCAATGCAACTGTACAAGTATCACATATAAAAGAGCCTACTGGGGACTTCCTGTTCCGCATTTAAAGTGGGCCACAGCGCATAGTCTCCCAACTCTCAGGTGTTTGCACTGTGTATTGTAACAGCCAAGAGATCCACAGATGACGTGAGACACATTTTAATGTATCTAATACATTATTTTGTATTAATCATGAGATTCGGGATGACTAAAGCACTAGAAGCACCACGGATGGGAATGGAAATAGCAAACAAAGCAATACAGCAATCAACAAGGTCCTTAAAATCCTTTTGAACCGTGGTCTTCATTCTTTCCCTGTCTCCACCTCCTAGGTGATTCAAAAAGTTACTCGCAGTCTCTGGGATTTTATGTTGTCGCAAACACTGCTCTCTTCACTCTCTGTCTTTCTTTCCTGGTGCAGGAACTGTCCGTCTCTTGTGTTGGATCTGTTACAAGGCACCAACGTCCAGTACACTTTGTTTGACGTAGGTCAGGCATCAGATTGACCATAAACAGGAGAAAGATAGGGTACTCAGTCTTTCTGTCGTAGGTGTCACATCCCTCAGACTCTGGTCTCTGACTTGATTTTGGCTCTAAATCTGGATTGTCGCGACCAGTTTCAAATGGTATTACTCAATCTTGCCGACCTACGCTTTTGCTGAATTACTTTTTGCCGAATTCTGTATCATTCTTTTTTACAGTAAAATACAGATGAAAATTTATGGTAAGGTATATAGAAGGTGCATGTGTGGGGTCCCCCCCCCATTATGCGGTAAAACATTTGGCAAATTTGGTAAAAAATATTCAGCAAAAGTGTCGGTTGGTAAAAGAAGTCATCAAACATTCATAGATCCCTTATAAGAATCCCCCTCACCCAGATTGTTAAGTGGTCGCGTGCTTTGGCATCCCTGCCATCCCTGCAGGACTTCTTCCATTCTTTTGAGCCCAACTCATCCAGATGCTGGTATCTTTCCTCTCTGGCTCACCCTCTCCCCACTTATTCCTTTCCCTCTCATCCTCCTCCCTCCTCTTTCCTTTTTCTGCTTCTCACTTCATCCCTCCCTCTCTCGCTCATGCAAAGCTCGCTCCTCTCTCTGTTTTCTGCGGGTCATACTTTCCTCATTCCATTTTTATTAATGTATTCCTTTCCTTTAACCTGGGGCCTTGGTCCAAAATACCTTCAGCTATCCCTCCGCAAATACCTCCCCTCTCGAGCTCTTCGCTCCTCTACCTCTAACTCCCTCAGGGTCAGAAGTTTTTCAAAGAAACGAGCTGGGGTAGATCTCTGTCTGTGGCTGGGGCCTCCCTTTGGAACAGCCTCCCTGCCACTCTAAAACATGAGGAGATCCATCTCCGGTTCTGGAAGCACTTCAAGACCTTCCTCTTTGCTTCTGACTTTGCTCCCCTTCTCCCCTGCTGATCTGCTCTCTCTTGGCACTGTGCACCTGGCCACCCGCTGTCCCCTGGGCCCAGGTACCTGCTCAAGCTGCCACCCTCCTGTACTGCCTCCTGGCCACCCCTTGCACTGGGAACTGTATCTGTACCCGTACAGACCCCCTCCCCCTTTGTCTTCTTTTTCTGCACTTATCAGATTTACTCAGTTCTGCTGCCGTGAACACAGCACTTTCCACTTGCTGGCTGCACTACCACTGTTTATTGCATCCATTATCTATGTATTTGTATTATTATTATTTATCTGTTTTCCTCTGCTCTGCACTTTCCACTCTCCCCCTTCCATGCACTTTTCCCCCTTTCCTTTTCCCATGCACTTGCGCGTTCTCAATATCACTGGGCCTAGTAAGATTGCTGTTTGTTCTCCCCTGTTCCCCTCCCTTGCCTTGTTGCGCTCTGAAACACTTGTGTACGAGCGCGATACAAATAAACATATCATAACCTCCCTTCCTCTCTCTCACTCTCTCTCTCTCCTATAATATTCCTCCTCCTTTCCCTGCCACTGTCTTCCAACTGCCTCTTCAGCATGGTGCCATCCCCAATCCACCACCCCTGGCTCTTGTAACAGTTTTAGGCTACCATTAGTGAGTAGTGCCTCACTTTCCACGTCTGCCCCACATTTCCCCTCTTTCCTATCCAACACCTCAATCTATTATGTTGATCCGCAATGGCAATATTCTGTTCCAGTGCCCTCTTGTTCTTGAGCTTGGCAAATGAAAAGTCCAATAAAAACAATCAATATTTTGCCTGATATTTGTCATAAGATGTTAATGTACATTTTGTTTGGGCATCTATGTTGCCGGATATCGGCTTGTATGGCTCATCAGTGCTTCAAAACACAAGACTAATAATAATAATAATAATAATAATAATAATAATAATAATAATAATAATAATAATAATAATAATACATAAACATACACCCGCCGCCCTGATGGAGAGCACCGCTGCGGGCCGAGTTCCTAGGCCCCGCCCCCTTCCTTTGTTCCGGGGCTTGGGCCCCACGTGGCACACTCCGCTCCTTCCCTCACGGCCTCTGACCGCGGCCGCGTGCGCGGATCCTCTGTCCGCCCGCTGCGAGTGTCAGCAGGCGCGCGACTTCCTCGTCGCCAGTGTTGTGGGCTGCCTCCGGTCCCCGGAGCAGCCCACAGATATCGTCGGGATCACCTGACAATGTTGACACGCTGGGGGTCAGCTGGCGTATCGATGGCATGGAGGTGCCCTACGCACCCGGTGTCACCGGGTGCAAGATCCGCAGTGTGGGGGGGTCACCCCCAGTCATCCCGCGGTCGCGGCTCCGAGGGCACTCGGGCCGCACCGCACACAAGGCCACGACCACGTGGCAGGCCCACAACCCCCACAGACACAAGCAGACACAAGTTGCCAATTCCTTGGGCTCTGCTGCTCTGCCCTCGCAGCACCAGCAGAGCTCCTTTTATTAACTGACCACGTGAGCTTCATGACACAGTCACGGCGCCCATGTTGGTATAAACAACTAGACCCCCACACAACACCACAGTGGGCTCGATGGTTTGCAGTAAATAACTGTATTGTAACATTGGTCCATACCCTTCTCATTCACAAACAGGTGACCACTCCTCTCCCTTCTGCTTTATCTCAGGTGGTGCCTCTCAGGAATCGAATACGAGAAGTTTAGTTTCAAGTGCCTGTCACAGTATTGAGAGCCTTGAGATCTTGATGGTACATCTGCTCACATAAACTATTTATCCCCACTGTTGTTCTGTGACTTTCAGAGACCAAGCTTACAAGACAATCTCGAACTGCAAAAGTCAATAATCAATGCACAGTTTGCATTTCTAGTAATGGGTTTCTTGCTTGTGCACTTACTTCTTGATGTTTTAAGCGTCGCATTATTTTCTCAACCGCTTTCTAAAACTACTCTGTACTTTAATTCCAGACATTCCGTACATCGCCAACACAAGGTGCGCAATGAGAATTGCAAAGTATATGTTTAGTAGATTTTAAAGTTCAAGATAGAATAAGCCATTTCAGCGAGGCCAGACATGCCACAACGCCACCCACTGGCCACCACGGGCATTTGACTTCCAGGTCAGAGCAGCATAAACAATTAATTGCGGGTATGCACATTAGCCCAAATGCATGCTTTTATCTCCCCAAAAATGATTTTGCCTGATCGGGCAGCTCCATTTCATACCAATACCCTGATTCATGGATTATTTGAGCCGAAAAAAACGGCCCAAACAATCCATGAATCAGGGCCCTAGTTTCATCAAGCCAAGACAGACAGCTCTCAAGTATGCAGACAACAGCACGTTTCACTATTATTAGCAGCGGTTGCAGTGGTCAGGGGCGGTTGGGAGCAGTGCTCCTCTACTTTCTTTTTTAAAGTTTAACTGTTCCTATACTTTTATTTTAAAAAGAAACCATTCGGGAATGGTTTAGTTTTAAAATAAAAGTGTAGGAAGAAGTAGAAACTTGCACTTCAGTTCACTGCACTGAACATGCCCTTAAATAGCAGTTTGTTTGGGGGTTTCAATTGCGCGTGGGAGTGGGCGTGCTGGTGGGGGTTGTGGCGAGCGGGGCAGGCCAGCCAGGAGCAAAGTTCCACTACTTCTTTACGTACACTTCAACCACTGATTATTAGGGATCATCCGTGCAGTATACCCTAACATTTTTGTGTTTGGAGCATTGGGATATATTTAGCAAATACCAACAATGTTATGGTGGGTTTATAAAATCATGTGTCTGATGATGTTTTCTAACTAAAGTTCTGGATACAAAGAATGCTATCACATTTTTGATATGCTACATTAAAAGACATGGCTCCAACTTAATCGCTTCATCTGAAAATAGATCATGTGTTGTCTCTGTTTTATAATTGAAACCTATTTTGATATTCTAAATGCCTGCGATTAACATGTGTTATATTTTGTTTGTTTGTTTGTTTATTTATTTCTATAGCGCACCGAACCCGGGGGTATCTGGGCGCATTAGAGCAAATTACACTTGTTACAGAAATAGTCAAGTAGCCAGTTACAAATGACACGTGTTACAGAATAGGCATGTAACTCGTTACAAATTACAGTGAAGTATATAGCCAGCAGGTATAAAGACTCAACTTTAGATGTGTGATTTAATTCTATATAGGAGGTTACATTGGGAATTGTTTTTATTATCAGAAGCCTTAAAGTCTGAGACTCCTTTAAGCTTTACATTGGTATCTTGTATATCGATGTTATAGAGGCTGCACTTATGTTGAGCATTTTAAAGCATTTAAGGAATACAACTGAAAATGACAAAGAAAGGGTCTTCTACCACGCTGATTCTTGTTTCTGCAATTATTTAAGCAATAAGCCCCAAGCCGAGGGTGCATTACCATGTCGGGTAATGTCCGGGGCATTACTTGATGTGGTAATGCCCCTCCCCCCCGGCGGAGGCTTACTGCTGTTAGTAACCCGTCCCGGCGTTGCGCAACCGAAAACATAGGGCCACTACGGAAGGGGGAGAAGGGACAGTACTTAGTCCCGTCTCCCTTTCCATGCAGCCATTGAAAAACAAATTAAAAAGTAAACAAAAATATGGCTGTCATGGAAAGGGAGAAGGGACTACTCATAGTCCCTTCTCCCTTTCCATGGCGGCCAGGATGCAGAAGCGATGGCCCGACTATGGGCCTGATTCACAGAACGTTTCCTATGGGATTGCACCATTATAAAACACTTCTGTGAATCAGGCCCAAAGGCTTTGTCGGCTGATAACGACCCGACACGGGCCAATGAACTTACTTGTAACAAGCTCATTGACCCTCATTGGGTAATAACTATAGTATTTCTGGTTCCGTAAGTTAATGTGTGTATACAATCCTATATAAGTGAAAGTCTGTGCATTAGGGTCAGGTCATATACACAGGCCTCCTACACTGAGATCAGGTTTACCATGCACCCCTCCTCTTCTGAAATTCTGTGAGATTCTCTACGACCCCAATGGAGCGAAAGATGTCACAGCTTTTTTATCCTTGCATCTAAATCTGGAGGGTATAAACACGACTAGGCCGCAACACGTGTCTGGGGTTGATGTTGGTACTCTTGTTCAGAGGAGAATTTCCTAGCATTTCAGTGCTGGACTGCCCCTGGGCAGGAGAAAGACTGATATGCAGGGATATTTCTCCTCTGTGAAAGGGACAGTGAGCTAAAGACTCTCCCATGGGCCATCCACTCAAGAACAGGTCAATGGGCCGTGTTCGTGCTGGTAGAGGGACTCCCAGAACCCCCTTTGTTTTGCATATTAAGTCACATTGGGTTTCACCCTAAGTTATCAGGGGAATCCAGACATGGACCCCTTGCTCACTGTTCTTAGAGAGGCACAGCTCCAACTCACTGATGAGGCCCGACTAGGATGAAACACATGTCTGGGATTGCTGTGCATACTCTTGTTCAGAGAAGAATTGCCTAGCATTTTGGTGCTGGACGGCCCCTGGGCAGGATAAAGACTGATGTGCAGCGATATCTCTCCTCTATGAAAGGGACAGTGAGCTAAAGACTTGGTTGAGACTCTCCCAGGGGCCATCCACCCAAGAACAGGTCAATGGGCCGTGTTCGTACCGGTAGAGGGACTCCCAGAACCCCCTTTGTTTTGCATATTAAGTAACTTTGGGTTTCACCCTAAGTTACCAGGCGAATCCATACGTGGACCCCTTGCTCACTGTTCGTAGAGAGGCACAGCTCCACCTAACTGATGAAACCCGACTAGGCCGAAACACGTGTCTGGGGTTGCTGTTGGTACTCTTTTTCAGAGGAGAATTGCCTAGCATTTCGGTAATGGACTGCCCCTGGGCAGGACAAAGACTGATATGCAGGGATATTTCTCCTCTGTGAAAGAGACAGTGAGCTAAAGACTTGGTTGAGACTCTACCGGGGGCCATCCACCCAAGAACAGGTCAATGGGCCGTGTTTGTGCAGTTAGAGGGACTCCCAGAACCCCCTTTGTTTTGCATATTAAGTAACTTTGGGTTTCACCCTAAGTTACCAGGGGAATCCAGATGTGGACCCCTTGCTCAATGTTTTTAGAGAGGCGCAACTCCACCTCACTCATGAGGCCTAAATAGGCCAAAACACGTGTCTGGGGTTGCTGTTGGTACTCTTGTTCAGAGGAGAATTGCTTAGCATTTCGGTGCTGGACTGCCCCATGGCAGGACGAAGACTGATATGCAGAGATATTTCTCCTCTGTGAAAGGGAAAGTGAGCTAAAGACTTGGTTGAGACTCTCCAGGGGGCCATCCACCCAATAACAGGTCAATGGGCCGTGTTCATGCGTGTAGAGGGACTCCCAGAACCCCTTTTTTTGTATAAACACTGTAATGTTCAGTTGAGTGTTATGAACATTATAATGAGCACGAAAGTTTAGTGTGCATAATGAACTTAGCATACAGCTCTTTGATCACATCACAGACCTTTTTGTCAAGTATAATGATCTGTGGTCATTCTTATGTTCCAAAAATGCTCTTTGAATTGATGTAATGCAGCCAGTAACCCTAATTTGTGTTATTTGTCATCTACCCATTTGCATAGGGGTATTTTGAAAGAGTACATTATTAGAACGATAACATATCACAAAATAATGTATATTGTTATTGTAGACACAATTTTGTCACTTAAAATCTTCCTTCTTCAAAAGGGTAATGCTCATATATTACAATCTATTATCTCCTTATTCTGTAAGCACCAAGGCAATGTTTAATTTAGCTGACTCGCCACTAATTGGTTCATGGTGATGCTAAACCTGTGCATAGGTTACAATTTGCTCCAACAAACAAACAAACAATAGACAATAGAGAATAAACAATAGACACCGTTGTAGACCCCCCAACCTGGTCCTCTGGTCACTTACAAGGGTTGTCAGTATGATAGCCCACCCTGCAGTTCCTATCCCTGTCCCCTAAACCTCCCTGTATGGAAAATGTGCCCTCAATGTTATGGAGACATTACTGCTGGATATTTGTGATTACAATGCATCTCTTCAAAAACCAGGCCTGGGCCAGGTACCCACGTTTGGGATGCCTCTGGAACTGCGTCTGTCATTCTACTTTTAACCATAGAAAACAGCACACCAACACTTCAATATATCTGTCTTTTTTTCTCTATTCACAGAGCTGTCTGCAACAGCTTGCTCACTTCTACCAAACACACACCGGACAATGCTCTCCAAGAGACAGAGACCGAGAGAGAGAGAGAAAGAGAGGGAGAGGGAGAGGGAGAGAGAGAGAGAGAGAGAGAGAGAGAGAGAGAGAGAGAGAGAGAGAGTGAGAGAGAGAGAGAGAGAGAGAAATATACTCTTAGAGCGAGACAGACTTAAAGTGAGATAGAAAAATTGAGCGTGGTAGATTGCAAGAGAGAGAGCATGAGCGTGCTAGAACGGCGGAGGATGTATCCGATATTTCAAGATATCATCACTTTCCCACTAGTGAACTGCAATATTCCAAATTGCTATTATTTCTTTAATGGAATTGATATTGTGTTCCAATGTGGATCCATGTCCCTGTCTCACTGCTCCTCTCGTTCTGGTGATGACACAGCTGTCCTCCTAATGTTAAGATGAGGGGTAGTCAATATCGCTTAATTTTGTCGTATATATTTGGCTCTGGTTCCCTCCTCATTCCCCCTTTTTTTCTGCAACACTGCTTAAAAATTTGATGAAGGGACTGGCCACCAGGGGGGCACGGATGAGCCCAACCTCTGTGTGAGCTCCACACCCCATGGTCCCATAAGTGGCTTGAGCCCCCACTTGCGGTCCCCTACTCCGGGACAACTTGATGAGACATATGTGGGAACCAACTCCCCCCCACAGATCGAAAGAAAATCGGTGCAGGAATTGATGAGAAACTTGTTGTGAAAGAGGCGGTTCCCAGCTGCGTCCTGGTTCATGAGCTGACGCCGAAAGTGAAAGTGTAATCGCGCCCAAAAGTGGAGAGGTAACACACGTCTGGTACCGTGAAACAGACGGCCGCAAAAGTATTCTGAACCATCTATGGAGGTCACCAGCTGAAACGAACACCATAGAAGCCGTGGCGGTCTCGAGGCAGAGCACGCACCCCCGAGGATCCACGAGAGGAGGAACGAGCAGTGAGCGGACCTGGTCCTAGTATAGCGCTCCAGAGGGGCACCGAAGGTGAGCCAGTGAATTTCATCAATAAACGTGCACGCCTGCAACGGCTGGTTCACTTTTTTCACGCTACCTCAGGTATTTAAGCGCGACGGATGTGATGGGACAGACACTGGCTGGTGCTGCGCCTGGGCCCCTCTCCGAATAAACGTGCACGCCCTGAGATCAGGGCCTATCGTGCTCGCCCGACTTGCTGCAGACCGTCCTGCCGGTCTACTGCCCACAGTGTCCGCCTGAATCAGATACACCACATGATGGAGCAGGCGAACATGGTGTGACCCTGTGCACACCTCAGGACCCACCTAAAACGCACAAGATTCTGCATACAAAGAAGCTTGCTCTTTGGAACAACTTCGACGCCATCACCACAGAGCGGGCTGGCTGTCCCACGCGGACTTCGGCCCCAACCTCACAGTGACGTTTAGAGAGGCGCCGAGGAGAGGGGGTGACGAGATTGTAAGAGGCCCAGCATCGCAAACACCAGGGCTGAAACCCATTAATGACCCCCCCCCCGAGACACCAAACACACATGCCACAAGCAAATGATCCACCCAGGAAATTCTTTGATCACTGCTGAATGGAAGTGAAGAGCAGGCTGTACTCCCTCAGAAGAACCTACACAGGTGGAATGAATCTAGGAGCTAAAATTAGCTTGTTTCCCAATGACACTTCGGGGAACCCTGTGGTTGGTTGACAAGGGACGGGAAGGCCCAAAAGTGAGGACACCAGCCACGGATAACAAGCTCAAGTTGAGGCACACTCCTCGAATCATTCTGAAACCCCCTGACTCGGGGCTGCCATTGTATCTGAAGTAATATCGACGTAAACAACCCAGTGTAATGTGTATACTCTGGGGCTACCAACGTGACGGGCACAGCTCTATAGCAAACAGCCTCACTGCAGCAGACGGGGCTACATGAAAGAACTACCGCCATATTCTGAAGGTCAATGACAAAGCACTGCTTTATGCAAACACAGAACCTAATCTGGTGAAGCACCCCGAGCTGCACGAGAACACGACGGCCATGACCTCCCTAAGGGGTTGAACATGCTATCCTTTCCATAGGGAGTCTGGAATCATGAGGACACAACGCCAGTATGACACCTGTAAAACCTTAAGACCTGCCAAGTGAGAGAGAAACCCCACAAGTCATATCAGAGGCATAGAGAGACATACTACCAGAGGTAACCGGAGGGTTGGCCCCTCAACACCGGGGTGTGTGCCTTCCTCCACGTACACCTACTGCTCCTCAACAACAGGAAGTGACACACATTGAACTACGCGTGCTGCCAACAGAACCTGCTCCCAGAGAGTAACTCCTCCGCCCACTAATGTGATCCCACATCTGGCCCCCGAAGAACTAAAATCACCACCCCCACATACCAGAAGTGTATCTCCCCTCAAAACAACAATAATCTCTGAACAATTCGCCACGTTGACCACCCATCCAATCACACGGGAAGAACACATGAACAGTCACCAGAAGTTGGCCCAATACTGTTATACCCCGCATCATTCCGAGGTAGACCCCAATCCGGAATCTACAATGGCGGCATCGGAGGCGGAAGCAGCTGAGACCATGGCTGATGTGGCAGCCTTAGTCACTGAAATGAGAAGCATAAGGGCGGACATTGGTGGTAAGGTAGACAAGGTAACGCTCAGAATTGACAAGATTGAGGAGAGACTGGAAGGAGTAGAACACAAACAAACCTCCATCGACACCTTGGCCTCCCAAATGGAGCAGAGGATCGCAAAGATAGAAACCAGAGAGGAGGAGTTACATCTGAAGATGGACGATTTAGAGAACTGTGAGAGGCAGAACAACCTGAAGATCTTCAGGATCGCGAATAGGGAAGGGGAAACCGAGCAGGATTTGAAAAAGACCCTACACACGATTGTGAAACTCCTGTTCGAAGATGACGCAATCGATGAACCGAAAATTGATCGGATACACAGGGCTGGGAGAACTACGGGTGGACCGAAAGCAGTCCTTGCACAATTTCACAACTATGTCGATAAGGCCAGAGTTCTCAAAAAGGCCAAGCGCACCCCACAGACCCTTCTCGACACGGCAAGAGTGACAATTTTTCAAGATCTATCCTCACTCACCCTTGCCATGCGAAGGGTGTGTATGCCTCTAACCAAATGGCTTAAAGAAAAGGGAATCTGATACCGTTGGGGCTACCCCTTCTGTCTCACATTCGAATGGGAGGGAAATACAGTTTGACTGAAAACGGAGAAAGGCCTGCACGTCAAACTTGCTGGGACTTGCTGGGCAACCAGGAAAACGAACAAAACCAGGGAAAAGGACATGAAGATGACAGGCAATGGCATATTCAAGGTCCGAGACAAAAGAAGATCCCAGGTTCCAGAAAATACAGGAGGATGAACGCCTCACCAGGTGCAGAACCCTGAGGAACATGGAAATTATACACCAGAGTAAAGACGTTTCTCAGGACAAGGAGCGATGACCAAGTGGCATCCCGCAATACAATAGATACGTGTGCCATTGGTCTTTGCGGGCTATCTGGCTGACTTGAACCAACCAAGTGCTAGAAGTGACCTGAGTGACAGGAAGGGTCACCCCTAAAAGATGCGATAGACCAAACACTGTACTGGCATTTGTACATGTGCCAACGGCTGATCTTCGCATAACGTTGTGATACTCCGAAAGGGGCACCCCAAAGGTAAATGGGGGAGTTGCAAACATACCTGATCCAGACACTAGCAGTGACATGTTTATGATCAGGGCTGGGTTGCTTTGAAACAATGTAAGAGTTTAATCATCCTTGTGAGTTGGGGGGCGGGAGGGTGGTAAGGGGGCTCAATGTTTGATGAGGTGGGATTGTGGGATGCACGGTCCTCACTGGTGGTCTGGAACTGGCTAGGTGATGAGAACCCGGCTAGGTCGGACGCCGCTGGGGGGGGTAGAGGGGTTGAGGGGAGGGGGTTGGACAAACACAAGTTTCTACATGAAAATGTTTGATGATGCAGTGAATGTATTGAGAAGAGATTGTATGTATGTGACACACGAGCGAAATAGCCAGAGAAAGGGCTATGGCGGTAGAATCTCCATCCACTAGACCCAGACTTCTCAGAGCGGGCACACTCAATGTGAAAGGTCGGAACTCACCCACAAAACTATCATTGGTGTGTAGCTGGATGTACTGTTCCTTCAAGAGACCAAGTATATACGCGGGGAAGAACGTAGGGTTTTGTACCCCAGGGTGGGAACTGAATTTTGGGGCTCCGGTCCCTTGCAGAAGGCAGAAGTGGGTATACTTGTTAGGAGGGGGCTCAATCTTGAGATTTCTAAGGTATGGACTAAAGTATAAGGGAGGGCCATCTTAGTGGTGGTTAAGATACACAATACCACACTCACACTCGCGATACTTTACTCTCCCAACATTGGGCAGTCTTGCTTCCTGCAATGCACTGTCCCGAAGAGAATGTTGGAAGCCTCAGGGCATGTCATTCTGGGTGGAGATTTTAACTTATGGGCGGATCCTGCATGGAATAGGCAGGCTGGCAACCAGAAGGCAAGTGAACCGGTAGGCGGTGGCCGTGCAGAGGTGTTGCAAATGATGGAGATGTACGGATTGTGTGACATTTGGCAAAACTTTCATCCCAACGAAACAGGGTATACATTTTACTCAGCACCTCACTCCACGTTTACCATAATAGACATCTGTATCTTTCGCAGGGTTTGAGTGATGCCACGACCACCTCAGAGATTGTCCCAGTTTCATGGTCGGATCATGACATGGTCACTGTTGACATGAATCTTATTATATTGCCACACAGGTGTGCGAAGTGGCGCTGCAATGAAACCCTGTGGAAGGAACCTGTCTTCTGCGCTGAACTGACAGGTGAGATTGAGAAGTACTTTAAGACAAACTACACAGGAGAGGTATCCAAGAGAGTGGTATGGGAGGCAGGGAAGGCAACGTGGCGGAGTATCCTGATGAGAGAAGGGGCCGAGAAAAAGAGAGAAAGGACTCTGATAGAGAATAGGCTGAGGAGGGAAATCAAACAGCTCGATATTGCGGCACTGACATCCACGAGGGGGAAAGCGGAGAAAGTTGCACAGGCTGTACAGAAAAGGAAGGGACTCCGTCACTTAGAGGAGGGGCTAGTCGTACACAAACTCCAGTTTCTCAGGCAAAAACATTACGAGAAGGGCGATAAAGCAGATGCGCTGCTGGCTGCCAGACTACGGGGACAACGAGCAGAGGGGTGGGTTGCCGCTATTCAAGGGGGAGGCGATGCCCAGACAACAGAAACGAAAGAGATCCCAGAGGTATTTCCAAATTTTATGAACATCTATATAGATCTGAAATGGCAAGGGGGAAATGGACATAGACCAATACATGCGGGAGGTGGACATGCCGAGACTCTCTCGAGACAAAGTGGAAGAGATGGAGTCCCCGATTACGGCAGAAGAGGTCGAAAGGGCGATCAAGAGGCTCCCACTAGGGAAAGCACCGGGTAACGACGGGTACACGGCGGATTTTATAAGACCTTTATCTCGTCCCTCCTCCCCTTTATGGTCGACTTATTAAACGACATCTTGCAGACAGGGGTGGCTCCTGAATCCTTCTCACAGGCGCTGATCTCTGTGATCACGAAAGAAGGCAAGGACCCCAAACAATGCAGATCATATTTTCCCATCTCGCTGATCAATATTGACGCAAAAATGTATACACAAGTTCTGGCAGCCAGACTTGAGACACATATGCCCCTATTAATACACTCCGACCATGTCAGATTTATCTTGGGGAGTCAAGGCGCGGCCACGATGCGCAAGACACTCCTCTTAATTCAAGAGTCAAAGAGAAGGGCAGACAACCCCGCGCTTATGTCAATTGATGCTGAAAAAGCGTTCGACAGGGTGGAGTGGGGCTTCTTAGAGGCAGTACTAGACAAGGTCGGACTGGGCCCTATCTTCAAAAAAGGCATCAAGGCTGACTATACGTCCCGCAAGGCATCAGTTATGGTCAATTCGGAGTATTCCAGATGGTTTGACCTGGAGAGAGGCACCAGGCAAGGCTGCCCTCTTTGAGCGATACTATTCGCTCTCTCCCTAGAACCTCTTGCTCAGACACTCAGGGCAGATCCTCAAGTTGAGGGTCTTCATGTGGATGGGAGGGAATACAAGGTAGCCCTCTACGCTGACGACATTCCGCTGCATGTTAAAAACCCCTTTAACATCTATACCTAGAGCCATACACTTGATAGAAAGATATGGGGAACTCTTTGACTTAAAAATTAATAGGTACAAATCTATACTGTTCCCATTACAAGAGCTTACCCCTGAGAATGCCACAAGGCTCTCTACACTTGGCCTTGTGATGGAAGGCACCACCATCCGCTATCTGGAGATCAATTTGACATGGGACTTAGATAATGAAAAAGTACAAAGAGACCTCACCCCATTTGAGAAATTACTTGACACAGTGACAGGGACCAAGGGAATGATCTCGAGCATGTACAGAGCACTGTTAGATACTGGGAAGGGATCAACTACTAACTTGAAGCATACGTGGGAACAGGATTTAGGTAGAGAATTGGTTGAAGAATTGTGGGCGAAGATATGTATAGGAACCTCACAAGTGTCTATAGCAGCTCAATATAAATTGCACGCCATCAAGTTACTCCATAGGTGGCAATTCGACCCTCACAGGCTGTCGAAAATGTTTAAAACCATGATCCCTTTGTGCTGATGTCAATGTGGGGAGAGAGCCAACTACTGGCACATGTGGTGGGAATGTCCTCGGGTTCAAGTGTACTGGAATGAGGTCCTTGGTTGGATCAATCAGATAGATGGGATCCCACACAAAGCTGCACCTCTCCTGATACGGTTTGGCTTGGAAGAATGTGAGGGTGAATTGAGACGAATGCATGGAATTGTGGTCCCCTTACTGCTCGCTGCATGGGCCTGCTTGGTGACTAAGTGATAGGCGGGCTTGGTCCCGAGCAAGAGAGAGTGGGTTGGTGTTGCAACGAACATTTACACAAGGGAAAGAATTACT
The DNA here is from genome assembly GCF_040938575.1 of Ambystoma mexicanum. NCBI lineage: Eukaryota > Metazoa > Chordata > Amphibia > Caudata > Ambystomatidae > Ambystoma > Ambystoma mexicanum. Next base: position 1,390,995,557 of record NC_090922.1, read on the forward strand.
GCAGCCTTCCATGGCAGAGCGGCTCAGAATGAGTCAATGTGGAATGATTTTGTCAATGAGTACGTGCCCAATCCCGCACGAGGGTCAACACAGAAGGAACGACAGAGGAACCACGGGCAAATGTAGAATTATATGTTCTACGAGCTGCATGTATCTGGGAACTCTGGGGATAGCTAATTATCTGTGCCATTACCGCTCAGTCTGGACCATGACGCAAGACAATAAGGAAAATGGACCTCATACACATTAATATACTCAAAAAATATGTGGACTAAGAGAAGAAATTGTGTTCTGGGGGGTGGGATGAGGGGTAGAGGGAGGAAGGGAAGTTATACTAATGTTTAAGGCTGCAGTTCTTCTGGAAGAGGGGGTAGACAGGATACAGTTGGTTGTAATATGTGCCAATATGATGTCTGTATGTTACTTATTGTGTTCCATAAAACCTAATAAAATAATATAAAAAATCTTTGATGAATCATTTCAGCTCAGAAGTGGGTGATTCCTGCTCATCATTTTGTTATCATGTATGGATCATTCTTGACCAGTCCCTGTCTAGAAGTGTAGAGACACATTCTCGCTCCTTTAAATGCTGCATGCCACACCTAGGCTAGTATCTTTAGGTTGCTGTCACATGGGTAATTGAATAAAATACAGTGAAAATCTGGGGAACAGTAAAAGAGCAGGCAGATGCATCTTAATCATAAAAGTTAAATGGCTCATTTAGGCATAGCACTTATCACAAAAAATCATTCAGAAAGGTACCGTACCTTGGTCCTGCAGCAAATGGCACGAAACCATAAGCATGCCGATTGGAGGAATTCTCTGGAGAGAATCGCAATGGGTCAAACACCTGAAAAACAAGATGGTTGGTCAGTGAAGAGTCACCAATCAGGGAAAGTTGATCCAACGTCCTAAAGGTGTACACAAGTTTAAGATAAGAAAACCCTTTAGACAGGCATCAGACTCTAGTGGTGACGTAGGTGTGACATTGTATTTAGAGTAGATATAGTTTTGCCACACTTTAGAGAGCTTTCAAGCTGTGTGCTGCATTGAAAAACACACATGTAGAAAGCATGTATTCGCATTCTTTTATAACACTCATATTTTTATATAGGGTTATGTAGTTTGGATTTATGTTGATTGTGTGGATGGTGTTTTAGGAGGTGTAGTTGTTAGTTGCTGTATTGAGCAAGAGCATATTAAGCAAGAGGTCGGCCATGTTAAAATACACTATCGCGAAAGGCTGCAGATGTTGCCATTCTAGTGAGATAGCTTTGTGGAGATATAGTCATTTAATTGAATTTCATTTTGCTGGGGGGCTGAAAGCTCTAAGCAGCCAAGGTCAGGATGGAAAGAGATGCCAATTAGTGTTCAGTTAATTGTTGCGAGGGATAAAATTCTTAGGGGCCTGAAATGGGGTTAGAGACAGCAGGTGTCTTCCAGACGATGAACAAATGAATGCATAAGGGTTGTGAAATACACAGTGAGACACATGCACAGGTCCAGAGCAGGTCCGGAGGTAAAAGTGTCTTGGTAAAACAAATAAATAGAAGATATTCATTTCCAGGAGCAGGGCCACACACACGCTTTTTTATACAGCTATTCATTGTAAGAGGATACCTAGAAGGTCAGCTCCAGAGTTGGCAGTTGCAGGTGCAAGGGGAGGAAGGCCAAAGGGTCAATCATGGGGAAGGGATTATGGTGTTCCATGGGATGCAATATAGTTTTGACCTCACTGATTTCCCCTCACTACACCATTGATCCGTCTCGGTGGGCTGCTACTCCCCGAGCTGTCTCAGGTGTCACTGTCCAATTAGGGCAGAGCTTTTTTTTAATCAATTGTACCATGATGAGTGCCAACCAATGGGAGTGTGACATTTTCAGCTATTAAATTATGTCATGTTGGGCGGGTGGTTTCAATGGTCATGACAAAGGAAACCTCAAATCACAATGTTAAATGCATAGTGTTCTTTTGGTGCTTGATGACGACCAAACAATTGAAATGTTAGGATTAGAATTAATGCTTCCTGTATGGAATATGTTAATGTGCGGTTTTCTGCCTTAAATATTGTTGCAGGTATGTAGGAGTTGTTTTTTTCAGTTCAGTTCCACTGAGCTGTCTGACATTCTCCCGGCAATATTTGTAAATAAAAAAGCTATTTTATCTTGCAAGCTGTCTACTCCATTTTTGATCCCTTTCGTGTTCTGTTTTCTATATTACTTCGGGGGACCGCACCTTCACAGCTTCCACGTACAACTATTACACCATAGCGTATATTAAGATAACACTGGGTTTAGTGATGAGAGAAGCATTGACATTCTTCATAAACACTGTTGAATAGATGCTAAATTTGGACGTGCCTGACAGAACTTCCAAAACAAAAAGAAACGCTGCAAACAATGAGCCAATCTAACCCTCTTACACTATCCATCCCTAAATGGGTGTACACAGGAGAAATGCACTTTGCCCCACATATTTTGGATTTGTTCAGGGAACTGAAAATGTGGAATGAAACCACCTGAAGCAATCTATTACAAAAGCTTTGGATATATGAACGTTCAAGACAACAAGTCTGAACAGCATGCACATTATCAATGTGTGAAAAACTAACAATAAACCTATCATTGGGTGGGGTACAATGCATGTTAATAATTACGCCTGATAATCACCATTATGCAGGGTCTGTACCCTCATCCGAAAACTCACTCAATGAGGCATCCACACAGAACACATCTCTGGCCCCTACTGCACTGTGGGCCATACAGTTCATCCAGAGGAAGACTCACGTCTGTGACATCCAACTACAGCTTTAGTGACAACACCTTGGGAGGACCTTGAGTACTGGAACGAAGTAGGAGACTCTGTATAGTAGTGATTACAATGCCTCATTTATGCATTATCCTAGGGTATCCCCCTTCTTCCTACTCCTCAACTTGGAAATACCCAATGATGCCAATTTAGCACCACGCCAATTGAAATGAAGAGTTTCAAAAATAAATAAAAACACACATGGATGAATGCAAAACCCTGTGTTTTTGTATTGCCAACATCAATCAACTCATCTCTTTAAGACCAAAGAGCTGCCTGAAGCACTGCATCGCCCACTGCCCTTTCACTCTCCCACAATACATGCAGCCTGTAGTGGTAAATTAAAGTAGAACAGGAGGGGCGTGTGGGCCTCCTACGTACATCAATACAGGCAACTCCCAAGACAGCAGCCAGAAAGGCAACCATTTCACTGGGGGATCTATCCTGAATGATGGGCCAGGGAGGGAGCCTTTGAGATTCATTCGACTTAGCCATGATGGGGCAGGGAGGGAGCCTTTGAGATTCATTCGACTTAGCCATGATGGGGCAGGGAGGGAGCCTTTGAGATTCATTCGACTTAGCCATGATGGGGCAGGGAGGGAGCCTTTGAGATTCATACGACTTAGCCATGATGGGGCAGGGAGGGAGCCTTTGAGATTCATACGACTTAGCCATGATGGGGCAGGGAGGGAGCCTTTGAGATTCATACGACTTAGCCATGATGGGGCAGGGAGGGAGCCTTTGAGATTCATACGACTTAGCCATGATGGGGCGGGGAGGGAGCCTTTGAGATTCATACGACTTAGCCATGGTAAGTCAGATCCATTTGGCCAGGATAAACACATTATCACACTTCCTATAGAAAGCTGCCCTTTCTTTGTACATCAGTTTACTTCTAAATACATCTAATCAACTGATATCTGATTGCTCGCCAAGAGTGTTATTCTGAGTTATGGCTGGAAGAACAAACATCCTGGGGAATAGTAAAGGCAGAGCAGATGTTGTGAAGAAAACCTGAACCTATGCCTATTATTAGAGCGTTTGAGAGAAGGCTGAAATAGGGAGGAGAACAAACCAGAGTTCTTAGATCCCCCAAACATCCGACGGACCAAATGGACACCAAGAAGAGAGTATTCCCCACAAGTCATTCAGGATCTACCTAAAATAGAAGTTTGAAAGGAGAGAGATTTGTCCTATAAAAACTAGGGAGAAATCCTAAGGGGGCAACCTGATTATAGATGAGGAGATTTAACATAGAACAAGACTTATGAATCTGGAAATTACAGAATTTACCAGCTGTATAGCCCCCAATGGAACCGAAATGCCCAGATCGCCACACGTTGCATCTTCAATAAGGATACCACCAATCCCTTCTTGAAATCTCACAAAATGAAATGTGTGGGGTTGGAGTAACGGATGAAGTTGTTTATCTATACACCAACTCATGGTTGCTATATGCCTGTCTTGTTTCTTCAACAATTGGACCATCCAGCCACTGCCTCAGACAATCCTAATCTCAATGATCCCTTGTGTTCAAGCTCCAAACCCCAAGCCTGAGCTGACGCAAGGTTCTGATGCACACCTCATGGTTGGATATAGAGGAGGGGGACTATGTCCAACATCCACACTGGTTCTCTCTCCTATCCCTACAGGATCGGAAATCAAGGTTTCCTCGGGCAAAAGAGGGCTACCGGAAACATTTCTGCCCTCTCTGCATTTGACGAAAACCCTGGATACTAACGCAATGGGTAGGAAGGCATAAAGTAGATAAAGTAGGGCACTGAGCCAAATCAGAGAAAGAGCATGTATCCCCAAAACTAGAGGATTTCTGAACCTAGAACAATACTGGCGAACCTGATCTCTCAAGTGAACTACACAAAGATCTAGAATTAGCACCCCATGACTCCTGCAGTGCTCATGAAACACCTGTTACCTGAGACAAACGTCCAGTGTAGTGATACGACAAATGCATACAAACTGAAATGAGAGACGATGGGACTCTGCCCATGTGATGAGTTGGGCTAACAGGGTTCCCATGGACTGGGATTTTGTTCCCCCTTCTCTGTTCTTATAAGTCTAGGAGGCCACGTTGTCTCTCTTTATCACAACATGTTGAACGAACACCCTTAGTTGACATTAAATTATGCCCTCTACTATCCCATGAAGCTGCATCCCAATCCAGTACACTCCACAGTTGTCATAAAAGATACAAAACATGTCATAGAAAAATAACAATATTATACGGGTATATAAAAGCAATTATCTAATAGCAAATCGGAATCAGACATTAATACAGACAATACAATAGGTGACCAGTCCTTAAAACAATACATTATCAATTACTTATGTTTTTCTAAAACATTACATCTAAAATGGACTCACCACTTTCTTAGCTATAAAGGACAGTTTCAATTAACATGATTCGACACAAGCTTAAATAAAATTCACTGGGCCTCATTACGACCTTGGCGGAGGACCATGGCGCTATTGGCACCATGGTCCATGGCGCTAAGTTGCCAACTCCGCCATGGTGGATGGCGGACTTACCGCCCCATTCCGACCTTGGCGGGGCGGTAAGTCCCCAATCCCCATTTACCCTTCCCCATTCCCATTTTTGCCCCATAGGGCATAATGGGAGTGGGGAAGGCGTTAATTACGCCACCGTAAATTACGATGGCGTAATTAACTCCATGGTCCCTTAGCGCCATGGATTTTAACACCTGCTAAAAGCAGGTGTTAAATCCGCCATGGCGCTAAGGGATCTCGTACTCAGGCGGTAAGGGTCGGCGCTGTTTACGCTGGCGTAAACCCCTTACCGCCTGGGTCGTAATGAGGCCCACTGACATTATCAGATAAATTGCTCATTCTTAATCACTTCATACTGTCCCAAAGCGTCATCTCTTTTTCATGTTAGAATACGACAACAAATCAATCTATTTGGGAAGTATATTCTACAATAAACTATTTTCAAAATAATTATCTAAGTCGAAGGAACTGGTAGACAAAAGTAAAAACAGTTAATAAATACAATCGCTAAACCAGACTTAAGTCAATTAATTCACATATCTCAGCCTTCTGCATAGAAGTATTTGTATCACGCTCGTACACAAGTGTTTCAGAGCATAACAAGGCAAGGGAGAGGAACAAGGGAGAACAAAAACAACAATCTTACTAGGCCCAGTGACATTGAGAACGCGTAACTGCATGGGAGAGGGAAAGGGGAAAGTGCAAGGGAGGGGGGGGGAGAAGTGGAAAGTGCTGAGCAAAAAGGAATACAAATAAATAAAACATGAATAAATACATTAAAAAAAAGCAAGAAACAGTGGTAGCGTAGCCAGCAAGTGGCAAGTGCTAGGTTTAAGGCAACAGACAGGCTGTGTCTCATAAGTGCAGAAAAAAAGGTGGGGACTGTAGGGTTACAGATATAGACCCCAGCGCAAGGGATTGCCAGGAGGCAGTGCGGGGGGGTGGCAGGGTGAGCAGGTACCTGGGCCCGAAAGTCAGAGAGTGACCAGGTGCACGATGCCGAGACAGAACAGATCAACAGGGGAGAGGAGGAGAGAAGGCAGAAGCAAAGAGGAACGTCTTGAGGTGCTTCCGGAACCGGAGATGGTTCTCCTCAAGTTTCAGAGCGGCAGGGAGGCCCCAGTCGAAGACAGAGATCTACCCCCAGCTTGTTTCTTTGGAAAACGACTGATCCTGAGGGATTTAGAGGTGGAGAAGCAAAGAGCTCGAGAGGGAAGGTATTTACGGAGGGAAAGCTGAAGGTATTTTGGATCCAGGTCCCAGAAAGCCTTGTGGACATTGCAAAGGGTTTTGAATTTAATTCGTGCAGCCACTGCGAGCCAGTGGAGAGATTTCAGGGCTAGAGAGATACAACCCCAGGGCTTGAGGCTAAGTACAAGTCTTGCAGTCCTGTTCTGGATAAGTTGCAAAGGGCAGAGAGTAGGAGCAGGTAGATTTAGAAATAGGCTTCTGCAGTAATCCAACCTTGAGAGACAGCAAGCTTCTGGGGGAAGGAGAGGAACTGGATGAAATGGATTCTCTCATTATTTAATAGACCCACCATTGGTGTCATTATTTTGGCACAATGGGGAGCCAAAGGACCATACCACAAACTGGAAGTGAAAATCCAGAAGGATGATTCGGAGATATTTTCAGTGGGTCCTGTGAAAGTATGCATCCTGCATGGCCAGCCTCCTTAGAAAATCACGTTGCAAAATGAGAGGGAACATCTGCAGTACTGTTTCCATTTTGCCCTTTCTGAGAGGAATCCAGAAATGGAGCCTCTTGGAGTATCAACCATACATCTCCTGTTAGCTTTGTCCCCAGAAACACTGGGGAAATAATGGCATTCCTCTTTCTGACATTGGGCAACCCTGATGGCATTCTTCCTTATGAGGTTCTGAATAGTGTCAAGCAGAGACTTGCTATTGTGTGGATTGTGAGGCATGATGGTCATCACATCACCCAAAGGAGGAATGAAAAATCCAACCATGTATCATGCTCATGTCACATTGTCAGCCCATAGAGCTTCATGCCATTTTAGCCACACAGTGTGGAAGAGGGACAATCTTCCACCCAAATGATCTCTCTCTACTGCGGGTGCAAGTAGATGTTTATGTAATGTTTATTTGAACTGGGGTTACTAACAAAGGGTTTCCCAGCACTCAACCATGATGCTTCAAGACAAAAGTAGAAAAAAAGATTGTCAATCTTTTTCTAAACTCATATAGAATCAATAGTCCCTAGCATGCAAGGTAAGACTGTACCATAATTGAATGCCCATGAAGGGTTTGAATTAGAGTCAAGAGTTTAAACTTTTCCCTTGCTTGAATCTGAAGTCAGTACAACTTTCTTAGAAATGGGTACACATGTGTTCGTCTACTTGAGTTTGTAACAACGTAGGCAGCAGCATTTTGCAGAATTCGTAATCACCGAATGGACTGCTTTGTTAAACCTGCATTAAGACTATTACCTTATAATGGCTCGAGCTAAGGTGGCACAGTTATCTTCTGATATTAAAGGCCTGATCTGTTTCAGGGTCTTTAGATATTTGGAATAGCTGGGTCTTGCCTACCACATATACTGTTGCAAAGGAGTGTGGGAGCCCCTCTACTGAGAATGAACATGGGTCAAATACCTGTTCTATGGAATTTCTTCCACTTAGGAGCGTTTACAACTGAGTTTTAGCTCGCTGCACCCTTCACGGAGTAGAAATATCTATTTGCATATCACATATAATGTTTCCTGATTCTGTATGGGCCTAAAGAACCACAGTCTGCTGAACTGCATCAAACCCATAATGAAGAGTGGGCAATCTTAAAAGATAGAAGGACAGAGGCTTGCAGATTAGTTGAGAATTGCCTGCCCTTATATGACTCATTGTAAGAGCATCGCCAATAATCTACCCCCTGTCAGTAAGCCATGCTCTTAGATATTACTTTGTGTTGTGCTGCAGTGGTAGTGGTGCTTGTCTGTGCTGCAGCCATGCTTCTAGCTTTCTCTGTATTTGACAACAGCCTAATTTTTTCTTCCATGCACTTGGTTGGTTGTCCCAATCTCTATTTCCTGGTTGAGTACTAGACAGTATATACAGTTGCTTCAGCAGTGTCTGGTGTGTGACACCTGAAGGTGTCTCACTTACTAGTCCCGGGGATCTGTCATCCATGTGACCAGAACACGCTCACCGCTATTGGATCCAGTTGCTGGGGGTGGACCAGTGAGGGAGGATCACCTGGATGGGGGGTCCTCGAGGAGTTGAAGTGGGACACCGACGGGTGAGACGCTGTATCCCCTTTCTTATAACACCTTTTCCCCATCCTACCACGTAGAATACTCAGAAACTCTACCTCCCCCTTTTCGACAGGAACACTTTCTTACACCATGAAATACAATGGACTAACACCAGAGCCTTTTACCAGACATGTCCCAATGCAAGGGTCAGGCAGAGTCAGGCAATTAAGAGTAACCACACACACCTGACAGCCCTTTACCTTCCCCACAGGCATAAAAGGTGGAGCACGAGAGAACACTACGAGCAAGGCAGACTATTCAAGGAGACAGCTATTCTAGGACTGCAGTTCAAGAGGAGAAAAGCAGCGAGAATCCAAGTGGCAACATGGAGAGAAGCAGCCTTGCCCTTTTCAACCCAGACCCGCAAAGCCTCCGTAGAAGGAATCATACGACCGCAAACAGTGCACGGAGCTCACCTTTGCTGATAACCACGGCAGGGAGAGACACTTGCTACCATGATACCATCCTTGACTCCAGAGGCAAGAAAAGCCAAGTGGATCATCACAGCCAGGGAGTCGAAGGAGAACCAATAAGAAACTAAACTGTGTTGGGCGAAAGTTGCAAATGGCAAATTAAGGGAAATCAGAGAACTGTTACCACTGCAGGGGAAACCCAGCTGCAGGCGGGTCTGGCGCCAAGTGGGTGCTCACCCGAAGGATTCTGGCTGATCCCCCTTATTGTTGAAAATACTGATACCAGAAGGCCTTAAGAGAGCCGCAAGGAAACTGTGAAAGTGGTCATACAGGGGTCGAGTAAAACCCCCATGTACAGTTGAAAGTCTTTGGACGGCAAGTAATTAGAAAGCTAAGGGAAAAATCCTGTGTCGTGATAAAGTAAAAGGAACTGTGTGACTGATAAACGTGAACCCGGCTGAGGGGTTGCCTGCAGAACGGGGTGAAGCATGATGTCCTAATGAACATTGTGTTGACAAGAGTGTACCCGACGGAGGGATGTCGACAGTGGATTGTTTAAAAAGACATTGAGAATTGTGAATGTTACAGGTGAAAACACTTGAATACAAGCCATAGTGAACCTGGCAGTGGGAGCCTAACATTCGAGAAGGGTCTGAGCCCGGAAGTGGGGGACCCAGGTGTGAAAGCCATCACCCAACGTAACGCAATAGATGGAATATTTCAAATAAAAGCTGTATTGAACCTGCCAGAGGGAGGCTACCTTTCGAGAGGGGTTTGAGCCCGGAAGAGAGGACCCAGGGGTCAAAGCCATCAAGTAAATCTGACGACTCTGGCTATTGTTGAATTTCCGTGGTGTTGGTCTCTACTAGGCTGATGTTCCCTTCTATTACATGTTACCACCTGAGCCAGGACTCAATTAAGTTTAATGTGTGCGCGTTATAAATCCTTTCAAATTCAAATCACCCAACATATATACGGAAGAGGAACTTTTCTTGTGTTATTTTGAACGCATCAGGTCCTCAGATGCAAGATACTTTTTTGTAGATAAGATACATAACCACCGAAGATCCTGATATCTGAAAACGGAACTATAGCCTCGTGCTGGGAAAGCCAGAGTGTGTGCTGTACTCAGGCGTCTCGCCTCGTCTCAGGCTCAAAACGTGGGGAAGGGAGACGCCCAGCTATAACATCCTGACATAATTTGTGAACACCTCTTTCTTTCTTGTGAACCCTATCCCACACTCTTTTTGTATTTAGTTGTGGAGCGTGGCAATCGTTTTTTGTTAGTATAGGCCCCTTTCATTTGACAAGACGCCACTAGGACTGCCTTATTATTATTTGATGGTCGTAGCTTGCTCCCACCTTAGATTTAGGTTTTGATTAGGCGTTTTTCCAACCGACCTATTCAGTTTAATAAACACCCTTGAACTGTGATCACTTTTGTCTGTCTTTACTGTTGCCACCTGGAGTTCCTTACACTGGGAATCCCAGGAGTATACTTCATGCACATAATTCCAAAGTGATAAGTTAGAGCCTAAAAGGGTCCCTCTAAATGTGGTGTCCATTTTCTGGTCCACTTTAACACTCGGGCCATGTCCCCAGCCACCTTCCCTGGTTTTCCAATAAGGTTAGGAATCACAAAATCTGATTGTTATGCAATCCTCCCCCTACCGGGTACCTCTTTGAGAGGAACTTGGGAACAGCCAGCTTTTTCAGGTACATCATTCACCGTCTGTAAGATTCATGATGCTTTCGAACATGGGCATAGGTTGATCAAGGAGATTTTTAAATCTACTCAGAAAATCCTTGTCCTTCTCATCACTAAACTCAGGCAGGGTGATTTCCAGGGTCTCCCAACATGTTATAGGAATTCTGGTTTCCTTTTCAAAGATGTATAACGCCCCTTCTTATTTCAGTCAATCTCCTCGTCCTCCACCTCAGGCATCTATTTTATTTTCATTGTATTATTTATTTATTTCTATAGCGCTGTAGCCCGCAGGCATCAGAGCGCTTTACACAAAGACAAGGGACATGATGATGGGACATCACAGTAAAGAGGATTTCTAAGTTTGGGTAGTCATATTTGTGAAGGATTTATTTGAATAGGAACGTTTTTTTTTAGGTTTGTTTCAGTTATTTGGATTTCTGGTAGTGTATTCCATTTTTCGATGGCTTTGGTGGGGATTGCTCTGCCCAATCCATTTACTTTTTTAGATAACTTGGCCTCTAGAAGCCCTTTGTTCAAAGATCTTTCAAAGAGATTTCTTGTGGGTTCATATTTGTTTAAGTTGTTTTTTGAGGTATATATGACCATTTCCATTTGTGGAGCGGTGAACTAGCATCAGTGATTTAAATGTTATTCTTTCTTCTATGGCTAGCCAATGCAGGTTTCTCCTTTCTCCTGTGATGTGATCCTGTTGGATTTCGCCGGTGATGGTTCTAACCGCGTTGTTTTGGATAGCTTGGCATTGATTTATACATTTTTTGCTAGCACCTAGCATAAGTGCAATTCCATAGTGCAATCTTGATAGTATCGTAGCTCTGGCTATGGTCGTGGTGTTTTGTTTATTTAAGAGAGGTTTAATCTTCTTTAGAAGTTTTTGGTAATATTGACCATTTCTTTTTAAATATGCTACCTGGGCTTCAGCCCCAAGTGATGCTTGCATATAGATTATTAGTGTCTTGACCTTTTCCGCCACTGTGATTGGTGTATCCTTAATGTTGTGTAGTCTGAGCTTAATCTTTTTCTGGCTAGGGGTGAACCGAAGATCATAAGTTCGGTTTTTGTGCCGTTTACCTGCAACTGAGACTGATTCCTCTTCTTTTCAGCCTGCCATAAACACCTCTTTTACTAAAGCCTGAAGCTCACCCTTGGTCTGTGGCTGTTCAGGGAATGGTGTTAGGCCCCCAAGGAAAACTACTCTGATCCTGAGTGCCTTTATTTGAGAAATATCTATCCTGTGCATGATGCTGGCATCTGTGTGGAAATCTACTCTTGTCCATGCTAGAGTGATATCTTCTTATGTTAACCCCATGGTGATAGGAGCCATCTCTATGTGCAGGGACCAGGGACGGTGACATGGAAGAGGGACACCTGTGGAACCTGCAAACATTGTGATCCATGCTGTGAATCTCTCTGAGCGAGTATCACAAATGCAACTATCAAGCCAGGGAAACAGCGTTTGCACTTATTGGGTCCAGGCTTTTAACTTCCCCTCGATGTGTCCTGGGTGTCCCTATTTGAGCAATATGTATCCTGTTCATGATGTAGGCACCTGTGTGGAGATCAACTTTTGTCCCTTCTGGATGGCCATCTCCTTCGCTCGCCCCCATTGTGATAGGAGTCATGTCTCTTTGCAGGTGTCTGGGACCTTGACCTGGAAGAAAGACACCTGCCGCATAAGCACGATTTGTGATCCATGTTGTGAATCACTCTGGGGGAATTCAACTAGCAGCCAGTATATTCAGCACTTGGACCAGCAAAAACAGAAAGGAGCAAAAGCTGGTGAAGCTGTATTTCCATGTACCCGTCACTTGGCATTTGTATTCCCCTCTGATTGACTCTGGCACTTTTCCGTGACATAATCTATGCATTACTGGCATGTTATGATCTGTGAGCATCCCCTTGCCCACCGGGAAACTGGTCCACTTCAATCCCCACCTTCTCAGGGAAACTCTAACAATAAAAGGCAAAAGTCTGATGCCGTCCAAAGATAGGCCAGATCAAAAATGCCTCCTTGTTTGGTATTTTCAATGTCCCAGAATGCAAGGATGCTGAGATGTCCTGTTCTGATACGAAGTGCAGAAGACAAAACCAGGCAAAGCCATCCCAAGGATTTACATTTATGGCCCTAATAAGAGGGAGCAGGGAAGGTAGATGGGATTGGTTTGGAGCCCTCACTGAGTGAGTGAGGAGTGGGACGAAAGAGGAGGCCCTTTGGTAATTCGAGGTTTTTTAACAATCTGTATGCTTGAATGTTTGTTCTTGTCTATCGTTTAACAATCTGTATGCTTGGATGTTTGTTCTTGTCTACTATGATGCCTCCTTTTGTTATAGAATATATAATGCAGTTGAACTGGTAACTTATATACACAGAAAATATGTATTATTTTGAGATTACAGACCCGTGCTGACATGTCTGATCTAACCCCAGAAGAGTTATTTGGAAGGGTGAATGCTGAGGGCATTATAGTATGGCAAAAACACTAAACTAGGTTAAAAAAGGAAATAGCTAGAAATAGTGCATGGAACCTTGCAGTTAGCATTGCCCTGGTGGAATGTGGATAATGGAGATACTGAGCATTAATGCGTAATGATCACAGAGAAACAGCAGCCCTTGTAACAGTGGTTAAGGTGCACTGTTGACCTATTATTTACAATGGCCCACCAACATTCCAATGTTATAATAAAGTGTTAAAGCCTTTTGGGTGGGTTTTCTTTTTACAGTAATGGCACACTAGCCTAATGTACTTCAATCAAGAGTTTAGAGCTATGACAGGCTGGGAAATTCACCCTGCACAGCCATTAAACCACTAGTTTAGTTTAGTTTAGTTTATTACTGGTATTGCGCTCCAGACCCGAGGGTATTCAGTCGCAAGGCATAAGGATACTCACAGCTTGGTTACAACATGTAAAGTACATTTAGGTACAGGTGCCAATTGGTTACTTGTAGGCACGTTGAGATTAAGATATATACAGGCAGGCGCATTGAAAGCAGGAGGTGTGTGCATGCAAAGTTTCACAAGGGATGTGCCGGGCATATTCGGCAAGAAGTGTGGTGGGTGGCTGTGTGCGGAAGAGCTGGCGGTTACGCGATCGTTTGGGAACGTTAGGTCTTCAGAGGGAGAGGCGTAGATGCCAGCTTCTATGAGCCAACTGGTAATGCTCTTGCAAAATTTTTGATAGGTTTGATTGATTCTTAGAGAGGATGGTAGCGAGTTCCAGAGGAAGGCTGCCTTGACCTGGAAGCTGCTGCCTCCGATTTTGGCAAGTTTGTATCAGGGGATCCAGAGGTAGTTGGTATTGGCAAGTCTAGTGATTCTTGTGGCAGGCTTCCGAGTGAGTCTGTCAGATAGGTAGCGGGGTGCTGCATTATTGAAGCATTTGTGGGTGAGGGAGGCAACTTTTAGTTTTATTTTATCGTGAGTGGAGAGCCAGTTGTTGGCTCTTCTAGTATTAGAGATATGTTCTCTCTTATGGATTCCTAGGGCTGCTCTCAGTGCGTTATTTTGTAGGAGTTGGATTTTTTTGATGGTTTGTTTGTTGGCTCCTATGTATAGAGCGTTGCAGTAGTCCAGCCTGGATAAGATGAGGGCTCTGGCTAGGGTAATGCAACTGTCGTGTGACAGGAAGGCTTTGCCTGCCCTAATCAACTTGTAAGTATATGCCGTGGACGAGGCCAAGGCATTGACCTGCTTGTTGAAGGAAAGCATGGAATCCAAATAGAAACCCAGAGTTTTAACCTCCTTGGCGACAGTGATGATGTTATTGTCTATGTTGAAGGCTGAGTATTCAGGGCTGACTTTTTTGAGGGTTGAGGGAGTGCCCAGGGTGATGATCTCTGTTTTGTCATCATTCAAGCATAGACCGTGGGTGGCCATCCATGCCTGGATGATGAGATATATCTCGTTCACCAAGGCCAAATCCTTGTCGTAATCACCGGTAAGCGGTAGGAGAATCTGTGTGTCATCTGCATAGTTAGTGTAGGTGACACCCAGAAGGTCCAGATCATCGAAAAGGGGCTTGGTAAAGATACTGTAGAGGGTGGGTGAGACGCACGGTCCCTGGGGCACTCCACATGTGATGGGGATGGGGTTGGCTGCTGCCATAGGTGAGAAAACTCTCATAGTCCTGTTATTTAAGAACGATTGTAGCCACGCTATGGCTTCTGTGGAGAATCGAGCTGCCGAGTCCGGGTGGTTACCTAGGACCCTGTGGTCGACCAGGTCACAGGCAGCTGATAAATCCAGGAGTAGAAGGAGGGCTGATTTCCCCTCATCCCTGAGTTCATCTATCTGTGCCTTGAGCTCTATTAGGGCTGTCTCTGTCCCATGTTGGGGCCGAAAGCCTATTTTTTGAATCTGAGAGTATGCCATTTTGTCTAAGATCTTTAGGAGAAAAGGCACTGTAGTAATCGGGTGGTAGTTGGTGGGTATTAGTGGGTCTACGGACTGCTTCTTCAATAGAGGAAGTACCCATGATTCTTTGAGGTTGGATGGGATGGTATTGGTGGAGAAGGAAGAGTTGATCAGTTTCGTGATAAAGGGGGCCAGGTGTCTGGCTGCATCCTTTAGAAGTTGAGCGGGGCATAGGTCGCCTTGACAATTGGTGGGTTTAAGAGATAGTATAGTACTTTCTGTTTCTTTTATGGTAACTTTGGAGAACTTAAATCTGGGGCGATTGGTAGAATTACTTGGGTGCTCTAGGTTGGTGCTAGTGGGCTTGTTGTCGGAGAGAGTCGCTTTTTTCCTGGCAATTTTTGTTTGTAGGGTTGTGTCTTTGTTGGCTAGAGCTTGCTGCATGTTGGAGCACCAGAGTTTGTCTTTGATGCAGTTGTCTGGTACAGGGATGGGGGTTTCTAGACTGAGACTAGGAACCAACTGAGTATCAAGTTTCCAACTGAGACTAGGAACCGGTCTCAGTTGGATACTTGAAGAAAAGCCAGGAACAAGGAAAAGCCTCAGTGATATTTGGGTGTGTTGTGAAGGAGAGTACTGCACGTCATCAACTAGTGGTGTGATGTGGCATGCGGCGACCAAAAGGTGAACCGAGAAATCCGGACAGATCAGGTGAGGCAGTAATATGCCACACATATGCTGAAGGGAAGAGGGCAGTTTCATAATTAGAAAGGAAACTTAGACACACAATAGAAAATTATAGATAGCCAGGCAACACAAATATACATAAATAAATGATAGCATAATTTCCAGCAAAGAGTGTCTTATGTAGTCATGTAAGTATCATCATTATATGGTTAAATATCTTGGTAACAAAACAGTTTGCCAAAACACTTCCTTTTATGCAAATATTAGTAACTGGTGGGTGGGGGATGGGTAGTTGTGGCGACCTTCTAGCAAATCAAGAGGCTCAGAATGGAGGCTTTACCATCCTTCCCACTAGGAAACAGGTAAGTGCGCTTGTGCTCCCTTTCCCCTCCTTTCCCGCAACCCCAATCTCAATTTCCACATACCGCACCCACCTCCTACCCCTCTGTGCTTACCCTGCACTCTGCTGTCCCTCGCTGGAGCCGGGAACACTCAGTGTTCACAGCGCATCTCCTTACTGGCAATGGCCTTCATGGTAATGTAGAAGGGACTTCGGGTTTGTCGTTTTTTTCAAATTGAGAAACAGCAAACACGCTCAAGTACAAAGTTCCGGAATACTAATAGCAATACGTCCCTCACTGGGGCCGCATTACTGGGGCAGGTAATTCCCCCGGCACAACATTAAAACCCTTGATTTAACTTCTAGCTTATGCCCTGGGGCATTACCTTACCCCGTAATGCCCCCAAGCTCGGGATGTATTGCTTAATTATTAATCACTAACAGCATTATTGAAAAATATCTCCCATAACATGTGAAAAGACCACCTGGTTTTCAAACATCACAACATGGCATTGTGCACCTATTTACGAAATACAATAAGTTGTGATTATCATATACAAAACATTGACTCATTAAATCTATAGCTACCAATGAAAATGTCCTTTCGAAAATAATGAAGTAAGTGGTCCGTCGAAATTTCAGATAGCAGGTCTAATAAGTAAACATTGATGATATGATACAAATTGCAATGAGCAAATCCTAAGGGGTCACTTGATTATTTTAAAGAATTATAATCTGAAGACCATTGTTTCTTAAATGTAATACAGGTCTAATTATGTGATGCTTCTAACGATTAGGGTAAGGACAGATAGTCTACATGGACCAATGATAATGCAAGATTATCATTGGTTTATCTATGAAAAATATATTTTCTTGCTACCTTGTTAGGAATAATATCAGTACCCCTCGGTCAGTGTGATGAAAACCCTAAACACTGGCAAATTATACTATTTATAGAAAGGTTTCCTGCACTCTGTATGGAATTCTCCTTCATGGATCCATTTGTTTCTCCCGGTGGTAGCCATCTTCGGTGAAAAATGACACAATAAGTGAAGAAAGTGAGCAAACCAACCATTTGCTCTCAAATCAGAAACTCCAACAATGATCATGTGAAAGGAACCTATGAAAACGAGTGGAGTCCTAAACTTGACCCTCGTGGGGGCTATCCATCTGAAAATGCCTTTCGGTTAGAGCAAAACTTAATGCCTGGCTGGTGCTCTGAACAAGATACAGTTCACACTTCTGCATAGAATTGTGTCAAGAAAGAGGCCATTGTAGAAAGTGGCTCATGTATAGAATTAGATGAATGGCCTTTTTGAATTAACCATCCCTTCAATGTGTCCACAGCCTATTTGGTTGCTGTGTGTGTGTGTTCAGTCGGATTCCTTTGTATCCAAACTATTTTATATTTTGGCGTGTCTGCCATATTGTTCATTGGCAAAGTTTGAGGGTGGATGACATTCCTCAGTATCATTTTTAATGGAAGGTTGAAATGACATTGTTTCTTTACTGTTCGTGGGGCTGTCATGTAGTCACCCATCAAGACTCATTTCATCGTTTATTTTAAAATACAAGATTGGAGCATCAGATTCTACTTTAAATTGGTCCGCAATGGTGCCCCCCACATGTTAACATTTCAATATTACAGATTGCGGAGGTGCATTGTTTCATGCACACACTGGTGAACTGCTGTGATTCATGGCGACGGGTTTTCATCGGCTGGAAAATGGCAGCGGGATAAGGAGTGATAACTGCATGATGAAAGAATGACGGTATGGATCACGTGCGTTCCACTCGAAAAGAAGGAATGAGTGGGTTTACCACTTAGTAGGGCAAGAATGCTGGGCAATCGAATAGCAGTTATGAGTTGGATTCATCAATGCATTGTACAAATGAAGCACTAAACACTGACGGACAGGGGGTATTATCGGGTCAGGTAATGGCCCGGGGCATTACCAGACCCAGAAATGCCACCATTCAGATCGGTTTGTTGCTATTAGCAACCCAGAATTCTTTTTTCTGGGATGTGAATTTTGAAATTTGCCCCTTCTCAACTTGAAAAGAACTCCAAATCTAGATGGCTGTCATGGACAAGGGAGACGGACACTATATGTAGTCCCTTTTCCCTTTCCATGATGCTCATTGCCGTTACAGGGATGTGCTGGGAACACTGGGTGTTACTGCCACTAAAAAGGAACAACAGAGCCCCAGGTACGTGGGGTGGGGGTGGAAATGGGCTGGGGATGTGGAAATTGGGGTGGGGAAGGGGACATGACAGAGCGCACTTACCTCTGTCCCGGTGAGGAAGATGGCAGCCTGCCACTTCTGCGAAGGCTTGAAATGGGCCATTACCATGAAATAAAGACCTCATTCTTATCTTCCTGTTTGGCTGGGAGGCTGTGCCACCCCATGGTAAGGTGCTAAAGTTTAATAATGTTTGTGTTTACTTCTCCCATCGTCATTCCAATATAGTTTAAATTGCAAGAGAAAGTGATTATGCCGAACATTCTTTTTAAATTTCAATTATTGAACTTCCTTTGCATCAATGGGCATCCCAGGTGTTGGTCTAGCTCTTTTCTAACATTTTTAAGCAAACATAAGTTTAGGAAGGTGCACAGGACCTTGTTCCAAAAATTCCTGGACTTTATATTTTTTTTAAAAAATGTATTAGATCAAATGTAATATGTTTTTACAGGGACTAAATGGTCCTACTGTTAATCTTTCTCTAGCGTCTCGAAGAGTGCTTCTCTATTGTTGTTTGATGCACTTTTCAAACATCGTTTGATTGCTTTCCCATGATATACTTTTTAGTTTGGGCAATTAGATGTCACATGTGATACCTAAAACCCCAAACTATTACTTTAGAGTACAGATAGGGAGAAATGGCATATGAGGAGGGACATGCAGCTTGCAGGTGTGCTTTGGTTATTTGCCCACCCATTGACTGCCTATGGTCATGCTAATCCCTATGGCTATTCACACCCAGCTCCTGTCCCTCCCTGCCCAATCACCCCCTCATAGAAGTCCTTTGAGCTTGTTTTCCTATCATCACACTTTGGGCTTGAAGTGCCTGCCAGTGTTTTATCAAAGCAATCTTCTTCTGAGAGTTAATTGCTCAATTGGAGTTGTAAACGTTCTACTAGTGTAATAAAAATGACTTAGCCAGGTTTGCCTTCAGCCACTCGATTTATAAGCTATCTGCATGTCCCTCACTGAAGTCCTGTTAAAAACAAGCATTTGCAAAGCCAACAGTTTTGGTATGTGTATATGAAGTATGCATTTGCCAGGCACTCTTATTAGTTGCCTGATAATACCATTACAGATGTGCCTGTCAAATGCCCTTGGCTTGCCTACACAAAAGTGCAACCTGTTAGCATTGCCAATGCTTCTTGTGTGTGCTATTGAGTTAGTATAGCCAACCCAGGGACATCAGAGAAAAGTGTGCCAATGGGAATCCGTAGAGAAACATTCTAGGAGTTGGAAGACTGAGATGGAAGCTGGCTCCGGGAACAGAAAATGTGAGAGAAGGGAACACAAGCTTACACTACTGGAGTCCAGCTGTGCTCCCTGCATTCAGATGGGTTGGTACAAACTATAGTTCAATGTGTTAATTAAAGTTATGTAACTTGAATAGCAGACACATTCTCATGAAATAGTATGTTTCCAGTCTGCTAAAGTCCTTGGCCATAGTTATCCTTTAATCTAATTTTGCTGCCTGTGAAATGGAAGTAGCTGGAATCCTTTGAGAATAGTGGGATTCCAATTCTATATTTCATTATGCTCAAAATTCAGATTAGCACCAGCAGAGAGGCGCTTTCCAATTAGGAGGCCTGAAACCCGTGGGGAAATTTGAATATGAATAATATCCCCCTAAAATAAATTGAAAAGATACAGTATATATTGAAGAATCAATGTTCAAAAGAGCTTGTCTCATGCAGAGTTTTGCCTCCTCACTACAATTAGAAAGAAGTGTGTACCTACAAGATATGAATAAGTCCTATGCACTCGAGAGACATAACTATTACCATTTTCTCAGCCTTTAGGTACATTGTGAACCTTTGTCAATGGGTTATTGACGCCATAGACATGCAGAGAAATATTCATGTGGAAATTAGACCTTTGCTGCATGTGGAAGTGCTAAGGCCCAGTCATATGGATTATGATTACTAGCAAAAGATCTTGACCTGGGCCCCAGAACATTTATTCTACAGCTCGATTTCTCTGTATGCTGTTTAATATGGATAACATTTATAGAGAAAATAATTCTGTAATTTTAAAATGTGCTTCTTTCTTTCCAGTGGTCAAGTCATATAAATATTGTCAAGGAAAAATAATGCATTCATAAAAGAAGTTCCATTACTTTCAATAATCATCTATTCTATTTAGCTTGAGAGTGTGTTGGTTACAAACTGGGGTTGGCTTGGAGTAGCAGGTTTCCACCAAAGGAATGTGTCACAACACTAAGATCATTGATTGTTGTTTTGTCCAATTAAGAAGCATTTGGCTCCTCTTTTTCAAATCAGTTTACCTGGCTCTGGTGAGAAGACAATGTTTACCCCAAGGGAAAATCATATATGGTGCTTTCCTATAGCCATATTATGGAAAAGAGCTTGTTTGCAATGTAAGACTGTTGAAAACATTTATTTTTTGGTCCATATTTAAGTCAAAGATTTTCAAAAGTTTCATATTTTATCAAGTGATCAGAGATTTAATTATGTTATGATCTATACATTTATAGTGGAAGATCATAAGGACCTAAAGTCAATTGCGCATTATAGATAAAAAAAAAATATATCTTTCTGCAAACACCATATTTGGGCTCTTCAGTGTGATGAACATTTTAAAAATATCTGAAAATGTATTATCCATAAATATACATCCCAGCGAGTCAAACAATGCCACAAATAATCTGCTCTTATGTGTATATTATAATCGTTTGTTTGTATTAAAATAGCAAATTCACATCAATAGTTATATTGTAAAGGTTTAAATAAAAGTACACAAAATAAAAAATAAAAATAAAAAAATAGCATTAGCAGATGCCTCCCCACAAGATTAGGAGTGAGTTTCACTCCTCCGTTTTCAAGTCAAGACAAGGAGTGACTAGCCCGCACCACAGGATTAGAGGTTCTGTTTTGATTATAAAATAATTTTGGACAAAGGAAAGCTAATAAATAACCCAGTGAAAGTCTATAAAAAACTGAAATCATCAGAGTGGTGTAGAAATCTAGATAAGATCGCAAAGTATACATTTTTCATGGAACTTGCAAGACATCATCGATGATACAAAACCACGATGGGTTCTGTCTATAGAATTCAGAGCCTTAATTATAGATCTATATACATATGTTTTCACATTACCCTTTTGGGTACCTTACAAAAGTGGGTCCCATTCAAGGATTAAAGTGAAATGAGAGAATGTGCCACTTATGTAAAAGTACTGACGCAGGAGAGGTATTGAAGCATTGGCTAATAGACTACTGAAACAGTTAAAGTAAGGAAATTAAGATTTGGAAAGTTTCTACCAACCAATGAGATTTCGGACAGTGATAGTGACAGGTTCTAGGATAGGCTGAAGAGTGACACCTCCACCCCTGCTATTGAACTTGTGCAAGTTGTTTTAATAATCCATTTGGAGTTGGGTGAAATGTTTATGACAATAGTATGCAAAGGAAATGATCTTGCGAAGGTAAAGTTTAAGGTAATTATCTCTTAAAAAGCATGGAGAATCTTAGGACGTTTAGATATATTGTTGATAGCGTGCGTTGATGAAATAATTAATGGAGAGTATTTTATGTGTATGTAGATTTACATATATATTGATTGGATATTTACTGTATGTCGACTATAGTTTATTTTTGTATCTGTGATGAAATATGGGCCCTGATTCATTTGTGCTGAAAAAAACGGGATGTGTGCGCCATTCTGCCCGCAAATCCCCGTTTAACAAATGGAGATTTGCGGGCAGAATGGCGCACAAATCCCGTTTTTCTTGGCGCTAATAATCCATGAATCAGGGCATGGTGTTAAACCTTTAATAAACTTGAAAAACAAATATAATTAAAAAAAGATTATAAAATATCTTGCACACAATTAGACTGGAGACTATCAGTATTATTCTGGATATTAATGGAACAATATGGCTGGATGGGGGAGCACTCACACTCATAGGAGTGCTGGTTTTCCATAGAGGCTGCAGAAGGATGTCTCTATTCAGAAGGAGATGAGCCGTCTAAATCAGCCTGACCACAGCATGCAAATGGGATTTTGCTGTTGGAGGAACTCCACACTGAGAGGCTCCAGGCTGATTTCAAAAGGTACCCAGCCCCAAAATCACTTCAGATTGCAAAAATGTTTTTGTTTATGGCAACTCCCCCAGAATAATGGTGGCCTGTGAATGACAAGGTGATGCGTTTTTTACCAGGAACACAGGAGCAGTGTGAGATATATAGGCACTGTATTCTATCTATGAACACCATCTTCAGCACTGGTAATATCTTGGAAGTCAGCTCTTTGGATTCAGGTTTTTCAAAAGGGCAAAGAACTACTCTGACAACTATAGACTACTAGCTTTACTGGATGTGCCAAGCAAGGTCATCGCAACTTTCCTATTTAGGGAATCCAAAAATGGATTAGAAGAGGAAATATGCGTAGTGCACTCCAAACGGGCTTTAGACCTGGCCTATCCACTTCAAACAACATTCTATTGCTAAACACACTTATTAAAGAAGCCAAAACAAAAGGCTATCCAACTCTCTATACATTGTTTATATTCACTGAAGCATTTGACACAGTGAATCGCAATATCCTCTTGTTTGAATTGGAAAGGAAGTGTATTCCTGCAAGACTGCGGACATTGAGCAAACAACTTTTCACCAAAATCCTGGTACACGTTACATTGAACAGCATGGGTGACTTTACTAAAGAGGTACTGACCATGAGGGGTGTAAAACAAGGCTGCGTGCTGGCGCCCATGCTGTTCAATCTTTTCCTAGTAGTCCTGGTGCAGGTCCTGCAGAAGACTAATAACTGCCCCCCCTCAAAAGTAAAGACCAATTATGTAGTCTGGTTGGCTGATGTGATTGTGTTCATCCACATATGTATTGGCCTGAAAAGAAGTGCTGAGGCTATTCAAGAATATGCCAAGAGTACATTATAACTCTAAATTAGTAATTAACATAAAGAAAACAAAATGTATGTGCTTCAACATAGGTAAACATAGGTAAACATTGCCCGACTGCATAGGAGAATAAAAGCACTGTCAGTGATGGCCATGCTTAAGGTATTTAGCCAGAAAACTTCAAGCTTTAGTTTACTTGGAGTTATCCAAGCCTACAAAAAGAAAGTAGTCATTAGCATGATGTATGCACTAGAGGATGGTACTGATGACCATGATAAATGGATTAACAAAATTGAAGGTGAGATACAGGGATGTCATTTGGTGAGTGCCAGGGGTAGCAGCTGCTACCCCTGGCTCCCCCTCTGCTTCCCCTAGAGCTGTCCTTACATCCCCTGGCCTACTGGACAAAGAGGCAGTCCCAAGAGTAGATATCTGTGTTGAACCTGAAAAAGGTGGTTGTAAATGTAGCTAAATGTGCCACAGCTTTTTTCACCTGGAATCTAGATCTCATTAGCTGAAGGAATAACAGGGATAACCATGAACCCGCCGTCACTAACACGTTGGCAGTCCATAAGTGAAGCATGCCTGAATGGTTGCGTTCAGAGGCGAGTCTGTCTGTGCAGCTCATACCCAGTACTGTAGAAATAGGAAGGGTATGGGAGGTAGGTCTAGCTAGCTGGGGATGGGTAAGAGCATCCTGTAGTACTCAGTGACAGCACTGAACGCAAATCTCACCAGTGTTTCTCATTGTCCGCTTTGTAAATCCAGAGAGCCACTGGGACTGTGATGAGAGGGATGTGCCCCAGTGGCTTCTGCTACCAATCCTGCTTGGGCGCTGTGTGATCTGGCCCAGATCTGCCAGACCTGCATCACAGGCAGACTGTAGACAGACTCAAGGTGAGATAATTAATTTACGGGAAGTTGACCTCCGCCTTTGAAGTAAGCCATCTGCTGCTTCCTCAATCCAAAGATATATCTATTTGGAAGGATAGCTCAGGGGCAACCCACTTGCATTGGGACAAGAGGATGCAGAGCAACATGGGTTCAGTTCCTGTTCAAGTTCTCAGAAGCTGGAGAAGGCTGGCATTAAGCAAGATATAATGCACCAAAGAAAATAATAAAATGGGCCTTTTCTAGGGGTGATGTCATGCAGCTGCTGTGGCTGTTTACATTTACATTTTTTTTTAAAACTGTAATTACTGTGACCTGCAACACATCCTTCCCCTCTATCTACCATTTAACAAAAAAAACTGTGGGTAATTTACCAAATAACCAAAACAGAAAGGTGATGGCTGGAAGGTATCAAATAATTCATAACCACTGGCACTGCTCTGGGCAACCCTCCAGCCCATCGTTTTTCTGGTTGGACTTGTGTTGGTCAGTTGCTGTTTCCAGTCTGTGGTCAGACACTGGCAGGCACTGGATGTCTGCGCTTTGGGGTTTAGTGCTCTTCGCAATGCTCTGTCTGTTTACAGTTTAGTTCGAGTGATGTTCTGATATTAAAACTACATATGCTGTTCCATTCTTGTATGAAATCTACATTATATTACAGTGATATCATAACCATATTTTTCTTAGTGTACAGAGGAATAATGCTATGTGATGTCACTTCCTGTTTTGTCAAGGTGTTAAAGGTCGTGTGCCATCACTTCCCATGATGTGGTCCAGTGGCATCACTTTCTGTGATGTCATCAGAGGTCACGGGTCATGTGATGTCACTTCTGCTACCCCTGGCATTTTGGTGAAATGAGGTCCCATGGGAGATATGGCGCAAACTGCTGGGATTATCCCAAGGAACCCTGATTGAGGTTATAAGATTCGAATTGGGCCTCACCTCTTTAGCCACTATCGCTACAATAAACAGAGACATCTTATATATTAAGATAATGACCTCTGCAGGTAACTCTATATTTAGGATCAAGAAAAAACAATGACAGTGCCGGTCAACGATGAATACCTTAAAGAGATAACCTGGACACTATGCTGGGATGAGGGTAGAGGCGCTCTTATGCACGAATTCAAAACACATGAAAAGAAATGGGATTGATGTCTGGGTCATGACCATGATGGTAAAATAAAAAGTCTTTATACTTTTGCAAGGTTGCATTTTACATATCTAACACCACAGAGATACTTGAGCCAATTCCCCTGCCCGAAATACAGGAGAATATCCCTGTAATTAAATGATATTGTCATCTTTGTAAGGAAATAGATAAACCTGCTAGCGCCAGGCACATTATAACTGAATGCCATCCAATGGCTGGGAAGCATACACTCTATCTGAGTCACTTTGTTTGTAATATATATGATATCAAGTCTGAGCAGTTCTGGCTCCGATGCTTAGAAGTATATATGCTATCTTTAACGATAGTGATTATTAGACTAAGGCTAGCAATTGAAAAGGATGTGAGCAAAAATTATATATTCGCTGGTAATGATTCTGTCTAGCTGGTGTCAAATCAGAGATAATATGGCGGTACTTATTTCAGGGCTTGTGTAGATTAAATGTTATTGTTATTAATGTAATCACTGCATTATTTGGCACAAAGTTCCACAAAAACTAGTTTATTTTGTAATGTATGTTGATACAAAACATTAAAAGCAAGTAGCATTTTAGATATGTGGCATTTGCCAAAAAAAACACCTCATTATGAGTTGCAATCACATGGGATATTTACAGAATGTGGTTCATAGAAAGTACTGCATGGAGTACATAAGGGAGTCTAAGTACCTCATTTCAATATCTCGTGCAATCCAAACTCACAATTAGGTGGTATTTCCGGCATATGTGGAATTGAAAATAACACGTTTTCGCTTTATTTCGTCTTTACAAGGCCCTAAACATCATCTTCCACACTGCATTATTAAAGGGGGATTTATATCTTGTTGGTGCAAGTCTACATGAAGCCTCTGGCGGTCATCATGGAACCCTCAAAGAACAATTCCAAGTTTACGCACATGACATCCAGGTTATAATCCATCTCGGACCAGCAAACAACCAACCGCAAGACGCCGCTAGACTCACTGGAAAGATCCCGGAGCCTATGGTCTTCAGCAGCCTCTGTCTGGATCTGACAAACCAGAGATCATTCCCTTTAGCGCATCGTTTAAAAGCTGTTTAACCTTCTCCTGGCTGACTTCCTTGAATCCCCTGCCACCTCTGAACTACCAAGCCAAAATCCTCATTGTTATTTTTAATTCAGACTTCACCTTTGCAACTCAAGTGAACATGTTGGTGAAGAAAGGCAATTGCCAGCTAGACATGTGTAAGAATACTCATGCCACAAATTGACCTCCTACGCAAAGATGAGATCAGATATTTGGTCCTTTCACACTGGATTACTGCGACATTACATATGCTGCGTCCCTTAAGAAGCTAACCGTGCCACTACAGCTCAATAAAAATGGGGAAATATATAGATAATGGGCAAATAGCAATAGGTGCACATCACCCAAAACTTCACTGGCTTGGGAAATCTTCTGTAAATTGTTCAAGAATGCATGCATCTCCCACAGGTCCATCATGTGGAATGAGCTTAAATACCTAACCCCCTTTTTCATCCTCATGCACCATCCAGAAACCTTTGTTCTACCTGAAAGGCGTTGCACTGAGCTCCTTCAAGATGAAAGGACTCATGTCATCAGTGGCTCCTCACCGGGATCTTCATACTTTAGCCTAATCAACTGAAACTCAGGAAACCACTCAGGACCCATCGCCCTGGCCTTCAGGTAACGTCCCATCCATTCTCCAGCCGCCCACATCATTCAACCACTAGTTTTGACCTAAGATAACATTCCCCTGAGCCCAGCCCTTCCATCACCCAATCTACATCCTGTGTGCTATAATTGTGAAATTGTAAAATGTGCTCCAAAAATGTTGCACCACTTCTGTGGCTCTTACAGGTATTGACATACTGTCCTTTTATGCCTCGGCAAGTTCTTTATATTGTCTTTCAAAAGTCTTAGGTGTTAAGGAATGTGACTGTAGTGCAGCTAACAGTGGATGGCTTCTTTCCATTGCCTGCCTTCCCTCCTCGAGAGCAAGAGAGCAGTAGAGTTCAGTACAGGGTATTGGTTGCCAGAATTTGGTCTGGCCTCTTAACAGTAGAGCAGTACTGTGAGTTGAGGTCTGTGCATCGGTGTGTGCATACACTGGAATTAGTCCTTGGTCAGGTGTTGTTGAAAAAGCCATGTTCTGGAAGATTTGCGAAATTGGACATTTCCATTCCTTTCTCTACTCCCTGCACTCTGAAGCAGGGAAGCTCTGCATGATCCTCAATACATAAAAAAAGGTATGGGCAGTCTGAGCCCCATTAGTGCCAAGTCATTTAAATCACCATTTTAATAGTAAGAGAAAAGCTCATGACAGCTTGTTATGAGGTCACCACTGCAGATTGATGCCACTAGACATCTCAGCAGCCTTGACACCACTGACAAAATGGCATTCTACTCCATGAGCCAGAATCAAAGCATACAACATTAACTTCCACATGTTGGCCATGTTTACTCAGAGAACTCTAGCCAATGTAACTGTTAGAAAAAGGCAGCAGACTTGTGGTGCATCCCAGCCGATCCTCTCACCTCTCAGTTCACGGCAAACAGTTCCAGCTGGCAGAGTTCCGCGGAGACCAGCAGTTGGCCCACAGAACGGCATACACAGACTGGCATCTCCAGGGTTACGTCACTGCCGGTATTACCAGTGCCGACTTGGGGGGTTGCCATGGTGACTCGGGCAGCGGACGCTCCGTCTTCCACGTGATTCCCCACATTCCTGATCACGTGTCCACAATGTTGCCGGAACGCTGCTACTTAACTCCGCCCCCGGCTCTGCTCAATGCTTCTGATCAAGTATTACGATACCGACAGCAGCGTTTTCTTCGTATGGATTTCTTGCTCACTGACTACGGCTTGCTTCCTGGAAATTCTCCTGCTTTGCCCTTTCATTGCTGCATGGACTCGGCGTATTGACCTCGGGCTGTTCTGGACCTGCTTTCCTGCTTTGCCCTAGTATTGCTACCTGAACTCAGTGTTTTGACCTGCTTTCATGTTTTTAACTCCTCTTGTTTACCTTTTTGTTTCCGGCTGCTTTTTGGACCCTTCATTCACAGATGTCCTACTTAGCCAACCCCCGATTGAATCACGCTTGTCTTTTGGATTATTAACTATCTCAGGATTGTTTAATAGGCGTCCTCGTGCCGGTGGGTATAGGGAACAGTGCTGGACTAGAGACTGCCTCAGCACTCTAGGCGTCCTCGTGCCGGCGGGATAGGCTTCCTCCTACTGGATCATCATTTAACGGACATATGGACTCTGCCTTCCTATAGAACAACAAGGACAAGACTACACCACTGTAGCAACTCCTGTTTAACACACTGGTAAGAGTACACATTCTTCATTATCCCTTCTTTTGTTTGACTGTAGCCATTTCTTGAATTAAAACCCATTCCTTACTACCTGCAGCTTTACCACCTTCCTTGGTGGCTGGTTATATTGGTACAACTGTTCTCCTTGGCATTCACTGCAATCCTACCTTAGGTTGGTCTCTTTGGCTATTTTATGTATCTGTCTTGCCATTGTATGATACAAGTGTTAACCACTCGCTTTTCCCTACAGCCATCAGGGTTTCCAGTGTGTCCATAACATCTTTCAACCAATTGGTTTCTCAGTCTGTACTATTGTACCCCAGAGAATCACATTGGTAGGAAGAACTTGCTACTTCACGACGAGTTCAACAGTACTCAATTTGTCTAGGATTCTGATAGTAACCAAATATTGACATGTTTTGATGCACAAATACCAGCTTTGCATTGATGGATCAAATATTGACACTTTGCTCATGTGTTCAGTGGAGCCTTTCCAGCCAGCTTCTCTTTCCCTCGCTATTTGGATCCCCAAAGCTGGATCAGAATGTACAAAATCCCAGGACGTCCATCTACTCTCCAGTCTTACATATAGACAAACTCCCACTGCCATGGCAACATTGTTGACATATGGAAAACACATGCACAATAATGAAACACAACATGTAAACCAATTGTGATTTGCTTCAGTGGAAGTCTACGATCTACCATGTGCATACCGGGACACACGTTGGTCTAAAAGAGAGTTTGGATGTACTGCTCGAGAAGAGAGCTCCGGGCCCGCTTGCCCAAGTTTTCAGAGACCACAGAGCCCAAGGATATGAGGGAAGTTGTACTGCTACGAATGTACCGCTAGCCAATGCTTGCGAAGGGTTGTCAGAGCGTGGATGATTTTAATAATGATTTCAAAATGGCTGTCATGCCAGATGTAAGCCAGTCTGGTTAACAGAACCAAGAAGCCGGCAGCTCTTTATTGTAGTTCAAGCAGGTCTTGACCTATCAGAGGACCCACTCACACCTTGCATACACCTGTAGCCTATCAAACAAATATTCAGCCAATCCCCAATCCTGCATCATTAAATAAGAGTTTCAGCAGATTAGTTATTTGGGAGTTAGCTCTCAGTGTGCATAGTTGAAGGGCAAAGGAGGATACATGGAAGGGATGAGGAAGAAAAGATGACAAAGTTAGGAATGAATGAGAGGGGAGAAGGGAGGACAGAACGGGGAGATGAGGAGACAAATATGAGCAGAGCAGGAGGAGATGAAGGCAATAAGAACTGAGAAAGGCCAAAACAGTGCCAGTGCAGCGAGGAGGCACAGAAAAGTGAGCAGCAAGTGGAAGAGGAGAATGGAGAGGAGAGGAAAGCAGAGGATGTACTATGAGAAGAGAGAAGATTGTGATATGGAAGAAACAGAAGGGAGCAGAGAAGGTGGAGAGGATTAGGAGTAACAGAAAAGGAAAGGAGGATGAAGAATAGAAAAGTGAGAGAAAGAGAAGCAACAGAGAGACAGAGGATGAAGAGGATGGATGGATCCAAAGGAGAGGGAAGAGACAGGAGCATTGTCCCACGACTGGGGGCAGTACTGCACTTCTTGTCATGGAAGAGGAGAAGCCCAAGGTGCCTGTGCAGGCCTAGTGGGGTGAACACACCGGCACAGCCCAATTAAGAGGGGGAAGCCTCATAACTCTTAGGTGAAACAGTTCTAAAAGAGTCTGGCACCTGACCTAAGGCATGATGACCCTGGGAAACATGGGTGATGGTGCCAGATACACTACAAGTCCTGACGGACTAATGCACCATCCAGACAATTGCAGGGATAACCACGAAAGACCCGACACAGGCAAAGCAGAAGGTGTGTAATTTTATGAATTCCATAGAATGTAAATGACTCTTTCACTCCGAGGAGCGCTGTCTTGAACAATGGCTGGGGGAAAAAGAAGAACTAAGGACCCTGGTCCAAGAGCACTTAGGAGAGCACTCACATGGAGGTGTACTCTGGCCCTTACCTTGCTTAGAGTGAACAAAGTAACCTACTGAGAATGTTGCCCTTTGGTCATCAACAATTCCAACCAACACGTCAATTAAGGTCAGCCTGCCGCAGCATTTTCATCTTCAACACTGGTTCGAAAAGATACAAATGATGAAGAGGCCAAACTATGTCCATTCAATGTGGAATCATCTGCATTAGGTGCACATCATGCAATACATTCATGCAATACAACATGAAGTAATATTGAATGAAATGAAGCCGTGGTTTAAAGACTCGCCCCTGCTGCACGGCATTTGGCCTGCATATGCCATCATCTATCTCTCCGCAACATCCTCAGACGATTAAGATGGTCAACCTGCCCCACAATATATACCTTTTGCCTGATCTGTGATACCTTAATCTAAACGTTTTTTTTTTCTCCATCTTGTTCACTCTTTTACAGTGCAGGTTCTTCTTGAAAGAAGGACATACAGAGGAACATATGAATGACTTGGCTAGCCGGTCTGTGTCTTAAGATTGCCCCACCCGCATACACACAGCGGTTTCATCTCTCCATTGAAAAGGCTTCTCCACCTTGTCCTCTTTGTGACATTTCAAGCTCTTCCTGAATGTCGATCAGACAGGAAGGTCATACATCTGGCTTCAGTAAGTAGCCTGTCATAAGGTAAGGATTGCTGAAACCTGGCTTCCACTATCAGCCTGCTATGTTGACAACCGCCTGTGCCCCACTTTAACCAATCTTCCTTTACTAAGCTATTCAACGGTATTGTCTTGATATCTATCAAATGGTATCACTTCAGTTATATTTATAAATCTCTGAATAGTGGCATGCAGTACTACACGGACATGTATAGATGCAGATATTTAAAATGCACCTATCACACACACACACACACATGCACGCACACACAGACAACGCATGACACAAACAAACCAATACTTTGCAGATGCTGCTTCCCCTGTTCCCCTGTTCGTGCTTGGTCATACATGTCTTAAAACCACTAGGGACCAATGTAGGGACCAATGTATGTATGAGGCTGGCAGGAATGCAAGGGGTTTGTATAGGAAATGATCCAGTGTATAAGGAGGAGGGTTAAGCTTCAGGTAGGTCTTTAATAACACACACATGTACACACAGAGGCACCCATACTGCACACACACACTCTGAATATATGACTAACATAGGAAATAATAGAGGGATTTTTAACCCAGGTAATAACACAAGCACAATGGCTTTAGCACAGGCAATAACTCGGGAACAATTTCACTAGGAAGTTAAACATGAGTCATCATAATGTCAAATGTATTACTTTACCTCTGGATCTTTCCATATGCTGGGGTGTCTCTGGATGCAGAAAATGCTCAGAAATATATTAAATCCTGTGAAAAAAAGGGAATACAAATTACATTTCAAAAACATACCTAGCTTTTGAGGTAAAATGTGAACATCTATTGCAGAGGAGTGCGCGGGGAGTTGTGGGAACCATATCCTAACCATGGATGTGGTTTCTCATGTATGTATGTGCATGAATTCCTATAGTGCAGACATATGTGTGAAGCAATAGAACGTTCCACAAGGAGGGCTGTGATCCATGGCCAAGGGCAGAAAAATGATCAGGGTGGGGAATCAGAGCAGCAATGGTAGTGCATGATTCACATCAGCTGATGCCACATGACAAGTACATTGCAGTAGAGGTCAAAGTGATAGACCTGGCTTGGCTTTCACCAATGGGAATACAATCAATCCTTGTACCTTTGCGCTTCAGATGAGAATATGTAATCGCATGCATGGCAAATTGTGATGATCACCACAGGTGCAGCACCCCCATCCCCTTGCCCAGTCCAAAGGTCGAAACTGTGAATTTCAACGCACACTTCTTCAGACAGATCTGGGAAAGCTTAAGATGTACAGGCTGCCCTGGATATACTCATCTCAGCAAACTTCACTAGACCTGCTGAGCTAACTTGGTATTGTTCTACCTTAGGACTGGCCATTCAACTTTCCAGGAATTCAGCATGGGATCTGAATCACTAATACTGCACATGATCACTGCATTACCAACAGCACAGATTGTATCTCGAGCACCATTGACAGTGCGTGCAGTATAGTTTTGGATGCGCAGTCGGAAACTAGAAGCTGTAAAACATCTCTACCAGTTGCTAGGGAACTAAGAGCAACCTGCACTAGAAGCCATGATTGGATGAATATGTTTAACAACCACCATTGTTTTATGAGGCAAATCGTGAGAAAGGGCACTCCAAAAAATAAATGCTCTGGTTCAATTTTAGGTCTGGCTAGAGGGAGCTTGTTTTAGCCGTAGCTCTTGCAGACATATATTACAGGGACCCTTGTGTCAATTATCTGCTAAATGAATCAGAACGCTTTACAGTTCTTGCGTTTCAGTGTCGATGATATTGTGCACACCCATGTTTCTGCCTTTTCTCTGAACATAATTGATTTAGGCAACACCTTCAATCCAGGCAGAATGAGCCAAAAGGTCATTTTTGACGGTGAGGGCCACAAAAGCAAACCTAAAGTATTGCCAGGTGGTCAAATGTTGTTGCCCTTGTTCTGTTCCTTACTCCGAGCATAGGTCTGTCCTCACCAATCTGTATTTCTCCCCAAGTGTGGTGCATGCTTCTCAGGAGTTCTCTTAGCGGTTGTGTTCACTCAGCTGGCATTATTTTCTTTATCTTCTAGATGGTAATATGGAGAACAGAGTGACCTTCAATGATACGAGTTTGAGGTCTGTTGAAAATATACTGCAAGAGCCATGCACTCTATGGAAGTATTTTAATGTCTTTAATTCAGCTTCAAAGTGTAACCATACATATATGTTCCATATGTGTTAAAAGCCATTAATTACCTTTTTTCGGTTGTTCGTGTCCTGAAGACAGTTCACAAACTCATCGACATTTGAAGCTAAATTAAAGACTTTGAACTACTTCCACGGAGGGCATGACTCCTTCAGTCTACTGGCAACTGACCTCATACACGTGTATTCTTTTCTTTATCATTATCCCCCAATGAGAGTATATACATGCACTGCTTATGCGAAAGTACAGTTTTCAATCGGACTTCCACGGAGGCCCTGACTAGTCTCTAGGGCCAGGGGTAACAGCTGTAGGGTCAGGGTAACTATATATGCCTTGGTACGGTCCACATGACAGTATTGTGCTTGAAACACTTCATTCTGCAGATTTATTTTTGTTGATTTTTTTATTTGTATCGGCTGAATTAAATCAACCTTTCAAATATCAGATACACAAGAATACATTTTTACATATCAATTGCAGAACCATATACATATTATTATCCTTTACATTACAATTATCTTACATTCTGCAAAACCACTAAAACTGTGGGAGGACAAAGGAGTATATAATCATACAACCAATGTATAGTAAAATCGACACAAAGGGGTATTATTGCTTAAAAAAACCATCAAAGTTAATTCACCACATATGGAATCACATAAGTAATCATATTTTTCTTTTTGTTCCGTGTGCAATTTCAATTTTAGTTTTCGGTAGTCTCCAACTTTAAACATGTTAAAAAGTTGACAGTTGCAATTTGTAAAGGGAGGTTATAAGCACCCAAAATTAATGACCAGCACAGATCCTGTCCTGTAAGGCACAAATATTTACAATGCCTTGTGTAATGTATTTCACGCAAAGCTCGTAGTGCACAACATTCTGATATGATGTGCTCTAAAGTTTCACAAGCGTCTCTCATCAAACAAAAGCGGCAGTAGTTGTCATTTGTGGCTATTTGTTTCCGCTTCGCTTACACATCCCTGGTGTTCATTAATTAAAACGTAGTCTTAGAATACCATTACGAATTCTATGAGAGGGACACCGAGTCAGATAGAATGGCAAGGTTTGTGATTTTTTGTGTGGAAAATGGGATAACTCTATATTATGATATGAAAGACATTGGCCCTCATTACGACCCTGGCGGAAATCGAAAAACGATGGCGGAAATGCAATACCGCCATCGAATAGCGCTCGGTGCGACTATGACCCGTCACCGCAAAGTACGAAGCCATTAGCGACACCGTAGTGAACGCCAACGCTAACTGCACCAAGCACGCGCGCGCGCGCCATGCGAAACCGCAAACACCACCATGGCGCAAGGGTACGCCAATTCCGACCCTAGCGGACATGTACCTAACGCCATCAGGCATGGCGTAATGTACCATTCCGCCATGGTGAGAAGTACGGCATCGCGAATCAACCGTAAACGGCCCCACTGAGTGCCTGTACACCGCTCCCTGCCCACAAAGTACAACTCCCCGTAGGTGCAATGAAGTCACAATGCAACCAGTGAAATGTACAAGTCACCCATGCATGCCAACGAACAAAAGAAACACAAGAGGGGCCAATGGGAGCTGCAGGGCACAGATGGCACGAATACAGAAGCCATCCCAATGGACATGACCACAGTCCCCCACCAAGAAACGCACACAAACACAGGCACCTGTGACCAGCAATATTCCGAGAATCACATCATTCCACCAGTCCACCTGGCTGACCGGCATCTGTTACACAAAACCCAATCCCCCGCCCCTGAGCATGACAACAATCAAACTGTCATATTGGCAGCCCCCATCCCTGACCTCACGGGCTTAGTAGGCAAACGCGCCCAGTACAGTACCACGCAACTAAACTCCGAAGCTGGAACCCAATGCAGATCTCCTCACAATACATCGCCCCCCAAATAGGCATATGCCACATCACTTGCAAAGAAAAACGCTACACGGGCCAAATCAGAATAGAAATTTAATGCACATCAAAGTCACCAAGCCCATACAGCCATCAGGCCCTGAACTCCAAAACACTAAGCACCATTGTGGGCTGCATCCGCAAGAAATGACCAGCCACTACTTGTGTGTCGCCCTGTTCCCTCATGGTACACAGAGCCACAATCACGTACGAAAAGGCAACATGGAAGCGCACAGAACCGCAGGGCCGTCCCAATGGGGAGGCACTAGTCCAGCTGAAAGGCCGAAATGTTGCTCCGAGCCACCAGTACTGCGTAAGGGCATGTGGCCCATTGGCGATCGTCCCATAAGATCGTAATGCTGCTCCACTGATTAACACGAAGCAGCAGGTGTCGGGAGTAAAACCCATCTGCAGGAGTGGCATACAGATGGCAGTGGCAAAAGGGGAGGAGATACCTGTCAACCAAAAGAAAAGAAAAAGAACAGAATGGCCATCAGAACTACATTCGAACAACTCACTTCAATGATCACACTAAATCCACAGCCATATGCATGCTAGCCCACTCCAAAGGATCATCACCACCCCAAAACCACTTGCGACTCATAACCATCTATAACGAGGTGCAAACACCATCACAAACGAGTGTACCTGTGCATGCGTCTGTCAAAACAGAATCCATCAGATGGGAATGTTAACGTGCATGGACACAAGTGTCTGAGGGCGCGTCGAGGCAGGGAGGGCTCAACAAGGCCAGATAGACGATGGTCCCACTATGGCAGCCCTGCATCACATAGCGTAGGGGAGGCGGATAGATCCCAAGAAGCCCTGTACATGGCAAACTCTGTATCAAATCACCTGCCCATGCATCCATTCATCATTCCCTCATCCCGGGATTAAAACGCCTGAATATATACTCACATAACATTAGAAATATCCATTGAGTCTGTGCGTTATGCAGCCTGCAAAATCCACAGTGCCCCAGCCCGTAATTCCAGTGTAGTGAAGTAACATGTATTTGGGAACGTCCTGCCTCATCGCCCACGTAGCAATTGCGCATCCCAAACTATTCATATCAATCATTGCTTCCACGCCATGGGCCCGGTCTCAAGGACATTGAACAATAGAACGTTATATTTGCAGTCAGACCTGTGGGCATCTCCTCGCCGCTAGCTGGAAACCGAAAGCGCCGCCCTTCGAATTCCTCATTTGCAACATCACGTCGAAAAGGCATCTGTGGCCGTTTGAAATCACTAATTATTCCATCGAGTGCGGCTGTGTGTGAAAATGGCAACTGCCTTCACCCACAAATGGGACGCCCCGCCCGTCGTTGCAACTCGGTACAGTGATGCATGAGGGCCCACCGTTACTCGAGTACTACGTTCCACTGACCCTTCACAAGTCTGTTCGCGACTGCACAGATAGTATGTGAAACAATGGGACCACAGCAGAATGAACATATCAACCAATCTTACACGGCCATCGGGTACAAATACATGATTGCAATAGCAAGATGCCATTCCCCGATTTGCAGCGTTGTGCGCGGGACGTGCTCGGCCAAAGGGGAGAGCAGTTTGCACAGGTGGAATGAATCACCACAGGTGGAGGCCATACAGCCTGAAATCACATAAATTGCACAGCCAGTCTCCTCCCACAACCACACCGAAATGCTACCGGCAGGACTCGCGATGTTGGCCCTGGGGGACCTGATAGCACTGCAACTACTCCAACTCCAAGAAGAAGATGAACACCAACTACAACCGGCCGCACGGAGGAGACGCAGGAGGAGGAGGAGGCCAAGGCAGGGCCAGCAAGGGCCGCCAGCACAGCCACTACCACCACGCAGGCAGCCCGCAATCCCACGCCTCCGAGCACATCCGTTCAACCTCACTGCTGAGCAGATCCACACCCTCTACCGTTTGGACCGGGACACCATAGCCGCCATTGTGGACATGACACATGCTGACCTTGTCAGCATGATAGATAGCCCAACCGCCATCCCACCCCTACTGAAGGTGGTGTCTGTACTCCACTTCCTGGCCACAGGCACCTACCAGCACACAGTCGGACAGTTGCATGGCATTTCTCAGCCACTGTTCTCATGGACACTATTTCAAGTGCTCGATGCCATCCTGCAGCACGCAGACGACTACATCTCTCTACCACGCTCGGAGCAGGAAATTACCAACACAAAAGTGGGATTCCATGCACTTGCCGGCATACCGGGTTGCATTGGTGCCATCGACTGCACCCATGTGGAATTGGTCGTCCCACATGCCATGGAGGCCCAGTACCGCAACCGAAAACAATTTCATTCCCTGAATGTACAGATGGTGTGTGACTCCAACAGGATCATTACACATTGTTGTGCCCGATTCCCTGGATCAACCCATGATTCTATGGTCTTGAGGAACTCTACAATACCACGCTACATGGAGCGACACGCAGGGAACAGATCCTGGCTACTCGGTGAGTCTCATTACATGCATGATTATGTGGGGTATGTGATTTGGCAATGACCTGGCAGGAAGGGGCGGGGGTGTGCGTACGTAGCAATGGCATTCCACATCATACGTTTCTCGTCCACATACAGGTGATGCTGGATATCCACTGAAGAGATGGCTCCTCACACCAGTCCGGAACCCACGGGACCAGCATGAGGAGGACTACAACCATGCCC
This sequence comes from Ambystoma mexicanum, assembly GCF_040938575.1. Lineage (NCBI taxonomy): Eukaryota > Metazoa > Chordata > Amphibia > Caudata > Ambystomatidae > Ambystoma > Ambystoma mexicanum. The sequence continues at coordinate 1,391,033,554 of NC_090922.1, forward strand.
ACTCACGTACCCGTGTAGTCATTGAACAGGCATTCGGCCTACTGAAGACTCGTTTCCGCTGCCTCAGCAGGTCTGGCGGGGCACTCCTGTACCGCCATGAGAAGGTTGCAAAGATGGTGATGGCATGTGTCATGCTCCACAACATGTGCGTACGTAGAAATGTGCCCATGCCCCCTGACGCAGAACTGCAAGCACCTGATGATGGTCATGATGAGGGTGGGGATGTGGCAGCACCTCATGGAGTCTGCGAGGCACCGGAGGCCCGTGACATTCGTCAGCATCTCATAGATGCATGCTTCTAGCACTCACGCCTGGTGGCTGATACATGGACACGGGACTCGTGGCACTGTGTGTGTCTGGGACATGCACAATATGGACTGTACGCCTATGATGGCCTAGTACACAAAGATCAATGTCCACACATCTCATTGGTTGATCGTGCTCTTTTTATGGCATATGTGATGTCATGTTGAACACCCTATCGACCCGCCACCCAAGTGAGCCCAACACACCCCCTCCACCCTCCTACCTCCCCCCCGAACACCAGTGTCCAAAGATGCTCATTGTCAGTGGGCTGTCGCTATTGCAAGCCCCCTCTGCGGGTATCAGGGGCACCCCTGCCTGTGGAGCGCAGGTTCCTTCCAGATCTACGTTGGGGGCTGCCCTGGACGGAACTTGCAACGGATGATGTGTCTGCCTGCTCACGTCCATGCATGTCCCTAAGGGTTTGCGAGAGCTCAGTGAGCACACGGCGCACTGCGGCAAGTTCGGCACATACGTCTTTGGACGTCGCATGCAGTTCCCCCCTCAGGCTCTCGGTGCTTCTCTCCATTTGGACTCTCAGGCTCTCGGTGCTACTCTCCATTTGGACTCTCAGGCTCTCGGTGCTACTCTCCATTTGGACTCTCAGGCTCTCGGTGCTACTCTCCATTTGTGCCCTTAGCGTCTCTGTACCTCTCTCCATTTCTGCCCTAAGTGTCTCAGTTGATGTTTCTATGTCTGCCTTAGTGCCCCCACATTCATCGGCATGGTCCTTGAGGAGTGTGGCCAGTTGCTGCTGTTGTACGATTACCTGGTCGAGGGACTGTTGCCTCTGCTGGGCCATGGCCATTTGCGGGGGTGTCACAGAGGGGCTGTTGTCCTCATGTTGCCTTGCCACAGGGCTTGTGGGGGATGGCCAGTCGTCGTCTTGTGGGTGCCCCTGCGTGGTATCCTCATGTTGTACGGGATGGGACAGACAGGGGGATTGGGACAGGTCATGGATGGATCTGACTTCGACATCCCCGTTTTCTGTGTCCGAGCATGCTGCCATCAATGGGGTGTCACCTATGGTGCTGCTGCCACCAGAGGCAGTGCCTTCTGTGGCATCCATTGGGGGGACCTGTGGTGGTGGTGTTGTGGGCATGCTGGCTGCTGGGGTGCCTGTTGATGTTCCCTCCTCTGTGCTGCAACCTGATTTGTGCTGCTGCCGTGTCTTGATGCGTGCTGCTGAGGTGGAGGGTCTCTGGCCGTTGGTCTTGGCCCTCTTTGCAGGTGTGCTGGTAGGGGTGTCCTGTAGCTCGTCGTTTGGATCGGACCCTGTGGTGGAGTAAAGGAGGGCGAGGGTTATTGATGGGTCAGTGGGAATTGGAATGGCATTGTATCACATGCATTGGGGTGGTACCTGAGGGTGATTTGGGTCGGGTCCTTGGAGGTGCTTTGATTTGTGTGTGGAGTGAGGGTGCAGTTGTTTGGCAGCCTGCAGTTTGGGTGTGCCTGCTGCACGTGTAGTGCGTGTATTAGGGGTTTTTAATTATTTATGTATTTATTGTGGGTTTTAACGTGCGCTATCAGGCCGATGTGTGTGGACGTTCTCCTGGACATGTGTTTCTGTTGCACTATGTGGACGCATGGTACTTCACATGGATGGACTGTGTGGATTTGGCATTGTTTTATCTGGCCCACCTACCTGAATCTTCGGATGTCTGCACTCCTTTCTCCATCCCTCCGACTCCCTCTATGCTCTCCATTCCGATGGTGGAGGCACAGATTTCTTCCCAGGGGGTCAACTTGATGGGTGATTCAGGACCTCCCCCGGTGGCTGTGGCAATGTTGCGGTTGGCAGAGAGTATGCTGCGGACGCGTATCCGCAGGTCGTCCCATCGCTTGCGGCATTGCTGTGGGGTGCGGGGTGCGGTCCCCACCGCACTTACCCGCTGTGCCACCAGAGCCCATATGGTCTTCTTGTTTGCGAGTGCCGTTCTGGTCATTTGCGTGGAGAAGACGACGGCAGCATTCTCCTGGAGGGTCTCTGTTAGCACGGTGAGTTCCTCACGGGAGAAGTGGACCTGCCGCTTGCGGTCGCACGCTTTCTTCGCTACTTTTCCCATTTGTCTTGGTTTCGCTAGGGTGGGTGACGGGTTGGGGTGTGTTTCAGGGTAGTGATTTTAGTGGTTGTGTGGTTTTAGTGGTTTTATAGGTGTACGCCGGGATGTTTCCCGTTCCGGGCCCTTGTTTTAACTTCCGTTTCCGTATATTTCCGGTCACCGTACTTTCCGGTAGGCGCACACTGCGGTGACCGCTAAGAGGGGTGGCGGTATTGCACCTAGGGCGCCGTACGGCGGCGGTGTGGGCCGTTTTGGGGTCATTTCCGCCATCGCGGACTTTGCACTTCCGCCGTGGCGTGGTGCTCGTGCCCGATGGGTCGGAATGGGCCGCACTTTGCTCCTTCGTGCATTGGCGGAAACGCTATTTACGCTGTGGCGCTCCGGTCAGTCACTTTCCGCCAGGGTCGTAATGAGGGCCATAGAGTTCTGGTAGTTATCCAGTCAAGATCAAACAATTTTGATTTAGCTTTGTCGGGATTCTGAATTAATAGGTCTAATGACACATCTGCCGCATTTAATATATGGGAGACCTTTGTAAGCCATTGTTTAATAAGTGGTTGACTGGTGGTAAATATATAATCTGTCAGGGTTTTCAATAGAACATTCAAAGTAGTTGAAATCAAACATTTTCTAAAAAATGCACACAAACGCCACTCATATATGGCATGGATAGAGATCAGGCCCAGTTCATACCTTATCCAGGCGGCTGGTACGCAGTTTGGTAGAGGAAGAATACGCCGCCAATATTTTGCCTCCCATTTGTCAAACGGAAAGTTTAAGTTGGTATTTAGTGTTTCAAGGCCGTACAAAAGAGCCGGAATTGCTTTCATATTCCATAACAACAATGCAGGCTTTATGGAGAATTTACCATATTTAAACATTATTATTTTAGCTTTAGAGATAAATGATGTACGTTTTGTCTCTAATTGTGCTATATGGGCTTTTGCATTGTACTGGCCCTCAAAAACTATTCCCAGATAAGTATACTGGGGTACCATTTGTATGGGGGATTGATCAAATGTCCACACATACGATAGTGGGCCTTGACGCTTAGGTGAATAAACAACAATTTGAGTTTTGCTTAAGTTGATTTTCAACTCATTATTTTGTGTATAGATGTAAAACGCCTCCAGTAAGCGCTGCAGACCTAGTTGAGTTTTTGATATAAGAACTAGGTCATCTGCATACATAATTGATTGGATAGGTTGGTTATTAAGCTTTGGAGAATCTGACATTACATTTATCAAGACAGATCGAACGTCATGAATAAAATAGTTGAATATTGCTGATGCCAGGAGGCATCCTTGCTTCAAACCCTGCATGGTACTATTCTGTTCAGACAATAAACCGTCTAAAGTTAGCAGGACTCTGATGGAGGTTTGAGAATGCAATGAATGTATGACATCATATAATGTCACCGGACAATTGTCTCTAGACAATTTGGTAAGCAGAAGTACCCGGCTCACTGAGTCAAAAGCAGCATTGAGATCCACAAAAGCAAAAAAAACTTGTTGTCTAAGCATCTGGCATTGTGATTTAATTGAATTAAGGGCAAACAGATTTATAGTAGTTCCCATGCCCGCAACAAAACCTGTTTGATGTGGGTCTCGTAGCTGGCATTGTAGAGTCCAGGCATTAAATTCACAGAGAATCAATTTAGTAAATATTTTTCGTGGCGCATCTAATAAAGCGATCGGCCGATAGTTGGCAGGAACACTTCGATCCCCTTTTTTGAAAATAGGAACAATAATAGACGTTTTCCAAGAAAGGGGGATGGCCCGAGAGATCAAAATTTCCTTAAAGATGGAATAGAGAATATTCGCCCATTCGTCAGGATGGGTTTTGAACATAAAGTTCGAAAGTCCATCAGGACCCATCGCCCTGGAGGAACTTGCCTGCATAATGGTGGCACATATTCTTTCTATGGAAATCTGTAACTGCCACATAGAAGCAGAGGAAGGTGAATAGACAACTTGTAAGAATGCAGAGTCAGCATACAACGAAGAAAAGTGGGAAATCCAGTCCGATTCCCTGACGCCATTAATTTGTGCGTCTCCTTGTAAATGACATTTATGGTCATTCAGTAACTGCCACATACTGGCAGAATTTTTATTGAACATGCCATTTAGCATGGTCTCACTGTCCCGTTGGAATTGAGCTGCCTTTCTACTCTTCAGCCAATTTTTGTAGCGGCATTTGGCTGTTTTTAAGAACTGCCACCGTAATGGATCTAGAGATGCCACTAATTTTTTTTTGAGTCTTTTATCTTCTGCTTTAATGCGGTGTACCTCTGCATTAAAAATATGTGGGTGTCGTATTCGGTTGGAGCGAAGAATTGTGATGGTCTTCCTAAATGGGTTTAGCAGGTCAGAGTATTCCTTGGTGTCAGCTTGCAAAGCATTTTGTTCCACACTATTTTGAAAACTAGATAGAGTATCGGGGTTCCACCGAAGACGATTTCTAGCGGCATTAACTGTTACCACTGCATGTAAGGTTTGCTTGTCTCTGATTGGCACCGCATTCCAAGTGAAATGCACAATCAACAACCTGTGATCACTATGTGCGTGGTCACAGATATCAAGTTTGATTACATTTTTAAATAAGCGAGCACTCATGTAAATATAATCAATTTTACTTCTGCTAGATCCACGCTGCCACGTATGTTGAGAAGGTATGTCTCCATCTACAACGCCATTAAGCATATAAAAATTACGGTCTTGCATGAAGTTATTCCATCTCTGGGCATTCTGTGTGCTGCTCGTGGTTTTCAAACAGTCCAAGTTGAGATCACCCGCAATGATAGTTTCTGAGATGATATTGCTCATCGTTATTATATCTAATATTCCGGATAGACCATCATAGAAGATGTCATCAGACATGACGGCAATGTTCCTATAGATATTAACAAATGCTATCATCTGCGTGTGACTAACAACTTGCACTGGTTGTATTTGCGCCCCAACAGGAGACCAGGGCTTGACATGCAGCCCACTCACAATGTGTACTGCAACAAGGAGACCTGAAGACGGTCTACCCCCCCTTGGAAGGGCAGGAAGAAGGGCGATCTCATACCCATCCCACAATGGGCAATCAATGAGCCAAGTTTCCTGTAAAGCTAACACCTGGCAAAGATTGGCCAATTTAGTAATGGAGGACTGTAAATGAGAATTGCCTCTTGTGTTGCAACTTGCTATTTTAAAAGGGGCAGCACTTATTGATGGTTAATCATTTTGAGTCGCACCACTTTGAACAACTACATTATCTTGATTTACTCCACAATAGATGTTTGGTTTCACATAGACATTTTGGATTTTAGGGCGTACACCTGAAGGATCATCAGCTAGGAGGAAACCCATGTCGAACAATTGCATCCTACATCTCCAAATGGAGTCCTGCACTACTCCAGAAGGGAGCCATAACCTCACAATTGTTTGTGACACGTCTGAAATGAATTCGATTTGATCAATGTCCTGTGTTGATACATTACATAGATCAGGGATATCTCCAAAGATGTTCAACACACTTTGACGATTCAAGTCATTGGATGGGAAATTCCCATCTCTACATTTTAAAATGAAAGTGTGGAAATGTGCCCTGCGTGGGTGTATATGGTGTGAAACTGATTGAAGGTTGGGATTTGATGGTTTCCATGTTAGTTTCGAATTGTCAGTGTTTATATTACGATGATCACTATATCCACTTGCAGTCGCCACCACCGCAGGGATGGTGTTTTGCATCTTAGCAATATTTGTGGCCAAGTATTCATCTACCTTCTGTTTAAAATTCTCAAACACATGTTGTGTTACCAAACCATCTGTTATCGGTACATGCACTTTTAGCATTGGTTACAATTGGCAAAGCAGTTGGTTCACATACTTGTTCACTGAAAAGTTTAGTTGGCATGGTTGGTAGGTCACATACTGTGTGCTTTGACAACACGTCAGTGGACTTAACCTCAGTTAGACCAAACAACTCGTTATTATGTTTTTTTAATGCAGCGAGTTGTTTGTCAGCCTCATTATTACGGGTTATAGATAGTACAAGTTGTGAGAGAGGAGACAAAGGGCCACTCCGCTCATCTTTATTGCCTAGTCCCTCTGTAATTAAAGGCGCCAAAGATGAGAACGGAGGCACTTCTGGTACTGATGTTACAATAGGAGCTGTTTCACTTAGCACGTGTACCTTTTTTTGAGGGACAGACGTTTAGTTCAAGGCTTTGAAAAAGGAGCTAAGTGTTTTTTTGGTATGTTTAACATTTACCATATTCTTTGTTTTTTTAGCACAGAGAGTGGTTTCTTTTGAACAGCTTTGGGGTTTCTCACTTTTAGAGCCTCTAAGTGGCTTAAACCTTCGCCTACTGGCCGTTTAGGTGGTTACACCATATTTGCCTGGATTTCGCCAGTTGCACATTTTTGAGGTATATGAACCATAAGTGTAGGCTTTGCTTCCTCACTTGGACCAGAACACGGGCTTATATTAGAACGTATTATGCCAGGGATCAGAGGCAAAGTACAAACCTCAATCGACACCTCTTGATTAGCAATATCTATCTCTTCACTATTCTTGATCTGATTGTGCTCAATACCATCAACATTAACATCAACACATTCTATTGATTTATTCACTGCACATAGATCATTGTGCGCAAGTATACTCTTGGACTGAACAGTAGAGAAATATGTCGCCATTTTGTTAAATCATCAAATTGTTTCGACTGATGTGAAACTTTTGTATCCAATGACTCAAATAATTTACATAAACTCATGACAGTAGTATTGATGGCAATGAGAGCTGGTTGAATCATGGTTACATGCTGAAGAAAGAGATCAGGAACTATTTTGGTAGCTTTAGGTGTGGGAAAGGCAAAAGATTGTAACATCGAGTTACGAGATTGTTCTTGTGAGTCTACTTGAATAGAAACCTCCTCTCCCGCATGGACAACCTCACCATAGCAATTCTTATCACTCCATAATACTGGAGATTCACATTGACATTGACTTGCATGAATGGACAAGCAAGTATGATCGTTACACAAGGAGGGAAACTTTATGGATGAGGTGACAATGCGGGAGGAAGAGTGTCTCAGAATGTGTTTCGTGGACACTAGCATTGTCTGATCAGATAGTGGTTGGGGGGTTAACCTTCACACATGGTGTGCTCACAGGAAATGGCAAGCTATTTGTCTCAGGCCCACCAGATTTGTTATAATCGACTAAGTGAGAAGTTGACATAGTAGAAATGGAAACAATAGATTCATTCATTTGATTTTCAAAAGTAAATTTTGATTTTGAAATGAACGATGCTCGCGTTGGTGTGATTGAAGTGGCTGAGTAAGAATTCTGCTGAATGGCTTCAGAATCACCTGTATTTAATGGTTTCCTGACTGATGCTAAATGCGGTATATTCAGCGGCATACTTGTTGTTAGTTTATATTCCATGATGCACTCACTTCACAAAGTCAAAAGACGAATCAGGTTCTTGGGCCAACCCACTATGGTTCTTTGGTCTTTGTTTCTTCTAACAGTTCACCAAATTATCTTCTCCAAGATATGCATACCAAGGTTAACAATCGATTGCAGGTAAATAACAAAAATCGGCAAATTTAGCAAAGTTTTTGAAAGGTTTTGAAGTCAATGGAGTCAATAAAAGCTCTGTCAAAGAACCCACACATTTTATTTATTTATTTATTTACATTTTTAAAGCACTCACACAGGCCGCAGGCATCGAGGCGCTGTTACAGGGATAGTTTTTGTTTTTTAGTTGCCTAATTGATTTTTTTGGGTTTTTTTTTTTGTCTTAGTTGCGTATTTATAACGCGCTTAAACACCCAGAGGTTTCTAAGCGCGGACCCAGGGATCAAACTTGTGTTGCTTCGTGTCGTCTTGCTTCAAAGGCGTGCACGTTGCCACTGAGCCATCCTCCCAGAAATATGCCGCCTTAAGTCACCAAGGCACACCAATTGGCTCGACTGCTCAAAGGGTAAAACCCTGCAGTCACAGTCAAGCCGATCAAACCAGTTAAAAACTGTATATGTGAGCGCGACTGTTCAAAGGGTCATGCCCTGCATACACAGTCGCGAAAATCACAAATTAAGGCTACTGCAGCCCTTGTAGATTTACTGAATTATTGCACTAGAAACAAAAAGAATTTGCCGAGTCATTTGATGGAGCGAACTAGTCGAGTACCGCTCACCTCCTATTTTAGTCCGGAATCGCACTCCTTGAAATCGCTCTAACTCCCACACCAGAGCACGACCTCATACTCATCCAGCTTCCTCCACAGAGATTGGTGTAACAATGGTTTATCCACACCTTTTCAGACCAGCAGGAGCGCGCAGCAAAGGCTTCACCCTTACTTCGCCACCAGAGCCAAACAGCAGCCTAACAGCTCTGTTTCCACCAGCGCACCGCCCTTGACACCGCAGCGGGGCTTCACGCCGCGAGGGCTGGGTGTCGTGGTTTTAACTTCCTGGTTGCTATGGGGGCAGGGGGCGTGATTTCGCTCTTCGTTAAAGGAACACACAGCTGATTTGGTCAGCATATTGCAGGGTGTTCGTCTGAATGCTAATCCGACAGTTCAAAGAGCAGACTATGCTCTCAATCTTACTCGTTGTCCAAATGCAGCAATATTCTGAATACAGCTTGTAGCAAAGTGCTTACAAACGTTCCTGAATACACACCAGAGCCACAGCAGCCTAACAGCTCGGTTTCCACCAGCGCACCACCCTTGACACCGCAGCCGGGCTTCTGCAGATTTACAATACAAGCTACTGGGGAAGGTTCCTACCTGTGATAACACTCCACCGCTATGGATTGAAGATCTTCTCAATCCATGGTAAGCCTTGCAAGCACAGAAAATATGACGCAGTCTGTCGCTGGATATATTGCAGAGCGGCTACTAACCGCTCTGGGCAAATAATCACAAAGCCTGCGACATATCTGAAAGTCAACGGAGCTCCGTCGGTGCTGTATGGGCATAGAAATATCATATCTTGTGGAGATGACTTACAGATGTAGAAGACCTCTGGCTATGTAAACCAAGTCTGCAAGGCTAGCCGCAGAAGAGTAGTGGGAAAGTAGAAGCAGGTACTGCCCAACATTAATCACTATACAGGAGCAAGGCAGCTAAGAAGGCACCTCAGGGTGGTATGGATGTGTATCTTCAGCCACTGTGCCCGCATCATAAACAGCAACTAGAGATGACGTAGAGATCCTCAGACAACAGTCAGACAAACCTGAAAATCACATTCACCGTAGACCGCATGGAATGTATGAAGATCTTAAAAGACTTGCTGTCAAAGGAAATGTTCAGGTTGTAAATAGAATTGAAGTATGTTATTGATGAAAAAAGAGTATGCATTGCAACCTTGGGTGACAGGGTTAATACTAATGAGCCAGCTGTAAACCACAATGACGAAAAGGTGCCTAGTGTGACAGAAAACAGAGCACATCTGGCAACTCACAAAAAGGATTCATGGTGAAGTGTGAACACTTTTGGAGTCACCAAAGTCAAATAGAAGAATTTGTGAGCTGCCCAGAAAAGAGAGACACAAGATGATACAGCGCACTATGGATTATATAAACCTATTCTGAGGCATCCTTGAAAACAGTTGGGTACACCGTTGACCTTAAATCAAATCCCTGATGGCAAAGAGACACTAATCCAAGCAGTAAAATTATGGTTTAGTTGCTCATTGCTTATAAGGGACACTCCGGCTCCAATATTAATGTGCACTGTGATAAAGGGTATAGTTTTCCGTAATTCATGCTCGCCATGCTGTTTCTTTCAGTTATGACCATCTAGGAGTGATTATTTTCTACAATTGATGAAGTATGATAATTCTGGGGGTAAGGTATTGAAATAAAGTAGGTGTAGTGGAGCCACTAAGACATATCAGATTACCGTTTTGACCCGTGGATTGTGTAGCAATTTGTGTACCCTGAAATATTATGTGATATTTGTATGATGTTTCAGTATATTGATTTGAACAGAAGGGACACCACCTAAAATGAGTCTGTTATTGTAGGATTGATTGAAGTTTGTTTCTTGCATATCAGAGACATGAGGATGGGGAGGAAGTTAATATCAGCTGTACATATGACAGCATAATAATATGTAAAACTCTGTTACGGCATCCTGATATGCTGATATGTGTATTAATGAAAAGGCCAACAAAATTCTTCTGAAAGAATGTGTCTGAAAATCAAATATTGAAATACTGGCCATTATTGATCATAGGGGGGAATGTGATTAGGGAATCCAGTACGGGAACCCTACAAGAAATGACAACATCTTATGCACTTCCCAAGCCTGGGAATTTTACAAAGTTACCTAGACATTGGTTCACCTCAGCATATTTGGCAGTATGGTTCAACTCGTTCCTTCAAAACCCAACTTCACCTACTATTTGGGAGTACAAATCCCACTTGAAGCAGACCACCTCCTCCTCGCAGACTTATAATGATGTGATTATGGTTTAGGGCTGCCCTGAGACTCAGTCTCCCCACATGTGAGTGAGGTGGTAGCATGTCCCTTGAGTTGACAAAGTAGGTGTCTGGGTGCAGCTTAACCATATTCCATCAGCTCGAGAAGAGGCAAATGAATTAATGTAGATGCCGCTATTATCTACCACAGCCAATGAGTGGTAGGGATCGAAAATTATAACTTTTACAAGGAAGATCGGAATTGGCTGTCACTTAAATGTCTCTGCATCCCAATAATCTCGTTTGGCAGAACATCACATTCATTAGATTTATCTCCGTCCACCATCCAATTTTTCTGATGATGAGGCTTCGCCACCACAAGAGAGAGGACTTTAGAAAAGTCAATGGAAGTTAACAGTTAAGATGAGGATATAGCAATTAAAATCAAGCCACAGGATTGCCAGGCAAATGTAGATCTTAGTGGATTGTATCAATTAATATAACATATTTCTCTCTCCTTTATTAGTGGTATAGTTAGTGGTTCTGATAGGCACTTGCATTATATTAACCTGTTTCCCTAGAGCCTTCAGTTTAATGATGCTCAGAAATGATTGTATGCAATGGCCCTTGCTAGCTCATGGTGACCAAACACATAATGTATTTTAAAAATAAATGTAGTTTACATAGGGGACAAAGATGTATTTGAGTCTTGCATGCCCCCATTCAATCACAAACAACTGCTGATACCAATTCTTTTCAGAACACAACATTATTATGTGTAGCGAGCCATGCTTGGTGTGTGAACTGCAACAGGACCCAGGCTCTATCTAATACCATTTGTGAAGGCAGCACTGTGTATATGTAGGATAAATTCACGTTTGCGAACTCTCTAGTCTAACAGTGTCCTGTAAGGATATTTGGCATGTTACAGTACAGAGTACAGCAATACTGCACAAGTAGCAAATTTTTTTTGCAGCACCACCACAAGGGTGCGGTGCATTGCTATATGGGTTACCAGATTAACAAGGAAAGACAGGCTATTCAGTCAAAAACGATTTTAACATATAAGATGCAAATCTATTTTTACAGTTAAAAGCACACGTGCTCATTTAAAAATGCACACTATTTTTCACCTGAAATGCCTATATTGCTAGAGACACATTTGAAAATTAACAGCTAACCTATTAACAATTAACCTGACTAATAAAACCTTATTTAACATAACCCACTAATAAAATGTGTTCTCCACTGCAGAATTAGGCATACTCTGAAAATCATTTAAATGCGTGTGCAGATTTTTTTCTTCTCTTCTCTGCCTGATTCTCCGTGTTTTTGTGCACAGTAACTGCAGGAAGAAGGAAGTCAGATTTGCAACAATTGCAAATGTATAAGCGAAGCTATTGTTGAAGAGTAGGAGGATGAGAGATGATGGATTTCATTGGGACACGTCATACAGAGGGCTGAGAGGAAAGTTTTAGTGGGCAGTATCAGGGAAAAAGACAGGCAGACATCTTTCTGCACTATTGGGGAGAAGACCTGGCTGTGGGGCTCCTGACTGAATGCAGATTCCTGTGTCCTGCTGCAGTCGAGATTGGGGAGAGCTGAAAGAAGGACCTTTCCACTGGCTGAGGCATTCCTATCTGCAAAAGCTGAGAATTCCAGGCAATGACCCCGGTTTGAGAAGGCAAGCGTTCCTTTTTGCTGGAGTTAATCCAAGAGAGCCACATTCACAAAGAGAACAACTAAAAAGATAAGGTAATGAGAAGTGTGGGAGCTGAGTGTGCACGGTAATATGCAGTCAGTGTAGGATTCCTGTGCGTGTCTTAATCAAGTGCTAATGTTGCAATTTGAGTCCTGTTCTCCGCCACTATCTTTGCAGAGTGTCACAGACAATGCTTTGACTGTACCATTTTATTTCTGTAAAGAATGAGATCGTTTTTAAATACAACTTTTATAATACAGAAAAATATTTGAAAACAGACGGGTGATGTTTATTGTTTACCATTACAATGCTGATGATGTGGGGAGATTTTTAAACAGTGCAATGGTCATTTTAAGACAGATGTGTGCATGTCAAAATCAGTATGAATAATTGTGAGTGACTGTAGCATAGCTTGTTGGAGGTACATGAGCCAACGGGAAGAGAGACTCTCTGAACATAGCTCCCTACCGTATATAAGGTAGTGGAAATTACCACAAGACTACCACATATAGCTCTCTGTCGTAAATAAGTCAGTGAGTTCGCCCATGGTGGCACACCAACACTATCACTGGAAAATGTGGTATTCCTAGAATGCAGGTCTGAGGTCTCTCTAGTGATCACACGAAAAATCTAAGCAAAGATAAGGGATTCTGGACATTGGGGCCACAAATAAAACAAGGGAATTATGCTCACCAAAATACCACCAACCACGTATACCAAATATGCAGGTCTGGGTGCTGAAATAATGCATGTCCATTGTATTATTGTTGCACATGGCCAAATCTGAATACAAAGAGTGATTATTGCTAAGTTATTTTTCGGCGGTAATAAAATACCGTCAGGCCCCAAATCTCCACAAAATACCCTACATATTTATGGTGCGTTGCAGGCCGGGAAAGTGATCATAGAGTACCTACTGGGCGTGGCAAGTGTGTCTCACACTGCCATTTGCACATTAAAGGGAACCCATTTTATAATAGCAGTGTGCCACTAAAAACGAATTTCAGAATGTCACAAAGGGAAACCACATTCTCAGATCTAGTGCAATATTTAGAGGCAAAGTTATTTGCACATGGGAATTGGTCTTCGAATAGCACGTTAGAATGGAGTAACCGCATTCAGGGTGAGGTGCAGAAAGAAAAACTAGACAATATTTTTGCAGAAGGCAGCATAATCCAGGTCTGCCTTACAAGATTATTGAATGCAGCCGATAAAAGTGCAGAGAAAGACTGTTTAAGACGGCTATGCGGCAAAATATGGTTTATTTTAAACAAATCCCTGCGAATGCAAGAGAATGATACTCAGCTAATTAACAGGTTAAAGACTGAATTAGAGGGGGCAAGTAAAAATCAGGAAATGTTGAGAGCAGAATTGGATGTATGCCAAAAAGACATGCAATTAAAATGCAGAGACTTTGATACTCAGTTATCCAAAAGCAAGAAACAATTTGAAGATAGTGAGCAAGAATTGACACACTTAAAAGCCTTAGTGGATCAGATTAGGCAGGATAAAGATGAGGTTGTTTCAGAAATGCAGATTTTACAAAAAGAACATTGTGAAAAAGAAGGTGATCTCCAGAGTGCAGAACAAGAAATGATTAAAATGATTCAAGAAAGAGACAAAAGAAATAACGAGTTCAATGAATGCCAAATGCAAATGTGCGACATGCAGGAGGCGATTAATAAAATGAGCGATGAAAATAATTATTTGCAGAATGAAGCAACCAGACTCCTTAAAAAGTGTAAGGACTTAGAACAGCAAATGTGCATTCCCAGGTCCCAAGAGAGGCGGCAGGGTACCACATTCAATGGAGTGGAGGTGAATTCTAGCTCTGCCCAAAGAGCTAGTGCCCCAGTGACTGGGCCAGTGACTGAACTTGGTTGCAGCGCCCTTGGGGGATTTGATACTCCCATTGGGGGCAGTCAACAATCTCATACACCTGAAAACAGGATTGACTCACAAAATAGTGCAATTCCATGTATTGCAACAAGTAGCCCCATAAAAATAATGAAATCCATTAAAGCCCTGATCAAACCATTTAAAAAGGGAGGTGAATGCTGCATTGAGGATCACTTAGAAGCGGTGCATGACATTTTTAAAGCGCTCCAGATACCTAAGGAACAGTACAGACAATATTTTCATTTAACTTTAGATGCCCCGACGGCCAGCATCATAAGGGGATTAAATGAACAGCAGAATATGACATGGCTGGAGTTTGAAAAAGAAATTAGGCGTCATTTTTCTCCTTTTCAGTCATTGCAGGAGGCAAAGAAAGTCGCGTACACAATTACTGCTGGACCTAATACATCCCCTCGCCAATTTTTACAAGACTTAAGAAGAGCATTCTCTCGTTTTGATGTATCTTTTGACTCAAATTCCAATGAGTTTAAAACTGCATACTTCTATGGGCTACAGAAAGACATCATATCCCAATTGGTCCATGAATTTGACCGTGACAAGTCCCTTGAATGGATTGTACATCAAAGCACAAAGCTATATGAGGTACTCTATTGTCAGGGTAGAGAAAGTGATAAAATGAAAGATACCAGGCATAAATCTAAAGAACCCTCAGCCACAGTAATGGAAATCAGGTCAGCCAAAATGTCCCTTGAGTCTGCTCAAAGTCAAGGTAAAAATAATGTGACACCTGAACAAAGGGGTAATCAACAAAGATCGCCATTGCCTGTACCAATGTTCCAAACACATGATCCTAGTAATAGAGAGAGCTACATCAGCCCTAGGTACTTAGGGGATAGACCCCGGGTAAGATACCGGTCTGATATGGCAGGTATGAACAATAACCAGAGACAAAATCAAGATCAAAGAAATGATGGTCCCTACCAGTCATTGGGGACACAGAGTAGGTTTGATCCCAACACCATGATATATGGTAATCAGGATAGGCCCCGATATGTGGATCGATTTACTGATAATGGAAATCAACATAGGGGCCAGTACCCACAATCTGAGAGACAGGACATGAGGCAAAACGTGAACTACAGTCCACGCCAGTACGATGATTCCCCACCAAGGGACTATAATCAAAGGATGGGTGCAACCCGCTCCCCTCCACAAATGAATCAAGAGTTCAGAAACCATCCCAACCGGTATCAATCACCTGAGAGGTATCAGAATAGATCCAATCAGGGGGAAAACAACCAATATCGACCTAGGCCACAGAAAGAGGATCCTAGAGAGATGGAAAGGTTCCAGTGCCTTGAGGCCCAAGTGAAAATGTTAGCTGAGCAAATAGGAAAGCTCTATACAGCGCAAAAACAACCTTCCAAAGAGGGGGCTGATGGCCATAGCAATGACCGGGGGGCTTCCGAAAAGTGACTAAGTACTCATGATAACTGCAGTGCCAAAATGACAGATTGCTCTGATATAATTTTGCATAACGACTCTGAGATGCCTAATGGATTAAAAATGAAAGTACCAGTAAATGAAATTGTGACAGAAAGTGCAAATACTTCTAAAAAAGAGGTACGGTTTAGCTTAGAGCTAAATAAAACAGTAAAGATTTGCACAAATGAAAAAGAAACATTAGGAATTCCAAAAGAACAAAGGAACAGATTTAAGAAAAATGACTCGTGCATGGGGAATACCAGTGAACAGGGAGTAAGTGGGGATGCCATAGCTCCTTCCCTGGGCAAGCAAAACAATGACCAAACACGGACAGAAAAAGGAAATACTCACAAGGAGGGTACAAGTCAATCACCTGAAGAATTCTTTGAGCCACATATTCTTGACAAGGCTGCAAGGGCTGGTATTACACTAAATGATCACAAAAGCACAGAATTAAAAAATGACAAATTGCTGAGTGATGTTGTTACACACGTTCAGTTGGAAGGTTGTAATGTGGTCTCTGATGTTACCCAGATGGATGGGCGAACAGTGGCCACACTCCAAAAAACCTCTGAACATGGAGAAATGAATAAAATATCTCGCACAGAAATGGGTAAAAAGGAGGGAAAAATATCTTTTCATTTACCAATGTGCTTAGCCAAAAGTGAAAAAGACCTGAGAAAGGTGAGCCCTGAAATCAGTAAGAATTCACATTTCTTATGTGTATTAGAGGAAGTTGAGGACAGATATTATGCACCCATCACTGTAGAAGAAAAATGCCACACCTTTGCTATGATTGACACTGGCGCACAGGCCACAATTATGTCCAAGGAGCTGGTAAAGAGTATCAATGAAGGGAGGCCTCCACAGAGTCAGATCACAGTGAAGGCAAATCAAGGCCCAGTGCATAACTTTAATGGGGAGGAGGTGCCCATCATAGGTGTAACTGAGGTTGACATAAAAATAGGAAAGCACAGAATGAAACAAGAGGTATTGATCACATCTATTTGTGAAATTCCATTTCTGATGGGGACAGATTGCCTGAAAAGATTGTCTCCTCTCATAGATGGGGTGAATGGAGTGCTGTGGTCCTTAACCAAAAAACCATTGAGGCCTAAGAAACTAAAATCACAAAACAGCAATATAAAAGAATGTCACACCGTTGCCAAAACAAATGATGCTGTGGAGGTATATCTCCAGAATAGCTGCATACCTAGTGTCACTGTTATATTAATGTGTCAAGACAAAGTTCAGAGCGACAATGAAAAACTACCTGTACAAATATACTTGGACCCAAGGAAAGACTGGCAGACTGCTATAGATGAGCACACATTACGTTTCTATTTAAAAGAGAATACATGCAAACAGAATATTGTTCCTAAAACAGATTCAGAAAAACACATTACCACTCTGGCAGAAATACACATGGAAGATGAGCAAACATGGGTTCACGTTGGTATAAATGATTATCTTAAAACAATAAAAGCCACTTTAGCGCTTGAACATGAAAGGAGTTTCATTAATGAGAAATTGTTGCAAAAAATTATGGAGAGGGAAGAAATCCCGAAATTTAGGATTAAAAACCAATATGTTTCTGGGTTGGACAGTCCAGACTTTGAAAACCGAATTACAGGCAGATGCATGCTTAAAATTAGCATTGGGCAGAAAACAATTTACCATAATGTATGGATAGTGAGTGGAGCACAAAATGAATTTTACATGGGCAATGACATCATGCACAGAATGTGTATGGTGTTAGATTTCCTTAATCAAAAAATATGGTCACGCCTAGGTGGGCCGGCACCTGAATTTGAAGACAAAAGAAAGGCTTGTCACTGTGCACAACTGGTCCCTTATGCAATTGAACTACAAATGAGGAAGGATACTATTATTCCTGCATTTACAAAACAGTTTGCAATAACACTGAAATGCAAAAATGGACAGCAGATGAAAGGCTCTGATGCATTTGTGTGCCTGAATGAATCCATAAAACAGCAAGGCCTGGATTATGAATACATTCCATTGGTAGACATTGGTGAGGGATCTGTAAAAATCATGGTAAATAATAAAGGTTGTCAGGATATTCATTTAGAGGAAAACTCCCCATTAGGAATGGCCATACAAAAATCACATTATACGGCAGATTTAAATAACATGGTGATTGGGAATATTCCTGAAAAATATGTAGATGCCAAGGGCGAGTTGCCAGAACACCTGGACTCTCAGCCCAAAGGAATATTTAAAATTCATTCTGTGTATCCTTATGATTCAAATGAGACAGTGTGCTGCCATCAAGAGGATTGCATAATATTTAATTTAAATGAAAATGAAACAGGAAATCAGCCCATTGAAGTGGAAGCTGATGTGCCAAAATATTTAAAAGTGGCAGCTCTACAAAAAGACACAGCCACACAGTTAGAGGAAAGCGCTGAGATTCCTTTACCAGAAGAGTTTCCAGAATTTTCCAGAATGGTAGAAGAGCAGATCTCCTTAGCGGATGCATGTGACAGCGATGGGGATCGAAACGACCTGAGGGAAATATTTATGGAGTTTAAGGATGTATTTGCAAAAGATGCTTATGATTGTGGTTTAACTGATTTACATGTGGCCACACTACCAGAAGGTTGTAGCAGAAATCCAGTGTTTGTACGCCAGTATAGACTACCGCTGGCATGTTTAGAATCATTGGCAGAGATTATTAAAAATTTGGAATCACGGGGAATAATTAGGCCCATTCATAGCACATCCAATACGCCTATTTTAGGTGTGTTAAAGCCAAATGGTCAATGGCGGCTGTGTGCAGACTTAAGAGAGTTAAATAAAAGAGTACCAGTATCTAGATGGCCACTACCATTCATTGATCAGGGCCTAGCTCAGATACATGGTTCAAATGTATTTACCACGTTAGATCTCACCTCTGGATATTGGTGTGTGCCATTGGCAGAGGAGATACAACACTTATTTTCCTTTACATTTGACAGGACTCAATATGCCTGGCTTAGAGCTCCGTTCGGGTACATCAATAGTGGGAGTGAATTTGGCATATTTTTGAGAAAGGCCATGCCGGATGCAGCGGAAAGAGGAACAATAGTTTATGTGGATGATGTCCTGATAAAAAATGAAAACCTTAAAAGCCATTTTGATGAAATAAGACATGTGCTTGGCCAATTGCAGAAAGCAGGCGCCAAAGTATCTTTGCAAAAAGCACAATGGTGCAAGAAAAAAGTGAACTTTCTAGGGCATGAAGTGACTGAACATGGGCTAAATCCACAAAGGAAGAAAATAGAGGCCATACAAAGATTAAAAGATCCTAAAAATGTGAAAGGAGTAAAAAGTTTATTAGGGATGACAGGCTATAACAGAAAGTTCATTGAGAATTATGCAGAAATCACTCAACCATTGACTAAACTGCTTAAACTAAATACTCCCTGGAGATGGGAAAGAGAGCAGTCTGATGCAGTGGCTAGATTGAAGGAATGTCTTGTAAAGGCACCATGTTTAGCATACCCCATAAAGGACAGGGATTTCTTTATAGAAATAGGCTTTTCTGAACATTGTATGTCAGCAGTGTTATCACAAAAACACGATTTGAATCACAAAACCATTGCATATGCAAGTAAGGCATTTTCCCAAGTTGAAATGAAATTTAATGAATGTGAAAAGGCCCTATTAACCACTGTGTGGGCGCTACAACATTTCCGCCCCATTGTTCAGGGAGAAAAGGTGATTATTGAAACAAATCATCAACCTTTGCAATTTTTAGAGAGTAAAAGAATTAGATCAGGCAATCTAGCGCAATCCAGAATCACTTCATGGACGCTGGCATTACAAGGTTTTCCCGTAGAAGTGAGATATGGACAAAATAAAAAGAGCCCAATTGCTCAAGGGTTAGCTGACTTACATGACTGTGCAGCTGAACAAATACCAAATGAAATGGAAGTGGAAACTAGTTTGCAGGAATTTGAACAATCATCACACAAAGCTTTTGATGAAAAAACATGCAAGGATTTGCCAACTGTATATGTGGATGGTTGTGCTTTTCACATTGAAAATGACAGTAATAAACAATTAGTGGCAGGAATAGGAAATGTCTGGTTGAAATGTGAAGGCGTTCCTAGTATAGGGATGAGGATTGGAGATAGGAGCAGTCAGGTGGCGGAATTGGCAGCCATCTATAAAGCAATTGCTACTGCAGTTGATAAAAAGTTCAGTGAAATTGTCCTGGTGACTGATTCTGACTATGCACGGAATAGCTTTGTGGAGTATTTGCCTGGTTGGAAAGCAAGAGGCATGGTTACATACAACAAAAAGCCACTTAAACATGGAAAAATGATACAAGCCATAGACAAATTGGTGTCAGAAAATAATTTAACAATATACTGGAGAAAAATTTGTGGGCATTTAAAAACACCAGGAGAGGATAAGGAGGGAAATGATAAGGCAGACCATCTGGCTAAGATTGGGGCTGTGATGGGAGAATTGCTACATATTGATTATTTAATGGGTGAAATACAAATTGATGCAGTGACACGTTCTAAAGCACCAAAGGAGATAGATCAACCGGTGGTGCAGTGGAGTCATGACACACCAGACCAAGATTTGATTGAGGCACAAAAGAATGATCAAATTTTGGGAATCTATTATAATCATTTGATAGATCCTGAACAAAATCCTTTAACAGAAAAAGATTGCATGGGAAAAGAAGAGTTGAGGGTGTTATTAAAGAACAAAACACGAATCAGATTACAGGATGGACTCATGATTAGAGAGTCCATAACAGGACAAATACAGTGGGTAGTACCCCTTTCATTCAGAGGACTAATGCTACACCATGCACATGATGCCATAACTGCAGGCCATAGAGGTTCACAAAAAACATTAGAAATACTAAAAGATTATGCTTACTGGCCTCATATGTCCCAAGATGTGGAATTATATACTAGAGGATGTCTAGTATGCGCCCAATTTAAACCTGCTTCACCAATGCATAGAGCACCATTGATGAAAAGAGGCCTAACTCTCCCATGGTCAGATTTGCAAATAGACTATGTAGGTCCTTTAAAAAGGTCGAGCAGGGGACACCGTTATATTTTGAGTGTGGTATGTTTGATGTCAAAGTGGATTGAATGCGTTCCTGCACCAGATTGTAGTGCGCAAACAGCAGCCACATTGCTGGTGAACCATGTGTTCTCAAGGTTTGGGTTGCCACAAAGAATTGAGTCAGACAGAGGAAGTCATTTCACAAGTACTCTAATGAGTAAGGTATGGCAAATACTAGGTGTGAAAAGGAAACTACATATCGCATATCGGGCGGCGTCTTCAGGTACAGTTGAAAGAAGCAATAGGTCTGTTGTGGATATTTTAAAGAAATTTGTGGCAGAAGCAGGTTCCAGCTGGGATTTACGTTTGCCGTTGGTTCTGATGGCAATCAGGTCGACTCCTGCCAAAGCAACAGGTGTTAGCCCCCATGAGGTCTTGACAGGTAGGAAAATGGTGTTACCACAACACCTACTATACAGAACACATGAGCAAACTCTAGTGAGTGCATCCACGGTTCATGAATATATTGATGAACTGAGGAGGCATTTGCAACATGCATTTGCTTTTGTGCAGAGAAATCTGGAAAGGGCTGCTGACAGTGCTAAGTCATATTATGACAAAAAGACATCAGCAAAGGAATACAGTGTAGGGGATCAGGTGTACAAGTTTCATTTTGGAAAAAGTAAACAGAAAAATTCTAAATTTCTAGCAGCCTGGCAGGGGCCATTTCGAATTATAGATAAGGTCTCTCCTGTAGTGTATAAAATTTTGAAAAATGAAGGTGAAACAGCAATAGAGCAGTTTGTCCATGTAAATCAAATCAAACCATGCCATCCCAGGCATGAGATCAGGCGGCTTCAGCATGTAGAAACAGATAAAATCACTTGAACACAAAAAGAGAAAATAAATGGGTACAATCGGGAGGCAGTGACAAAGAAGTTAAAAAGTTTATTGTTATGATGGCACATAAACACTGTAGTATATGTAAAATATAATATAAAATAAATATAAATAAATAAATAAATAAATAAATGCACATATAATGGAAGCTCATGGTTGGTGTGCAGAGAGAAAGTGTATTAAATATTGAATGCTGTTTTATATGTGTTTGTTTTCTTTTAACTTGTGTTTAATTTCAGAAGAAAAAAAAAAAAAAACGAAATATTTTTACCAAGCATGTTTTATTTTTGGCAAAAGGATGAAGTTAGTATTGTGCTATGTACTTAATCTGTTTATTTTCTATTTTGATTTAGACAATTAACATTATTTGGTCGGAGATTCTGGGATCAGAGGCCACGGGAGACGATGGAGTCCTGGAGTCCCCTGGATGAAGACCAAAAGATGCCTGCCTCCAGGTGGAGGTGAAGACAAAATAACCGGAATGCCAAAAGAGATGACTACTGTGGATTCAAGATTGCCAAGATGAAAGAGTACTCGAATGAACCGAATAACATCGCTGGTCGGGACATACCAAAAGAGACAAAACAAAAGTTCTGGCATATGAAGTTCCACGTATTTATTATTTTAATTATTTATTTTAACTTGTTATATTACTTATTTGTTTTAGTTAGTTGTTTTATTTCATTGTTTTTAATTGACTTGGAAAATTTAAACTTAAAGTAATGCCACTTCCACTGAGAAGGCAAATGTGGAACATTTTATGAACTGATGGACTCAGATGAAATGTTGATTGCAAATTTTCATTGATGCACATGAATATTCATTTTGTTGGATTGCTATATTGTAAAAAAAAAATAGAACAAGTTGTTTTTAGGAATTGGCTTGGATTATAGCCAAGTTCTAAAAACAAAAGGAGGGTATATGTAAGGATATTTGGCGTGTTACAGTACAGAGTACAGCAATACTGCACAAGTAGCACATTTTTTTTGCAGCACCACCACAAGGGTGCGGTGCATTGCTATATGGGTTACCAGATTAACAAGGAAAGACAGGCTATTCAGTCAAAAACGATTTTAACATATAAGATGCAAATCTATTTTTACAGTTAAAAGCACACGTGCTCATTTAAAAATGCACACTATTTTTCACCTGAAATGCCTATATTGCTAGAGACACATTTGAAAATTAACAGCTAACCTATTAACAATTAACCTGACTAATAAAACCTTATTTAACATAACCCACTAATAAAATGTGTTCTCCACTGCAGAATTAGGCATACTCTGAAAATCATTTAAATGCGTGTGCAGATTTTTTTCTTCTCTTCTCTGCCTGATTCTCCGTGTTTTTGTGCACAGTAACTGCAGGAAGAAGGAAGTCAGATTTGCAACAATTGCAAATGTATAAGCGAAGCTATTGTTGAAGAGTAGGAGGATGAGAGATGATGGATTTCATTGGGACACGTCATACAGAGGGCTGAGAGGAAAGTTTTAGTGGGCAGTATCAGGGAAAAAGACAGGCAGACATCTTTCTGCACTATTGGGGAGAAGACCTGGCTGTGGGGCTCCTGACTGAATGCAGATTCCTGTGTCCTGCTGCAGTCGAGATTGGGGAGAGCTGAAAGAAGGACCTTTCCACTGGCTGAGGCATTCCTATCTGCAAAAGCTGAGAATTCCAGGCAATGACCCCGGTTTGAGAAGGCAAGCGTTCCTTTTTGCTGGAGTTAATCCAAGAGAGCCACATTCACAAAGAGAACAACTAAAAAGATAAGGTAATGAGAAGTGTGGGAGCTGAGTGTGCACGGTAATATGCAGTCAGTGTAGGATTCCTGTGCGTGTCTTAATCAAGTGCTAATGTTGCAATTTGAGTCCTGTTCTCCGCCACTATCTTTGCAGAGTGTCACAGACAATGCTTTGACTGTACCATTTTATTTCTGTAAAGAATGAGATCGTTTTTAAATACAACTTTTATAATACAGAAAAATATTTGAAAACAGACGGGTGATGTTTATTGTTTACCATTACAATGCTGATGATGTGGGGAGATTTTTAAACAGTGCAATGGTCATTTTAAGACAGATGTGTGCATGTCAAAATCAGTATGAATAATTGTGAGTGACTGTAGCATAGCTTGTTGGAGGTACATGAGCCAACGGGAAGAGAGACTCTCTGAACATAGCTCCCTACCGTATATAAGGTAGTGGAAATTACCACAAGACTACCACATATAGCTCTCTGTCGTAAATAAGTCAGTGAGTTCGCCCATGGTGGCACACCAACACTATCACTGGAAAATGTGGTATTCCTAGAATGCAGGTCTGAGGTCTCTCTAGTGATCACACGAAAAATCTAAGCAAAGATAAGGGATTCTGGACATTGGGGCCACAAATAAAACAAGGGAATTATGCTCACCAAAATACCACCAACCACGTATACCAAATATGCAGGTCTGGGTGCTGAAATAATGCATGTCCATTGTATTATTGTTGCACATGGCCAAATCTGAATACAAAGAGTGATTATTGCTAAGTTATTTTTCGGCGGTAATAAAATACCGTCAGGCCCCAAATCTCCACAAAATACCCTACAGTCCAAGATATTAGAGTATATACCAGGCATGCCTGTTCACACTTCTTTTTAACTTTGTTCTGCTACAATTCCACGTAATTAAGTATTTTTCTATATTCATAACAAAATGCAGTGCAGGGTTGTATACATTTCTAAAGCTCAATCATTGGCGCCAGGGGGGGAAACGACTGGAACATTGTGTTTAATTAGTCCAACTAAAACAGTTAAGAATGGGGGGTTTGGATTTTTTGACTGGGCTAACTTGGAGAGAAATCATTCTCTGCCTCTAAATCTGTAAAGCAAAGACTGACAACTGGGCCCTGCATTATGAAGAGAGAAACAAAAGAGTCTATACCCGGAATTGTCTCGGGAGGATAGCTTAGGGGCAACGTGCTCACCTTGGAAACAAGACGACACAGAGCAACACAGGGTCGATCCCCGGGTCCACGCTTAGAAACCTCTGGGTATTAAGTGCGTTATAATTAACCCATCATATCATATAATATCATATCTGTGAATGTTCTGTATTACATTAATTGTCTTAAATTGGGTGTATATTTTGCACTTATTTACTAACCCCTTCTAATCCCTATGCACTTCATCAAGTATAATGAGCTTTTCATTATGAGATATATTTTTCTGATTGTATTTATTAAATAAATAAAGTGAAGTTTTTTTAAATTCAAACGTTGTTTAATTTATTGACCCATGATTCACTGTTGTGATATGTAAAATGGTATGACATGGAGTAGCTGTGAAGTTCATTTGGTGCAACTAGAATCACAGAGAACAGGTGTTAATGTCACATCTGGCCCTATTTGGAATTGATGATACTCATGTCTTACACTTGTTTGCTTTTCAATAAATGCCCCAGTTGTGTAGGTCGATGTGTCCAAGATTACCACTTTATATATTTTTTAATAAAGACTGGTGCCAAAATTACAAACTATGCCTCCCAAGTACTAAATTGACAACTCAGTCAGTAAGGAATGTCTCCTCCAGCTAGAACCTAATACAAAAAGTATATATCTTTTACATCAGACATGTTTAACCCACATAACAAACTTAGAGCACTGGACATTTTTTGTATAACTTTATATTATATTGATACATAATAGAAGGATGATACATAATAGGAAGGAACATGTTTGACATGTGATGCCTACCTTCTGGTAGTGTGCGTCCATCAGGGAATGTCAATGGCTTGTCGAGAGTACGTGAAATTCCAGGGACCGGTGGATAGAGACGGAGGCACTCCTTAATGCACATAGTGGTGTAAGTCATCTTACCAAGATCATCCCTGAAAGACCAGCAAAGGGGTTGAAACATTGGGTTGCCTTATTTGGAGCAAACCATGGCTGAGCTATACACACAGACGGGTCACAATTTATCCATGAATTTGGCTGTGGTGTGCTTACACGTTCAGCCAGGAGAAAAAACAGTAAGTGGCAATGTGCAACAGAACATTCACAAACCTATCAACAACCCAACAACTGTCCCAAGGAGTGAGAGATTAAGATAAACATATAAACAATCATGAAGTATGGGTGCTTACATGCACCACCTTAGACCAATGGTCAGCTTCAAGTAAAAAAAGTCACAAAATGCAGATGGTTATAATCAATTTACAAATAATAGTGCACCTTCAAAACGTAATGGGAATGACGTCAATATCATAGACGCTCGCATTGATTATAGGAATACAAGTGTTGACAAAGACAAACATTTTACATTTGTTTACCCCTTATCATCGTTACCATTTGCGTTATTCCCAAATATAATAATCAGCAAAATGAGTGCTAAATTAATTTGATCCAATAACCTGAAATCCAGATTTTGGATGCCCCAGGAAACTGCTCACTTGTCCAGAGCCAAATCCATGAAATCCTTCAGGTGTAGTGTTCACTAGCTTGAACCACTCTCTCATGTCAACATAAAAGCATTGTAAAAGGCAATTATAATACATTATGACCAGGAGATAAGGATGATATGTATGTGGTGCTAAATTTGATGTTGGTATAAATGTATTGTATTATATTTTATTCTATCAATGAATGTATATATATGGTATTGGTTTTTATATGGTGTATATTGTTATGATGTATATGTGTAAAGTTTATTATTTAAACTAAATCACATTAAAAAAAAATGTAAAAGGCAATACAGGCAAGGTACATGGTCATTTTTTCAAAGAGTGGAATGCCCTGACCCCTGATTTTATGGGTGGTGTTCTCTTTGTCTGATTTAAGCAAAGATTGAAGACTCTCCTATTTGCCTAAATCCCTGACTTGTCATTTTAGGAATTCTGCATTGAGTCCAGGCCTCCTTTACCAAATTTGAGGACAGATCTTTGTTATTTGTTTTTGCTTGTATTGTTTTCACACTGGTGCCCATGGGCTCTGTTTTTAGCGCTCTACAAATAAATATATAAATAAGACATTTGCTAACCTTAAAGCAGCATTTTATCTAGTTGCGTTTTGTGTGACAGGTGGACAAGCATACAGTAAGTGCATGCAGGCATTTTACAACAGTACACAGTGGAGTTGGCTATGGCCCCTCCTACAAGAGCATGATGGAAGTGAAGGATGAAGGGCACTATTCTCTTGAAGTCCCGACAGTGAAGCTATGAAACAAAAAAAACAATACAGGTCCTCCCACCAAACTCTCACATTCACAAAATTGGCTTTGGCAACAACATAAATACCATGGTTGAATCCAATGGAGTGGGGCTATAAGCTAGATCCCCATCAATTGATTTGAGTGATGTTGAAGTAGCAAGTTATTCTTTATCTGGCAACTAGGCAACCAATCAATCATTCACGTTCGTACTAAATCCCATCCACCAAAACTACCAACTCTATCATTGTGTAAACATATTATTTGGTGTCCAGTAGTAGAGGAGGTCCCAGAAATGGCCTGCACCCCAGCACCCCAGTTCGAGGTACCAGGAACATATTTGCCAAGGTATGTGACGTATGAGGAACAAGTTTTCCAACAGAGAGCAGCTCTAGGACTCTGCCCAGTGCCCATCAGAAGAGCAATACCTGTTGAAGTGTGACAACCCAGGGCAGCTCGGTACCCACTGAGACACCTGTACCAGCAGCTGACATGAAATGAAGACTACTTACAGACTGTCCCCGAAGAGACCCAAAGAGCCTTAATGGAATGCAAATGGTGACAAGATAAGAGCCCGGACAGACGTACAGATGAACATAAACGACGATCGAAAGATGACACTCAAGGACGAAATGTAAAGAATGATGATGTAATGGACTTATTAGAAGAAATAATGTTGATATATAAAGAAACGTATGGAAACGTAGCTGTGAAACAAGATGGAAGTATTCAACCAGCTAACACCTGTAAATAGGCTTGGAACGCAAGAAGCTAAGGAAATGATACTGCTTGCAATGCTTAGTAGGAGAATAGAGCGGCAAGCGCCAATTATATATCTACCTCATTGAAGCACACTGTACAGGTGCGACTCCATTTTTGTAAAAGCAGAATCAAGCCCAGGCTACAAGGGGCCAAACAGGCCTAGATTCATATTCCAGCTAAAGCCAGACAGAAGGAGCGGAATCGAAACTGAGCACAAAGCAGCTCATGCCTGGGAATTCGAGGTCAACTCCAAGAAGGGAGGAGAGCGGCAACCTCGAAGAATCGAAACTTCAGAGAATAGCAGCCAGCCAGTGAAGGTCGAGATAAGGAGGCCCCAGGCAGGTGGCGAGGCTACGGAAGAATCAAATACACGAAAAGCAGGGTAATGAAGCATATTCACGGTGAACAGACATGTGAACAGCCAAGCACGAAGAGGTACCAACGTCTGATGTCACCCAGAACCCGAGGATGCCATAACCTTTCCTGATAACAAGCAACAGTTTCGAGGCCATCCTCAGCCAACTAATTGACACATAGCCTTAAAATACTGATTGATGGAAGGGAGGCAGGGTGAATCTTGGGGCACAAGGCACCTGGGTGTCCATTCTGCATGCTGCTAATTAAAGTGGAGATTTATGTCTAGGGGTGTATCCCAACCACTCACAATGGACCAAATAATCTAGGGTCCTATACCTAGTAGAACCAATAAGATGTCTTTCTTGTAGTGATGTCTATCACGAGTGATGTAGAGGGATGGGCGTAGACGCCCACCCGATAAGAGTTATCCAATCCTCACGCTCTGTTACCATATACAGATATAGCACCTATACATAAGTTACCTTTTCCAACCAATAGAATTGCATGTCAAACTTATGAGTTTTACACGTCAATGATGACGAGAATGTACTATAAAAGTTACTGGGCCTCATTCCGAGTCCGGCGCTAACCAATGGCGGTAGTAGCGCCTTGGTCGGCACCGGACCCGTACCGGAATTTCCCATTCCCCAAGGCTCTTCCCCATTCCCAAATGAGCCCCCATAGGACTTAATGGGAATGGGGAAATTGCAAATAACGGTGACCGTACTTTACGGTCACCGTTATTGGCTAAAAAGCCCCTTTGCGCCCTCGTCCCTAACGCCTGCAGGCGTTAAGGACGAGGGCGCAAAGGGAACTCGGAATGTGGCGGTAAGGGATTACCAGCACTGGTCTCGTTAACGGTGACCGGTATCCCTTACCGCCATACTCGGAATGAGGCCCACTGTTTGCATGAAGAATTTGGAAGTCGAAGCAAGACAGGCGATTGCATCACTGATGATTTCCATTTGTTTCCCCGTTTTCTGTACTTGTCCTTAAACGGACTTCCCTTTGCCAAACCATTGACTTGTCCTTATTGATTTGTGTTGGAGTAAGAGAATCCTGCACCCCATCCTCCTCTAGGTGCAGTTGTCTCGTCTTAAAAGTACTTGAGGGTGAGCTCTGATCCTATGGGCCCGTCAGAGGTCGCTCCGCCCTCCTGTACACTTGGTAGCGGAGGATGGTTTTGACCATCAATTAGTAAATATCGATTATTGATAAGACACCTATTGACCGTCGACACGAAGTAACTCTAGGCCTTCGGCAATATCACGAGTCCTTCACCATTCGGCTGAGTAGACTGAGAAGCTTCCCGTGGACAATGATAGTGTAAGTCCATCAAAAACTGCAGTGGGTCTGAAGGAACCTGCCTTACAGAGCATAACCCTTCTCATTCCTACGGGCAGCCGATCGGACGAAAAGACAGAAGGAGGGGTGGTGATCCCGAAGATCCAGAGAGGAACCATGCGAGTGGTGAGTGAACCAAAAAATGCAATACTTTGGCAAATGTCTTATAGGCATTAGAACAAGTAAGGGAAAAGGTAACGGAGGGTGGCGGAGAAAACAAAACAGACAGAAGTAGAGAAGAATATATATATATATATATATATATATATATATATATATATATATATATATATATATATATATATATATATATATATATATATATGGGGATAATGACTCGAGTATAATAGAGAAAACAGAGGTTACCGGGATATACACTGGAGAGAAAAACAGAGGGTACCGGGATAGACACCTGAGAGAAAAACATAGGGTACCTTGGATAGACACCCGAAAGAAAAGAGAGGTTACCGGGATAGACACCCGCGGGAAAACAGAGGTTACCGGGATAGACACCCGAGAGAAAAACAGAGGGTACCGGGATAGACACCCGAGAGAAAACAGAGGATACCAGGAAGGACAGCTGAGATAAAAAGTAAGAGGATTCGCCTTGTTCCTGCGCTTTAATATAGCAGTCAGAAGAAACGTGAACTCAGAGCCCACAGAATAGGGGACGATTAGGATACGACCATGTTTAAATACATCGTTAAGGGAGTTTGTTTACATCCCATGTCAGGGTATTGATTAGAAGGCAAAGATGTATGTGTCCAGCTGGTGTCTGTCTAGTCTGTCAAGTGTCTATTGTACGTGTTCTGTTGTATGTCACATGTAAAGAATTGTGTATCATTGATTGTTTGAAACAAAGTTTTGGGTTTTACGCAATTCTGTAATTGAGAGGGAATCACACACAATTGATGTTCTTGTAAACTGATATAAAATTTGGCGGGAAAGATTGGATTGGAGCTTGCGGTATTTGGTGCTCGCTCATATTGTTGGGAGTATTGAAATTGCATGAAAATATTGCTAGAGACAGAGTACAAGCATGGAGGAGATTACTCCACTCGCTCACTTATGTAAGCAACTGCACCCAAGCTTAAGAAATATAGCACCAAGTGGGTTAAGGGTACCGCCCACAAGATGTTTATGCCGTGGCCACAGAACGGGTCCTTACCCAAAGCTGTCTTACAGCACATGATGACTAATTTGCATGCCACATATACAGGCAAGAAACTAGAGAAACGCCTCGCTGTCCTAGAACTTTGGAAAATGTTTGAACAGCCAAAGGAGGAAGAGCCTCCCGCAGACTGGATATTAAACGTATGCATGGAGGGGGGTGAGACACCTACCGCGCCACCAGCCCCGCCTGAGCCAGAGATCAAGGGAAGCAAGTCAGAGGGACTCCACCTGCTAAGAGAGCTCAAGGCAGCTGTGGGGTATAGTAACCCTGCATATGAGTCACCTACATGCAGTAGTGACAAAACTAAGGGGAATGATCAGGAAATTAATCTTACCTCCCCAGTCCCGAGGGACAAGGAAAGACGTGATGATGAAAGGAAGGATCAGGCACAGATTAGTGCACCTCACGATAAAGAGAGAGAGGGAAAGAAATGGAAAGGAAGTGAAGACAGAACTGATGAGATAGCATTCGCAAAGGACGAATGGATGGGAGGACAGATATTGATGAAACTTGATGGTAAGGGAAGTGATGATGTGAGAGCGAGAGAGAAGTCTGATGAGGCACAGGAGAAGGGAAAAGGAGAAGGAAAAGGAAATGAGGGAAGAGAGAATAAAAAAGAAAGATAGACTGAGGCGAGAACAGCTATATCACGAAGAGTTAGGAAAACCGCTCAGTCGCAAACAATGCACAGCCTATGAGCAGTACAGACAGAACCTGCAAAGGTTGGAGGAGGAGCAAAGAGTACGTGAAAAGAGAATAAAGAGACGGGAAGATGAGGAAGTTAGAAGGGCAAATGAACGTAGAAATGAAAGAAGAAGAGAAGAAGATAAGACTAGAGAAGAAGCGAGGAAGCGCAAGGAAGTCGATGATATTATGGAACGTAAGTATAGACAGAGGGCACGCGATCTTGAATATTTGGAGCAGGAAGTTAAAAAACCCAATCCTGTTGTAGAATGGGAAAACATTGAATATTCTTTCCTGCGTACGATTCAGTACCAAGCATGAGTGGGGCGAATATCGAAAATGTCTTTGACACCAGAAGCATCGGGGAAACGATCGATAAAATATATGATGAAATGGGGTTGGAACCGACATCCCACGGGGGAAGGGAAGACAAGCGCTTGTAAAGCACTCAGCTGTATGACACAGAGAATGTCACCCGAAGTAGTGGGAGCAGGAGACTGTCCCTGGACACGCTAGAAATTAGTAAGAGTGACGAAGATGCAAGGAGTTATGTGAATTCGGAACAATCAATGTCCGACTCCGGAGGGGAAACAGAAAACGAGACAAATGAAGAAGAGAGACGGCGCGAGAAGCGGCTCCCAAGGGACAAAAGGGTATGATGGTCAGATGCTGGCGAGCCCGCACCCAGGACATCAGAGTCTGCCGCGCAGCCTGACCAACATGTGGGAATGCCCCATGATCAGAGGGGGTGTCAGCACCTGCCTATGTAGACAGATTGAGGACATTGCCAGGTAGACGGCGATGCAGGAATGTTATCCCGGCGATAGACAGGAGAGCCATGGGGAAAGAGAAGGGAGATTGCGCATTCCAATTCCCTCTGCTAGAAAAAGGAGGAGTGTATTCCATGGCCACACATGGATCGAGAGAACCTGAAAAACAAGCTTCCAATGCTGACATCGGGAGCTGGGAAGTGGATACACAAGTTAGAAAAGATGACAGGGGGTGTCACGTTAGCTATAGGGGACATTAAGGGCCTCCTAATCGCTATACTTGGTGGGAGAGCAGACGATGTGTGGAAACGAGCAGGGTACCCTGGTGTAACCATAATTAACACTACTCATGATGGAGCACCATTTAATACCTGTAGAGCAGAGGTGGAAAGCGCTATGGGTGTTGTACCCTGACACTTGCGATATGGGAGCTATAATGACTCGGAAAATGAAGGAGTCCGAAGATCCATTGATTTATATCCAGAACTTCCAAGACGCGTGGGTGCTCTAAAAGCATGAATCTTGGATGAAATCTATCCCTGGATTCTACCATATATTGTGCCAAGGGTTACCGGAACCGGTGCAGAAACAGCTCAAGAAATTGGTAGGAGTAGAGGCTAAACCTTGTGCTGAAATACAGTTGACTATTGCACATTATTGTAGATTGTTGCAAGAAAAGAATCGAAAAAAGGAGGCAACTCGTAAGGGTGAGGAAGCGAAGCTGGTGCAAAAGAAATTATCAAAGTATGCTCTCGAGGGAGCCATGCTGACAAGCCCAGCTGAACCGAACGTGCAACAGGTGACTAACCCGCTGCAGAACAACAAGGGTAACATGGAATTTTACCCGAGGGGAAGGGGATTTAGAGGAAGAGGATGGCAGAGTAATCAGGGAGGTTTCCAGAGTAATCAAGGAGGCTTTCAAAATATGCAGATGGGCAGTCCAGATATGTCAAATGGACAGATAGCCCGACCACTGCCGGTATGTTGGCTTTGTGGAATGACAGGGCATGTGGTGCGCTCATGCAGAAGCCAAGGCACGTGGCAAAATGGACAAGGAATGGGAGCAGGCAAGGTGAATCAGACTGCTATCCCACAACAGGGCGGTGCACAGAATCACACAGTGCAGCAGCAAGCACCAGGCTTGCAGCAAGGTGCGCAACAAGGGGTTCAACCCCCGAGTTTGGGGAACCCGCCACAAGGGCAATCCCAACAGGTACCATCGCAAATGTCTCAGGGCACAAACTCCGGAAGGGGAGGGAACCCTGGGAATGGAGAAAATCCACAAGTATACAGTGGACCGAACTTATATATGAACTAGGACAGCTCGCTGGGAAACCTGATGCGTTCTATCCTATCCTATCCTATCAGTGACACCAGAACCTAACAGGGAACCAAGGGTGAATGTTGTCATAGGGGGGAAAGAATATTCCTTCTAAGTTGACATGGATGCAAGTTTTCCTTGTCCGGCCAGGCCATAGACACTCAGAGTTTCACAGGAGCTCACAGTCGAGTTCCCTTACAGACGCACTCCCAGTCTCCGTAGGAGAGTGCGAAATGAACGTGCCTTTATTAAATCCACGTCAGACCCCAGTGAACATTTTGGTTCGAGACTTAATGACAAAATTGAATATGACAATCTCATTCACAGAGGAGGGCATAGTATGCTCCACTCCAGGAATGCATTATTCAAACGTGTGCGAAATGATCAGAGCATACTCGGGACGCATAGCCAGAACCAGAAGTCTTCGCATATGGCATACGCGTGCTTATGGCGGGATTGCCAGGTCTTGCAGATAGGACCATGAGAACCCCTGACGAGTTCCCATTTAGACCAAGAATATCTATGCATGAAGAAGGGGGACAAGTATTTCCCTTGACGATACATATTGCAGCAGTACGAGGGAAAGTGGCATTGGTCGAAGGGTTCGATGACGAAGGCAGACAATGGTGTGCGATTATCGCCATTGAAGAAGGGTATCGAGTGACTGATGTCACCGATGATGATCTGTTCGAAGAACACCCTGACTTAGAAGAGACGAGGGTGGAAGTAAGTCTCATATCCTGGGTTAAAATGATCAAACGAGAAGTGCCTCAGAGAATGATGTTGGCACTGAAGCGTCCGGAATATTTTGATGAAGACATGGCCCAAGGGCCTGTCTCAGTATGGACTACAGGAACCCATGACATAGGCCTCCTGAAACGGATAGGAGAAGTGAAAATCATACGGAAACCAGGAGCAATTTTACCAAGAGCGCGACAATATCCCATGTCCAGAGAAGCGGATGAAGGGATCGCGAAGACAAATGCCGCCATGATGGACCAGGGCATCCTAGTGACGTCAGAATCACCCTGTAATATGGTGATTTACCCCATCAAGAAATCAAAGGGAGGGTCTTGGCGTTTAATCCAAGATTTAAGAGCATTAAACAAGATTGTTGAAGCGAAGTTCCCTCTAGTCCCTAATCCATCTACATTTCTCTGTAACATACCAATCGAGGCAAAATATTTCACAGTGATTGACTTGAAAAATGCTTTTTTCTCAATCCCGTTGCACCGTGACTCACAAGATCTAATGTCATTTACTTTCAGACAAATGCGTCTGAAAAGCACGAGGTTGCCACAGGGGTATTGTGAATCCCCGTCCATTTTCAATAGAGTCCTGCAAATGGACCAAAGAAATATTGCAGTAGACAGTGTTGTTTTGCAGTATGTGGATGACATTCTGATCTGCAGCACCACTGAAGAGCAATGCAGGCGCGATTCTATGCAGCTACTGACTATACTGGCTGAGAAAGGATATAAGGTTGATAAGGAAAAGTTGCAATATTAT
Organism: Ambystoma mexicanum; assembly: GCF_040938575.1. Lineage (NCBI taxonomy): Eukaryota > Metazoa > Chordata > Amphibia > Caudata > Ambystomatidae > Ambystoma > Ambystoma mexicanum. The sequence continues at coordinate 1,391,068,434 of NC_090922.1, forward strand.
CAACAAGAGGTGCTGTACATAGGCCAGTTGTTTTTGAATGAGGGGAAAAAGGTCACCCCAGAAAGGGCTGAAGCTATCGTGAACACGGCTAAGCCGCTCACGATAAAGCAAATGCAGAGCTTCCTAGGCCTGTGCAATTATGTTAGAGCATGGGTCTTCGATTACAGCTCATATATCAAGCCCTTGCTCCAGGCCTTAAAGAAGGCTCATGCGACAAAGGAAAAAATTGAATGGACTGAGACAATGGAAAAGGGATTTACGGAACTCAAGAGAGCGATTTGTACGGCTCCTGTTCTCGGGATTCCTAATTATGCAGAGCGATTCTACCTGTTCTCGCACACAGATGGCAGTGTTATGACGGCAGTGCTTGCCCAAAGAACCTTGTTGGAGTACAAGCCCCTGGCGTATTACAGTGGGAATCTGTACCCAGTAATGAGAGGCCAGTTCCCATGCGAACAAAGCTTAGCCACCGCAGCGTTCGCCATAGAGAAGGCGGCAACAATTGTAATGGGATGCTCCATGACGTTATATGTCGAGCACTCATTATTCGCCATCTTAGAGAAACTAAAAGGCACATTGACATCTCAGAGAGCTTCTGTATAGGAAGTGATCATATCTAATCCATCGATCAAAATAGTTCGATGTAAAACAGTAAACCCAGCTACGTTCATAGCTGAGACAGTCACTGAAGGCAAGCCAATACATGACTGCGCAAACTACAAAGAATTCTATGATGAAATCCCCAGGGTGAAAGAAAATGCCCTAGCGGGAGGTGAGATCGTCTTTATTCACGGGTCTTCGAGAATCGACCAAGAAAACGGTCAAAGATATTTAGGCGTTGCCATGATGAAACACATAGCAAACAGAGAATTTCTAGTACTCGTCAGTGCACGAATACCATATCATTATTCAGCACAGGCTGCAGAACTATTGGCATTGATACTCGCCATTGAGAATAATGCAGACCAGGAAGTAACGGTATACAGTGACTCCGCCTATGTGACGTCCACAGTGCACGCAGGGCTAGCGTGCTGGAAAAGGAGGGGCTACCTCCGAGCAGACGGCACGCCAGTGCAGCATGCAGCCTTATTGGACAGGCTGATAAAGGCACTACAGCTCCCAGTGGGCATAGCGGTCGTGAAATGTGCCGCCCACACCAAGGGGACAGATTTTGTGTCACTCGAAACCATGCAGCAGACACGGAGGCCAAGCGTATGGCGTCTAAAAGTGAAATGATCATGGAAGTAGAAGTGGCACGCACCCATGAATGAATGATGGTAGCTCGAGCCACACCAGAAGCCTATAGTAATATGGGGCAGACTCAACTGATGGAGCTTCAAGGGGAGGCACCGCAGGACGAAACGAACCTGTGGAAGCGTTGAGGGTGTTCTTTAAACCCCTCTGACCGATTGTGTTGGCAAGACAGCACTGGTAAACCAGTAATGCCTGTAGCCCTACTAAAAATAGCATTGGAACAGTTGCATTACCCATTTCACTTGTCAAAAGAAAATCTTGCTGCAACACTCGCAGAAGACTGGTTCATACCGAATTTAGCGGAGCATGTTGCATTCTTTATGGTGAACTGCATAATCTGCCAACAATTCACCGCTGGGCACACATTAAAAGTAGTGAGATGAATCATCCCCCGGACAAATGGGCCTTTTCAGCACTTACATATCGATTATGTCGACATGATTCAAGTGTGTAACGGGTACAGGTACTTAATTGTAGTGGTGTGTCCATTGTCTAGATGGATAGAAGCAGGTCCCTGTACACACCCAGACTCAACCTGTGCTGCCAAATTCCTGGTGAGGGAAGTGTTCACTAGATGGGGGATGTGTGAGGTGATGAGATCAGATAACGGGGCTCATTTTGTTAACGCAGTCTTTGAGCAGATCAGCTTGCTGCTTGGTATAAAGCACAAGTTCTTGTCGGCGTATGATCTGGAAGGTAATGGTATTTGTGAGAGGCTCAACGGCTTGTTAAAGGAAAGGATAGCCAAGTTGAAGCTTACTCTAAAGAGGGGATGGCTGCACTGTCTACCACTGGCATTGTACCAACCAGGTTCCGACCATCATCTTACGCCGCACGAGATAGTTACGGGTAGGAGAATGAACACCCCCCTTAACCCACGAGATAGAGCTAGATGTGATGCCTAGTCATCCCGAGAGGTCTTGGGAACCGAGCTGCAGGAATACCTGAATTGCATGACATCAAGCCATACTATTGTTTCAGACCAACTACAGCGACGACGAAAAGGGTGCAGCGCAGCACAAAACACAGCAGGAGATGCTAAAACAGACGCAGTTCAAGGTCTATGTGCACCTCTCATCTTCCCTGGAGATGCTGTGTTGGTAAAAAATCACATGAGAAAGAGGTGGGACGAGCCAAGATTCAACGGCCCTTTTATCGTAGAGGACTGCACTGTCAAATTGCAGGGCAGGAGAGCATGGATTTTTCTAAATGACATTAAGCCCTATATCGGAGAAAGCCCTCTAGCTGCACCCCACCACGAAGAAATCACAGACAACGGGGAAGAACCTCAGCACGTGCAGACAAGCTCCATGATGAGGAAGAAGGAGGCATGAGCAGCAAAAGCCAAGACAAAAGCACTCCCTTGCAAGTTGTGGCTTAAACTGGACATTTCCTCCAAGCAAAAGGGGGATAAGGACATAACGGACACTCTGTGCATCATAGTTGTAGGGTGAAGAAGAGAATTGAGCATTTAAGCCACAACACACTGATAATACGAACTTTTGAACCAAGCCATGCCCAAGCATTGTTGGAAAACAAGACTCTGACAGACTGCGAGCAAAGACTTTCCATTTAAGAGCTTAACACAGTGTCCTGAAGCAACCGACACCAAGACATTGTTTCACAACACTTATGGTATCACCCAGCAAAATCTCACAAGGGATGTACTCACCTACTTCCAGTTAGTAGTAATATCATATCCGTCACTTGTAGGGAGAGTAACCTGTGTCACAGACTTTGTTCAAGACCCTGCCAACAAGAAAGTAATCCGGCAACTGCTGACTGTCATTGCGGAAGCCTTCACTGTGTTACCCGAATACAGTGATAAGTACACAAATGCTTCCACCACAGGTGATCATAGATGAACTCACTTATACGCTTTTCTTTCGTATCATAGAGGAATGCCCAGCACTCGTCGGAAGAACCACGGACACGCTTACATACATTAGAGATCCAAGAAACACTGAACATTTGAACCAGCTGTGGGTCAAGCTCAACTACCTGGTCGCAATCCACGCAGCAGGAAAGTGTAGAGACTGTTCACGTTAAAAGAAAGGCTGGTGATCCAGGACCCAGCAAAGCAGGACAAATGTCCCTGTCACCTGAGGACAGCCGCCTGGCGCACAGTATCCTGTTCCGTCTAGTCACTGACTTTCCAGAAATAGTGGGGAGACCTGCCGAGGTTGACGTCATCACCTTCATCAGAGACCCAGCTAATGTTGCACATATGGGAACACTCCTCCATGGAATCATGCTCCAAGTGGAGCTGTCCAACTTTCAAAGAGAGTTTTTGATGGGATTCCAGTGAAACCTTTCGCAGAGGGACTGATGGAGGAAGCCAAGGCAGCTCTTCATCCTTTCGCTGCAGGACAGATCGAGAGAGCTGAGACGAGAACTTCACTGTCTTATTTTTCTTATTTTTATTTTTATTTCTATGACTTTTATTTTGATTAATTGCTATTTTTTCCATTTTTACATTAAACAGGATCCAGCATGTCGTCAGGACTGAAACAAATTTGGGGGGGTGGACTGGGACTTGACCTATTTTGAATATGTATAATGAACGTGCCTCACCAAAGGTGTTAGTCTAACCTTTTTTCATAGTCTAGCAAGGGAACTGTATCCAGTGACCAGAGACAATCGTCACCCACAAGAGGGGGGGACACTTACGATGCACAAGACACTTTATGTTACAAATGTTGTGAGAAACAATAATGGAGTAAGTGAAAAGAATAGAACTTTAACAGTTGACATGATTAAAATGGGGGCCCAGAACAGTAACCTGGTCCTCCCACAAACAGAGGGGCGCCCCGCTTCCCTGGAAGGAAATGCTGCCAACTTTCATACCGCTCGATTATGTGTATATGCATGGTGATTATCATTGTTTTTCTGTCTTTAACAATCAGAACGGCATTCTTTATTGGTGCACGAAGCGTTCCAATTTTAGTGCACCCATCAGATAATGTACGTATGAATCCCACAAAAGCACCCAGACCCTATGTAGTCATTCCGGTTCCAAGAACACCTGATGGTAAAGTGAACGAAATAAAATTGAATGTATTTAGTAGTGATTCATACACACTTGAGGTAACAAATGATGAGAAAAGCTGGAGATAGGGTCAGCGCGGAATGAATGAAAATATAGCACTGACCACTACACGCACACACACACTGAATGCACTCGAACAAGGGCAAGTGTCAATGGCTACAGAACCTCGAACGAAGACAGCAGAAAGTACGAGACTGCCTACCGTACAACCAGTCCCTGAAAATAATAAAGGTGACGGAAAAGAAGCGAAGTGAAAGGCTGACTGAAGGAGATATAGCACAAACCCTCAAGAAAACAGAAGCGGCTATGAGAGAATTCACTGCAAGGACACAAATGCTGATAACCATTTATTCCCGTTTATAGCTAGAGCAAAGAAACTATAGGAAGAACTGAAAAATAAGACCACAGAGACTATAGTAGCAAGCTCACCAGTTCCAACACAAGAAACAAGCACTAGGCCCAAGACGCAGCCATACGTGGGGCAGATGGTACACAGGTGGTGGGTAAAGGCACTCTACAAAAGAATACAAGAGGAGAGGAAGAGAAATGCAAAACCACCTCTTACCAAAGCGATACAGATAATGAAACCTGCTTCACCGACAAGCATGCCTGAGAGACCCCCAGCATGAAAAAGCCGCACAGACGCATTTAAAGATGTAGTTATAGCTAACTACAGAAGGACACTAAGAATCAAGAGAAGTCCACATGAAGATAACAATGAACTAAACGAATACCTGGACAGCACAGCACATCTAGGAAACAACATTTGGTACCAAAACATGAAAGAAGTCGGAAGAAGAAAAGCTGAAGGAGAATGCTAAGCCTGTGCACTCCTACCGTACAGCATGGGAAAATCCAAGATCTTTGTGGCTGTAGAAATTGATGTCCTGACAGCACACTGTTTGTCACACGTAGCAATGTGCAACACCACAGGACAGTTTATGGGAAAAGATGCCTCACTGGTATGGGCAACTGAAACAGCATATCCCGATGAAGATGATTATGTCCAGGACATTAAGACAAGAAACAGAGCTCATACCAGGAATCACGTGATCAGGTATGAAAAATCAGAAGTGAAAGGAGCAAGAACTAGATGGGAAATTAACACCAGACTGAACGTCCAAGGAAAAACTCCAGAAAAAGCCCAAATTTGGAAGAATAGAGACCAGATGCAGATTTGGGGAACAGTGCTTTCACCAAATGGATCGGAAGAAGGAGTAGTGATATGCCGAACGTGTATGGTCCTTGGAGCCTGCAAAGAAGCAGTAGAAAACTCACAAAAACTGTGAAATTCTCTATGGCCAAAGTTGGTAAAGTTACTAACCTGGGTCGAAGATAGAGGGGGACCATTGCAGATAGTGCCACTGGAAAGCCCAAAATTGTGCTTTAGGAACAATGGCACGAGGAAGATGGGAGAGAATCAGAACTGCGGATGCATCTTTGAAGCTCCAGGTATGACTCACGGAACCGCAGTAATTATTGATCATTACTGGGCGTGCGGATCCAAAGCATACATAAGGCTGCCGAGAAATTGGGGAGACATATGCACAATAGTGAAAGTCCACGTTCCCGCACTTGTGATCCCGAAAAGTGACCAGAATATTGACAGTCTCCCAAAAGCAGATGCTCACCTAAGGAAGAGGAGGTCTGTGGAACTGGTATCTCGAATGAAGAGAGATAACTACTTTTCTGCCAAATCAGAAGAAGCATTTCATGCAATCCCATATGAGCACAGGCTGTTTAGCCTCACCTCATCAGTATTCACAATGATTTTCCAGCCACACATCCAAGTTGGAGTAAATCCTAATGGTTGCAGATAACCAGATGGGAGTTATTGCAGACCATCAACACCACCATACAAGGATTCAACGTGATCAAAGAAGAACTAAGAGCAATCCGATTGATGACCCTCCAGAACAGATATGTACTTGACATGATCACCGCGATGGATGGAGGTGTTTGCGCAAAAATAGGAGAATCATGTTGCACATTTAGACCTTCGCATGATGAAGAAAATGGAACCTTAACAGAAGCCATAAATATGCTGACAAACCTGCAGAACCAAATGATCAACGAAACTGACAAAGTTGATGATGACAGCTGGTTTGGAAGACTATTTTATGGGTCCCACAATGGATGGCAGACATATTCAAGGGTCTGAGAGCCCTGCTATTTATGATACTACTAGGATTTTGTGTTATCAAGATAATAATCACACAATGCCAGAAAACTGCGAAGGAAGCCATTGGAATGAAGATCATGATCGATGTTAAACCAGGATGGAAGCCCAGAGACCTGACTGATGAAGAAATAAGAGACTGTATGAAGGCCAGCAAATTTGCGCCAGAAGGAACAAAGTTTGTGTATCCTAGAAAACGAAGAAAATATGATGGAAAGTGGATCTACTGCAGCCCAAATGATAAATGTCAGCTAATGACCTGGAACAAAGACGAACATGTAAAACAGCAGGAAGTCTGAAAGGAGTGATAAAAATATGGAATCCAAAGAGACATACGTTCACACCATCATGTACAAACCCAGAAGACGATGATCAAGATGCAGAAGAGACAAGTAAGACAAATGCAAAGGAGGAAGCAGAAGTGGTCGATGAACCCACCAGAGGGGGGAGTGTAGAGGAGGTCCCAGACATGGCCTGCACCCCAGCCCCCCAGTTCGAGCTACCAGGAATATATTCGCCAAGGTATGTGACGTATGAGGAACAAGTGAGCCAACAGAGAGCAGCTATAGGACTCTGCCCAGTGCACATCAGAAGGGCAATACCTGTTGAAGTGCCTATAACCAGACAACCCTGGGCAGCTCGGTACCCACTGAGACAACCGTGCCAGCAGCTGACACAAAATGAAGACTACTTACAGACTGTCCCCGAAGAGACCCAAAGAGCCTTAATGGAAGGCAAATGGTGACTACATAAGAGCCCGGACAGACGTACAGATGAACATAAACGACGATCGAAAGATGACACACAAGGACGAAACGTAAAGAATGATGATGTAATGGACTTACAAGAAGAAACAATGTCGATATATAAAGAAACGTATGGAAACGTAGCTGTGAAATAAGATGGAAGTATTCAACCAGCTAACGCATGTAAATAGGCTTGGAACGCAAGAAGCTAAGGAAACAATACTGCTTGCAATGCTTAGTAGGAGAATAGAGCGGCAAGCGCCAATTATATATCTACCTCATTGAAACACACTGTACAAGTGCGACTCCATTTTTGTAAAAGCAGAATCAAGCCCAGGCTACAAGGGGCCACACAGGCCTAGATTCATATTCCAGCTAAAGCCAGACAGAAGGAGCGGAATCGAAACTGAGCACAAAGCAGCTCATGCCTGGAAATTCGAGGTCAACTCCAAGAAGGGAGGAGAGCGGCAACCTCGAAGAATCAAAACTTCAGAGCATAGCAGCCAGCCAGTGAAGGTCGAGATAAGGAGGCCCCAGGCAGGTGGTGAGGCTACGGAAGAATCAAATACACGAAAAGCAGGGAAATGAAGCAGATTCACTGTGAGCAGACACGTGACCAGCCAAGCGCGAAGAGGTACCAACGTCTGAAGTCACCCAGAACCCGAGGATGCCATAACTTTTCCTGATAAGAAGCAACAGTTTCGAGGCCATCCTCAGACAACTAATTGACACATTGCCCTAAAGTACTGATTGATGGAAGGGAGGCAGGGTGAATCTTGGGGCACAAGGCACCTGGGGTCCCATTCTGCATGCTGCTAATTAAAGTGGAGGTTTATGTCTAGGGGTGTAACCCACCCAATCACAATGGACCAAATAATCTAGGGTCCTATACCTAGTAGAACCAATAAGACGTCTTTCTTGCAGTGCCGTCTATCACGAGTGATGTAGAGGGATGGGCGTAGATGCCCACTCGATAAGAGTTATCCAATCCTCACGCTCTGTTACCATATAAAGATATAGCACCTATACATAAATTGCCTTTTCCAACCAATAGAATTGCATGTCAAACTTATGTGTTTTACACGTCAATGATGACGAGAATGTACTATAAAAGTTACTGTTTGCATGAAGAATTTGGAAGTCGAAACGAGACAGACGATCGCATCACTGATGATTTCCATTTGTTTCCCCGTTTTCTGTACTTGTCATTAAACAGACTTTCCTTTGCCAAACCATTGACTTGTCCTTATTGATTTGTGTTGGAGTAAGAGAATCCTGCACCCCATCCTCCTCTAGGTGCAGTTGTCTCGTCTTAAAAGTACTTGAGGTTGAGCTCTGATCCTATGAGCCCGTCAGAGGTCACTCCACCCTCCTGTACACAGTGACACATGAAAACTGAACAAAACTTGATTGAGGAGGGATATTTGCAGGATGTCACATGCAATACTAGTTGGGGATGGAAGGACTCAAAGGTGTCCTTTCCCAACTGATTGAACGTGTTGGTTAAGAATGAGGATTGCCATTCTTTAGCTAGTCACCATAACTTGCCATCTGTGACAATACATTGTAGTAATCAATGACATCACATGTGGTCATTTAGTCATGCAGCATGAATATGGCAATTGTGCTATAGATAAGATGGCCTGATACTTATGGCCTCAGAAATCCATAGACAAAGATAGTAGATATTAAGATGGTGTATTACACGTTTAAACAACTCATTTGGAAAGAGTGGGAAGGTTGAAATCTTGATCTCCCTGTCAGATCCCACCACCCTAGCCCAGGCGTCCCTACACCAAGAATCTTCAGAGGCACTCTAAGGCAAGGTAACACCTGCTATCTATATCTTCCTTATCTAGAAGTGGAAATCTAAAGGCTGTGGACTCTTCTTTCTAGCTCCCTCTGGGATTCTCTAAGGGGTACCCCTAGTCTATTGGACCTATGTCATCAGGGTGTTTACTTCCAATCTCTCTCCTTCTTACTCCCTCTCAGTCTCTCCCTCTATCTCTACTTCCACTTTCCTCCCTCCATGTTCTTGCTCATCTCCCTCTCTCTAGCTGTAAATCTTTCCTTATTTCACTTCTCTCCATCCCCCCTCTCCTTCAATCTCCTCCTCGCTCCTTGTCCTCTCCCTTCACTTCTGCTACCCTCGCACTATCTGCACTTCTCCCCTCTATCTTTCCTCTTTCCCTCTTTTTCTCTTTCACTCTTTCTCTCACCATCTCTTTCTCTCTATATATCATGAAAGTAGAATAATCCATTTGAGCCAAGTCACACGTTCCACAATGCCACCTAGTAGCCATTACTGGAAGGACAGCTCCATGCCACAGCCCAAGGCATTGATGGTTAAGGTGAGTGCTATGAAAAAAGAAATGAGCACCAAGCACAATGTGCATTATGTACCTAGTGATTTCAGAACAGAACCCTTTCATCACAGACATGTTTGCCAAATAAAAGGATCTGTGGTCATTGTATGTTCCCATGAAGGTTTCTGATTTCAGGCAAAACAGCTAGGAACCCACATTGTTTTTATTTGTCACCTACCCCTTTCTCAAAGGGCATTTTCAAAAGAAAACTATAGGAGTGCACCAGTCCATCTTTGAATGATAACCCTTTTCTCATAAAATAATTTACATGGTTTTTCAAGGATTTGACTATATGCTTTGCTCAATAAGGCAAATGTAACATTCTTGTTATGGCTACAATATATATTGGAATTCTAAATCAACATTGTACTTTTTTTTTAACGTTTACGTTGTTAGTACAATTAGTTTGCTTTTCTTGAATAGCTTATTTCGCTGAGTATACCCACAATTTTCCTCTCAAAAGGTCTCTCCTACTTAGGAAGGGTTGCACTGACATTAAAACCAATGATCTCCACTGATTGATAGCATTGCACAAATTTTACAACTTTTTTACAGTATGCTCAAAACATAATAAATACCAAACAACAACAAAGACAGTTGTAGACACAGCAGCCTGGTCCACTGGTCCCTTACATGGTCTGTCAGAACCCCAGCACCCACAGAGCCAATCAGCATCTTCCTCAACTCTCCCAGGACCATGTTCTCTCTTTGAGATCACAACCTTCCTGAAGAAAGAGAGAAAAGCATATAGCGAGAGAAAGAGAGAGAGAGAGAGAGAGAGATGAGAGACAAGAGGAGGTGAAGGAAGGAGAGTGAAATAATGTGTGAGAGCAAGAGAATTAAAGGACTCAATCAACATATGAAATGCCAGGTACAGCTGGTACACTGCGATGGGGGCAGCCTTTACGCCCAATTCTGCAAGTCGTTTATGGCTTAATTTGAAGAACTATACATTTGAACCTCTATGAATCCATGTTGTTCAGCCATTAGAACATTTAAGAGATGTATTGATGATATTCTACTCATATGGATACACGGGAAGGCAACAGGGATGATTGTTGTAAATGAATCAATGCATTGAATCCCAACCCGATATGTACAGTCACCAAGGACAACTATGCTATCCCTTTCTTAGATCTGCTCATTAAGGTGGGAAATGGGAAACTAGTGGTGTCTGTCTATAGAAAACCTACATATAGAAACACCATTCTCCACTTGCAAGATGTTCACTGAGCCTAAGAGGACCCCATTTTGAGTATTATAACTCATTTAGAAGAACATGGCTATGATATTAATAAATGTGGCTCCTACTCCGCATTCACTTACCACAGGTGGTATATAAATTGCATTATTAAACATGTGTTCTATTGTTCAAAACGGCACAGAGGTGGCAGACTTGATTGTGAGCAAAAACCTTGACATTTTATGTCAAACTGAAACTTGGCCCAATGATAGCACTAATCATCCCGCCCTACTTGCCATACCCTCAGGATATAGAATCGTTAGAACAGACCGCTTGCTTACTTTAGACAATAGTGAATATACTCTAATTAAACTTAGCATTGACCACAACACAACTACTAGCATTTGCGTTCTCTACCGACCACTGATGAACACACCATTATTTGAAGAATAACTCCCTACTTTATTAGGATGCTTTATTAAGACGTCATCACACACATTAATTATAGGCGATTTTAACCTTTGGGCTTATCATAAATTAAATCCAGATGCAGATTCTCTTCTTACTGCTCTCTGGGCATTCGGGATATCCCAGTTGGTTAAGAACCCTATGCATAAAGCGGGACAGGTTCTAGACTGGGTACTAACCTATAATCTTTTTGCTACTCCCCTAGGATTCTCAACTTGTCCTTGGACAGATCACTTCCTGATAACCTTTTCACTTTTACTTCCAACAAAACTGAAGAAAAACAATAGCCAGCCAAGGACAGAATCTAAAGTAAAAAATATGTGCAGGTTCTCCCCTGAAGCCTTCGCAGAGCTGGCCTGTCTATTGATAATAAATCTTGTCATACCAATGACACCTGTATCCTCGTTGAAAAAAGTCTGAAAATAACAATAAATAAAAATAACAATTTCTTAAAAACTGCCACATTTTACAGCTCAAATACTCTGTATTACAGCCCCCATCATCTGACTTTAAAAAGGGCAAACATTTAAAACAACATTTGGTGCAGCAGACAGGCGAATTTTGAGATCATATCTACGATTACCAACGGTAACAAGGCACTGTGCTTGCAGTAATTGTTCGGCCTGCAAATTCACTTTGGCCAAATGAAGCTTCTTGTCCAAAAATAAGGAATGGCACCTTTACTGTTACATCACTTGTAAAAGTTGCAATGTAGTGCAGATTCTGCAATGTCCTTGCCTGAAGATGTATGTGGGCAAAACCACAGTACAAGTGAGAACCCGGAACACAGATCGAGAATAAGAACTACATCTTTAGCATCACCTCTAGTAAAACATGTCATTACACGAGGACACAACCAATGCAATCTGGTCTGGTGGGTTATTGATAAACTAAACACTGCAGTCCATCAGTCTGTGCAGGACAAACTCTCATACTGCGAGCAATATTGGATGTACACTCTTGAGAGCTTCATTGAGGGTTTACATACCAGGGAGGAATGGCATCCTGAGGTTAGATTTAAAGCAGCGAGCCAGCAACTATCATGGTGTCCCCGAGGTTGACTATAGACCAAAATACTGGGGCTCGCTCTTTAAAGTTTCAGATAAGAAAAATTGTATACAGCCTAAGCTGTCTGTTTCCACTCACAACCATTGTCTAATTGCTGTAATACAGTCCGTGTTTTACACATGACAGATTGTACTTGAACAAGCATTAGATGCACGAGGAAACTGTAATTTCATCTTCCTTTATTTGAAACAGCAGGGTTATCCCTGTTAGTGTCCAACTTCTCCCTTTCCATGGCAGTCATGAAAAAGATAGAAAAAAAATAAACAGTTAAAATAACCACCATGGAAAGTAGTGAAGGGACTACGCGTTGTCTCTTCTCCCTTTCCATGGCGGCCATGCAGAGAAAACAAAGGAACTTTGCGGGACGCGACGCGCCTCGGGAGCAGGTAAGTCATTGTGGGGCAGGTAACGACTCAGCGAGGGCCAATGAGCTTGCATATTGCAAGCTCATTGTACCTCTCCAGGAACTAATACGGCACAATGTCACGAACGCATAACAGCATGTACGCTTTTTTTTATCACATAAAAGCACACAGCCGGCACAACATGGATGACGATGTGTGCCGTAACGAAGGTACTTGGATGCGAGGCATTACCTCCACGTCCACTCTTCCTCATCCCAGTACTTACTTCATGAGGCACCTGCCTCCGACACAGGACCTTCTTCTATTTCTTTAAATCTCTATAACTCCTCCCCCACATCCATGTCACTCAGTTTAATTTTTCCTGCCTCTGGCAGGTTGGACTTTTTCTTCCCGGTGCGGGGCACCAGGGAGCACCGATTGCTGGCCCCCTGGGGGGGGCTGTGTGGCGGGGCCCTCGGCTCCCTCAGGTGCGGCGCTGCTCCTGGGCCCCCTGCGGGGCTTGGGGTCACAGTTGAGCTGGATTGCCTCGCTCGGTTCTTTGCTGGGCTCCGGACCGCAGCGTGAGCATTGTGTCCCGGGTCCTGCACGGCCCCGGGAAGGTAAGGAGAGGGGAGGACTGGGCTTGATGTTTTTCCCCTCTCCTCCTGTTTTGGCCGTCTTGATTCGACTTGGCAGTATGGGCTAGCCTTCCCTTTTGTTGTGAGGCCTCTCTGCTTCTTGTCGTGGGGTGACAGTGGCAGAGAGTCTTTGGGAGTGCGGGGGCTCTGTTCTGTCGCAGGCATGTCACATACCACCTGCTCCTCAGACACACGGCCCAGGATGCACCGGATGTTAGCTGCATTATCTGGGGGAATGTAAGGAGAGGGGAGGACTGTGCTTGATATTTTTCCCCTCTCCTGCTGGTATGGCCATCTTGACTCCTTCAACATGCCGTTTTCCTCGTGCCTTGTGTGCACATCTTTATTGGAAATGATGGCAAGCACTTGGCAGTATGGGATAAGCCTTCCCTTTTGTTGTGAGGCCTCTCTGCTTCTTGTCGTGGGGTGACTATGACAGAGTATTTGAAAGTGCGGGGGCTCTGTTCTGTCGCAGGCATGTCACATACCACCCGCTCCTCAGAGACACACGGCCCAGGATGCACCGGATGTTAGCTGCATTATCTGGGGGAAGGTAAGGAGAGGGGAGGACTGTGCTTGATGTTTTCCCCTCTCTTGCTGGTATGGCCATTTTGACTCCTTCGAAAGGCCGTTACCTCGTGCTCCGTGTACACATCTTTATTGGAAATGATGGCAAGCACTTGGCAGTATGGGCTAGCCTTCCCTTTTTGTTGTAAGGCCTCTCTGCTTCTTGTCGTGGGGTGTCTGTGACAGAGTATTTGAAAGTGTGGGGGCTCCGTACTGTCACAGGCATGTCACATACCACCCGCTCCTCAGACACACACAGCCCAGGATGCACCGGATGTTGGCTGCATTCCTTGCGTGCTGCCTGTGAATACGGCGCAGATTTGGACACGTCTGCAAGCGGCCGGAAGGGTACCGGCCTGGCATAGTCTACACTTCGGGTTCGAGTATCAGCGGTGCTGACTCGGTCCTTCAACCTTCGTAGACCGATGCATTGGAACGATCTAGAGCATGGGGCTACCAGCTACTGGATACAGGGCTCAAGCCACCTCTCAGTCATGTGGCGTGTTAGTGGTGTGTTTGGGTCTGTGCTAGCTATGGACGCAGACTCCTTGTCCTGTCCTCTTCCTCTAAACTGCGCGAGGGAAAGTCGAAGGAGTTGATTTGCTTTTCCCTTGTCCGGCATGGGATTATGGAAAATGCATCATGGAAGTAACGGCCATGCAAGGGGTTCCCAGTGTCTCTTCTTTTAGGGCCTAGGTCCTCCGGTGCCGACGTGTTGCTTTCACGCCTCCTCTCAGACTTGTGGGAAGTGATAGGGCACATGGTGGCACATGTCTGTGCTTAGAGAGGTTCTCAGAGCCCCTGGTGCCGGTGGAGGGGGATGTCACTTCAGTGGGTTTTCCAGTATAGGCATACCTCAGGTAGGGGGTTGCCTTTGATGTCGGCTATCCGGGATGGATTGCTTTGCCCCGCTTTGTGACAGTACTCTGCCCTTTTGACGCCAGCCTGGTGGCTCCTCTGTCAGCTGAGGGGGCCATAGTCTGCTGGACTTCTGGGCTGTCCAGTATCTTCCTTTTGATAGGTCAGATCTTTTTGTGGGCTGACAAGCATGCTGTTATATTGTGGCGCAGGCCTGTTTCAACGTCCTGTGATTTCCCTCTGGTGCAAGTGCAGTGACTGGCGGTTTTCCCTGGCTCCTCGTCTCTATCTTCTCGGAGGTGTATGGGACCGGTGGGGTTCGGCTTCCTGGGTAATGGGCTCCTTCTGGAGGGGGTATCAGTTGCCGTTCCTGTCTCCTCCTGTCCAGGTTTGCATGGTTAGGACTTTGGTAGCCAGCTCACGGTCCAAGTAGTTGGCCATGGGATCCGTTCTCTCCGAACGGTTGTTGTGGGTTACCGTCTTGCCCGTTCCTCTCCCTGTTCAGGGTCAAGTTTTCTACTTGCGGGTGTTCCTGGTCCCTATGCCTTCTAGGATGTGTCACCTGCTTATGGGTCTCAAGACCCTGCACTGCTTGTCTGGACGTCTGGGGAGAGCGTACTCTGGATGTTGTGCAGGGGGGGCGCTTGCTGGCTGTTCTGGGCTGGGTTCTCAGAAGGCAGTATGTCTCGGCTCGCCTGTTGCTGAAGTTACGGGGCACGTGGCGTCTTGCATGTTTTCCAGTTCCTTGAGCCCGTCTTCGGTTACGTCTCCTGGTGTCTTATACTCTCTCCCACTGGCTCCCGACATCTCAGCTTTCGTAGTTTTGTTTCCAGTGTCCCCAGCGCTGCGAGTGTCCCTGCTATGGTGGCGGGGGGTTTCAGGTCTACAGGTTGAGGTGTGCATGGGCCTTCCTCCTGTGGCCTCTCCTACTACCAACACCAGCAGAAAGGGTCTACATTGGGGGTCCTCTCAGCTCAAGGGTTGTGAGATCTGGGGAGAGCCGGCGATCATCCAATTATCAAGAGTTGTGCCATTGTCCAAGCTCTGGTGTACTTCGAGGAGTTGCTGGACGGTCGGCGGTTTTTGGTCCGATCGGACAATACGACGGCCTTGGCATATGTCAACTGCAAAAGGGGTTCCGGCCACTCCTTGAATGCTCTGGCAGTGCTGATAGGCACCTGGGAGGACTCTCATCTGGTGTCTCTGGTGGCCTCACGTATCAGAAGGGTGGACAATGTTCAAGCGGATCTTCTCAGACGCCGGTTTTCACTCCTCTGCGGAACTGGTCCTGTTGGCCCAGGTCTTTGCGGTGACCTGTGTCAGATTAGGGTCCCTGGTTCTAGACCTGTTTGCATCCCCGGCCTCAGCAGAAGTTCCCCTCTTCTGCTCTAGGTTTCAGGCTGAGGGGATTGGGGGATGGACGCCCTCTCTGTACAGTGGCCTTGGGGTTTTCCTTTATGCCTTTCCGCCTATTCCCCTTCTGCCCCGGGTGGTTTGGCGCATCAGAGTGTCCAGGGTGACTGTGTTGTTGTTAGCTCCGTTCTGGTCCCGCCGGAGTTGGCTCCCCTCTCTGTTGGAGCTTCGGTCCTAGGAACCTTGGCTGGTTCCGAGGTGGCCGTGTCCCCTTCAAGGGGATCTGCGGTTGGAATTCCACCAGATGCAATGGGCGGTGTGGCTATTGCTCAGTCTAGGTTGATATCTTAGGGGTTCTCAGATCCTGTAGTTGGGTCCAAATGGATGCTCTTAGACCCTCCACTCTGAAGGTGTTAGGCAGACACTGGGGCCATTTCCGAGACTGGTATGGGCGGTCTGGGATCCCTCCTCTGCGTTCTGGCCTCTGCTATCGTTCAGTTCCTCCAGGAGGGGTTTTGACAGGGGCCTGGCAGTTTTTCCAGGCTTCGCTCTCAGAAGCCTCCATGAAATTACTTTTGGGGGACTCTTCACTTGGATGGGGAGGTGTTGGTGGGGAAATTGATCCAGGGTTTTTCTTCTTCCCGTCCTTGTGCTGATAAAGGGCTTTCCTCTTGGGATCTCCCTCTTGTATTACGGTTCCTTCACGGGCCTCCTTTTGAGCCCATTTCCGAGATTGATATCAAACATCTTACACTGAAATCTGCTTTTCTTATTGCCCTCACTTCTGCCCGTAGGCTTGGGGAGATTGGGGCTCTCTTATGTCACGCTCCTTTCCTGAGGGTGCTGCCAGACTCGGTGGTGCCGGGGTGTGGTCCGATGTTTCTCCCTTCAGTTGTCTCTCGGTTTTCACACCTCTCAGGGTCTGGTTCTCCCTGACTTCTTTCATGATCCAAGAACGCCTGAGGAGGTGGCTCGGCTTAACATTGATGTCCGACGGGACGCGTTGGAGTATTTGGCTTGGTTTGCTTTTTCCACCAATCTGATAGTCTTCTGATTGCTTGTGGTCCGGCTGGGGCTGGGCATAACGCATCTGTGGTTTGCATTTTCCGGTGGTTCCGGGTTGTGATCTCTAGGGCCTCTGTGGCTTCTGGCCTGCCTGTGCCTGCGCACTATCGGGGGCGGTCTGCCAGGGGTTT
Organism: Ambystoma mexicanum; assembly: GCF_040938575.1. Lineage (NCBI taxonomy): Eukaryota > Metazoa > Chordata > Amphibia > Caudata > Ambystomatidae > Ambystoma > Ambystoma mexicanum. Next base: position 1,391,085,703 of record NC_090922.1, read on the forward strand.
GGCGGCTTCCTGGGCCGATGCAAGGAGGGTTTTTCTCTGCAAGAGATTTGTATGGCTGCCGCCTTGGCTGGTCTAGGCATTTTCATCAACCGCTATGGGTTGAGTTTCTCCCACTCGGGGGTTGGTTCCTTCGTGGTTGGAGTTTTGTCTGTGGGGATGTGATTTAAGAGTTATTGTGGGTGTGTTTTTCTGCACTGTTTTTGGCTCTGTGTCTCATTGGGACCTTTTCCCCGTTGCTGCTTTGGTATACCTCATGAAGTAAGTACTGGTACGAGGAAGAGTGGACGTGGAGGTAATGCTCTGATTACTTACTGGTAATCTTCATTACTCCTAGTCCTACTCTTCCTCGTCACAGTACTGACGACCCTCCTTACCCTCCCTCCGGGGAAGGTCCCATGCTCCGGCTTGGTAATATGAAACTGAGTGACATGGATGAGGGGGAGGAGTTATAGAGATTTAAAGAAATAGCAGAAGGTCCTGTGTCGGAGGCAGGTGCCTCATGAAGTAGGTACTGTGACGAGGAAGAGTAGGACTAGGAGTAATGAAGATTACCAGTAAGTAATCAGAGCAATCTCATCCCCATAATGGCTTTCGGGTATTTACATTCAAGGTGCTCACACCCCACAGACCTTCCATGATGCTGGCACAGTTGGCTAATTCCTAAACTGCAGCCTTTCACTCATGTCATTTCAGCGCGTCATTTCGTTTCATTAAGCTGTTCTGGGTTGTGAGCATATCCATCATGCAAGGATTTCATTGGCGCTCCGTGAGTCTACTCAGGTATGTACACCACCACTTCAGGTGCTTATATTTTGCGCACAAGTTTTAACACAGACATTGTCGGTCAACGGCTAAACCGCTGACTGTTGTTAATGTCACTTCAGCATGCTATTTTGTCAGATTGGGTTTGCTGAGCTTTGAACACAATTCCCGTGGAGAAGTGAACACATGTGAGTGTCCATTATGCCGCTAATGAGTGCACGAATTATCATTAGGGTAGATTAAATGAACCGTTTCCATGTCCTCTGCAGGTAAGCTTCAGCAGATGTAGCCAAGTTGCTGTTCGACACACTTACAAATGCGTTGTGTTTAGTTAGTGATTTCATACTCGCCTAATGTTAAATTGAATTGGTCATTTATATGTTCAATCACGGCGGGGCATGTCCTGAGCCTATGGAGTAAAGGCGTGCTTGGGCGGAGCTCCCACAACGATCCTAATTCAGATCCTTTAAAACACTAATATATGGTAATAAACGTGAAGAAGAACGCATCTACTGCAGTGCGAAGCGATTCTACATCCCTGCAGAGAAGTCGTGGCCAAAATCGGATTGATATAACCGAGGAAATCTCCTCAGTAACGGTGCCCCGGGGGTTCCCAAGATGGCGGACACTGCCACGGCTCAGTCGTGAGAGAGGGGTGGAGCCGCAGCAGGGGCGGAGCAGCTCGGAACTGGAACAACGAGTGGCAAAAACCTCGAATCCACAGAGGTGAATGAAACCCGGATCTGAGTGGACCCTGTGGGGAAGCCATGCGAAGTGGACGATAGGAGCTTGCTGCGAAACCCAAGGACGGGTGAGGTGGGAGGATGGTGCTTTCCGGCGTCCAGGAGGGCCCGGTGCGCTGCCTGAGAGGACCGTTGAGTAGAGAAGGGAACAGCGCTGGCAACGGGAGGATGCTGCAGTCCTGACCAGGAGCTAATCGAACGGCGGCCGCGACAGAAGCCATGACTTCGTAGAGCCGCATGCTCAAGGTAGAACGCAACTGACAGTGTCTTTAGGGGGAACAGGCAACTTGCTAGACGGCGGGCAACGCCTCACCAGAGCTGCACACATTGCAGTGACAAGCGGGTGCATATGCGGATGTAGGGACCCTAGGCACAGCAGATCACGGAAAACTGGCGCCACGGATAAACGCGGGCGAGCAGAGCCGGGAATCTGGATTGAAAGGCCAACGTTCATAATTTAGAACAGTGCTCATTTAGAACATACTACCGAACCCGCTACAAATAATTACTTTAAAAAATAACGGACGTGCTACTCTGCTTTCCTTTGCCTGTGTGACTTGGAAAGTATATACCGCATTGCCCTCAGGACCGGAGACGGGCCCCGACGAAAATGTGGAGGTGCCAGAACCCACTGTGCACACGCAGAGGCGCTCACTGCTGAGCAAGCAACCACAGGTACCGGTTGGGCGGGTGAGGCCTGGTAAAGGCACAGGCCCTTGACAAATTGCACAGTAGTCACTGGGAATAGGAGAGATGGCGGACTGAAGGGGCAACTGCTCAGGGACAATTGAGCCATATAGCAAATAGATTGTGGCCATTGCACGTTAGAGGAGCAGAAGCTCACACAGCTGTAGGCAAAGGCGCTGGGAAACACACTGTAGGGTTCAGGTGGCACAACATGAGACTGTAGTGGGGGCACAAACAACGGCACGGATGCCCACAGAGCGGACTGCAGCACATGAATAGAGATAATCTGCCATAATTGAAAGGGCATAAATAATCTAGAACAAAAGATGCCCACAGCGTGGATTGCGGCACATGAATAGAGATAATCTGCCCTAATTGGAAGGGCATAAATAATCTAGAACAAAAGAGGGCTGCGACTCTGGCGGGGCCCTGGAACCTGCTCTCTATCCCATACTGAGCAGGCCAGAACTAATCCACTTTCTCCTCACTGGGCATAGCCTAACTGGGATTCAAAGGCGGCACTTGAGATTTGCGAGGAACAAGAATTAGCGGGACATAGCGTCCACCTGGGGCATGTCAACTTGGCAGAAACCTAGCACACTAGATAAATAACGTCAAGCTAACCTACGCGGCCAGCTCCGCAGTGGTAACTAAGACACTGTGCAGACGGCCTGACTATAAACACTACAGACCCAGCGGGGTGTTATTATTGCTGGTGCACGTCTCCAACACGTCCAAGACTGCACGACTGAAAGACACAGGCAATTGATTCATTGCAGCTGCTACCCGGCCCTGACACTGATGGAGAGGGGCATGTCCCTGGATAAAGGGAAAAAGAAGGCCACGATAATGGATTCCTTTGCTGCAGCCAGACCCTGTGAACCGGAGCCAAAAAGTGGTGGGTCGCAAAGCAACCAGGGGGCACGGGAAGATGGCAATTGAGAGGACCAAGTCTTGGAAGCCATAGCAGCACTTTGTTCCTTCAATGACACTAAAATTGGAGAGGTGAAATCAGACATGTTACTTATGAGGGAAGACATACGTAATTTAGTGGAAAGGGTGACTGGCACTGAGGCTGGCCTGAAGGAAACAACAGAGACTACGGATGATCTGAAGTTGAGGGTGCAGGAACTTGAGAGAAAAACCGCAGCACTGGAAGCACGGTCAGAGTACGCGGAAGTCATCGACCGACGCAACAACCTGCGCCTGCTCAGTGTTCCGGAGGTGATGGAAGGCCCCAATCCTACAGAATTCGTGGAAACCCTCTTGCTGCAAGAGATTGGTGCCGGCAAACTCTTGCAAGGATTTGTAGTCGAGAAGGCTCACAGGTCCTTACAAAAAAGGGCACCGCCAGAATCGCTTCGCCGCCCAATGATAGCGAAGATTCTGAACTTTCGGGACAGTGAAGTTATATTTAAATTCTCGAGAGAAGGCGGAGAAATCACCTGAGATCACTCCAAGATCGCTATCTATCCGGACTATACCCCGGCAGTTCAAAGGGCTAGGAACTCTTTTGTCCCGATTAAGGCCAGGTTACGACAGTTAAATCTTAAATACATGTTGATGTACCCATCCCGGCTAAAGGTGATGTATAAGGGAAGAGCTGTCTTCTTGGAAACTCCAGCAGCAGCCAACATGTGGCTGGAGCACAACAATTTGGCCAATGCAGAGTAAAATGTCACATGAATTTTCCCCAGCCTGATGGAAAAGTGTAATACTGAGGAGTATGGTGAATTGCTTGTGAATTTCTGTTTCAGGGTCGATCGCCTAACCAGGGTTCATTGGTTTAACCCCCACAGTGATCAGTGCTGGCCTGTTGCCGACACGACACATCCCACACACAATGGCATGGATGGGCAATAGCGGTGCGGGGGCACCCGAGCACCACCGGTTTGCAGTGGCGGCTGGGTGCATTTGTTCAGTTTTGTTTGTAGTTTTGTTTGCTGTATTTGCTGTGTTTTTTGTTATGAGGTCTTCAAACGCAAAGTTGGGAGTGGGGAAAAGGTCATACTTAGTAACGGGATTTGCAGCAAGGCTAGGTGTATTATGGGGGTGGAAAAGCCTCTGGATTGAGGCCATACAAGGGGCACAGCAAGGCGAAGAGAGGGGGGCTGGGGGAGCCCGCACTAAATGACCATGGCTGTACAAGTTAAGGTGTTGACGTGGAACATATCGGGAATGGGTACCTGCTTACGCAGGAATCGGGTCAAATCCTACCTGAATAGGAAAAAGGTCCCCATTGCTCTACTACCAGAAACTCACCTAGCTGAAGATGCTATGTCCTGGCTGAAGGAGTGCTGGGGTGGGCAGAGGTATGGAGGGGCGTACTCTAAGTATGCAAGAGGAGTGTTCACGTGGATAAACCCTCAGATATCCTTTAGGTTGCTGGGAGTGGAGGCAGATGCAGGTGGAAGGTATTTGATACTATGGGGCTCTATTGAACAGATGGAGGTATGTATAATTAACTCCTATTTCCCAAACCACAACATCCCCACGCACCTCAACGCGCTGTATGCCAAGATAACTCAACATAGGGGGTGCTTCTTCATCTGGGGTGGGGATTTTAATTGCGTGAAAGACCTGGACTTAGATAGGTCTGCCCCGCCACTGAATGGAATGGCGACAGCCCCCATGGCATTAAACGCAGCACTAGCCCACCTAGACCTTGTCGACGTCTGGCGAGAGCTGCACCCCACAGACAGAGGATACTCTTATTTCTCCCCGCCGCATGGCCTATACACTAGAATAGATCACATATTCAAAGGCAGAACCCAACTCTCACAAATTTAATCTGCACAGTATTTGGCCAGGTCGATTTCCAACCACTCGCCTCTGATAATGAACTTGATGATGCAGGGCCCTAGAAACCCCATCCCACTATGGTGCATGCCCACTGAAGCACTTACAGATCAGGCATTCAGAGAGGATCTCCGGGATAAGCTTGAGAGATACATAGAGTAAAATGTGGGCAGCGTGGACCACTGGGGCACAGTGTGGGAAGCACTGAAGGTGGTGGTGCAGGGTGAGGTTATAGCCGATGCAGGGGGTGTTAGGACGACCCTACGGGCAGAGTTGGACAAGTGGGAAGAGGAAATCAAACAAATAGAGGCCACCAACCAAGGGACTAGGGATGAAGAAGTGAAGCTGTGTGAAGTGAGATGAAAATGCAAAGAGGCATGGGGGAGACTTTCTAAGTTTGATTATATAACAAGAACTATCAATCCACACAGGGAAGGGGACACACCGAGTAGGCTATTAGCATGTCTCTGTAGGAGGGAACACCCGAGACACCTAACAACTGCACTTAAGGATGATGAGGGCACGACCCACCGGACACAACAATCAATCAAAGACACTTTCATGTAATTTTACTCCAGTCTATATGCCCATGACACTCTGGTGCCCCAAGATGATATCCAGAACACACTGGAGGAGATCGGACTGCCCAAGTTAGGTGCAACACAATGCGAGGCACTAGACGCGGACATCTCTGCTGAAGACATCAGCGAGGCAATCAGATCCCTAGCCACTAGCAAAACCCCTGGGAGTGATGGACTACCCCCAGAGTTCTACAAAGTATATGAACCGTCCCTGATGCCACTGCTACACAAGGTGTTCAAGGAAGCGTACGAAGTGGGGGTGTTGCCGAAGAGTATGAGGGAGACGTTGGCGGTCCCAATACCCAAGCCCACAGACGAATGCGATTTGTACCACCCATTGGCGATGCTTAATTAGGATGTTAAAATATTGATCACTATACTGGCTAAACGGCTATCTATGGTGGTGGACGGACTGGTGCATAACAACCAGAATGGCTTTGTACCGGGTCGCAATACAACGACAAACCTTCGCAGACTCCAACATGTCATGGCACATTCAGCTGAGGAGAAAGGGCCCTTTGCGTTATTATCGTTGGACGCTATTAAAGAATTTGATTCCATATACTGGGAGTGGCTATTGACAGAGCTACAGGAATTTGGGTTTGGGGAAAGGTTTATCAGATGGATAGAGGTACTGTACACCCACCATCGGCTAGGGCGAAACTGTGAAGGACCGTGTCATCGGCCTGGGATATACGCAGAGGCACCAGGCAGGGATGCCCACTATCTCCCATGCTGTACATACAGGGACTTGAACCAATTGCAATCTATTTTAGGAAACAATTCTTCGATGCAGGGATCCGGGTGGGTGGAACAGACCATATAATTTAATTGTATGAGGACGATGTTCTCCTATATTTGAAAGACCCAAGCCTAAACATGCCAGTAATGCTAGATGTACTAGATAACTATGCAAAAGTCTCAGGGATATGCTTCAGCAGACAGAAGTCTTGCATACTCCCGCTGGTGGGCATGAGGTGTAGGAGCATCAGGGACTTACCAGATCTGGGCATCCAATGGCAGCTAGACTTGTTCAGGTACTTAGGGTTCAACATCAAACACACACCGGAGTTGATGCATGAAAGCAACACCGGCGCAGTGGTGAAAGGACTGTGGGCATCCATGAGGTTCTGTTCCAAGCTACCACTATCAATGATGGGCAGGGCATCAATTGTAAAAAAGATCACCCTTCCGAGATTTTTGTACTACTTCCAAAATGTATGCCATTATATCAAGGACTCCTTCTTCCGCTTACTAGATGCACTGATTTGGGAATTCTTATGGGGCTCCATGAGTCATAAGCTATCTCTGACCATCCTGACCCTACCCCACAAGGAAGGGGGCAAACAACTCCCAGACCAAGAATAGTACTATTCAGCTTTGTCGCCCAATGGGTCTCGGATGGCCCCTGTATGCTTAAAAGTACCATTGTGGGTCCTGTTGAGCTGCTTGGGGATCACCCCCATGATAGTAACACTGGGACGACGGATATGGAGCAGAACTAAAGCGCTGCTCCACCTTGAACACCCGTACTCACCAGAAACCCCTATTATCGCAGACATATGCAGAGTAAGAACTGACTTAGCAACGCTAAGGCACTGGGAGAGATGGGGCATATACACATGGGGGGACCTATATGAGGAGGGAGTCTTTAGGGAATTTGACACACTGCATACTATGGAGGGGTTGCTGAAAGGGCAGTTCTTGTGGTATCAAAGGGCCAGACATGCGGCAAGAGGGAAGTGGGAAAAATGGCCAGAAGAGCTGACAGCAAATCCCCTGGTGACACTATTGCATATCTTGAGCGATGGCTGGAAGCCAGTGTCTAGACTGTACGGCCAGCTGGCGGACAGACCTAACCCCCGGGATGCTGCATTAAAGGCAAGATGGGAGGCAGACCTGGGAATTGAGATCGCAGAAAAAGAGTGGCAGAGAGTATTAGCGTTCCCCCGAGCGCTGTCCAGGAACACCATATTTCGACTAGTACAACTGAACGTCTTATACCGCACCTACATGACCCCATGCAGAGTGGCTGGGTTCAATAATAAAACACAACCCTGGTGTCCTTGGTGTGGTTCAGAAGGGGCGGGAATGATGCACATGTTCTGGGAATGCGCAAAAGTACAACGCTTCTGGGCCACAATAGAGCAAGCTTGCAGGAAGATTGGTATAGTAAGATATGATTGGTCTCCCAAAGAATGCCTCTTAGGAACATACCCCAGAATGGCCATGATTAAATACATAGTGAAATGTATGGACATGGCATGTATGTATACTGGCCAAAAGAGCCATAGCGATGTCGTGGAAACGGACTGGGGGCCCACAATATGCTCTATGGTATAACGTACTAGAGCGCTGGATATAGGCAGCAACCAAAACATGGGGTGCGGGAGTCTCCAGGTCGGAAGAGGAACTAAGTGTAACATTTGAGGCATGGAAGATATTGGTCTGGGACATGCTTCATCCCTTGGATGACAAACCCCCTTGAATACATAGGATACTTGCATGTGATAGTGGGTCACAACCACATTATATGATTTATATATGGAGATACCCTCTTGCCAGGCAATATATTTATTTAGGGTAAACAAAAAAGAGTGTAACTCACACTATAAGTTGACCGAGAAGTTAAGGTCTAGTTTTATGCTAGATTTACCAAACCAATGTATGTTCTGCTCCTAAAGAGTCAGAAAAATAGGAAAGTACCAAGGAGAACAATTGGAGCAAAAATGACGATAAATTTTAATGAAACAAGAAGGAAATTGGTTAGAATATCCAATGTGCAACAAAAATAAAAGATAATAATTCTAAACAATACACTAAAGATTTTTTTGGACATAAATTGTTCAGAAACATAAACAGGGAAAACAAAATTGTCAAAATAGATAGTTAGGAGCAGAACATACATTGGTTTGGTAAATCTAGCATAAAACTAGACCTTAACTTCTCGGTCAACCTATAGTGTGAGTTACATTCTTTTTTGTTTACCTTGTACTTTGCCCTGAACTCACACTGAACACGCTGGGGGCTCCCCTATTTTTTCGTAAAATATATATTTTATATATATATAGATATATAAGATATATTTATTTAGCCATTAAACTGGTTTAAATAAACTTACTGGGCACCTGCTTAATCTAACTCTTCCCTATGAATGCATGATTGCTCTTTTCAGTGGAATTCCATATGTATTATGCATATGCCCAGTTCCCCTTTACTAGGGGGTGAAGATGCCCTTTACTCAAACATTTTAGATACAAAGGAAACTAATGTGCAAGAAAGTAGCATAGCCTCACCAGTGCACTGTGTCCCGGTCTCCCAGTATTTCTTTTATTTCATCTCTGCACTTCTCCTGGTGCTCAGGGTATTGCCCAATGCAGTATATTATCCAGGATATGCCACTGGATGTTGTATCGTGGCCTGCAAACATGAATGTATCCACCTCGGCACGCAGGTCTTCGTCGGAGAGTGGTTTCCCATTTTCATCCTATCAAAAACAATGGCATTGTATGAAATAAGAAATAATACACAATCAAAGCACTTATCAATAAAAAACTAAGAATGTTTTGGTCAAATTAAGTCAAATCATTAATGAACATAAATTAAACAGAAATTAAAGGAAATATTTAATTTAAACACAGATAGTTCATTGATGATGTTTATGAAAAATGTTGCCAAATCTACTTAGAACAGAGAATAGATGTTAAAGACAGGCATCATTATTTACAATAACATATTATGGTAGTTTGTTCAAATTCAGATTTGCTTTTGAAATGATAATTAAAAATGCCTGCCATATTATTTCTGTCCTTTGTTTCCACCTCCATGTGACAAGGGAAACAACCCAAGGGATATTGAAAAAAGGTATCTCTAAGTCTCTGAAAAATGCATGCATGGCAAGACAAGAGGCTGGTGAATGTCCCGGAAGAACCCTTGCCTGTAAAAGCCAAAATAGTGGTGAGCACTTACCTGACAAAATCCAGATGAGGGTCTCTAAAACACAGTGATCTGGTAATGCCACGAGGTTGGTGAAAGCATCTAAGAAACAGCTCTCTAGAAAAGCCAACAAGTCCCTGCACATCTTTTACAGACAGATTTGGGACAAAGACCAGAATTTAAGGAATGATTTTTAGAACAGCTGGAAACACAATTCACTGTTGAAAGAGTGTATTCCCAAAGAATGGATACCTTGTATTGTATTATAGAAGGATGCGCAAACATCCAGTGCTGGATGTTCTGGAACATCTGTTAATTTTTACACCCCAACTGGGATTTATTGGAGATGGCGCTCCACCTGAATATATTTATTGAGACCTCCTTAGAGTGACCCACATATACCTGAATTATACAGAGAACGTATTTATTCCATCTGAACTACAGTCCGTCAACTATGTCACCTGCCCCTTGATGAAGTTCCTCTAGCCCTCTTGTGGAATGAAACATGTGAGCATTCTCTGAATACACACTGTGGTGGTGAAATACAAAAATGAGAGCGATTGCAACCAGGAACTCAATGTGCAAATAACTATTTTTCTGGAACCGGAGTCTCCAGCTGTGGCAGTGATTTGAGCATGTTGAGCAGTTCCAGGTGAACACAGCAATCCTATTCTCACGTGTATTACATTCTCAAGAGAAATAAAGATAGATGCATAGCTGCTGTGGCGTGGTGACCCATCCTCCCCCGAGGTATGTAGACAGAATGGCTTGCGTGGTGTCCTGTGCTCAGGAGTTGGAACAAAAGTTCTCAGAGTCGTCTGCATGTCCCACGCGACACGCGACAACTAATGTGTATGTATGATTGCTGCACATTAATTATATGCAATTTCATGACTGAATGTATTTATCATTTCTTTTTATGTGCAGCCACTCATTGCTTTTACTACTAAGCCCATGTCTTTGTTTGCAGGCTGCAACATTTAATGGTACGGGCTATTTCCCCACTACCTTCATTAATATGCTTTAAGCATTTAGCTTATGTTCATATTGGCACTCCATTTTACCTTTGAAAACCAACAGTCCTTCACTCTTCTCCTGCGTTTAATAAATATAAGTAGAATCTGGCTACAATCCAATTAGTGGCATTTATATTGTTCCTGATGTTAGTTCAGTTTATTCCAAGGTTGAGAAAGGGTTGAGAAAATATGGACATCTGCTTACAATGCCGCCTAACTCTAGTGCTGATATTCTGAGGATGTCGCATTTATTTTGAAGCTGAGCGCCATAAAGTGCAGAATTGCATTTTTATGCTTTACAAGCTGGTCTTGTCCTAAGTCTTGTATGTCACAAATCCAAACCACAGAGCCGAAAGCCAAAACCCTGAACCTTGACCTTCCGACTCTTGATGTAGAACCAACCGCAGATGACGATGAAATAAATCAGAGAAATAAAGCAATCATTTGAAATGATGATGTTACCTGATGTCTAATCTCGAAATATATTTTAATGAGGCAAACACCTTCTCTATATTTACTGCCTCTGAGACTTCCCAAACTGACCCTTCACTATCAATGCTTTTAGACTGACTGAACGAATTACTGGGTGTGCTTTTCAGGCATGCTGCCCTACTCTGTCTCCTTGGCATCACACACACACACACACACTTGTCCTTTCGTTCTCTCTGTCTGGCATAACCCTCACCCTTTGAATTTACTTTCCACTAACTCCCACAAGACACATTAATACGTATTGACTACATGTGTTTTACCAAATTTCTTACAGGTGCAGTTGTTAACTTCCAAATTGATGGTATTGCTTTATCAGAACACACAGCTGCCATAACAACTTTGTATTGACATGATAAGGAAAATACTTCTAGTAGGTCAAGGTTCCATAAAGCTCTTGTTGTCAACAGGAAATGTGTGAAAACTATCACAACCTTTCATGATCAATGTTGTTCTCATATAAAGAAGATGGTACTACCATATGTAACAGTCGGGGCATTTACAAAGCTGTTCTCAAATGCCACTTAATCCTTATTGTTATTAAAATCAAAACAGGTTCTTGGCAGTTTACCCATTTCATGTTGAGGCAATTTAACAATTTCGAGAAAGCATACAATGATAAACCTACTTTGGATCTCCTGAGGCATAACATTTTACTTAATGTTGATTGTAATTAAACAGTGCCTAAGCAGGCATGTGGATTGATATATGATACGATCGTTTATTTATATAGTGCCTATACAATAATGTGTTTCAAAGCGCTTCAAGGCAAGGGAGGGAACAAGGGAAAATACAACGACATTCTTACAGGCCATGAACAGTAAGGATGTGAAATTAACTATCATACTGGGCTGACGACATTTCAGATAGTGCAGAGCTAAGACATAGATAAGGAAGGGAGGGGGAGAGTGGGAAGGAAATGGAAACAGACAGGCGACTACCGTACTAGGCCTGACGACATTTCTGGTAGAGCCGGAGAAAAACAAATGTGAGGGAGAGGGGTGCAGGAAGGGTGGGGAGGTACAAAACAAGCAACTAAGCTAGGCCTGATGACATTTCAGATAGTGCTGGAGGGGAGGTGGGAATAAAAAAAACAAGGGGGTGGAGACAGACGAGGTTGCTATCATACTAGGTCCAGGGACAATTCTGATAGAGTAAGTGCATAGAAGAAAGTAAGGGAATGAGGGGAGGAGATAGGGAACGGGAGAAAGGGAGAGGTGGCGAGAACCGGGAGTAAGCAGTCAAAAAGAGTGGAGAAGCAAGAGGGGAGAGCGAATACAATTGCAGAAGTCAGTAGTAACACATAATGTTAAGCCAGGATACATGATGAAGATGGGAACAGCATGGTTCAGGGCCATCATGAGTACAAGATGCAAAGTAAGTCCAGCATGAGAGTTGAGAAAGGGTGACGCACTGTGAATAAATTAAGTCCATAAAAGTCAAATCCAGCATTGGCCACAAGACAGTGATGGTGAAACGAGAATGTATCAGGACAGACTCCTGCAGAAGTAGGCTGCAGGGGGGGGGCAGGGTACAAGAATCAAACAAAACAGGCAACACCTGTGTGCGAGAAGGGGGGGGCACAAGGGAACATCACAGGGGGACCAGAGGAGGTTGGGATGTCCTGTGGGGACAGAGGGAGTAAATACATGTTGGTGCAGGCTTACCTGCTGTCTGAGCAGGGGTTCGGGCCCTGGGTCCTCCTGGTCCGAACAGGAATTGCCCTTTTCTTTGTCTGCCCTTTTCTTTGTCTGCCCTTTGCTTCGAACGCCCGGGCGAGAGACGCCCTTGGTCTAAGAGTTAAGAGCAGGAAGGAATAAGCAGGGCTAAGAAGGTGGGAGGCACTTAGGCCATGTGACCTAGATTCACTTGCTTCCCATCTGCAAAGGAAAAGAGGCTGGAGGGCTCCTTAAGTAGGGAAAACGTGCAGCAACCAGGAAGGCACCAGGTGGGTGGGGCTTGCTAAGTGGGGAAAAAGAGTAGCAACCAGGAAGGTACCAGGTGGGCGGGGCTTAGGCCAGGTGACCTAGATCCTCTTGCACCTGCTCCCCATCTGCAAAGGAAAAGAGGCTGGAGGGCTAATTAAGCAGGGGAAAAGAGCAGCATCCAGGAAGGCACCTGGTGGGCAGGGCTTGCTGAGTGGGGAAAAAGAGCGGCAACCAGGAATGTACCAGGAGGGTGGGGCTTAGGCCAGATGACCTAGATCCACTTGCACCTGCTCCCCATCTGCAAAGGAAAAGAGGCTGGAGGGCTCCTTAGGTAGGGAAAATAGCAGCAACCAGAAAGGCACCCGGTGGGCGGGGCTTGCTAAGTGGGGAAAAAGAGCAGCAACCAGGAAGGCATAGGAGGGTGGGGCTTAGGCCAGGTGACCTAGATCCACTTGCACCTCCTCCCCATCTGCAAAGGAAAAGAGGCTGGATGGCTCCTTAGGTAGGGAAAATAGCAGCAACCAGGAAGGCACCAGGTGGGTGGGGCTTGCTAAGTGGGGAAAAAGAGCGGCAACCAGGAAGGTACCAGGTAGGCGGGGCTTAGGCCAGGTGACCTAGATCCACTTGCACCTGCTCCCCATCTGCAAAGGAAAAGAGGCTGGAGGGCTCCCTAGGTAGGGAAAATAGAAGCAACCAGGAAGGCACCAAGTGGGCGGGGCTTGCTAAGTGAGGAAAAAGAGCGGCAACCAGGAAGGCACCAAGAGGGTGGGGCTTAGGCCAGGTGACCTAGATCCACTTGCCCCTGCTCCCTGTCTGCAAAGGAAAAGAGGCTGGAGGGCTCGTTAGGTAGGGAAAATAGCAGTAACCAGGAAGGCACCAGGTGGGCGGGGCTTGCCAAGTGGGGAAAAAGAGAGGCAACCAGGAAAGCACCAGGAGGGTAGGGCTTAGACCAGGTGACCTAGATCCACTTGCACCTGCTCTCCATCAGCAAAGTAAAAGAGGCTGGAGGGCTCCTTAAGTAGGGAAAAAGAATGGCAACCAGGAAGGCACCAGGTGGGCGGGGCTTGCCAAGTGGGGAAAAAGAGTGGCAACCAGGAAGGCACATGGTGGGCGGGGCTTAGGCCAGATGACCTAGATCCAATTGCACCTGCTCCCTATCTGCCTGATACAGAAGTATAAAGCCAATGTCTTTCAGAATTCCAAAAAGACAAATAAAGTTCTAGCAGCATACTTGAAAATCAGGAACTAATGTTTCAGGATTCCCTTCATTAACATGAATCAGGGGAAGCAGTTTCTATCGCGAAGCTCATCGGGAGGTGTTGACTCATTTTTACCAAATTATGTATATATCTGAACATGACATTCTCAATCCCAAATGTAATACTTTCTTTACTGAGCTATATAGACGTTCTTATCCAGTATGTGACCATAGATCAGTGAAAGTTCTTATTAACATAAGTGAAGTTTGTCAAATTATCAGTGTCAGGATAATGTGTCAAATGCATTGGTTTAGTAATTAAGAAGCTCTGCCTTGTAAATACAAATACATAAGAGGAAATGCATCTGTGCTACTAACAAAATATCATACTAATAAGAAATGATCTATGTTTGGGGGTGGGGTAATGGCTTCAAACGATGCATTTTCTAAAAAAAGAGTAAAAAGAATGGTGTTAAGTACTAAAGCAAAACCATAAAGTGATGGCCGGAAGGTTTAGAATTAATCTTGACCACAGACACGGCTTTGGGCAACGCTCCAGACCAATGTTTTACAGTCTGTCAAGCAACTAGAGAAGGGGTAAGACCATATGCAAATCAGGCTTGGACCCACCACATAGTGAGCATTCTAGCCCGAACAGCTAGGTCACATCCCTTCTGCACGAGACCACAAGCATCCCCAGAAATGTATTGGAAGTAATCAGTGAGGAGTAGCTGGTGTCTCTAGATCCAGCAGGCTCGAGACCCACATCTGGGCATACCCATCCCACTCAGGGTGAAATAAGAAAAACCAAAAGGTGATAGCATGAAAGTTTAGAATGAATCTTAACCACAAGCACAGCTCTGGCCAACCCTTCAGACCATAGTTTTTCAGCCTTGCCAAGCCACTCGAGAAGGGGTTAAGACCATATGCAAATTAGGACTGGTCCCACCACATAAGGGGCTGTCCAGCCCAAACTGCTAGGCCACATCCCGTCTTCATGAGACCACACGCATACCCAGGCATGTTTCGGGCCTCATTGGGCATCATCAGTGAGGAGTAGCTTGGGTCTCTAGGCCCAGCAGGCTCGGGACCCAACGTCTGGGCATACCCATCCCAAACTGTGTGACATAAGCAAAACCAAAAGTGATGGACAGAATGTTTAGAATTAATCTAAAGAACAGGCATAGCTCTGGGCAACATCCCAGACCATTGTTTTTCACCCTGCCAAGCCACTACAAAAGGGAAAAGACCAAATGCAAATCAGGCTTGGTTCCACTGCATAAGTGACGGTCTAGCCCGAGCTGCTAGGTCAATCCCTTCTTTTTGAGACCACAAGGATCCCCAGACATGCTTTGGCCTCATTGGGCAACATCAGTGAGCAGCAGCTTGAGTCGCATGGCCCAACTGGCTCGGGACCCACATCTGGACATTCCCATCCTCCTCATGGTGAGATAAGCAAAACAAAAAGCTGGAAGGTTTAGAATTCATCTTTACCACAGGCACAGCTCTGGGCAACTCTCCAGACCATCACTTTTAAGCCTGCCAAGCCACTACAGACTGGGAAAGACCATATGCAAATCAGGCTAGGTCCCACCCCATAAGGCACAGTCCAGCCCGAACTGCTATATCACATCCATTCTGCACGAGACCATTAGCATCCCCAGACATGTTTCAGAGTAATTTGCCATTATCAGTGAGGAGTAGCTTTGGTCAATAGGTTCAGAAGTCTCAGGACGCACGTCTGGACACACCCGCCCGACTCAGGGTAACATAAGCAAAAGCAGAAATGATGGCCGGAAAGTTTCTAATTCATTTTAACCAGATACAGCTCCTAGCAACCCCTGAGGCCATTGTTTTGCAGTCTGCCATTCCACCACAGAAAGGAAAAGACCTGAAGTTTTTGGTTATAGTTTAAGTCCTAAAACCAGCACATGGAGATGACTTAGCCATGGTAAAGGTTATATATAAGCAAATAAGAAGGATATTCTCCAACATAATGTTTAGGAAGGACATTCATAAAGTGATTGTTGCAAAAGCAAAGCGAAAAAATTGAAGTGTAGCATTTGTTATGGAAAGGAAGTTCATATCTTGAGTTACTTAGGCTTATTATGTGTGCATGGAGCGAGCAAACACAAGAGATGACATCATATGGCAGTGATTGGAAACATAGAAATGATTGGTGAACTAAAAATATCAACCAATAATTCAAGATGAAATTTGCAAAATATGGAAGGAGTAGGACAGATGGTTGGATCCGAATTTTTTTGCTTTGTTTTTGAAAGGATAGAACGAGGCCTGAAAGAGAAGATGTCTACTTTCGGGACAGAGTGGGCAGCAATGACACTGTGAAGAGGCGGAGTTCAGGCTATGGAGATTCAGCTGGACTTGGAATAAGCATCTTTTTCTATCGGTCAGGTGCCCACACTTTTTTGAGGAATGGGCACCCGCTGACAAGCTCTTTTGACTTTGTCAGAGAAACATGTATGAGACTGGGACTCATGAGAGAAGTATTCAAGGGCACTGGAGAAAACAGCAGAGGTCAGCAGGCGAGGTAGGCAATTTCACACACGTAGCCGGTTCCTTTGAGCTGTGAACAGAGAATGCTAAAGGAGTTGCCTGAAGCTGGCACTGCTTGCTAATATCAAGACAAACAGTACCGCAGCCCTGAGACAGACCAGAGAACAATGCAGCCAAGTCAAATGCAAGTAAAATCACATTGAAAAAAATGTATAGTCAGAACATTACAGGCTATTTGAAACAACAAGTACAGGCTGCACGTTATTTGAATAGCATCATAGGTAATGCTTGGGGAACTGAATAGAAAACATATTTGGCATTATTGATAAGCAGACATACCAGTTTATTTTAGAACTATGGGTAGGCTATTCAACACTAATGGACATCTCTTGACCAATTACAATTTGGATAAGCAATGCTGTGTTTCAATTTCAATGATGTTTGATATAAACTAATACATGTAGTACAATTATTGCTTAATAGAGTTAATTGGTGTCAATTGCAGCCTAGACAATTACTTGAGTTTTGGCCAGAAAGGCAAGGCAAAGTATTCTGGGGAGTGTAAGGCCTCTGTTTATGGCTGTAAAACCATTGAATGAAAATGAAATTTGGGTGGAATGCAAATCAACAATAGGGATTTTTCAAACATGACAGTAAAATATTATCCCATAAAATCCCTCAAAGAGACATTAAGAAAGTAAAGCAACAGGCTTTTTCTTCTGACTATTCCCACTTTGCATGTGATTTACCGTTCAAATTGCTTTAATTCTTTACTTATCTTATGTTGAGTGGGAACTATTGTGGATGATCTTCTGTAGCTCTGTTAATCCTTTTTTCCTAGACCTGGTAAATATAACAGCGCATGTCCAATTTCTCTGATCAATACAACTCTTTCTAAAATTATTGAAAATTGAAATGTTTTGCGGACATAGCTTAACACACTGAAAATGCACTTGACACAGTGGAATGGGATTATCTTTTTAAATCATTAATTTCATTTGGGTTAGATTTATTTCCCTCTGATATACCAACCTAGTCATTTTTCAACACTCATACTATCAATGTTGCTCATTCACCCTTCTTTCTACAGGTGTCTTCCCGGCTCCCTATGTATGATATCTGTGTTCTTGATTGGATATACAATTATCTTGCAAATGCCTGCCTTCGTATTGCATGATTGATGCCACAATGTTATATTTAATTGTATGGTTCTTTGGACTGATATGTGTTGCTTACCTCTGCAAGTTACTTTGTTTCATGTTTGACACCCTTGGCCTTCGGTTCTTAAGTGCCAGGCTATTATGCAAGTCTATGCAAAAAGACGAGCATACTCATCATTGGCACTTAAGGGGTTAATTGTTATGAGTACATATACTATGAGACTTGTCCTCTATATAAGATAATGATGTGTTATTTATATAGCACTTTCACCCAAAGCACTTTATATAGAACATATTAACATACAATATATCCCAATCAAAGTTGGTAGTCATTTCTTGATCTCGGAAGAATGAAAGGCTGAGTTGGCCTTGCTGGGATTTGAACCTGCGACATGCACATCACACAAAGATCACAGCAGCAAGCACTCAACCTGCTTGGCTATCTTAACGGCTGATATATTTTTGCAGTATTCCGATTGCCATTTCTGTTTGCATGGATGCCTGTTGATTCTTAAAACATTTATTATCTTAGGTCTAGTTTCAGTATTCATTTTTTTTAAATTGTATTTTGGATTACAAATATGATTTTATAACTATCTTGAATCTGTATAATGTTATTTTATGGGACCAACATAAAATACCCAAACTAAAAAAAACATGTTACAGCTGAAGCAAAGTCTGTCAGAACAAGTCAATGGCGACTAACAGCATTTGGTAAACATATATGTAGAAACTCAAGCATAGCAACAATGTTCACTTGAGAACGTATAGAGACTGTTTTACCTCCAAAAAGAAAACCAGATTCCCCTACTTACCAAGTGGGGAAGATTTACATTTACTTTCCAACTTTGAAACACTTCCCCTGTCCAACAGAGAACTAACCATCAAAGAACTAACGAGAGAATATAAATCTTGGGTGAGAAGACACAGATGGACATTGCATCAACAAGATGCCGAAACCATGCTAAAAGCCATCTGCACCAATAACGCAAAAGAATTCTGGTCTCTACTCAATAAAACATCTTCGTTTACCGGACCATAAATTACCAATTCAATAGATGAAGCAACTTGGGCCACCCACTTTAGATCACTCTTCGAGCTGCCAAACACTCTATCCAAATACGAGCGTCCGAAACCATTGTCGACTGACCTGAATCGCCTAAACCAAACTAACATCTGTCAAAGCTGGACGATTTAGATGACATTTGTAACATCATTAAAAAATTGAACAAATCCAGAGCTCCGGGACCTGACGGTATCACCAATTTTGACCTGAAATCACATCCAATCGAATGGGCCAAATTCATAAGATCCGTGTTCACACGATGCGTGGCTGCACAATCGATACCTCCTACATGGCTGTCCGCAATAGTGGTCCCGATTCATAAGAAAGGCGACAAGCAAGACCCTACAAACTACCGCCCTATCGCGCTACTAGACCCTATAGGGAAAGTTTTCGGGTCCCTTCTCCTAAATAAATTCCAATCTTGGGCCACAGAAGCTCCGTGCAATGACAACTTCCAAGCCAGATTCAAAAAAACACTGGGAACCACGATCAACATCTTCCTCCTAACCATCTTGAAAAGCAAAATAAAAGACGGTCACCCAAAAGTGTACTCAGCCTTTATAGACTTCTCCAAAGCCTTTGATAGAGTCGATCGCAACAGACTCTGGCAGAAACTATCTTTCTGGGGCTGCCCAAGCGACATTCTAAATCCGATTAAGGCACTCCACACGGATACCAACATTAAAGTACGACTAAATCAGCAAGGCAACTTATCCACTCAGATCAACACGCATAGAGGAGTCAAAGAGGGCTGCCCTTTGGCCCCGGCCCTCTTTATCGCTTACATGGGGGATTATCAACATTCCGAAACCTCAATCAGATCCTTCCCACCAAAAATAGCACAAACACCCATCAGTAGACTGCTCTACGCGGATGACCTTATTTTGCTGGATTTAACGCCCATAGGCCTCCAGCGCCAACTCACCAATCTACAACTATTTTGTAACGAGAACAATTTGGAAATCAACACCGACAAAACCAAAATCATGGTGATGGAGCGCAAAACCAGAGGAGCGGGACAAATACAACTGGTTCCTGGAAAAAACGAAAATTGAAAGAGTAAACAGCTTCAAATATCTTGGCGTAACTCTGGACAGTTCAGCAAAAGAAACGTCTATGCAAGAATCCCTGTTCGATAAGATCCGAAGCCTGGCAACAAAAGGCAAAGCAATAGACAGAACATTTGGTAAATTCTCCACCATCCCGCTACTGAACTTCTACAAGCAAAAAGTGGTCCCCATGGTTACATATGGATCAGAAGCGTTGCCGTGCTTACCCAAGACTCTTTGGCCCAAATTGGAAGCCTATTTCTGGAGGACGACCCTTGCCCTTCCGGACTCAACGCCAATCACACTGATCCGGCGAGAACTCAGTCTGCTTTCTCTTCAAGGCACTGTAGACTGCAACACTCTGATGCTATACAGGAAATGCATTATATCAAACTGTTCCTTTCTCCACGGCCTGGTGTCCAAAGAAATTCTAGAGGGAAGCTGCATCATGCTAAGTCAATGGAAAAACGAAAACCAAGCTCTACTGAAAATCATCGAATGTACAGAAGAAGATCTGATTAACAATCCTACAAGAATAATAAAAAAAACTAAAGACATGGACTGGATTCGCACTTTAGATGCAGCCTCAGAATACAAGCTTGTCTCTCACTTACCACCGCTATGGAAAAAACGTGACGACCTACAGAACTACATCAAAAGATTCCCCAGCCGAGCGGCACGCAATCTTATAATCAGAGCAAGACTGAATCTTGTGGACACCAACGAAATCCGCCACATTAGGAAGCAATCGCTGACTAGTACCTGCAGATTCTGTGGAAAAGAGAAAGAGACCATTCGCCACCTTATACTGTCCTGCCCAAGCTTGACAAATATCCGCCACCCCTATATGAAATATATCTGCCAACACTCCACAGTAACTGATGAAGATACATGGTGGAAAAGGATGATAAGTGGTGACCGGACATCGTGGCAACTAGCGACATACAAAATCCTTGACGCTTTAACAGAAAAACTCACTGCGAAGCGAAATGAAAACTAAGACTCTCCTTGCAAAGCGACCAGAAACTCTAACCTAAAGAATCAAATGATTAAGATGTCCAAATTCGGACAAAAGAAAGAGAAAAGAAACGATGTTGTAAAAATCAAATCTTTGATTAATTAAATACTCAAAAAAAAAAAAAGAGTTATTAACACAGCAGGGTGACTTGAAGACCAATTGGGGCATCATATGGTGCCTCTTCTCAACAGAAATCTTCAGGTTGCTTACACAACAACACATCCAGGCAGCAATATACTTGAAAGAAAGACTTGAAGACACTGTTACTGTACTTGATAGAATGGGGTATAATGCCAAAAAGAAACAGGACAGAAGAACAGGAAAAGCAATGTGCACGCAAAGCTCTGCTTTATAGAATTAAAGGTGCAATTTAAAAGTGGTCAAACCGGAGAAATAGTCAAAATAATATATTCTAGAAAAATGGTATTTGGAGCTGTTCACTGGGTAGCACATGCAAAGCTGGTTTCAACATCAGGACC
The DNA here is from genome assembly GCF_040938575.1 of Ambystoma mexicanum. Classification (NCBI taxonomy): domain Eukaryota; kingdom Metazoa; phylum Chordata; class Amphibia; order Caudata; family Ambystomatidae; genus Ambystoma; species Ambystoma mexicanum. The sequence continues at coordinate 1,391,107,131 of NC_090922.1, forward strand.
TATATATTTACAATACCATAGATATGGATAGTGCATTTCAGGGAGTAGGTCCTGTATACCATTATCCTCCTTCTGGACAGACATCCCTTGGCTCAAGGATGTTTGAAAATAAGTGCAGTGAATTGGTAAAGAACACCCATTAAACATCCATCAATGTTGCGCCTTCTCTACCAATTCTTCAGTATAACAGCTACACAGAGTGGGCCGTATAGCATGGACTTTCCTGAAGAACCAGGCAGAACAACGGGAATCAGAGAAACCAGTATGCAGGATGAATGGTCCACACAGTCAGCTTTCTATTCCTATTTTCATTGGACATGAAACATTACTAGCTTCACAAGACGTAAGTAACAAGCAAACATTACATGGATATGCTATTGCTGTATTGCTTTTGTTAAAGAAGACTACAAGCAATATGCCAAGGACTTTTGAAGGTTGCATGCAATAATAGAAACATTTATTTAAAAAAAAAGAAGCCGTTATTCCCAGTCTCTCTGAGACAGTAATTCTGAACATGTTAACAGTCTCCTGCAATTCCAAAAAGGTTAAATATGTATAAAAAACAAGATGGGCAACCTATAGATAACATGCCAAGAGAAAAAGTCAGTCAAATGGAGTGGGGAATGTTATTATGAAGCCAGAGAGACACTAAAAAAGGTAATTCTCTACCCAGCTCATCCAGTCTGTTATCTGACTGTCTACAAGAATAGGTACTCAAAGATGTAAGTGAATACATTACAAATGTGGATACAATAAAGTCTAAGAAGTTATGGATGAAGTCATGATGTCCCATGCCAATCATTTCACCTGTTTGAGCAACTCAGAAATGTCAAGAATGAGGTTTACATAGTTCAAAAAGTCTTGGTCTTCGTGGCTCTGTCCCCAGATTAATTGAAGTATGTCAAGGCCTAGGGATTAGGGGCAAGGACGTTTTAAAGCAGTACTACCCTGGTTAGAAGAAGAGAAACCTATGATATGTATATATAGAAAACCATTTCAGAGAAAAACCAAATATCCCACATTGGAACTAGAATGTTTGGCTCTCAAAATTAAAGGACATCACTTTATCTTGGGTATGTACCATGCTCGTTTAGTGTGGCCGTTCAGACACAGATTCCAGTATAATGATCTTGTTTTAGATTTTGGACCTGTGATCTTTGCCTTACAGCCTTGGAGCAGCTTCAGGTAGAAACATGCATTTTTCTTCTCAAGCATTCCTGCATTCTTTTTTACTGTAATTGAAAAGACAGAGACTTGGACAGTGGCATCCGACAAGTCGCCTGCATACCTAGGTAGAAAAGAAGTAAAAAATATGCCAATTGCTTACAATTACTCATTCATTGGAGCATTCTCCCCAATGAATTTCAACTTTCCAAAGAGAATCAAAGGAGCCACCTAACCTTTTGAAACATGTCTTTCCTCTGCAAATTGGAAGGGATGCAATCCAAGGGATATTTAGAAAAAAAAGCCCCAAACCAATCAGCACTAGGCGATAAACCCTGTACCAATGAAAAGAAGAAATGTGAGGATTGCAAAAAAATGACACAGCACACTGGAAAGAAAATCAGTCAGGAAGCAAAGGCTGTGATTGGTTGGAAGGAGCCAGAAGCAGAATTTGGCCATCTTGTAGCAGTTGAAGACATTGGATGGCTTCTATGGCTGCAACCCTTTCAGGTGATGGAAGCTCTGACAGGAACCCCTACAGGAAACCAGTCGAGCAAGATAAAGCCAGGAAGTTAGTGTAAGTACATGAATATTGCTTACTTGATTAAGCCAAGAGACTTGTGAATGTCTTGGAAGAATGGTTTCCTAAGAAAGCTGAGAGGCTAGTGAAAGTCTCTGAAGAATGCTTGCCTGTCAAACTCAGGAGGCTGGTGAAATTTTCTGAAGAACTGTTGCCTAACAAGACAATCATTTGATTAAGGATTCTAAGAACACTTGCCTGACAAGGAATGGAAGCTGCTTAAAAACCCTGAAGAACGCTTGCCTGACAAACATACTCCCTTGCAAAGTCTCAAGACGTGTGAACCTCTCTGAAGAACATTTATCTGACAATTTTTTGAGACCGGGAAATGTCCCTTAAAAAAGTTTGCCTGATAGTGCCATATCATTGCTAAAAGTCTGTGTAGAATGCTTTTCTGACAAAACTAAGAGATTGTTGAGGGCCTCTAAAAACAGTCACCTGATACCTGATCTTTGTAACACTTGAAAGCCAATGCCATGAGGGTGTTGTGATCCTCTTAACGAGTTCTGAGCAACAGAAAGAAGAGGCCTGTGAGAATCTCAGAGGAATGTCAGGAAGTCAAAGAGAAGAGGCACGGTAGAAGTGTCACATATGGCCTTAATAAGTCCCAAAGATAGGCTTTATTAGACAGATAATAAGATAGTCAGCTGTGCAGTGGATGATCTTGGATTTGGGCTGACTAGTGGCTGCCTCATTCCCATCTCCCAGGGACTCTTGTCCACTGTAGGCTCCCACCACCCTAACCCAGGCATCTGTACCCAATGATTAGTCTGACTAGCGATCAAAAACCCTTGCTATACAATAATCTGACTAAGATGAGGGCCTAAAGACTGAAGCCTACTCCCTCAAACACTTTCTAGGGGAACCCTAAACCTGCAAAGGTATTTTCCAGGTATCAATAGGAATATTAAAGGTTTATTGTGGAAAAAAAATATACCCTGCTCTTTGTAGTTTCTTCACTACTCCATCTTTCTTGTATCCAGGGTTGAATCCTCCTTTAAGCCTCCAACTATTTCCTCTCTCTTTCTACTCCCTCCACTCTTTTTATCTCTCCTTTCTATGTATACTTTCCCCTCCTCCTACCCCTGTCCCTCTATCTCTCTTCTGTCCCTCTAATCTTCTCAAACTCTCTATCACCTATAACTTTGCCCCTTTCTCACCTCTCATTACACCCCTCTTCTCATCTCTCGCTCCCTACTCAGGGATATGGTACCCTGCTCACCCTTCCGCTGATATAGTGCCCTTCTCAGTCTCCCACGGATATAGTGCCTGGCTCACTCTCCAAGGGATATGTTGCCCTGCTCACCGTTCTCGGTACCCTGCTCTCCCAGCCACTGATATAGTGTCCATCTCAGTCTCTCAGGGATATAGTGCCCGGCTCACTCTCCAAGGGATTTGTTGCCCAGCTCACCGTTCTCTGCTAGCCTCTCTCTCTCAGCCTACCTGATATACTCACTCTCAATATTTTCACACATCTTAACTTCTCACCTGAACCTTTATCCTCACACCCATCGCCACTATCATTACTCACTGCCAGCACCCACTCCATCTCCCTCTAGCTGCTACCGTCACTCCCCTACTTCTGTCTCCCTCACTACTACCATTACTCTCAGAAAACACTCTCTCACTCACTGTTTAACTCTCACAAACTGGCACCACTCTCTCTCACCAGCAATAACACACCTGCACGTCTGTACCAGTCTCGTTCACCAACTCGTCAGCATTACGCTCCTATGTCCGTCCTCCACCCGGTCTCTTGGTCCACCTCCATACTTCCTAAACTCACCCCTGCAAGTTGTCACTCTGCCCTTCACTTACTCTCATTGGATTACTGGGCATCATCTGCCTTTAACTACCCTTCTACATCCATTGGCTCCAGCACCCACCTGACTCTGTGGGCCAATCTATGCCTGTCTTTTCCAAAGGGGCTGCGCGCCAAATGCTGTTTATTTTTGTAGTTTTAAATATCTCATAACACACGGCGTCTGCATTATTTTTTTTTTTAATACTGTCAGTCCTTGAAAGTTTTGTACTCTGCGACAATTTTCTGCCTTTTGCTGAATTGCATTCTGGTATTTGTAGTCTCACAGTCAAGATGGGGGAAATAATGCCAGAATCAAACACTTTTTGCTTACATAGTTCTATAAGGATTTATATATTTGAGTGGCCCTATGGTATGTGTACTTTTCAAATTAGCTTTATAAAGCAGAGTATTGTTGAAAGACAGACATGGGGATGAAGAGGGGAAATGATGAGAGGGCAAGTAAGTCATGAGTATTTGCCCACGATGTGGCAAGCTAGTTTGCAATCCTGGACACTGGTGCAGTTATTTGCCCCAGATTGTGGGTGCTTTTCAGAGCACCAGCATAGGACACACGTGGGCGGACAGTGTAAAAGATGTTCAGAGGGCGTAGGCAACCCCTTGGGTTTGTTTGAGGTTGGCAAGCTTGCTCAAGTATTTGGATACTGGGATTTTACTCAGGTTGTCATGTTCCCAGTGCAGACGCTTTCCCACAAGACCACACACACTTTTTTGCGTATTGGGATGTTGTTGTCCATGGAATATTTCACTACAGATTGTTGGGTTTAAAAGGTATACTTTGTCAGCATATTTATTGGAAGATTTCCTCTTCATGTTATTTCTCTGGTTTTCATTACTTTTTAACAAGTCCAAACCTATTTTGTCTTTCACACTTTCTTCTAAGGGGAAGGTTAAATGTACTACATTTGTTTATTTCAATTTAAGATATATGTTCACTTACTGTAAGTATATTCATGGATGCCAGCTTTTGATTTTTAGCTATGGGTGCAGAAAGTATCTGGGTATATGTTATTCTTCCAACCAGTCATTTTTATCCCATTTCTGTGTTGCTTAAATGTCGTTAGTTGGGGTTGTGCGATGTATAACAACAGTCACCAAGAGACCAGCCATAAAACAAGGGGCTTGGAGAATGCTGCTTAACCGAAGTGTGTGGTCCATTTCAAATAATTAAATCTCACTGTGCATTGTCTAAAAACATTGTGAGTTCTCAAAGCCTGCAATCTTTCACACATAACAATACCATTGTCAAAATAGGCCAAAATCAGTTTGTGATTGATGAAAGTCTTTGAGCAATGGGTTGCGTTTTAAAAGGCCAGCCCACTAGCCAAAGGCTGTGCCCACTGCCCATGGCCGAAGAGCATGCTAGTGTTCTGGAAGCGTTCTAAAAATCAATGGAATAACAAAACCCTTGAAATTCAAGGAAGAACATTTTGTTGCAGGGATGTTAAGGTGAGCAATAGATTGTAACAAAACATTTGAAATTCAAGGAAAAAACTTTAGTTGCAATGACGTTTAGGTGAGAACTTAATGCAACAAAACCCCGGAAGCTCAGCTAAAGCCACATTAACTTTGCACCCCCTGTTGAGCAGCTTATGACCACAATGATGAAATCACAGATCACATCACTGATAACATCACTAATTACATGTTGTATGCGAACACTGATAACATTACAAATCACATCACTGATGCCATCACTGGCGACAACACTAATTACATTGGATATAACTGATTACATCAATAATAGAATTAGACATTACATCATGCATACGTTAGCTCATGAAAAGTTTGATTTCCTTAATAACAATTTAGGCTGTGGACTTGGCCATGACAAAGGTTGTCGTCACTGGCCAGGACCAACGGCCATAGCTAGTGGCCGGTTAGTATTCAAAAATACCAATGTGCATGGTTAAAAGCAATGCCTACTAGCCCATCACTGTTTCAAAATATACAGTGAGCAACATTCAAAGCTGTAGTCAGTGGCCATGCTTGAAGGCTATAGCTAGTGCCCATCAATATTTTAGAATATACAGTCGGCACAGCCAAAGTCCATAGCCACTGGCTAGTATGGTGTTACAGACCATGGCTAGCAGCTAGGTAGCGCATATAGTATGCAGTGGGCACGGCCGGAGGCCATAGCTAGTGGTTGGTTAGTGTTGTATAATACACAGTGGGCATGGACAAAGAAAGGTTAATAATACCCTAGACATTAACTCTTTGTGTTATTGTTCTCAATTCTGAAGAACAGGGACATTCGCCGTAACTTGCTAGTGGCTCTGGCACACCTTCCTCAGAAATACTAAATGAAAATCGCAGTGGTATTTATTTTTGCACCATACCCATAAGGAGGTGCTCTGAATGTCCTACAAATATGACCATGTCACCATGAACCAAATGTTATTGTAAAATCTCTTCCGGCAAGGTTGGAGTGACTTTAACATGGCTTACATCCAAAGTTACCCCCACCGCAAATAGCAATGTACTGCATACCAAATCCTTCTCTTCCTGCACTTCTGTGTAGCGACTGGTTTGCACGGAAACGTCCAAAAAGACTGAAAATACAAGAGTGATTGGGGGATTTGGCTGAATTCCAGCCGTTCGAACGGCTGAAAATTTCGAACAAATCCCCAATGTGGTGGCAAGAGCTGCAGGCGCAGGGATGTCCTCCGCACCCTTGTTCACTATACCATGAGTGAGGGTTGCAGGTGTGTCACCTGCAGCCGAACCCGTAAAATGTAAAAGAAAAAAAAGGAAAGGACCCTGCGGCGCCGGTTCCCGATCACGGAAGTGAAAGGGAACAGGCGGGACACAGCGAGTCAGCAGCACACAGCTTCCACAAGGTAAGTACAGGGGTGGGAGTGGGGGTGTGGGTGGTGGCAGGGGCAGAGTCTGAAATGTTCAGGGGAGAGAAGACCAAAAGTTTTTTTCAGAAAAAGAACTTTCGGTCTTTTCTCCCTTGAATATTTCAGCCACGGGATTCCAACCCCAATCCGTTTGCACAACCTCCTGGTCCACCTCATCAGTAAATCATGCTTGACTACAGAACCTTCAATAGGTCTCTGTTCCAGTCTTTAGGCCAGAACCTGGCTCTGTGATGTATACATCTCTGAGGGCAATCCTACTCCATATTAGTAAAACAGCTCAATGAGGTAAGCTCTCACCCCATGCCTCAGTCTTCAATATGCACGACACATTTTCAAATCCGAGCACGGGTGATTCATTTTCCAACCCTCTGAGATCGAAAAACTGGGTAATGACACCTATTTTTGAAGTGCTTGAACGCATAAGTAAACCTGAAAGAAGTGCATTATGATAAAAATACAATATTATTATCATTATGCTCTCCAGCAACATGCTAGTGTATAAGGCCAATAATGGCTAAGCAGGCATTGCTCCACTACAGCCTCGTTGTCTTCCCTTCACGCGACCCATGTCCATCCTGGGTCTTGTAATGATGCTCATATAATCATGCATACTTATTCATATTGTGTCCATCAGAATGAAACATCTTTCCAGATTTCTCTTGGCTGATGGTGCAACTCTGGATTACAAAAAGCATCATTCTTTTTTGCCAGGACATGTTAATTTTCTTGATTTTCAGGTACGGCTTCACAGCAAGACAACTCTATTCAGCCACGGAAAGCGCCAAAGGAAGGGGGCACCAAGGAGCACTAGATTGGCCCCAAAACATACAATGCGGGCAATATTGAAAGAGAAGGATTTATGGAGAGTGTAAACAGGACCTTTGTATGAGGCAGCATACATAATTTCACCATCCCTGGGGATTTCTAGTACACATTCTGTATGGTGATCTGACCCCTATGAAGATGTGGCTCACTCTAAATAAAGCCACTTAAAAATATAGCGAACATACCCTGGCACAAAGAAGAATATCCAGAAAGTCTAAATGTCTTTTCTGCTGGATCTTCTCCAATTCTTTCTCATTCTTCAAAGACTCTTTTCTCTGTTGGATCACTTTATCTGCAAGAGAAAAGAGCCAGAAGATTACATTGGATCAAAAACACATCATTGTTATCACACATTCCATGGTGGCCAGAGTATCGTCTACAATGCTAATTGAGAAAACATGTTGAAGGTACATCATTTACCTATTGAACTGAGCCTAGCATCTGAAAGATGGATTGCTGCTACACCAGTGAAAGCCAGGTATTCTCAGGCTGGAATCTTTTAAGCTATTTGGTTTCTTAGCATAAATATAAGTGGTCATTCTTGCAAGAGCAAACAATACAGTATGTTCGCCTGGTGACATCTTCTACCCCCCTTTACCTCTGTCCATACCACAGGGAGTTGACAGAGAAGGCAATTAAAGAGCAGGCTTGTCTGGAAGAAGGTGCTTTAAGAAATCCCAATATAATCTTCATCACATCTTCAGCATGTCTTTGGATGTGCCTTCTAATTCTTCTAAAATGAAAGAAACACTACTTGCAAGACAACACTTTAAGCATGAGAAGTCAGATAAAGGGATGGTAGCCTATATATATACATTATATATATAAACATTTTGAATTTGTTTTATACAATAGGCATCATCAAACTGACCCTTTGATACACATACACAGGCAACATATGGGTTGTAGCTAGAGCACAAAAAATGATACTGAGAGGGACATCACTTTGGAAAGCTACTGAAGACGAATTGGGCCTCCTAGTGAAATCATGGTTCCCTACTTGGGGAATGGTACCTACGTAACTATAGCATTGTAGTTTGTAAGGCACCTTCCAACAAGCAATGCATACTAGGATGTTTAGTTGCCTTGAAGCATGAACACCATGGGCCACACACAGCCAGTCTCAACACCACATTTCCCCTACGATGTCTGCACTGTGCTCATCCAGATCATGTACCTTACCAAAATGTATTCAGAATAAGAGAGGGCTACAATATGTCCTAATAGAATGGAATTCGGATACAACTGCGGGCAAAAAGGAAAGGTGCATCCTTGTCCACATGGAATAATGTTTAGTCCTTACAGGAGGAAGGAGGTGCAACTCAATAGTCCTTTTTTCTGAAGGACAGTACCATTGACATGAAGAGTATTCCAGGTCAGCCACCATCGGATCAACTTGACAGCACAGCAAAACAGAATAGGGTAAGGTTCCCTAACAAAGTAAAACAAATGTGAGATTTATCATGAGATTAATCTCTATGGTTCACATGAGAGATCACTCTCTACATTTCATGAACCATTTTGTTTTCAATTAACTGTGGAGGATTTGTGTATTGGATTCAGTTCACTTATATGTGCAGATGAATTATCCTTGAAAATAGCGATCATTTGTGTCATTGCCAGATACGTATTATTCTCCTGATGAAGGGAAGAAAGTTCCTGAAACGTGTTGATCAACTTGACACATTAAATAAGAAGAAATAATCGCATATTTGAAGTTCTCAAAATTTCTGGTGTACATCTATTGCAAATAGATTGTGATTGATACTATATGGTACTTATTTTTCCTATTTTTTATTATTATTTTTATTATTGTATTTCTGAGCATGGACCTAGTTTCGAGAAGCAAAAGAGCGCTTTACAGAGTTATACACCAATACAGATACACAATGGAGCGCTTTACAGAGAGATACAACAATACAGATACACAATGAAACACTTTACAGAGAGATAAAACAGTACAGATGCATAACGGAGTGCTTTCAGAGGTAACAATAGAACAGATATACATTGAGGGTAGGATACAGAGGGGTATATCTGTACAGGGTGGCATGGCGGAGAGGGGCGGATGGTGTCTATCGAGTCAGGTGGCGATGGGGGTGAGTAATGGCCTAGGTGCTGAAGAGGAGAGACTCCTTGAAGAGGTGGGTCTTGAGCTCTTTTCTTTAGATTAGTGCAAGCAGAAGCAGCCCAGCATATATAGAGGAACCTTCCGACATCTTGTTTATCTCTGTACCTCTCTTTCCTTTCTATCCCCTCCAAACTGCTTTAGGTATAATGTCACAAGCCACAGAGCACTTGCCTCAATAACAGGGACTGGACCCCTGTAAATCTGGCTTGATTTTATCCAATCACCTGTGGACTTTTTCCAATACAAGAAGGTGTCTCCCAGTCCTGCTTAGAATTCACTTTTGGACAAACACTTAAGGAGGAATATTTTGGACCTCTGTTGGGAGAGTTGACTTTCCAAATCCCTTAGCTAGTGAGGTGAAGACTGAGTGTACAATGCAGAGTCAAGCTTTGATCCCTAACCATCCCCAGGCCATTGGGTGTGACCTGTTGCTGGAGAAAAACCAAACTCTCTGACAGCCACATCAGTATCAAGGACCTCACTGCAGGTGAAGGACTCCTGCATGTGTGTGCCATCCTCCCCCAAGTGTGAAAGAAGAGGGGATCAAGTACCTATCTTGTCCGTGAGCCTCTGCATTTGAACTCCCAGCATCGGAGAGTTAAGACAGCCAGAATGCCTGTAATTTTGCCACTGAACTGCTTCAAGTTATGATTCAAGCCTGCTCGACACAGTCACACTAAGAGGATTCACCGAACCTGCCTTTGGCATCCGCTTGATCTTCAAGCAGCTGTGCCGCAAAGTAGAATCAGTTCCTTGGCTGGACATTCTTTTATTTTGGATTGTTGTACTTTCCTGGTTGGGTTGTTACTGTTTCCCATTCCCACCCCTTTTGAGTGCATAACCTTCCCTCAACCAACGTTACTGCAAACCGCAAAAGATGTATATCGCTTAAAAGTGCATATTTCACCTTTTTGATTGAGGTGACTCTTGTTTTGTAGAAGTGTGAGGGCTGAGTAGATGGTTTAGCGACTACTCATCCTTGTGCTCCTGCAGAGCAGATGTCATTGTGTTACACTCATCTTCATCTACCACCTCAACAAGTCGCAACAGTGTCATGCATAATGGATTCTCGTCCACCTATCCTCTCCCTTCCAATTCCTTTTGCCCATTCCCTCCTCTGTCTCCTCCTCTCCTCTCTTCCCCCCTCTAATCCCCTGTATCCCACTAATTTTAACTTGGAATACAACCCCCACCATCGCAAGATTTAATTGGGAAATGCATCTCTTAAAGTGTGCTCTAATTCAAACTATTGAGGCGAGAAGGTGCATGGTAGTGCATGGCAGTGGACCAGCAAATCCATTTTCTATTTGGAGTGGGGGATTCCATCAGTTCTGGTGTGTGCTATGTCAGTTGCACGGGTATGTAGACAGAAGCATTGAAGGGAAAGTTGAATACTTTTCTGATTGACAGCTTGATAATTGACTTCTGGAGGAAACAAAAGGAGTACAATGTATATATAGTTTGGCAATCCTGCACCACAAGATGCATAGAAGCATTACCACCAGCCCTCAGATAAATATCATGATCAGAGCAAGAACAGGGTTGTAGCGATTTAGGCTCTGATTCATAGAATCACACGCATATAAGTGCAAGGGCTGCATGCCGAGAAGGAGTGTGCGCCAGCCGCGGTGCACAGAAATCTTTGCGCAGCACGCATATTCATGGATTTCCTGAGGCATCAGTAGCCGTGGCGCAACAAACAGCAAGCTGCGCGAGCAACGCTCCGAACACACCCCCACGCACAGTAAAAAGCAAGTGAAGTGCTTAACACAGCGCAAGCCTCCAACCCATCCCTGGGCCAGCATACAGCCCCCCAGCCAAATTGCGTGAAAACACTGTGTGATCCCTGGCCGCACCCCAGCGTAATCACGTTAAAACAGCGTGCAATCCCTGGCTGTACCCCAGCCAAATGGCGTGAAAACAGTGCGCGAACCCCGGCCGCACCCTAGCCAAATCGCATGAAAACACTGTGCGACCCCGGCCGCACCCCAGCGTAATCGCTTTAAAACAGCGTGCAATCCCCGGCTGTACCCCAGCCAAATCGTGTGAAAACAGTGCTCGATCCCCGGCCGTACCCCAGCCAAATCGCATGAAAACAGCGTGCGATCCCCGGCTGCACCCCAGCCAAATCATGTGAAAACACTGCTCAATCCCCGGCTGCACCCCAGCCAAATTGTGCATCTGAACCTCGCAATCCGCGGCATGCAGCCCCCTCCTGACGGGACACTCACACCTCAGCCCCGATCATCCGTGCCCCCACTCTGCAGGCAGCCCTCTCCACATTGGATACCCCAGACCCCATCACCTGTGCCCCCACCCCAGCTCCCATCACCCGTGCCCCCACCCTGCAGGCAGCCCTGTCCACATGGGAAACCCCAGCCCCCATCACCCGTGCCCCCACCCTGCAGGCAGCCCCCTCCACCTGGGACACCCCAGCCCCATCACCCGTGCCCCCTCCCTGCAGGCAGCCCCTCCACCTGGGATACCCCAGCACCATCACCTGTGCCCCCACCCTGCAGGCACCCCTTCCGCAAGGGATACCCCAGCCCCATCACCTGTGCCCGCACCCTGCAGGCAGCCCCCTCCACATGGGATACTCCAGCCCCCAACACCCGTGTCCCCACCCTGCAGGCAGCCCTCTCACATGGGATATCCCCACCCCAGCACCCATCACCCATGCCCCCACCCTGCAGGCGGCCCTCTCCACATGGGATACCCCCGACCCCATCACCCGTGCCCCCACCTTGCAGGCAACCCTCTCCACACGGGATACCTCCAACCCCATCACCCGTGCCCCCACCCTGTAAGCAGCCCTCTCCACAGGGGATACCCCCCATCACCTGTGCCCCCAACTTGCATGCAGCCCGCTCCAGACAGGACATCACCTGCATGCTGGACGCTGACATATTAACATACCATCAGTCCATTGGTGGTGTGTCGTGCACCTTGACTGCCTGGTTGTGACACAACCCTGAATATCCACCGGAAAATGTATCCTGCAGACTAAAATAAATGCATGCACCTGGGCCACATTCAAGAGTGTGGCAGCAGCTCAGCCACAATTCCTGTCCGCAACCATCTCCCAACATATACATGTAACAAGTTAATGTTAAAGTGAGGCTCTGCTAGACATGTGACAATGTCATGTCACAAATCCCCAGGGACAAACAGTCTTACAATGACAGAACAAAGAGCAGCCCCAATGTGTGCCACATGAACATACACTGGCCAGGCATCTCACAGCCTGAGCCTCAATGAGCTGCTATTTCTAGAATAGATTTCCTAATAAACACATCACTGTTCCTCCCATGTGTGAAGGACATGACATGATATGAAATTATATGGAATTTATAAGGCGCCTATACACAAGTGTTTGAAGGTGCAATGAGGCAAGGGAGGAGGAACAGAGGGAAGACAGAGACAACGATCTTACTAGGCCAGGTGACATTGAGATGGCGCAAGTGCAGGAGAAGTGTGGAAGGGGATAAGTGCGGCCAGCTGTTGGCAAGTGCAAGGGTAAGTGCAGAAATCAGGTGTCAAGTGCTGTAGGAATACAGAAAAACAGTCAAAGTATGGGGATGTCAGGGAGGCAGTGCTGGGGTGCAAGTGGTGGGGGAGGGGACCTGGGCCCGAGGTCAGAGGGCAGCCAGGTGACCAGTGCAGATTCAGTCAGGAGTTAAGCAGGGAAGAGGAGGAGGGAAAGAAGAATGTTTTGAGGTCTGAATGAGGACATGACAATCCGACAGTGCGCCACGCACTGAGACAGATAAATTGGTTAGCCGCTGTGTAAATACAAGGAAATGCCAATATTGAATCCCAGTGCAAGAGGTTGACCAACACTAGAGATAATGATAACTGCACAAACACATGCTGGTGAAGGGGAAGCACTACATGTGTGCTAAATAGCATCAAGAAAATCATGTGCCAATATCCTGAACATGTAACACTCCCACAGTTACCCCACCCACCTCCCTCACAAACACAGTGAGGGCTAATACACAGTGATGCTGCACATGTGAAAGAAAATGCCATTTTACTGTGCACACCCAAACTCCCACTTCACACTCCACCACCGGTCAGCCACATGTGTATACTCACCACGCAAATAAACCCCAAACATGACACATGCATGCAAGAAGCACACACATGACTAACGATGGTCAGAACCAGGGCCACTAAAGGGACTACCTAACCGGCACACTGCAAAAACAACTGTGAGAACCAATGAGCGTGAGATAAAAAAATAAATTATATTAAACAGTTGTATTGTGTTCATACAGACTGCAAGTTAAAGTTATAAATATTTCCATGAAAAAAGAAAAATGTAAAAATGTCCATGTCCATAAAAAATATTTACAATACCAAAAAAAATTCAAATCCATTACTGCATGGTGCACACTAAAACACACACAAATAAAACTATGTACAAAATAAACATGGAGTAATTGACATCCACACACATCACCTGACAGTCCTCAAGCACTGCACTGAGCTATTTCATCAGAGTCCCCTGAACAGTAATCACATAACAAGACTAGGGGCCTCATTACAAGTATGGAGGTAGCCATGCCACTTTTAGTGGCATGGCTACCCCCATAACGGGTACAGGGTCCGGGTTCCCTGAATGGGGAAATACCGGGCCATTCGGACCTTAGAGGGCTGGGTATTTCCCCATTCAAGGAACCCAGACCCTAATACATCCCAATACCCATTTCAGCCTCCATAGGGCTCAATGGGAATGGGGATGATGCTAACAACGGGCCCGTTAATGATGGGCCTGTTGTTAGCATCCTAGTCTGCTCGCGGGGCGCGCTAAGGACGCCTGGTTTTACCATGCGTCCTTAGTGGGACCTGTGAGCAGACCTCGTAATGAGCCGGTAGGGGGCTAACGGCGCCGGCAGCTCTACCGGCGCCGTTAACCTCCTACCGCCTGGGTCGTAATGAAGCCCTAGGTCACACATTGAAATGCACCTGTTACATCCATCCAGGAGTGATGGCCAGTCACACAGTCACATCTTAGACACATTCACATGAACACCATGCATGTTCATGATGTTGACAACATCACACATCTGTCACACCTCTCACACGAGCACGTCTGAGATACATGTGACAAACCACATGCACGTCATGAAATGCTGCTGTACAACACGCAATGTAAAAGTAAAACTATTGAAATTACACATGGTTCATAGAACACATGTAGAACACTGTCTGGGACATGCAAATAGACATCTGTACAAGAGGCATACTTGCTGTAAGGCCAAGGTGCACGCTCCCACCATACATCACATGCACATGCACAGTGGAGGTCAGTAAAACATGGACACTCACCTGACGACTCCAGACGGGCCTTCAAATCGCAGATCTGGGTGTGCAGCGCCGGGTAGAATTTTTCCAGGACCCGCATGTCGGTGGTGCTGACCTGGTCCCTACGCCCCCCGGTGTTTGCCACCAGCCTGGAGGAAGTGCAGAGCCTTGTTGTGGGTCCTGAATTTGAGGTCCTCCCAGCGCTTGCACACATGGTGGTAGTCACAGGGTGCTACCCCCTGGGCGTTGATGGCACCCACAATCTGGTCCCAGATCTGCTTCCGTCCTTCATTGACGACTTGCGTTAGTCTGTGGGATCAGCTGAGGTGGTCACAGGGCCGAGGACAGGAGCCCTGGCAATGGCTGGACAGCAGGCACTCAAATTGCAGGGCATGTGGGCAGCAGGCACACAAAGTGGGCAGGCAGCAGCAGATGACTCGTACGAGGCAGCTCATGGAAGTAGGAGGCAGGTAAAAAGGCAGGAGCATGTGGGTCTTCCATGTTACTTGCGTGGGCAGCCGGAAACAGAGTGACAGTTAATTCACGCATGTGAAATTAGCATGTACACGTGAAATCAGAGGAAAGGGCCTAATCGCATAAGTTACGTGACACGCGCTGGGCGTTGGCGTTCATATTTTGGATAAAGGTGTGCGTAGGAGAACATTAAACTGCACATGCAAATTGGAGCGGACGGACATGTGGACTTCAGAGAATTTTGGGGTGCGACACATTTTGTTAACTACTGTGACAGTGCAAACTTCTTATTTTGGTGGGGGATTTGCCTCTGCACACACGCGCATGTATTCTTATTTTTCCAGAGGCTAACAGTGAGGCGCATATGCATTATTCATACTCTGGTGACGCATACCCCCATTCTTAACATAACAGTACTTTCCGTGGGCTTCACGTACGCATTTTTTGTGTGGCTGGGTGCCACAGCGTACCGCGTAATGCTTATTCTTTTCACGTGAGCTACCGAGGGTTGATATTTGGGGTGCCTGTGCATTACGCATCCCGTTCATTTATTTACCATGTTTAATAGTGAGCCTTGCTCTACCATACTGGTACATTTTACATCACGTACCCTACCCCCTCACTCCAGGACAATTGCTTGCTGTTCCTCCCATTGTACAAATCCATCTTTGCCATGAGTGGGAAGGCCACAAGAGGGAAAGTTGGCAGAGGTGGCCGGGGTCGGGGACGTGGAGGGAGGGCGGTGCCCCCCCCACAGAGTAACAGAGCTGCAGCTGATGCTGCGGTCCCCAGCACCCAGGCTGATGGAGCTGCAGCTATGGGTGTAGTGGTCACAGCCCAGGTACACAGAGACGCAGGGGCAGTTGCTGTCTGTGCCCCCAAGGGGAAGAAATGTCCATGCAACACCGCTGTCCCCAACACCCAGGCTGAGGGAACTGCAGCCATGTGTGTAGTGGTCACAGCCCAGGTGCACAGAGACGGAGGGGCGGTTGCTGTCTGTGCCACCAAGTGTAAGGGACGTTCCAGGAAAAACCATGTCCCTAACACCCAGGGTACAGGACCTTCAGGATCATCTGCTCTCCCCACCAGCCAGGGTCATGAATCTGCAGAGGCAACTACTGTCCCAGCATCAGTGGGTGATGGCATGGCACAGGCCGCTAGTGGTCCAGTCCCTACTGCCCTGAGTGGTCCCAACCACACTGGGTCTGTACAACCTTCCAAGAAGGCTAAGCATGCAGTAGCGGAACAGGCTCAATCCCAATGCATGGCACAGGAGACCACCATTTCGAGGAAGAGAAGCTTCAATAATGAAGAAATCCAGATCCTCGTGGACTACGTGCGCATTCACCACCGTGACATGCTCACGCAGGCATGGAGCACGCATACGCCTGCTCAGTGTATGGCACACTGGCAGCAAGTCACAGATAAGATCAACACCTTGGGCAATGAGAGGCGCACTGCTCGTGAGGTTGTGAAGCATTGGAATGATCTCCACCGTTGAACCAAACACAAGCTGGGTGCCAACTCCGCCTTGGTGACTAGAGGTGGGTCACCACAAGAGCACGAGGAGCTCACACCACATGAAGAGGCCATTAGGCACCCACGGCGGCGGGCTAAATGCGCTCTACTGCCGCGGGTGCCTTTGACAAAAGGCGCCATTAGCCCCCCACCACGCCAGATCGGGGGAGTCTTTCGAGGGCTCCCCCAAGCTGGCGTGGTGGCAGAAGGCGGGGAGGCGCCTCATTGTCATTGAATGCACCCGCGGCGGCGGGCTCATTCAATGACAATGGGCTGCTGACACGCCCTGTTCCTATCATTACCTCCTCGCCGGACTATTTTTGAAACTTTAAGATTCCTACAGATTTTTGGTGACAGAATGTTGGCATGTATGACATGGCTTTGGGACAGCACTCATCAAGAAACGTCTCATACTAATAGACAGTTCTGGCATGAGTACACAACGTGGCATCTGGGTATTTACATCAGTGATGTTAGTGACTAAAATATGCCAGTCAAGTGTTTGTGTCTGAAGCAGGTGCTGTACACGATGCACTGCATGTGGTGTTAAGTCCATCCACACATGTCCATGGGTGGTGTCAAGCTACCCATACCTTTCATGAACAGTGGCAGCGGTCGGGACATTGTGCCATGAGTGACATAGCATTTTACTACACTGTGCTAATCCCACTCGCAGCCGTGGCACTGCTCCCATTGTTGTAAATGTGTGTGGTGTCGTCCATGTTGGCATGCCACACTCAACACCCGCCCATGGGTGCATGGCCCTGTCCGTCTTGTGTGTCACTGTACCCTCTTCCTATCTCCCAGCACATGTCATCACACTATTATCAACATCACACACCTGGGCCACCACACTCAGGGCATTTCCACATTGTGTGCCCTCCCTGTGCCAGTGGTACACTGGTGTTGGATGTAATTGTAGTGGACTTGGCTGTCATTATGTGTGGACATTTTCTCATGTACCCTAATGGCATGTTGCACGTCCACATTTGGAGTCAGAATTAACATATTTGACTCTACTGGTTTGTTTGACATGAGAAAGGATTTGCATGAACACATACATGTGTTGTAAATGTGTGCAGTACTTACATCATCCAGGACAGGGGATGCCGTGGCAAGTCTACATACGCCATGATGTATGTGCTTCTGCTACATAGTTTGTGTATAGCAATGATGCCATGG
This sequence comes from Ambystoma mexicanum, assembly GCF_040938575.1. Taxonomy (NCBI): domain Eukaryota; kingdom Metazoa; phylum Chordata; class Amphibia; order Caudata; family Ambystomatidae; genus Ambystoma; species Ambystoma mexicanum. The sequence goes on from NC_090922.1 coordinate 1,391,125,001, forward strand.
TAACATGCATGTTTATGTGTTGCGGGACACCATTGTTATGATACCTATGTATGTGGGCGATGCTATTTACATGACACTTTATGTTCTTTTATTTCCATGTGCAGGTGATGAACCACTAGATACAAGAGAGGAGGTTGAGTAGGAACGGGATACTGAGCTGCCACAGAGCACCAGTGGAGAACGTGTTGTGGCAGCCCATGATATTCCACTGGTGCTACAGGGCATCCCGGCCTTGACTCAGTATGAGTCCGACTCCGATGAAACCAGTAGCTCTGGTGGTGAACTGGATGTCAATTCCTCAATGCTGTCACAAGCGAGTGCAAGTGTTGGAGTTGTTGTAGCCTCTGCGTCTACCGGGGGTCATGTCCCCTCACAGGGCCAGTCAGTGTTGTCACATGCATCTGTGGTGGTTACGGCTGCAGGGTCACGCTCCACAGGATTTATTCCTGGTCCTGGGACAGATGACCAAGGGGGGGATGCAGTCCTGCAGCCACAGACAGCGGCATCACATCAAGGGCCATGTTCCCTTGGGTCAGGCAGGCATGGGCCCCGTACACGTGGTAGACATGTGGGGGCTGGGGAGGCAGTGTTGGAGCAGTCCATGTATGGTGTTGCACAACAACAGGTGCTTCCTATGAGATGTTGGCTCATGGCATGGATAGGGTGGCCAATTCCATGATCCCCCCAGCAACACAGGTAGAGCACTGGCTGCAGGCATTGCAGTCCACATGCTGCTCACACATGCTGCACATGGAGGCGAGCAACAGGAGCCGACGGGCCGAAATGAGGTCTCTGCGGGCATCCCTGGTTGCTGAGGGTTGGACCCACAGGGAAGCCCTGAGGCAACAGTTTCTGGCCCTCAGAGCTTCAATGGAAGTGCTAGAAGCAGCCCGCAGTACACAGTACGAACAGCAGATGCAACTGTTGACTCATACCATCTCGGAGGAACTCTGCGCATCACATGAGGTGTTGCATGCAGACCTCTGAGGCTTCATGTTGCAGATGCATTCATCTGAGTCACGCCTGGCCGCTGCCATGGAGGACCAGGCCAGGGCTATATGTGGTCACCCTCCCTTATCACTACCACCTTTCCCTTCTATTCAGGAAGGAGGGAATAGCTCTCCCAATCCAAAATAGCTGTGCAGTCCATGTACCAATGGAGGGAATTTTGTTTTTCAACATCTACACACATGGGTGTTGACGTGCACCCTGTACCTCCCCCTCCTGGGTGGACTCCTCCCCCCCCGGTCCAAGGTGGACATTTATTTTCTTTTTTCCATCCCCCCGGCCAGATGTTGGCATGTCATATTTTGTTTTGCCCTTTCCTGTTTGTGGTCTTTGTTATTTTTTGCATTGATTGCCTTTGATGTATGCCATTAACTCCTCAGGGACTATACATGTGCAGTGGTGTACGTGCAGGCATGCTTAGTGAACTCATCTAGCATGTTTGCATGGGGGTGCACCGGGTGGCATCTGAAGGTAAACATTGCTTTGTTTTTCCATGGCACGTGTGTGCTATGTCAATTATACTGCACAATGTGTGTTTTAATATGTTCACCCATGTTGTTTCAGTAATCCATGAAGTGGCAGGGACTGGTGAGGCATCCTGCACCATTCAAAGTCCACACTCCTTATGCCCTTCACCAGACAACGTCATTCCTTTAACAAATTAGGAAACACACTAGGTCATGTGGGATTTTACAACATGCAGACACAGTTATTTGGTAAGCATTTGCACTGTCTTGCATGATGGGCATGCTTCATTGTTGGTCATATTTGCTACATGTGTCGGTTCTCTTATATGTCCTTTGCATGCCCACATGGTGGCGTGGTAATTTGATTGGAGCTCATATCACTGTGTAAGCCACCTATGTGGATACCTCAATGGGCACACCGACTATGCTGTGCAGCATGTCATTCTACATCGGTAAACAAGCCCATGGATTCCTTGATCTGTCATTTCCTTGTTTTTCACTGTCTGTGCCACTCTCTCTCTCCCTGTCTCTGGTGTGGTACACTGTACTCCTGTACAAATCAATGTCAATGGCCATTCACCCTGTGTCACCCTGTGTTGCTCCTGCACTATGTGTTGTATGCATGTTTTCTTTCTGGTCTGAACTGTTATCATGTATGCGCATGCATTTTGTGCTGTTACTCTGCATTGGATTCCATGTAGGTAGAGCATCTCCCGATGGTGTGCGTCGTATGCAAGGCAGGTGAGTTCAATGACAGCTGAGTGCATGGCAGTTGATGACACTTCGGTGGTGTTTGCATGGGAACGGGGCACTGTATGTGTGCCCCTCACCTTCATTGCCCCACGTGATGGCTGTGTGTGCCCCTCACCCGCCCTGTCCCCTGTGATGGCTGTGTGTTTTGCCTCTTGCCCCCCTTACCCCATGTGATGGCTGTGTGTGTGCCACTCTTCCCCCTTGCCCTCCCTGATGGCTGTGTGTGTGCCCCTCACCTACCCAGCCCCTGTGATGGCTGTGTGTGTGCCCCCCACACCCTTATGGTCACCTATGATAGTGTGTGTGCCCCCCATGGTCGCCTGTGATGTTGTGTATGCCCACACCCCCCATGGTCGCCTGTGATGTTGTGTGTGCCCCCTCATGGTCACCTGTGATGTCGTGTATGCCCCCCAACCCGCATGGTCGCCTGTGATGTTGTGTGTGCACCCCATGGTTGCCTGTGATGTTGTGGTGCCCCACACCACCCCTCTCATTGTCCTCCCCCTCCCCTCTTCACTCTCTTCCTAGCCACATCCGCCTAATATGACTTTCTGCATTTGTATGCTGCTGCCACCTTGCAACATGGGGCTAGTCAACATGTATATTTTGACAAGCACGTTTGTAACTAAGTAAGTCTTCTGTAACAGCGTTGCGATGGACAAGGCCTATTGTGTACTTTATGAATGCTAATTACTTAAATAAAATAATATGGGACGGTTTATGTGACACACAGGACATTGGATGTGTAGTTTGGCATGGTGGTAGTGACATAGTCCCTCATCTATGTGTTTCTTTTGAAAAGCCAATAATAAATTCGTTTTAGTTCTAAGGGATGCACACATTGTAGCACTTCCAAGGACACGTTCTCAGGGTGGCTTGGTGGGCACAGATAATTGCCCCTTTGTCATCATTGAATGGCACCTGGAATGTGCCAGGGCTGTGAGCACTCCACAGGGGTTGGAATTTAGGTGAAAAATGGTGCCACAAGCTGAGTAGGAGCAGCCTTGCCACATGCCCTTTGGGGATGTGGGGGCACCACCATGCCCACCGGTACACCGCGCTGTGTTGCAACATTGTGCAGGACACATGCTGCCACAATGATCCTGCACACTACTGGTCGTGCATATAGCAACTCACCACCAGAGTGGTCAAGTGAGCGGAAACATGACTTGAGCACTCCGAATGTGCGCTCAACTATGCCCCGAGTTGCAATGTGGGCTGGTTTGTATCTTAACTGGGGTGGTGTGTCAGGGTTCCGTATTGGCGTCATCATGTAGGTGCTCAGAGGGTAGGCACTGTCCCCTGTAGAGGTGAAAATGTGTGTCATTGGTGTGGATTTGTGTGTGACTTTCATGCATGTGCACAGGCATTTATGCTCACCAATGAGCTATGTGTTGTCATGTCTCCCAGATTCCGGGTCCCGGTGTAGGGGTGACATCCTGAATATGAAACTATCATGGGTGGACCCTGGATAGTTTGGATATACAGAAGTAATGATACCCTTGGCATCACATACAACATGCACGTTGTTGGAATCCCAGTGCTCGCGATTGCAATAGGGAAGTGCGGCACCCCATAAAAATCCGGGTCCATGGCCTGCCTTTTTGCAGGTGTTCTGGGCATGTAGATGTGCCTGCGGACTGAGGGGCGTACAGTCATGATTGCCAACACCTGGATTAGGCAGCGTGACTGTGTGGCCTGTGAAATGCCCCCAACTATGGCAGTTGTCTGCTGAAATGATCCAGTGGCCAAATAATGCTGAACACTGAGCACCTTTTCCAAGGGCCTCAGTGCTTGGGAGCACAGGGTGGGTGATGTAAGATCATCCTCCCACTCCCGGTCAGGTCTAATTTGATATGAGGTTGAAACCTATACCTGCCATAGACCTGGTCATCAGGCATCCCAAAAAGGCTGGTCCTAGGTAGAAAAATCCGGGCCCTGGCCATCCTCCTCCTGCGGTGTCCCACAATCACTGCTGCGAGAAATGGTACATTCATCGTAGCTGTATATGCGTGTTTGTTGTTCACGCTGCCTTTTTATGCATTTGTTTTAGTGCGCTGTGATGCTTATGCCAGCTTTCGCGTGGCGTACGTGTTTCTGGATTTGTGCGGTTTTTTTCGTGCGCCAGAGAGCCCTGTTCAATTCCACGAATACAGGTTTTTAGTGCACGTATGGGCATTGTGAGGAATTTACTGTGGTACTTCTCTCGTTACTCCCACAGTTTTGCTTGTTGTTCCCCATTCCACGTGTTCTGCCCCCCTTTTTAGGTAACTGCGCAGTACCAAACTTCCCTTTTCTACGAGTCTCGCGCAAAGTGTTCGTAGTGTCGCAGTGACGTGTTGGACCCACGCAGATTCCTCGCAACTCCCTGGTAAGCCCTGTGCATTGTGTTCCATGAATACACAAACAGGTGCTTGCGTGCGATTTCGCGCACAAGCCGCTATTTTGTGCGCTAATCATTTTATGAATCGGGGTCTTGATATATTGAATAGATGACTTACTGGTGTTTTTCATTGATCCTAGTCCTACCCTTCCACTTCACACTATTCCCAGCTTCATTTAGTCCAGCTCCTTACCACCTTTGATGTTATCTCTGTAACCCATACCACATAATTAATCACTGCCTGTCATAATTCATCAAAGTCACTGCACCTCTGGGAGGAATTGGCCCCTTGCTCAGATACACCTCATCCAGTGCTCTCTTCTTCCAACGTGAACAAATAGCCTTCACATAGAGGAGGGGGCCACCTCAGCAAGATCCAATAATATCGGGGACCGCCCTATTCTGAGCCTAAATGCTAACTTCTCTGAAGTGGTAAAGCCGGTCTCAACTAGATTTAATTACTGAAATTTGAATTACCATGGCTGTTCGGGCAAGTTTAACTGTTTAAAAGGGTTTCTAGGAATCGACGGGTTAATAACATAATTTCTTTTCACATTTTTCTCTCGATGAAAAGCTTCTTAAGGCTGCTTTTCTTTACCAGCTGTTTGCACGATCCGGTTAGTTTCACCTTTTAAGAAGGATTTTGATCATGAGTGGGTTAATGAAAGCACCCATGAATGGGTGCATGAAAGCTGTTCACTGGCTGCACATCCAAAAAAGCATCCTATTCAAGACCCTCACAATCACCCATAGATGTGTCTCCAAATCTGCCCCGCCATACCTGGTTCAAACAGTCACTAAGACCCATTCAACCAGACCTGTTAGCACCCCCTACACTCACAGACTAATTATTCCAAACTCCAAAAGAGCTAAAGCCGGAGGCTCCAGCTTCCCAGCAGTCGCTGCCAAACAATGGAACGCGCTACCGCAAGCACTAAGAGCAGAGGAGCCGTACTGGGCCTTCCGCAAATCCCTTAAGAAACTTCTATTTGTCTAATCGCCTGTACCTAACAAATTCAGTGTATCACTCAGAATGTATCAGAATGCATGCCTCTGATGTCTTTAGTTGTAAAATAAACTGTAACATGATGTATGTTTGCTTGTAACACGTGATATGCTATGTTATTTATAACGCCCTTAATACCCAGAGGTTTCTAAGCGCGGACCTGGGGATCAAACCTGTGGTGCTCCATGTTGTCTTGTTTCCAAGGAAAGCAAGTTGTCCCTGAGCTATCCTCTATGTCTCGCCTACGGGCCAAATGTAACAGGTTTTTCCAGCGTCCAGATGCCTAAGGGCTTGCGAGCGCTTTCCAAATGCAAAATAAATAAATAAATAAATAAATACAGTATTCCACTTTTATTATTTTTAAAGTATTTTCCATGATTGTTTTCTATCTTTTGTAGGTGATTTCATTTAACTTTATAGAACTTTTGGTGCTGTTATGACCCTTTTCTGGCGTATTCCTGCTTTAGTACTGACCTGGCTTTCTGTGCGGAGAGGATACCCCCTTATGCTAACTTCTGTATTGTCGCTGACAAGTGGCATGTTGTGCAGTTGTTGACAGATCATTCTGCAGCTTTTGGAGCTACTAACTACTTTTTGAGCTCATCTTGTCAGGGCCACCTCGCGTGCTGGTGACATCAGACTTTCATTGTCACTAGCTCAAAAGTACTAGCATGGCCATGGGTGGACAATGGGTGGATAACAAGCCAAACACCCACAGTTAGTGGGTCCCTCCTCACCTACACTCTACCTCCTATGTTCACTTCCCATGCAAAATAATTTTGGCTTATAGGTGGAGCTTAAACCACCATTTAACAGACACAACTAGTGTGAGGGGATGTTGTTATTGATTTTACATGGTGCTCAGCCCTTGCAAGTCATGGAACAGCTGTCACTTTTTGGCATCATTGAGCTATGATATGATAGGTTATTTATAACACGCTTAATAACCGGAGGTTTCTAAGTGCGGGCCCGGGGAATCGAACCCCTGTTGCTGCATGTTGCCGATGAGCTATCCTCCCGAGATGCAATGTCCATAGTTTCTGGTTGCACACAATTGGTGCAATTAAAGGGTGGTTGCACTTAGCTGAAGGCTAGTAAATTATTTTTGGATGCATGCCACCCCCCTCCATAGGGGTTCGGGCTGGTTAGGATACTGGTTGACAATGAAAACTGGAACAACAGGGTCTTTACTAGGGCAGGAAGTTCAAGGGAGGTAAGGGTACACCTCAGAGGGTGTGTATGTCAGCACAACAGGAGTCATCGCTGCACGAGATGCTTGTTGATCTGTTTGTGCAAAGTGTACAATTTTCAGCATTTGCTAATACAAAAGTGAATGAGGGGAGCATTGAATGTTTCATAGATGATTCATGCCAAATATAGACACAGTTATGTCACCTGTTCTCTATGCCTACCCAGTCACACAATAGGGATCTGTGCTCAAGAGAATAAAAACAAAACTCATTACTGTTACCTGTATGGAGGTGGGCTATTTTACAGGCCCTTCGGTAGCGGTACCCCTGGGGACTAAGGTGGTAAATGATGTCACTGTGGTAAGGGAAGAATTGAACTCTGCTTTGAACCAGGTAGGAGAGGTCATAGACTGCTTTGATGTAGGGGCTGTCCCTGTGATGAAAGAAAAAGAAGAAGTTAGAATTACAGCGAGGGCTTCGCATATTTTCGCCTTGGATTTCCACATTCTCTATAACTGTTACACCATGCGGAAATACAAGGGTCCTTGCAGGGAGGTACAATTACAAAAACATTCACATTGTTTTGAAATACCAGATACAGTGTTTCAGAAACTTCCATTAAATTCTATGGGCGCAGAGATTCCATTTGTGATGAGTAGTGCACCGGCTGAGGCGATAGATATAGGAGCGGCAGTGTGTCCTGAACTTGTATTTAGTGGTACAGAATTGGCATGGAGAGTGAGGGGGTAAATGGGACAGGTACAAGTGTTTGTATGCTATTACTTATTTATTTAAATTTAATGTGATATAGTTTTGTAAACAAAAACTTTACACATATAATTCAACAAACAATAAAAAATAAAAATAAAACAAATCATTCCTTAAAATCCAAGTTCATTATCTCTGAATAATCACATAAAAGAACATATTACTATTATATATAAATGATCATACTATCTATAATAAAAGAAAAGGAAATTGTCGGAGGAGACAGAAACTATTTAGGCAAACAAATCCACATATAAATATATACATACATATCCATCAATAAATCAATACTGTGAATATCAGGGATGTAATACATGTAATCACAAATTCATCACTAACAGATGTCTTACAGTGCTTTTCCAGTAGGGGAATAACATGGCTCCACCCCTCGTGGGTATAAACAGTTTCTATACTGGGAGACAATTTAGACCTCATAATGTTCATGGTTAATTGGTTGTTACTCAGTCAATTATCCTCATCAGCATATACTGGACGACTATTCAGGCTTCATAGTTTTTATACTTAGTTGCTACTCAGTCGTTTATCAACATTACACCAAACTCTATATAGCGCTAAATGTAGACTGGCGTTCAAGGTATTTAACACATATACCAAAATTCATCTTCCTTAATGTGATTCAGGTGATGAACGTAAATGTATGCTATTACATAAAGCAGTCATATCAAAATGACCTCCATTAATTGGAGTGAGCTGAAGTCTTATTACTATGTCTATGCTTAATGTAATTCTGTGCACGTTTCTAAACCGTCAAAGGTATGCACACAATATATGCCTGTACTCTTTGTCAAATTACAGCACATTTTCATATGGAAATATCGCCATCTTAGAATGCTCCATAATTTGACAAAGAAGACTGCCACAGATGACTCACGAGGGTTTTTATTTTTAATTGTAGGCAGGGATGTAACGCCATCACTCTTTCTCTCTTGTCTGAAAGCACTGACCTCTGTAACCCAGGTGGCTCTACTCTCCAGGCTAGTATATACAGCAGGATCCACCCTATTGTTTAATTTCTTACTTATGCTAGGTATGGAGACCTAAAGGCGGAACGGCTTCTCTATCTGAACTCCCTCAGGGACTTCCTAAACTCTCCCTACAATATTCAGTGGTTAGTAATTAAAAGCGGTTACTGGTATGTGTCGCACAGACGCTCTGCCCGACTCCGGCTCCTATAATTCATGCCCACTTACTCCTCTACCTTACACTTCCCGATATGTCTCCCTCACTACACTCCTCTTTCCAACACAGCCCTCCTGCTCCGTCTACTCCATTTGTCTTTCTCCTCAATCCCTCTGATGTCTCACTCCTTCTAATATTCCCCTCCACCATTTGATGTTACAACACTCTCTGCTATGCTATTGTTCCCTACTCCACACTACAACTCTTTCCTCCATACTACTGCTCGCTCCTTGACTCTGCAACTTCTAATCCACCCACCTTTCTACTAAGGCATGCCCCTTTCACTCACACAAGCACTTCACATACACTCCCTACACTTCCTCACCTATCCACACTCGTTACCCTCTCATGCAGACTCTCAACCCAGTATCACTTACACTCACTAACCAATACCACACCTCCACCCGAAAAAAAGCATCTCCTTTCTTCCTCCTGCTGGTCTCTTGGTCTGCCACCTCCTCCTGCTCTGACCTCAATCAAACAACACACAACTTCCTGCTGTCCTTTCTATGCTCCCCCTCCTCATGCCGTTGGATCACTTGTAAGTAAAGTCTGCATGGGATCATGTGCCCTGCGGTTTATTCCCTGGTGGTCTAGGGAGCTAGCCCCTCACTACGGGTGTACGCCACCACCACATGGTGTTTATTCGCTTGCAGCCTTGTGGGCGTTCTAATGCTGTGTCCATCTTTCTTCACCAGTATACTGTCTCAGGCAGTGGAAGGCAGGATGCTGAACGGTAGTTTTCACTGGGTGGGGTCCAGATCTCTGGTGCCATATGTGGCGCTGAAGGGATGCTCTGCCGCTGCCTGCCTTTGTTCAGACCATGCTCGTTATCTTTGGAATAAATACAATGAAGCAGGTGAGCATCTTTAATTGGAGGCATGTTGTGAGATAAAGGGGAACTGCACAACAATAGGCTGGCACGATGGGGTGGGGGTTAGGAATTGGGGTCCTTTCAACTGACACTGTCCTCCTCAGGGATAGGACTGGCTCTGGATTTCTCCCTGGTAGGCCTCCAACCCTTGTCTACGACACAACATAGGTTACTGGCCTTGTCACAGGACTCAAATAATCCACATATATCCATTTTAATGTTGAGTAAGAGTTGTTGCATGATCCATCAAACTTCATATCAGTCAGCCAATTCTTAGCTTGTAAATGCTTGGTGGGTATCCTGTCAGAATAATTTCAGTCATGTCGTGTTTCCGCTTTAGATACTGTGGTAGTAGGACATGTTACACTGGAAGAACTTTTCAAATGTTATTTTATTTATAGACAGTATTTGGGGTGTAATAACTATCAGACCTTTGGGTATAATATAACTCAATTGTACAATAAAAGTGTTCTCAAAGGATATCCTCTTCCTCACTCTGGCATCAGGATCCCTATTGCTATGGAGTCCTTGTCTTGCCTTGGAGACTCCATAATCTAGTAAACAAACAGAATCTCCAATGGTAGTCAACAAAAAGTATATAATCCTACTCTAAAGAATTCCTTCTACCCACAGGCTACACTAGTCTAATAACAGAAGTCCCAAAATGTTGACCAACTCACAATTTATCGTCTACTCCCCTCCTATTTCATTTCCCATTTTGTCCCCTCTGTTCCCCCTTTGACTATATTTAGGCATCGTAATCTTTCTTCACGTGGTTCTTAATCTTTCCCCTGTCGTTGAACTAATCCCTTCCTCCAATCTCACCCTTCTCTCCTGACCTGGCTGCTAGCACTCTACACTCCTCTGTACTATCTGTTCTTGACTCAACCTTTCCACTACACCCTTTCTTTACAACTCGCAAAAAATCACAGCCCTGGCTCTCTCCAAGTCTTATTTCCATTCGCTGTAGTCTCCGCAAAGCCGAGCGGCTATGAAAAAAGTCTCACTCCCCTTCTGATCTTGCTATGCTTTCCATGCTGCACTCTTCTTTTGACTCTGCTTTACTTACTGCTAAGAAATCTTCTCTGAACTTACACTTTCCCTATCTCACCACCCTCGTCATCTCAATCAACCTCTACACAATACCCTCTCTCCAAATGCCCATGGTCCTTCTGCTTTCTTGTCCCTCTCTTCCTCTGGTTTTGCCAACTACTTTACATCTAAAGTAGCTAACCTTCATCTAGCTTTCACCCCTTCTGTCTCTCTTTCCCCTACTCATTTCCTGCTCCATCACTGCACTCTTTTCATCATTCTCTCTTATTACGGATTTTGACACTTCTGCTCTCTTAGCTCATACTCATCCTACTCCCTCTCCTTCTGACCCTCTCCCCTCTTCTCTCATCCCCAAAGATTACCACATCTTCTGCCCTATCTTACTTCTCTCATTAACACCTCCCTTGTACATTCTTGGTTTCCAGCAGCTTTTAAGCATGCACTTATCCTCTCCTGAAAAAACCTTTTATTGATCCATCTTCCCCAGCAAACTTACGGCCTATTTCCCTTCTACCCTTTCTCTCTAAAATTCTTGAACGAGCCACCTATACCCAGAAAACCGGTTATCTAAGTCCTCATTCTCTTCTTCCTCCTTTGAAGTCTAGTTTCCTTCTGTCTCATTCCACTGAAACTGCCCTTCATGTTTCTAATTATCTTCTCACAGCCCTCCACTCCAAGCTTTCTTCTATTGTTGTTCTTCTCAATTTGTCTGTGGCGTTCGACACTGTGGACTACTCTCTTCTTATTTATTCTCTTTGCACTGTGGGTATCACAGGGTATGCTCTCGAATGGTTTCACTCTTACCTCTTGCAACAGACCTAGTCCGTTACCTGGCTGGACACTCTTCTGCCTCACTCCCTCTTCCCTATGGTGTTCCTCAAGGCTCAGTACTCGACCCTATTAATTTCTCTCTCTACTCCGCCCCTCTCTCTGCCCTCATCTCCTCCTTTCGTGTTTCTTTTCACCTTTAGCCGATGACAGGCATGTCTTTCTCTTTTTCTCCTCCTTTGATTCTGCTTTGCACACCGCCATTTCAAACTGTCTCTCAGCTCTCCATAACTGGATGTTTTCAAATGTCTTCATCCCTCAAAAACTGAGGTTCTGTTCTTTGGCCCTTCTACTATCACCCCCACTCCATCACCCCCTTCTCTCTCCTTTCCCTCATCCCCTCTTCACTTTTCACCTTCAGCGTGCAATCTGGGGACTATCTTTGATCCTTCCCTCTCTTTCTCCCTTCACATTTCCTATATTGCCCGTTCCTTTCGCTATTCTCTCTATAGTATTCGCTCTGCTTGCTCCTATATGTCCTTTCATACTACTAAACCTTCTCTTTTCTCTTGACTTTTCCGATATCGAACACGGGTTTATCTTTATTACTTGATCTCCCTACCTCCCACCTTCTACCCCTTCATTCTATCTACAACTCTTCTGTGTGTCTCCTTTTTTCTTTACCCTCTCGGTCCCCCATCTCTCAATCCTGTCTTTTGTATCACTATCGCTTGATTGTTTTCAAATGCACTCATGGCCTGGCTCCGCCCTACTACTTCTCCCTACTCTCATTCTATGTCATCTCATGCCCCCAATGATCTCAGAATCTATTTCTTTTAACTGTCCACAAGCTTCCCTGCGCCCCCTCTCACTACTCTCCTCCTCCTCATCTCTTCACATTTTCCAAAATGGTCTTAAACTTTCCCTTCTTTCATCTTGTTTCTTAAAATTCCTTGCTTTCTCTCTCTGCAGATGTAACCTTTATTCATACCAAAGTTGTATCACCTTGATTTGATTTTGGATTCTCTTTTATAGTTCAGCACCTGTAGCAAAATGCGCTTTATAAATTCAATAAAATACAATTACAAATACAAAATTAAAACCTGCACTTTATAGGTGCATCGCTGGTCTAAAAAACGTTATAATATCAGCTCCATATTCAAGCTGGGCACCCTTGATGACCTCTCCGGTTTCACAAGGTGCACCTCTTCAAGGGCTCTCTCTTCTCATTATTGATAAGCATGAGGAACCACACTGGCTCTTTGAGTGTTACTCTGTTGGGTTTTCATTGCTAATGGTCTAGACCAGATGCTTGTCAGTACTTTCAACAGGTCTTTCTTGGACCATGTTGCTCTCCGGATTTCTCAATCAGCCTCTCCTGGACCTAAGCTTTCTCAGAGTTCACAACAGGTCCCTCCTGCTCACTAGCTTTCTTGAGATTTGTACAAGGACCCTCTTGAACCATAGCTTGTTCAAGATTCACTGTAGGTCTCTGCATAGAGATCAATTCCAGCCTTTCCAACAGGCCTCTCTCAGGTTATAGAGCAGACCCTTTTCCAGGTCGTGGATTCGGAGTCCACAATTAGCCTCTTTCCAAAGTCTTGTACAGCAGGCTGTTCTCCTAGGCTTTGGATGGAGCAAGTCGTATGCCCTGAACCGCCAAGTCCCACAAGAAGAAGTGGAAACACCATCTACATTCAGGTAGATTGTTTGAACCAGATTATCTTTCCAACATGTCCCTCCGGTGGCGATTCGCCAGCTTCTTGTAAAATCTTGTTTAGCTCCACTTTCTGGCACAAGTATTGTCCCTCTTGCTCTCCCCTGAAGGCAAGGGAGGAGACACACACATGTCCATGTCCCTCAGGGCATGCGCCCTCTCTGGGCTTTCTTTGCCTCTTTTATTTCTACCTCTGGGTTTGGGTCTCTAGCCATAGGTCGCTCACAACCTGCATTTCAATCTTCAAGTCCCATTGGTCAGTCTCCTCATAATGATAATTCCCGCTGCTTAACCTGCTCTCAGCCTTGGTCAGCTTTGGTTTGTATTAGTAAATTACGTGAGGATCTCAATTTGTTTTCCTTGAACCCTTTGAGGAAATAAAGTGTGGCACAGTTGCCAATGCCATCTTGGATTTTACCATATGACAGGAAGCACAGCCATATGATTCCACGTCTCTCTGGATCAACCAGACCTAGCGCCCCTTCACTTTTGAGGATGCTACATACAGGTACGTCTTAGCTTCTTCATTCCCTGCATGATAATCACCTTTGTAAATTTCACAAGTTCCACTAAGATGTGCTCTGACGGTTTTCATTCTATTCTATACAGTTTTTATAAAGCACCAACTCGCCCGCAGGCCTCAGGACGATCACATGACAGTACAGACAAAAAACATGAACCACTAAGACAGCAGGTTATGGGATAGTATGGTCTGCATCGATAGTAGTGAGAGGCCGAGGAACCTAAATTCCTCCTTCATCGAACAAGTGGGTTTTAAGAGCCTTCCTAAACTGAGTGACAGAAGGCAGCTGCCTGATGGATGGCGGAAGATTATTCCATGTCCTTGGTCCCCATGCATTGAAACTTAGTTTCCTGTATTTCTTCAGTTTGACGCGTGATAGGAACAAGAGGTCCTTGTCATTAGATCGCAGCATTAGATATTGTGTTAGTCTCTTAGTGTGTGATTGCAAATACCTGGGGCGGTGCCAACAAGGCACTTATCTACAAGGAAGGATACTTTAAATTGAACCATTTGCTGGATGGGGAGCCAATGTAGATTATTCCGGGCTTTTGATATGTCGTCCCTGCGTCCTATACCACAGACAGCTCTAACAGCCCCATTCTTTATTGTCTGTAGTTTTTAGATTAGCTGATGTAGTGCCAACCAGTAGGCTGTTACAGTAGTCCAGCATAGAACTGATGGTCGCTGTTGCTATCACAGCCCTATTGGCTTCCGAAAGATATGGGCAAGTCTGCTACAGTAAGTGAGTCGTATAAGTGCAACTGGAACTTAACGTGGCTGGATAACTGGATGTAAGTTCCTCCGACCAGAAATGCTTCACATTCGGGACCTAGGGCCTCATTATAAGGCTGGTGCTCCCGTAATGAAGGGGGCCGGTACCGTACCGGCCCCCTTCATTACAGGAGCACCGATTACGAGCTTCCCATCGCGGGACCCGGATCACACACCTGGTAAAACCAGGCGTGCTTTCCAGGTCCCGCGACCTGCCAATGATGGCGTCCGGGGATTGCGGCGTGCTGCTGAGATGAGTAGCGCTGAAGGTGAGTGAGAGCACAAAGCGCGATGCACCCCTTTCGTATTTGTATTGAACTGATTTCTTTTTCTGTGTCTTTTAGGTGCCGCGACGTTTTCAGTGTGGATGCCGGTTATGAAGAACAAATGTGGTGAGTAAGCGCGGTATGCGGCGCCTCTAGATGTTTCCACGCTAACCTGGAGTGTCTTTTCCCTCTTGCAGATGGATGAAAAGTTCCAGAGACAGAGTTCCCCCAGAGCGGCTGGGATTCAGGTAAGCGTTTGAAACTCGTACAGTCTTTAAAAAATAAGCGAACATTTGCAGAATGCTTACTAATGCCATTTTTCTGTTCTTTTCCCTTTTCCTTAGGAAGTGGCGTGCCGGGATGGGAATGACACCGCCGAAGATGCCCGCAGAACAGAAGGAGCGATGAATGATGGGCAGAAGCGCCGCAAGGTAAGGCTGTTCCTAACGGTGTTCTTGTTCTTGCAGGAGCTGAGCACAGAAGAAAGATGCAGGCCTACTGGAGACCGATCCGAACACAGTGAGTGTCACGCTGCAGGTGCAGAAAACGCAAAGCATGTTTCTCAGCCTGGTCGTGGCTTAAATAGTCTCTGGGTATCCCAGGTGTCGCTGGGCTGAACCACACCCAAAAGACTAGACTGCACATGCAGTTCTGGGAACCGAAATATGTGTGGGCATCCATCTTGTCCCCATCAATGCACTACAAGTCCAATCCCCAATGTTATCCTATGGGAATGAGTGAGTCTGGTGCCACAAGCGCCAAGTCTGACTCCAAGTGGGTCTTTGGAGGGATGGAGAGGCCCTTGAGGGCCATGTAGGTGATTGTGGCCTGGCTCCAGCCTGACATCTTGGAGGGCTGGGGACATGAGGGGCAGGAATCATGACACTACCTGCCTCTACTCTCCGCCCTTTGCGGCTAATCCAGAACAGGACTGAGAGACTTGTTCTTAGCCTCAAACCCTGGGATTGTATCTCTCCAGCTCTGGAATCCCTCCATTGGCTCCCAGTGGATGCAAGGATTACCCTCTGCATTGTCCACAAGGCTTTCTGGTGCCTGGGTCCAAAATACAGCTATTCCTCCGCAAATACCTCCCCTCTTGAGCTTGTCTTTCAAAGAAACGAGCTGGGGGTAGATCTCTGTCTTCGGCTGGGGCCTCCCTCTGGAACAGCCTCCCTGCCACTCTAAAACTTGAGGAGAACCATCTCTAGCTCCGGAAGCACCTCAAGACCTTCCTCTTTTCCTCTGCCTTCGCTCACCCTCTCCCCTGCTGATCTGTTCTCTCTTGGCACCGTGCACCTGGCCACCCTCTGACCACCGGTCCAGGTACCTGCTCACCCTTCCACCCTCCTGCACTGCCTCCTAGCCACCCCTTGCACTGGGGTCTGTATCTGTACCCATACAGCCCCCCTTTTTCTTCCTGCACTTATCAGACCTACCCTGTCTACTGCCTTAAAGCTAGCACTTGACAATTAGTGGCTGCACTATCGCTGTTTGTTGCCGTTATTATTTATGTATTTATTATTTATCTGTTTCTCCTTCGCTCTGCACTTTCCACTTCTCCCCCTTCCATGTACTCCCCCGCCCCCTCCCATGCACTTGCGCGTTCTCAATGTCACCGAGCCTAGAACGATTGTTGTTTTCCTCTCCCCAGTTCACCTCCCTTGCCTTGTCACACTCTGAAACACTTGTATATGAGCGCAATAGAAATAAAATATCAATATCAATATCAATAATACAGATTGTTTGCTTCATTCTGTTTTACATAAGCAGCAATAAGGGTGCTAAGTGCATTTGCAATTTCTTTTGCCCAGGTGCAAATGTTAGATAATCTGGTCCCAAAAGGGTTATAATGTATCTCTCTGTATCAGGAATCTGCAAAATGTATCCCTCCAGATGTGTTAAACTACAGTCCTGACCATCATAGTGTTAAGATGGATTTCTGAACTCTGACCTGTGGACATAGGTTCAGAAGGCCAGTCTAGTTTCTTGGAACAGGGTAACCCTCTGGACAAGCCAGACCAATCAAGGTAGCATTGGCGGCAGTCAAGACTAGGACTCAGGAGGGATGAGGGTGATCAAAAGCCGACAGGTGCACACCCTGAAAGTGCCAGCAAGTGCTGTTTGGCTGGTCTCACTGGAAGACACTTCTGCTGATTACCCTTTTTGCTTTCGTGATGGTTGAACTCTGGCTGCGTTTGTAAGAAGAATAACTCTTACTGTCACAGCGCCGTAACTCGGTGGGAGTTACTGTTCACTTTACAATTCAAATACATGCCAAGCCCCGTCCCACCCACTGACAACGCATGATTCTGCACATAACGGCACAGGTATGTGCACCCGCGCGTGGACCCCGGAAGTGCCAGTAAGTGCTGTTTGGCTGGTCTCGCTGGAAGACACTGCTGCTGGTTACCCTTTTTGCTTCAGGATGGTTGAACTCAGGCTGCATCTGTAAGAAGAAGAACTCTTACTGCCACAGCACCATAACTCGGTGGGAGTTACTATAGACTTTACAATTAAACATTTACTAACTTTACTGTTATGTCAGTGCTGGACTCATGCTCCTACGCGTGTTGGACTCAAGCTCAGGCTCTTTCGAGTACTTACCTCTGATTCCTTTGCTTCTCCTTTCCAGTTCAAATACATGTCATGCCCTGTCCCGCCCACTGACGACGCGTGATTCTGCATATAACGGCATGGGTATGCACACCCGCGCGCGCACCCGGAAGTGCCATTAAGTGCTGTCACATCATTATGGGAGGCGACTTAAAATTGAATTGCATACTGTTTATTAACGCATCCCATCGATCCAACGCTAGTAACTAAAATTGCGTAGCTTTGCAATTGGGGCATCGACAGATTCACTATTGTGATTCATGAAATATTACACAAGTTAAATTCCGTCAGGACGGGTTGACGTATACATGGCATAGAGGAGTTGCATGTTCATGTATTGATTATTTTTTTATTTCTTCTAACTTGATTTCTACAGAGGTTAGAGGTGATATAACTGATGTTGGGCTTAGTGATCACTGCATCATATCAACCTCAATTAAATTGATGTATCCTGTTAAGCTGTGTGACGGGGTGCCTGAATTGTGCTTGGTCGAAGTAGAGAGCACCACACATTCTGTCCATTGGAAAAAACTTTATTTAGGCAGTTGGTGGTGAATTTAGGGTGCAGCAAAAGATTTGATGTGAACAATCATTATCCTGTGCAGGGTATAGCAGGGGAGTTGCTAGGTCTGGAAAAGACCCAGGGCTAAGCTGATGTCGGAACTGTTTGGACTGGGGGCTAGCTAGTCTTTTGGCTGTAGCTCCTGAGATTCTATCTGGGGCTACAACCAAAAGATCAGGGGCTATAGCCCCATTAGCCCCCCCCCTAGCAACGCCCATGGGGTATAGCTTGGATTGAAACTTTCAATAATTATATTATTCGTGAGGAACTTATACAAATCATGCGAACAAAGTCGCTTGAATCTGTTTGTCACCCTTATGTCTACGCAGAGAGAATAGCTGAGTTAAAGCGGCAAAAAAACAAAGACTTCAGGGTGCTGAAAAGTTTACATCTTTGCTTTAGTAAGTGTGCTCTGTTAAAAAACGTATATCACTTAATTACAGAAATGCTTCTAAGATATATAGACACAAGGCTCGTTCAGCCTCGAATCAGGCCATGATTAAGCACATCTGTAACCACAACACCAAAAGGATATGGAGTATGCTGAAAGACAAACCTCGCCACAATATGGATGCTTTGGGATGTGCTATTTCGGCTGACTCATGGACTCAGTATATATCGGAAGCCTTCAAATTGCTGGATAAATTCACGCATGATGTCTTCCAAATAAAGCAGCTTAATTTCTTTCCTCAAACCAACTGGTCAATAGAAGACATAGCTGGTGCTATACAAAAACGGAATTACTCGAAGGCTGCTGGGCCGGATGGCATACCGGATGGTATACCGACCTGCGCGCTTAAAACTAATGCGCATTTCTGAGCAGGTATTTTGAAACTGAAATATCCGAATATAGTCAATACTGGTGTGATTCCATGCTCCTGGAATTGTCACTTATTATTCTTATCCCTAAAAAGGGCATTCCGTCAGAACCATCTAATTATCGCCCCACAGCGTTGATGGATGCATCATACAAAGTGTTCACCATTCTGATTTTAATCGAATTGGAGCTTCATATAGACAAAAATTATATTTTATCACAATATCGGACCGGCTTCAGGAAGTACATGGATACTGCACTAAATGCTATGGTGTTGGCCCATGTCCTAGCTGGAGTTAAAAACGCATCTTCAGGGGCAGTATACAAGGCTGCGTTAGATCTTAGCTCTGCCTTCGACTGTGTGATTCGGAACCTGCTGTGGTCTAAAATGCTTGAGATGGGATTTTTACCATTCTTAGTCCACGTAATAGCTTTGTTTCATCGTAATACATTCTATAAGGTATGCATTACCCAGCAGGGGATTTAACTGAAAAATCAAGACATTTATTGGTGTAAAGCAGGGGTGCAGTCATGCCTCCACTTTATTTAATCTGTATTTAGCAGACATCGATCAGATATGGCGCCAAATTACATCTTTTCCAATGAAATGAGGTAATCTTAGACTCAATTTGTTGGCGTTTGTGGATGACATTTTGTTATTTGACAAAACCCTGTTTGGCCTCCAAAACAAATTACAGGCATTTTCTCAATATGCGCAAACACACAATCTACGTGCAAATGTCATGAAGTCAAAAATATTAGTATTGTCTAATAGAAAGAAAATTGTCCCTTTCAAATGGACATTCGATTCAGTACCTATGGAAAGACTGACGGCTGTCAGATATTTGAGATATGATCTGTCTGATATATCGTCGATCGCTAACTGGCATTCTTCATTATGTCAGAGTTTGAGACCGTTAAAATCACAATTGAAAATAATAATGACAAAATTATGCACATTTTCTCTCAACCCTGCTTTGCAGTATTATCTGCTTAAAATGGAGGCCGTTTTACTGTATGGTCTAGATTTGTGTCTTCATGACATTGGCACCTTATTGAATACGTTGCAAGCTTGCATATGGAAACAGGCTCTTGGCTTGTCTAAGTTGGTGCCGAACTCCTGCATTCGTATTGAACTGTGCCTTTCTTGTTTAGCCGCACGTTTCCAGTGGAGACAGTTAAGTTTTTATTCCAAGATGTTATTTCCCCCGAGAAACTCCTTGTATCAAGAATTTGCGATAATGCTGTCCGAAACAAAAGTACAGTCGTCTTCCAAAAAACATGGATGCACTTATGTTCAAAATCAATATCTCTAAAGATGTTCTATGGCTACGTCCTACCTTTGCAAAAACAAATGGATATAAATGGGACTATGGGTGAACGCACATGATGAGCTAGGGAGATACCAAATGTACTGTGTATTTGTGCAATTTTCCCACCAAAGATGTCCTTGATTGCTCTACATTGTCTGCTTTCCATGCAATAAGTTTCGTACAGTATATATGAAATTTAGACTCAATCAACTTCAACTCTGGAGCGCACAAAGCATTGGTCTCATAATATAGGGGACAGATGTAGATTGTGTATGATTCCTGAACAGTTAGAACCGATCAAACATCTTGTTATATATTGCCAACATTATGAAGTGCACAGACTATCATTTGGGTGTACAAAATGTAAGGTTTACGGTTTTAGGCAGAGAACTATTATGGTCTAAGTGTATGGCTAGTCCCAACAATTCCTTCATGTTTCGCTGTGTCGTTTTTTAATGAAAATTGAACTTGATTTACAGGCACTAATGCCCACTCATGATAGACATGATTTGTAATCATGTTGTGCATTTTTTTTTGGCTCTAAATTTGTTGAGTTTCATGCCGTAGAAGTTATTGTAGGTCCGCGAAGCTGCAGATGAAAATGTCTGTTCAGGTTAGGTGATTCTTACACAGCTAACCCCACCTGTTTGGAATTTAAGAGTACCGATAGCATATTTTCATACGAAGCATATTATGTATTAGGTGTAGAACATTCTCTCAGTAGTTAGTATTTTCTTTGGTATGCTGAAGGAACCAAATGTACACTGCTTTGTCAATCTGAAAGGGATATATATTTAGTATTTTGTTTTTGTATCCATATAGGTATTGTGTATTTTATTTGAAATGGGAGTGATTTTTAGAAAACTATGTCATGTTTGCAATTGTATTTTTGTGTGTATCATATTTTAGCGGTGTAGGTTTTTATGGAATGATGAACATTTGTTGGACAATATCTTTGATTGTTGTAATAACTGTATTATGTCTGTTTCCTTTTAATCAATATGTGTAAAAAGTTTTTTTGAACTAAAATACACAAATAAAAAATAAATAACAAAAGCCAAAAAGGAGCACACACCCTCAAGGACAATACAAATTACTCTCAGTCCAGTGTATATCAAAAATAGATAAACATTTATTAAAGGCCTTTTAAATCAAACACACGCAAAGATCAGCAAGTCAGAGTTCAGAAATCCATCTTAACAAATTGGTGGCAATGGTGGGATAGGATCGAAGGTATCCAGTGTTGCACACTGGTAAAGGTACTCAGATTACACTTCCTCATAGTGACCTTAGTAGTAAAGTACTCTAAAGAACAAATTACCTATCTTATAATATGGAAACAGTTACAGACATAACCTTAAATGCTTCTAGATCAGACACATTCAGAAAGCTGTGTACTGAGAGAGGCTTGCCTGCTCAAGGTACACAGAGTGAAATGATCCAAAGGATCATTGATTGGCAAGAGTCACAACTCAATGCCATTACCTCAGATGACAGTGCAGAAGGTGGTGGGGCTGCTCTCACTAACAGAACTGACAGTTCTGTCGCTGCACTTGTCCATGGCACCCATGATGACAGAGATGATGTGATGTCCCAAGTTTCCTCTGCCAGCTCTGATGCTGAGGCCATGCCTGAATTCAAGAAGCAAGAACTGCTGTTTAAGCAGAAGGAGCTTGAATTTACCATGGCCAAGCTGAAAGTAGAGCAGGTAGAAACACAGAAGGACAGGGATCACCTGTTGGATATGGCCAAGCTTGAGGATTGAAATGGCTCATCCAAGGGACCTGGACATGGGTTTGGGTCCACCTCTCATCCAAGGTTTCCTAAAGATATGCTCAGTGCATATGATGAGTAGAATGACATTATGGACTGGTTGACTGAATTTGAGTATGCATGTGAAGTTCAAGCGGTTGCATATGCTGACAAGATTGCATGGTTGCTCAGTCGACTACCCCATTCTGGCCACAGTGCTATTATGGAAATGTCTAAGGCTGAAAGAGTAGACTTTGTAAAATTAAAGCAAACTCTCATCTTAAAGTTTGGGAAGACTCCTGCCCAATACTTAAAGATGTTTAGATTGTACAAGAAGAAAGAAGGCAACACTTGGGTGTCCTATGTTACTGATTCCTTGAAGAACGTGACTGGCTGGGTTGAAGGCTATAAGGTATCCACCTTTGAGGGTATGATTTCTTTAGTCATGCTTGAATATATTTGTGCATCTTGTTCCCCTGGGCTTAAGCAGCATTTGGCCGATTTAAGGAGTTCGATCCTAAGAAGTTGGCCATGGCAGCAGATTTATGAGTGTCACACAGAGTGTCCCATAAGGACAAGACTACTCCTTGTAAGCAGGAGGAGGGGGAAAACTCCAAAGCTAAAGAGGGTGGGGCATCTGATAAAAACTTCCTCCCAAAAGGGCCACAAAAAAAAAATCAAGGGTAAGTCCCAAGAGAATGTACAGGGTAGTGGAAGTTATCCTTCGAAGCAGAACTCTGGTTAAAGTAACCATCCCTATGTCCCAAGACCCAGTGGTTCTTGTGTGGCTTGTGGATCAAATTGTATGTGAAGGGAGGCCCCAGATGTAAGGTCAAAACCTTGGGGACCACTCTGTGAGTCTGGCCTTCCCCTCCTATGAGGAGGAAGAGATCACAGGGGCATCCTTCTCCTTAGACTCCTTCCCCAGTGGGATTGAATCCGAGGTAGTCCCAGTTTCCCTGGATTCCTGTGAGCCTTAAGTCTCAGAGGCTTATGCTAGCATTCCAGATAACACCAAGCACTACTTTAAGGACAGTGTGCTCATCAATGGAGTTAACACTCCTGCCCTAAGGGATAGTGAGGCCAGCAGACCAGTGGTGGATTCTACCTTGGTAGACCCCGAGGAACTTGCCAGCGCTCATTTGATTCCCACCAAGTTAGCTGATGACTCCCCTCTCAAATTCCCAGTAATGCCTGTAAATCTTACTATCAATGGTACTATGGTCAGGATTCCAGTGAGCATTCAGAGGTAAGTCTCAGGTAAGGTCCTGTTAGGGAATGATCTCAGAGACTTAGATCTTGTGGGTGACACAGCAGAGAGACCATGCACAAGCTCACAACCCAGAGCTGCATTGGCCAAGATGAAAGCCAAGCCAAGCCAAGGGGGAACCCAAGGGTAAAGGAGTCAAAAAAGACAGAAGAGGGAAAGAAAATATTCCCCATAACTCACCTACCACTGAGGTGGAGGTAGTTGGTCAAACACCTGAACCTAACGAGGAAGAGGTGTTGCCTGAAATTCTCAATACTAAACTCCAGAGATTGTTGGTGGAACGTGGTCCTGATAGGGCTGAGTTCAGTAAAGGTGAGTGCCTATCTTTGGAAGGCCTAAGTAGACAGGCCAGCTTGAGGGTGAACCTCCTCGGAAGCACAGGATTAATTGGGAAGATGGACTCCTCTACAGTTAGCCCACAGAGTCTACAGAAGGAGACCATAGGACGTTGGTGGCTCCCCTTGCTGTAAGACCCTTCCTCTTCCAGCTGGCACATGAAGTCCTCCTTGCTGGCCACCTTGCTATCAAGAGAACCAAGCAAAGGTTATCCATGCACTTCTACTGGCCCAAGATGGGGGTGTAAGTTTAAAGTGATTGCAGTAGTTGTGCCACATTCCAGTTATCTGGGAAAAGTGGCAAAACAATCTAAGTTCCTTTAGTACCACTCCCAGTTGTGGGGGTACCATTTGAGAGGGTAGGGACAGACATGGTCCCCTTGACCCCCAAACATTCTCAGGCAATAGGTTTATCCTGGTGCTGGTCGACCATGCCACCGGATATCCTGAGACCATTCCATTGAAGACAGTGACTGCCAAGTCAGTTGCAAAAGCTTTACTTGGCATATTTACTAGGGTTGGCTTCCCTAAAAAATGTGTGTCTGATAAGGACAGCAACTTTATGTCCAAGTATTTGCAGGCCATGTGGAATGAGTGTGGGGTTACTTACAAGTTTTCCTCAGTGTTTCACCCCAAAACCAATGATCTAGTTGAGAGGTTTAATAGAACTTTAAAAAGTAGGATAGGGGCTCTGGAAGAAACCCAAATAAGAAAATTGGACCTTCTATTACCATGCTTGTTGTTTGCCTACAGAGAGGTACCTTAGGAGGGTGCTGGATTCAGCCCCTTTGAGATTTTTTTTGGTCACCCTCTAAGGGAACCCTTTGCTATATATAGTCAAGTAGGGTGGGGGATGCCTACTCCCCCTATCACTACCAATGTAGTGGACTATGTGCTAGGACTCAGAAAAAGAATGGTACTCCTGATGGGTCAGGCTAGTGAGAATTTGAAGGCTGGGCAAGCTCTGGTGAAACATTGGTATGACCAGAAGGCTTCCCTGATCAACTTCCCACGAGGCCAGCAAGTCCTCATCATGAATCATATAAGGCCTAAAGCTTTGCAGGACAATGATCAGGCCCTTACACAGTGGTAGAGTCACTGGGTGAAGTTAACTATGTAGTGGACCTTGGAAGGGCTAGACAGGCTCCAAAAGTGTTCCATGTAAACAGGCTGAAGGCTTTTATCCCAAGAGTTGAAATAGCTGAGCTGCTGTTGGATTCAGATATCGAGGAGAAAGAGTCAGAACCTCTTCCTGATCTGTTCCAGGGCAGTCCTTCAGACAGCTCCTTTGAGGGTGTCCATTTGGCCCCTCACATGACTTATGTTCAACAAGATGAAGTGAGAGGTTTGCTGAAGCAATTCTCCCCCTTGTTTTCCCTAGCTCCTGGTTTGACACCTTGGTGCAAACATGACATTGACACAGGAGATAGTGTGTCTACTAAAGGTAGGGGATACAGGATGTTGGATAAGGTAAGATCTTATATTGAGACTCACACATAGACACACACATATCCTTCAGGAAAGTGCTATACACTTTGCTGTTCGTATAACTAGCCTATACTGTCGGTTTCTACTTTCTGTACCTTGACACAACTGTTTACCAATGTAACTGGTAATCACCTGTCAATGTAACTTGTAACATCCATGCTACACACTCTTTGTAACCTTGAGCAAAGAATTTTCCTGTAACTAAGACACCTTCCTGCAATAGTGCCTTGATGCCTTCAGGCTGTTAGTGCGCTTTGCAAATACAAAAAATAAATAAAAAATAAATAAGACAGAGGTCAATAAGATGTTATATCCTGATGTGATTGAAATCTCCAGTAGTCCTTGGTCCAGCCCTGTGGTTTTAGTTCCTCTGTGTTGAGGTTCTGTGTGGATTACAGGGCTCTGAATGCTGTCACCAAGACAGATGCACACCCTTTTCCCAGAACTGATGAGCTAGTGGATACTTTGGGTGCCTCCATGTACCTCAGCACATTTGACCTCACTGCAGGGTATTAGCAAATACCCATAGCAGAACATGCCAAGGGGAAGACAGCATTCTCAACTCCAGAGGGTCTTTACTAGCTCAGGGTAATGCCTTATCGCTTGAAAAATGCAACTGGCATTTTTCAGAGACCTGTGAATCATGTCCTTAATAGGTTGGATGAATTCTGTCTAGCATATCTGGATGATATAGCAGTTTCTAGTGCCACCTGGGAGGATCATGTGAAACACCTTAGAAATGTGTTACAGGGAGGCCACCAGGGGGCGCACAGGCAATGGCTGCCTGAGTGCGTAGCTCCAGCCGTGATCGGGCTTCGGCAAGGGATTAAGCCCCCCCCAAGCCCCCCCGGCGGGCCCACCCCAACGATTTCGGGAAGACGGAAGATCGGGACCCGGGACTCCCCGCACTGGGTGAGGAGCGCGGCCCGGAAGGCCGCAGAGACGGAGGAGAGGTGGGCCCCTCCCGCAGCCTGACAGGCCCATAGCCCGGCCCGCCTTCCCCCCCTCGACTAGCCTTTTTTCCCCGACCAGGGGCGGGGACCGGGGCCGCGGCGGCCCGAAGACACCACTGTGGTCTGGGAGACGCGCTCCCCCCTCTCCACGCGCTTCACCCCGGCCTGGCGGAATAAGCCCAGGGACTCTCCCCTGAACAGAAGACGGCGGGACCCACCCGGAGTCCGGGGGCCCGTGGCGGGCTCTGGGGACCCGTGCCTCCCCCTCAGCCCACGAGGATCGACCGAGGCAGACGGAGCGAGTCGGGTGGGAGGCCCCCCTCCCCCCTGGATCTTCAAACGCGGGCTGCCACAGCCCAACGAAAGAAGAAGGCAGCGGAACCTGAGGAGGCCCGGGGACCGCTCCCCGCGGGCGTGCGGACCCCCGGAACACTCTGGAGGTGCGAGCCACCCCCCCACCCCCCAACACAATAGCACCATCAGACGGGGGGGTTACCAGGGTGTGAGGCCCCCGCCTGTCGAAGGTGGGGCGTGTGCCCGCCCGGGGGTGGCCCTCCACCCCCCCCCAGGGGGAAAAAAGAAAAAGCAAGCCACGGACAAACAGCTAGGCCACCGCTGGTCGGGCGCTGGTTCTAGATCGCCCCCTCCCCCCGGCAGACTCTAAGAAGTCCACGAAACTGGCCCTATAGGCTACCGGGCTCCCGGCGTCCCTCCAAGGGGTACCCAGCAGAGGCCCCGATCCCCCACGGGGAGTCTGGACAGGGTGTGAGGCCCCCGCCAGGTGACGGTGGGGCATGTGCCCGCCCCCCCTGCAACGTTCTACAACCCCGGCTGGTGCCGGCCCGGGACGGGTCTGCCCCAGTGGTCGGTCCCTCGGTCCCGGGGGCCCCCCCGCGGACGTCCCCAGGAGAACGGTCTCCCCGCTGGGGACATTGAGGCCCAGACAGCGGACCACGGGAAGGCACCTGATGAGCTGGCGGGAGTCCCTGCAGGAATATCGCTTCCAGGAGGGCAAAAAAGGCGACAAAGGTACAAGCCTGAAAAGAACCACGGCCCAGTCGGAAGACACAGCCCCCTCCTCCTCAGCCATGGAAAGGGGCTTCGCCTCAATTTTGCAAGAAATCAGGGACATGCGTTCTGATATCGCATAGAAGTTTGAAAAAATGGACCAAAGG
This sequence comes from Ambystoma mexicanum, assembly GCF_040938575.1. Taxonomy (NCBI): domain Eukaryota; kingdom Metazoa; phylum Chordata; class Amphibia; order Caudata; family Ambystomatidae; genus Ambystoma; species Ambystoma mexicanum. Next base: position 1,391,152,026 of record NC_090922.1, read on the forward strand.
GTGGAAAATATTGAGGACAGATTGCTTCAGGTCGAGATGCAGCAAACAACCTCGGCACCCCAAGAGATGCAACTCAACATGAGGCTGGAAGCCCTGGAAAAGAGGGACGAGGAGAGAGCCCGCCAGATGGACGATTTCGAAAATAGGGAGAGGAGGAACAACCTCAGGATTTTCGGGGTGCCCGAAATGGAGGGGGAAACGGAGAGGGACGTCACCAGAGCGGTGCGGGACATTATCACTCTCCTGTTTGCGGAGGAGATGACTACAGAGCCTACATTCGACAGAGTGCACAGGGCGGGGGGCAGTGCGGGGGGCCCCCGTTCGATCTTGGCCCGGTTCCACTACTACTCGGAAAAGACTAAGGTGCTGGAGGAGGCCAGGAAGGCCCGAGAAATCACTTATAATAATGCCCAGGTCTCCATATACCAGGACCTCTCCGCATACACGTTGGCTAAGCGGAGAATGTGCCGCCCCCTCACGCAGCTGCTAAAGGAAAAAGGGATACGCTATAGATGGGGCTACCCCTTCTCCCTGACATTCGAATACATGGGCCAAAGATCGACCCTGATCACAGAAGAAGACATCCGCGGTGCGATCCAGGAATACGTGGTGGACACGAACCCCCGGAGGGGCCCTTCGGGCCCAGGGGGGGGGCGAACCCGGGGACCCCGGCCCATCGAGAGACAGGAGAAAGAGAACCGTGACGCGGAAATTTAGGAAAATGAACACTCCATCTCCAGCAAAGGAAGGCGGTCGGAACGGTTCCGAGGACTGAGAACGGACTCGATCTGTTATGATCTAAAATGGCACTTGGAGGAGTCGGAGGTTTATTCGCTATCTGCATCCCCACGAACAGCAAGTATATGGGTCTCACAAAAGGAATGCAGCCGTGGGAGGGTTTGGGGGGCTCAAGAGGATCAGCTTTAAGGGTGATTAGCCTGGCCACAGGGGGCAGGCTGGTGGTTCGGCCAAAAGTCAGTGTTGGCGGAACTATTTGGCTGGACGCCGGGGAGGGGGGAGGGGGGTACACGAAAGTTAAGGGGGTTCAGTTTGGAGTTGGGGTTGGGGGGCAGTTGGGGTTTTGTTTCATGCCCACCCGGGGGGGAAGGGTGGGGGGAAGAGGGGAGTTCAGAGCACAATTTAAGGAGCATCCGGGAATGAGCATTACAGAGTCATTGACCGTGAGGGAAGATTACTTAGATCATGGCTGAGAGTCTGCCTGCCCTGGGTGTGGGCTCCCTCAATGTTCGGGGCTTAAACTCCCCCACGAAAAGATCCCTGGTTAGTAGGGAGTTCCGAAGAGCCAAGCTCGACATCCTCTTCTTGCAAGAGACCCATTGGCCCCTGGGGAAGGAACCCAAATTGCGGGGTGGTGGGATTGGGGAGGTCTTCAGCGCCTCCCACAAGGGAAAGAATCGAGGAGTGGCTATACTACTAGCTAGAGGAGTCAACTTCGAAAAAGAAACCATATTGAAAGACCCGGGGGGCCGCTACCTGCTAGTCCGGGGAGCCCTGCAGGGGGCCCCACTCACCCTAGCGGCCATTTACGGTCCAAACGAAGGCCAAGCACAGTTCTGGGAGGGCAGCGGATGAAATCATGGCCCGAACCTTCCAGAGGGTCAACTCAGAACTAGGCTTGGTGGACACGGTCCCAACCCCCAGAGCCGAGACCCCCTCCTTTACGTACTACTCAGCAATCCATACATCGTTTTCCAGAATAGACTAAATCTTGGTGGACGAGTCCCTGTTCCCATTTATATCTGGCTACGGGGTTGAGCCGGTCCCCTGGTCTGACCACGACCTAGTCAGAATTACTATAGCGAGGGAAGGGCTGAGTGAACGCGGGGGGAGATGGAAGTGTAATGACTTTCTACTAAAAGATGAGGTACTAGCGCAGGAGATACTTGAGGCCATCACTGAATTTTTTGAGTTTAACGACAATGGGGAGGTGGGTCTACACACCCTTTGGGACGCCTTCAAGGCCACCTTACGAGGAGTCCTGATCAAAATAGGATCCCGGGAAAAGAGGGTAAGGGCCATCCAGGAGAGGTGCCTGAGGGAGAAAATTGCCCAATTCCAACCAGGGGGTTCCCCTGCGGAGCCCTTAGACTGTGACAGGATGGCCGCCCTGGCCGATTACAGGCTCCAGTTGAAGGAACTGGAGAGAAGTCTCCAGCTGGTCAGACAGAGGTACTATGAGAAGGGGGACAGGGCGGACAGAATCCTAGCCTGGAAGCTGCGAGAGGTCCAGAAAAGCAAAATGGTGAGAGCAGTTAAAAATGAGGAGGGGAAACTAGGCCACGATGCATCCCACATAGGAGAGGCAATCCGCAGATATTACGAAAAACTATACTCATCCGAATATAACGGGGATGAGGAGGAAATCGAGGGGTTTCTAGACTCTATACAGATCCCGGCCCTTTCCAGGGAGATGGCGGAGGGGTTGGAGGGCCCGGAGACCGAGGGTGAGGTGGGGCGAGTGATTAGCGGCATGAAGGGGGGTACCTCCCCGGGTGAGGATGGCTACTCAGTCTCCTTCTACAAAAGGTTCCGTTCTACCCTGGCCCCGTACCTGGTAAAGGTGTTCAACGCAGTGCTGGAGGGAGGGTCTCTCCCGGACTCCATGATGGAGGCGATTATAGTGGTGCTCCCCAAGGATGGTAGGGACCCCTCGGAGTGTGCCTCCTACCGCCCGATATCATTGTTGAATACTGACGTGAAGATCCTGGCTAAGGTGATTGGGAGGCGGATAGAGGGGGTCCTGCCGAAACTGGTCCACGGAGACCAAGTGGGTTTCATAGGAGGTCGTCAGGGCGCAGACAACATCCGAAAAACTATAGACTTGATCCACCATGCCCAGAGGGATGATCTTGACGCGAGCGTCCTATCCTTGGACTCTGAAAAGGCGTTCGACAGGGTCGAATGGAGATTCATGGCACTCACCCTCCAGAGAATGGGCTTTGGGCCACAGATACGGGACTGGGTGGCTGCACTATACAGGGCCCCGAAGGCGAGGGTTCAGGTGTATGGCAGGCTATCGGACCCGTTCTGCCTCTCGCGGGGAACCAGGCAGGGATGTCCGCTTTCCCCCCTAATTTACGTTCTTGCTATGGAACCCCTGGCCATCGCAGTCAGAGCTCATAGAGATATCAAGGGGATCAAGAGAGGTGAGGTGGAATTTAAGCTATCCTTGTTCGCAGATGACATCCTGGCCTACCTGGTGGACCCGCGGCGCTCGCTTCCCCCCCTCTTGTCTCTGTTGGCCACATTTGGGCGCTTCTCGGGGCTCAAAATTAACGCATCCAAATCGGTCCTCCTCCCCATGAGAACATTAGACCCGGGTTTGGACTCCCTGGACAGGTTGGAAGGGATAGCAGTGGGGAAAACCGCTATCCGTTACCTAGGTGTTCTCATCCCCAGGGACCTTTCAAATCTAGCCCCTATTAATTACGACCCTGTGATGGTGGGGATTTCGGCAGACCTGAGGAGATGGGGCTCCATGATTCTGTCCTGGTATGGCCGCATGACGGCAGTCAAGATGAACATTCTACCAAGGTTGTTGTATCTCTTCACCTCTCTTCCTGTGGCCGTCCCTGACCAAACCTTCAGGGTCCTCCAAAACGCGGTTCGTGAGTTTATATGGCAGGGTAGGACACCGAGAACCGCAAAAAATGTCCTGACTTTACCTAGGGAGGAGGGAGGGTTTGGGCTGCCAGATTTCCAACTCTACTATCGTGCCGCCCAGTTGCGGGTCCTCCTGGAGCATATGAAAGAGGGGCTGGGCACATACTGGTCCTATCTGGAGGACATAGATGCCCACCCACTAAAGGTTCGGGACCTCCTATGGGCCCCGCGAAAATGTATCCCGAATAGATTGAAGTCCCACCCAACATTAGGCGTTCTCTGGGCGATCTGGCGTGAGGGCCCCCAGACAGCACACTTAACGTCATGGCCGTCCCCGATGTCCTCTCTATAGAGCCAACCCCTCAAGTTGGGCAGTAGGGGGTTCCGCTGTGCACAGTCCTGGTCCGACTTGGGGATGGAATGGGCAGGGCAGATGTTCAGGGAAGGAGAATTCCTACCATACGAGGAACTGAGGGAAGCTCTTGGTCAGGGGTCACTATCCATTTTTGAATATCTCCGCTTGAAGGGCATCCTATGTGACCAGGCCTGGGGCCAAGATTTGAAAAGACCACTGACCCCCTTTGAGAAGTTTCTTGATACAGCGTCCTCCAGGAAGGGGGCGGTTTCAGGGATGTATAAAATTTTGAACACTGTTAATTTGGGTGAGAGGAGGCGGTTACGCTCTTTTTGGAACGAGCTGGCAGGGGAAGAGATCTCTGAGGACGCCTGGTCCAGGATATTTAAAATAGCATTCCACGGGAACTTATTTACCGCGGATATGGAACATAATTTTAAAATCCTCCAGGGATGGCACAGAGACCCTGCAAAGTTGTCAAAAATGTTCCCAGGTGTATCCCCAGCATGCCCAAGGGGTTGCGATCAGGTGGGTTCGAGGGCACACATGTGGTGGCACTGCCCGAAGTTACAGGCATATTGGGAGGAGGTAAGGGGCTGGATCGCTGAAATCTCTGAGGAATTGCTCCCCCAGAACCCTCTGACCATGCTGCTGGGCCTCCCCCCAGAGGACACGGACACATTGAGGTACCCTAGAATGTGGGAAACAATGCTACGAGCGGGTAGGGTTGCCCTCGCCCAAAAATGGAAGAGCCCAGAAACTCCCTCCAAGGTGGAATGGCTACAAAAGGTCAAAAATATGTTCTTGATGGACAAACTGACGGCAATGGTAAACAATGTCTCGGCCTCCTTCCAAGCGAACTGGTACGTGGTGCAACAGACCTGGGGATGGGATGTCCATTGATCCGTAACGTGGAATTGGGAAAGGTGTGGGCGCCCATGGCCCGGGAATCGGCAGATGGACAACAGCCATAGGAGAAGTCAACGCTTACGCTCGCTTCCAAGCTCCAGACTAAGAAAGCTTGCAGCTCAAAGACCCGATGTGGGTTTTTTTTTTCTTTTTGGTTAGGGGGGTGGGACTGTATTGGGGTGGTGGGAGTGGGGGGGCCTTGGCCTTCGGGCCCGTCACTTGATTTCATGAGAACATGCTTGGTGCCCTACAGTTTGTTTAAGAAAATGTTAATAAAACCAAAGTTTAAAAAAAAGAAATGTGTTACAGGCTCTTCAGAAGGCCCACCTGACTAAAATGGCGAGTAAGTGCCAGATTGGCTAAGGTTCAGTGGTCTACCTTGGGCATGATGTAGGTGGAGGGAGGATAAAGCCTCTACCCAGTAAAGTATAAGCAGCACGAGAATGGCCTACCCCCACTACACAAACCAAGGTAAGAGCCTTTTTAGGACTCACAGGGTACTACAGAAACTTTATGGCAGACTATGGCACCATAGCTGCCCCTCTGACTGCTCTCACAACTCAAAAGAAACCCAAGAACGTATCTTGGTCTGAGGATTGGGGGAAGGCCTTCCATGGTTTATAATACTCCTTGTGCCAGGCCCCTGTTCTCAGGGCCCCTGATTACCAAAGACCTTTTATTGTGCAAACAGATTCCTCTGACACTGGGATAGGAGCTGTACTGTCACAAGTAGATGAGAAGGGTAAGGAACACCCTATTGGTCAACAGCTTAAGGACAGAGAGCTCAGATGGTCCACAGTAGAGGAAGAATGTTTCTCTGCTGTGTGGGCCCTAAGGAAGCTGAGGCCCAATCTCTAGGGCACCCACTTCAATGTGCAAACTGAGCATAAGCCCTAAAAGTGGCTCATGAACATGAAGGGAGAGAATCCTAAGTTGATCAGGTGGTCCATAAGCCTGACTGACTTCACTATTGAGCATATGCCCGGTGCTCAACATAGCAATGCTGATGGGTTGTCCAGATTGTTTAACAAACCTGAACAAGAAGCTCATACAGGGGTGGATTAGTTCCCCTTGTCCTTGGTCTAGAAGGGGAAAGTGTTTTGATAAATGTCCATTTATGTGTAACTTTCCCTCCAGTTGTGAACCCCCCAACTTTTTTGCTGTTGTCTGACAATCCTAGCCTGACATTTGCCAGTGGAGCACAGCCTTCTGCTGCACTCTGCTGGGTTTTTGCTCACTTTGTTATGGGGAACTGGCATGCCCTTAAAGACAGTCAGTACTGGGAGACTTTATTTCCCTTAGTCCTTTACTTTGTTGCAAGTTTTTATCAACATGTTACCAGTGCACAAAGTACCTTACAGTACAGTGTGCTAGGGTCTTCCTTTCATTTCTAAAAGCCCTTGACACCCTCAAAGGATTTTCCGGTAGTAGTACAAGTGTGCCATGGACAGAGCTGGTGGCAGCTGTTATTTTTCACATATTTTCTAACCCTTTCTTGTGGTCCATTTCACGTTTACCTTGTTTGGCCCTGGACAGTAGCTTGGTCCCAAAATGGCCACTCCATGAGGTCCTTTGTTCTGTCCTTGGGCCATTTTGTCCCTTTACCTTTCCCAAGTTGACCAGACCTGGAAAAACCCTTATTTGGTCATCCAGCTACCCGCACAAACAGAAGCTTTCGCAGGCTTCTTCATGCCTTGTGTGTGTGCCTTCATGATGTGGGCTGGACTGTCTAGTTCCAATACATATCCTGGATGCCAGAGAGTCTGGTGTGCTGGGAATGACTGTAACCACCGTGGTCCATGATTGGTCCACATCTGGTATGCCTGCATGTGTGTAGATCTCCTATTCAATCCTTTTCGTTTTGGCGCGAAGGAGATTCTGGATAAGAGTAGGCTCCAAACACCCATACCAGGTAAATCTCTTGAATTCACAACAAACCTAGCATAGGATCCAAGCATCCTGAAACCAAGAAGCTGAGTCGAGGAGACGCTGGTTACTTGCTTGAAGGTTTGGCACTCTGATCCCGCTGTTTCCCCGCAGGGCCCCCCTGCTTCTGATCAAACTTAGAAGGTCTGCCAAGGCGATTCCACCCATTTGAATAGAGGGACCAACTAGTCACAGCACCTCCACCTTAACCTGAAAGCAAACCTTCTCGGAAATGTTCCTGGGCCAACCAGTGAACTGGCCAGCGTGTACAGGACTTTTTCTCTGGAACCGCTGCCGTCTTGAGTTGACTCTTGACACTGTGGGGACCAAAAAGCACTGGGTCCAAGGCACTCACCTGGCAGGTTTCGTACACTTAGGCACTCTAGGTCTGGAATTAGAAGAGTACGCATGAACCCGAGTGCACGCGGTCACTGTGTTGCTCACCCGTGGTGACAAATTTCGAGGGTGTGCTGCTGCTATGCGCCCTGTGCCCTGAGATGTGCTGCAGTGAAATCAGTTGTTCCCTTCACCAGGAGAGGAGAAATCACCACTGTCCTGCCACGGAATCATCCCTGGAACTCAGCCGCAGAAAGTTGCAGAACCGCACAATTGCAGCATTTGAACCCGCAACCGAAGTAGACTCGACTGCCAAAGTTTGGTCTGGAGCGTGCCTTGGGTCGGTGAGTACTGCAACCCTTACCGGTGGCCCCTGGCGTATCCATCAAATTTTACGCACAAGTGTCCACTGAGGGCCACTCACCTTTATCGAGGTAGCCTGTGCTATGGTCCTATTCCCAACTCTTGGATCCTGTTCTGCCCTCTTGGGGAGACACTCCTGGAATAGTGTGAAATATTCTTCACTGCCTCACCCACCTTCCTGAGTCGCTACAGCCCCTGCAAGAGACCCTGTTTTTCGCTCTACCGCATGATCACGTGTGTCTACGCTGAAAGTACTTTTTAGCTCTAGGCTCTACTCTTCTTAGGGACTGGACTGCCTCTTAGTGTTTGATAAATGAAGAACTGACTAAAGTATATTTGCACTGTATGCCACCTTTTCTTACAGGTTGTGGACCCTTACTGTGTGCCATTCCTTTAGGCCATTGTAACTGTATATATGTTCTATAGTAGTGTTGTGTTGATTTAAGTATTACTGCAGATCTTTGCTTGTGTTTGATTTAAAAGGCCTTTCATAAATGTATATGTATTTTTGATATACACCTGACTGAGAGTAATTTGTAGTGTCCTTGACTGTGTGTGCTCATTGTGGGCTTTCGATCACCCTCATCTCTCCGGAGATCTAGTCTTCACCACCGCCAATGCTACATTGATTCATCTGGTGTATCCAGAATGTCACCCTATTCCTAGAAACTAGGCTGGCCTTCTGAACCTCTGCCCACCATGTCAGAGTTCAGAAATCCATCTCGACACATAGTCAATAATGAGGCTTCATAGAAGGTGTAGTCCAACTCATCTGGAGAGCAGCTTGTTGCAGACACTTGCTCTAGATGATTTGACATTCCTTTGTGTAACAATGCCACTATGCAGGCCTTGTCAAGAAATGATGGACAACATCTCTCAGCCACAAGTGGGAAGCCTACCACAGAGATATCCTCAGCCAGTCCTACTCCTGAGGAGGGCGTTAGCAGTTAAGATGGTCCCAGCTCCTATCCCCCACATGTGCCAGCATGCTTTTATGCAGTACCAATTTGTCTTACACTATGCCATAAGTACAAATGCTTACCAGAGTCCTTCTTTTTCTTGGAGAGTCAACTAATCTGAGATGGGCCAAAGCATGCAGGACAAAAGAGAGAGAAGCACTCTGGCATGACATGCGATCCTCAACCTGAAATCTCCAGTCTGGACCACAACGCTTCCCAGTGGCAGCAGCAGCAGCGAACCACAGCAGTGGTTCATTCCCTAGACCACCAGGGACTTAGAAACGGGGCAGTGATCCCCTTACAGACTATACTACCAGATGGTAGCCAAAAGCCAAGAAGAGAAATGAGTGGGCACCACTTGATGATAAATCAACGTATATCAAATATCAAAAATTGTAGACAAAAAAGTTGATTTGCTCAAATAGTTTCTATCCAAATATTCAAAAAGGAGCTGGCTGTGACGAATTCGGAGACACCCAAATTCAAAATACATGTGAAGCAGAAGACCAAGTGAAATATAGGGTCACACAGCCGCTCTCACGAGAACCCAATCCGGGTATGTAAGTAGTCAGAATTACTCAAAGGTTCTGTTCAAAGTGTTCAAAGGTAGAAAAAGATATTTTTGATTGAAAAACGACAACATTGAGGTTCAGTTGTGTTTCAAAATTATTTTATCAACGAAAAATGTTCATCAAAAAAATGAGTCTCGTGAATGAGAGGTCACTAATATACTCTTAGAGAGGAAGAAATCGCCACTTATAGCTTTACAATCAGACCAAAAAATTGCCAATGCATTTCGGAATTACATTTCCTTCATCAGGGCAGGTCTACAGGTAATGTATACAGGTTCATAAAGAAATTAGTACATCATAATGCAAAAAAACACACAAAACATATATCAGTGTCATATATTATATGATAATGTAGAGAACATAGCCTTCAGTTGTAATTGCAGGAGTGGGTGGTAAAGATGAGGTAATGGGAAGAAATGGGAAAAAAGAGAATAATAAGACCCTATTTTGTATGGGTTAATAGATTGTGAAGTTAAATAAACACAGCATTTTACCAGAGATTGGTGAGTTGAATGCACAGTGTGTGGCGTGGTTGGCTTATGAAAGCCATGTAGTAATCAAGAACTGCCTGATGTGAACCAGCGCATAAGAACAGCCTTCAGTAGATTGGCTGAAATAAAAAAGCATGCGTAATTGCAAACGGGTGGAATCCATGTTTGCAGACAAAATGTGAATGTTGAACAAGCTTACCGTGCGAGACACGGGGAACAGGAGTTCTCCTGTTGCCGGCTCGTGTGCAACTGCGGCTATCGCATCGAAGCGTCGCCGGCGCAACGCTTCCTTTTAAAGACACGTGACCGCCAAGCAACCCTGATGGGCGCGCGGTTGAAAATAGGAGGCTGCAATCAGGCCTATGGGCTTGATCTGGATGAATATAGATATGTATCTGGCCTCATGGCTGTAAATGAGGAATTATAGTGTGTTAAAATATAAAAAAAAAAAAAAGAAAACGGAAAAATGGGTATGATAGAAATAGAAGAAATACTGGGCTGAGGTAAAGAAGGGAATAGTTAAGTGATGTCGCTGTCGCTGGTGATGTCAACCTGGCGGCCCCGGAGGCCCTGGACACCAGGTCAAGGATATGCTGATGTGACTTTGGCGATACAAGAAAGTAAATTCAGTTACATGGTTCCTTCTGTTATCTTTACACATTCACATATTTACACCCTGTTGTGATGACGTCAAGAGACGGCACCTTGGGTCCCATAAATTCCAAGACGTGATACAGTGAGATACAGAGATACAGCAGGGTAGCTTGTAAGTCCACAATCTTTAGGTACCAAAGATGTCATACCGAAAGTAGGTACAAGGTCTATTTAGTGAATTACCGGTATTTGCCTACCAGCGCAGTAGGAATCTCAGAGACGAATTGGTACATACAAGACCGCCCCTTAAGGAACCCACAACTCAAAGGACTGGAACATTCCCTTGTCTTCATTGTATTAACTGTAACTCAGTAATTGAGGGGAATGTCATTAACCATCCTAGAACAGGGAAAAGGATTTTCCTCAAAACCTATGGAACCTGCGACAGTATCAACACCATCTACGGCATCTAATGCCCGTGTGGCAAATTTTATGTTGGCCAATCCACAAGAATGGCCAAAACTAGGTGGAATGAGCACCGGTCTTGTATCCGGAATGCAAATACGAACTCGGCTGTAGCACGCCACTGGATTGAAAATGGACATGATCTGACTCAGATAAGATTCCTGATTTTGGAAGCACTTACAAAAAACAGTCCACATGAGGACCTGAACCAGCGGTTGAACCACAAGGAGACCTTTTGGATCGACAAACTTGGTAGTCTGACTCCCAATGGAATCAACGAAGAGATCAATTACCACTGTTTCTTATGATCTCACAATTTTACTGCTTTGATTAATATGTTCCTACTTTCGTTATGACATCTTTGGTACCTAAAGATTGTGGACCTACAAGCTACCCTGCTGTATCTCCTGGACACTCTGTCTGGGACCCAAGGTGCCGTCTTCTGACGACACCACTCACAGCAGGGGTGTGAATATGTTAATATATTAATGTGAAAGTCTTACAGTATCAACCATTTGTTTGAGTGGACTTCTATCTATCATCAATGTCACTGTATCACGTCTTGGAATTTATGGGACCCAAGGTGCCGTCTCTTGACGTCATCACAACAGGGTGTAAATATGTGAATATGTAAAGATAACAGAAGGAACCATGTAACTGAATTTACTTTCTTGTATCGCCAATGTCACATCAGCATATCCTTGACCTGGTGTCCGGGGCCTCCGGTGCTGCCAGGTTGACATCACCAGCGACAGCAACATCACTTCATTTACATCATTTGTTCTATGTATAGGCTTTCTTAACTATTCCCTTCTTTACCTCAGCCCAGTATTTCTTCTATTTCTATCAGACCCATTTTTCCGTTTAAAAAAAAATATATATATATATATTTTAACACACTATAATTCCTCATTTACAGCCATGAGGCCAGATACATATCTATATTCATCCAGATCAAGCCCATAGGCCTGATTGCAGCCTCCTATTTTCAACCGCGTGCCCATCAGGGTTGCTTGGCGGTCACGTGTCTTTAAAAGGAAGCGTTGCCCCGGCGACGCTTCGATGCGATAGCCACAGTTGCACACGAGCCGGCAACGGGAGAACTCCTGTTCCCCGTGTCTCGCACGGTAAGCTTGTTCAACATTCACATTTTGTCTGCAAACACGGTCTCCACCCGTTTGCAATTGCGCATGCTTTTTTATTTCAGCCAATCTACTGAAGGCTGTTCTTCTGCGCTGGTTCACATCAGGCAGTTCTTGATTACTGCATGGCTTTCATAAGCCAACCACGCCACACACTGTGCATTCAACTCACCAATCTCAGGTAAAATGCTGTGTTTATTTAACTTCACAATCTATTAACCCATACAAAATAGGGTCTTATTATTCTCTTTTTTCCCATTTCTTCCCATTACCTCATTTTTACCACCCACTCCTGCAATTACAACTGAATGGTATGTTCTCTACATTATCATATAATATATGACACTGATATATGTTTTGTGTGTTTTTTTGCATTATGATGTACTAATTTCTTTATGAACCTGTATACATTACCTGTAGACCTGCCCTGATGAAGGAAATGTAATTCCGAAATGCAATGGCAATTTTTTGGTCTGATTGTAAAGCTATAAGTGGCGATTTCTTCCTCACTAAGAGTATATTAGTGACCTCTCATTCACGAGACTCATTTTTGTGATGAAAATGTTTCAATGATAAAATAATTTTGAAACACAACTGAACCTCAATGTTGTCGTTTTTCAATCAAAAATATCTTTTTCTACCTTTGAACAGAACCTTTGAATAATTCTGACTACTTACATACCCGGATTGGGTTCTCGTGAGAGCGGCTGTGTGACCCTGTATTTCACTTGGTCTTCTGCTTCACATAGCCAAAAGCCAAGCCCATTAATACAACCATGAACATTGAGTGCCATGGCCCGCATCATTATTTTGCTGCTGTCCTCTGTGGGGGAACCGGCAGGGCTTAGTCCACTATTACACAGTTTTGTTGCTTGTGTCACACTCTGGGTGGGAATGACGGGATAGATTGAACAGGGGAAGTTTACTAATGGCAGGAGGAGGGGAATCATAAAAAGCAGGTCAGGAAGCAGGAAGTTGGGGGTTATTCAGGTGAGGGAGGTGGAGCAGGCAGAACAAGCAGGAGGAAGGTAGTAGTGCTTGAGTGTGGACGGGGATTTCTGAAGAAGGTGAGGTATTGTTTAGTGAGTGCCAGTGGTACTTCACTGTGAGTGTGTTACAGTGTGAATGGTGTGGTGACATGTGAATATGAAGGGCATGTCATCGAGTAAAAAGAATGTGTCAGAGTAAGAGGTGGATGAAGTCTTAGTAGTAGTATGGACGAGGAATTTGAAGCTTGGAGGTCAACGTAGGAGTGAGAAGGAACAATATCAAAGGGTGAAGGAAAGGCTGAGAAGGAGTGAGAGACATCAGAGGAACAAAGGAGAGGGGAAGCAGTATATGCTGGTGGACTTGTGGCGAGAAGGAGAGGGAGAGAAAAAAGTGAGCATAATTCAAGAAAGAGCAAATCAAGTAGTGTGACTGGAAGGCACAATCCCATAATCCCTTTAGAACACTAACAACTTGATAGAGTAGGTAAATCTAGGAAGTCCCCAAGGGGGTTTAGTTAGATAAGGTCACACGCCTTTAGGTTGACATCACAGGTAATTTTACCAGTTAGTATATGGAGGGTGAAACAATCAGTATCTAAAAACAGGCTGGCTGAGAGAGCCTTTTAGAGAAAAGAGAGGGGCAGCCATAAATACCTTTGAGAATATAATTTAAAAAAAAGTAAACCATCTCTGAGTCTTGAGTAAATTCTTGTACCATCTGTGACATTAGAAACATGTCTGATCTTTGGAATTTTGAATCTCACTAAGATGATTTTTTCCATAGGTTCACATCACTTCACATCACAGTGGGATGAAGAGGTATGTCAACTATTTGGTATCCTGCTACCTTTCTGTATTTTCATTGCTAAATAAATACTTTTCACAGGAATTAAAACATGCGCAGACTCACCAAAATGATTATCACTATTGATATTCTTATATTGTAATTATGATAATAAGAAATACTGAAATGTTCATCTTTGTACCACAGCAATTCGTTGACTCCCATGACACATAACATGCTGGGCACTGAAGTGAATACTTATAATATTATTGTAGCCTACAGGTTGGATTCTTGAAAGGGAGCAATGCCTTTTTATGTTCCTCGGCTTCCATCATATAAAACAAAATCATCAAGAATGTCCCAGTAATCACCTGTCCATCTGGCAGTTGCTGTCATAGCTGAATGCACATTTCATGATGCTATCGAGGGTCATTAGGCTGACATGATGGAAGAGCTCCACCGAGTTGCCTTTATCATCAATGAGCTTTTCCAAATTATCCTAATGAAAAGGGGACAAAAGATACAAAATGTGATCACAGACATCAAATTAAAGCTGATGTGCTCGGTATGAATGGGGTTTGGGTTACAAACACTACTGTACATTTATATGTATATTCAATGAGAAAACGTTGTTAAAGGGATGTTATGGTTACAAGTAAAAAAAAACAGGAAATGTGCCCGTTATGATAAGCTCTGCAACCACAACTCACGCCACTGCATGCACTGCTAAGACTAACACCCAGGACATAAAGATGGCATCACAAATGGCATCATTGATGACATCACTGATGACATTGCATATCTGGGCCAGTTGTTTTTGTTCAGAGTGAGAATTCTATAAATTGTAAGGTGCTGTATAGTTAGACATTCATCTTGTCATATGTTCTTAAAGTACTTTCCTTACGGTTTGGTCTGAGCTCATGGTGCACATACATGGGACAATAAGCAGGCCCCAACCAATTCATTTTTAAACATGATGATGAACTCTGATCTTATTGTCATTTTCTGGTCATGGTGGTTCTTTCCTCCTTACTAAAGTTTCCCTGTATGTGCCTCAGATTTGTATGCATTGATGCTCTTAATATTTATTTTCTGTACTGGCATGTGTGTATTAATTCTTGTATTGTTAACTGTTAATTCAAAGTTTAACACTAGACAAGCTTCTGATAGCCTTGGACTTATGATTCTACTGGCCAATAGTATGAGAAAAAAAATATCCGCACCCGTGGAAGGGTGCTCAGCCAATCAGGTGGCCGGAACTGCAGGCGAGAATACACAATCCCTGGCTGCTGTCCCAGCCACCCGAATCCCTTCCCCGGGGGGCACTCTTTTTTTCCTTTATTTTCTAACATGGGGAGGCAAGAGCCTCCCTGTTGCCTTCCCACATTATAAAAACACAATTCCCCTTCCCCCACCCCAATCTACGTGTGGGACCAGAGCCTTGCACTCTGGTCCCTGATGCTCCTCCCATCTGGCCGCCGCCATCAAAAGAGAAAAGGGATGACGGTGGCCATTTTGGAACATTTTTTAAAAGTGTTATTTCTCCAATGGGAGAAGGGCTCACCTAGATCTGATCTCCTTTAGGATGAAAGAAAACCCCAAAATCCTGCAGTATGACTAGCTTTCACACCACAGCAGGGGGCGTAGATGGTCATGAAAGCTATATTCTACTTCAATGGTCCAAGCTGCAGCTACTGCCTATGTGTATGCATCATTATGTTAACAGCAGCCCTTCGATATAAAGCTTTGGTTTAAATAATTAAATTTTTTGATACATGGAGTAGTTCATGAGAGGTCTCCCTATTACCCTTGATATGTTGCTAGCAAAACATTCTAAACATTCTAAACATTCTAAACAGAACCCCTTGTAGGGACTTTTCAACAGAATTGATAAGATATGTGACGTCATCAGTGTTGTCAAACTTGCCCGAGCCAAATTTAGCCATGACTTCTCGAGTTTCCGAATTGGAAAGCATCATCCCAGTACTAGAGAAAGTTAAGACCCTTGGGATTCAGTTGGAGGCTTCTCTGCATTCAGACGCCTATGTTAACCAACTAAGTAAAAGTTGTAATTCCTATCTTCATCTGATTTAGAACATACACCCCTGCATCTCAGAAAATAATTGTGCCATTGTTGCTCGAGCTACCATTGTATCAAGACTCGATTATTGCAACTCTCTCCTGATCGTGCAAAACAACACTGTACGGATTTGTCAAGAAGATTGCAAAAGGGAAAACATATCTACCCACCGAAGAAAGCTACATTGGCTGCCAATCAAGGAACTTATCAATTTTAAAATAGGAACAGTGGCTCACAGATGCATATATGGGTCTGCTCCAGCCTACCTCAAATCCCTAAT
This sequence comes from Ambystoma mexicanum, assembly GCF_040938575.1. Taxonomy (NCBI): domain Eukaryota; kingdom Metazoa; phylum Chordata; class Amphibia; order Caudata; family Ambystomatidae; genus Ambystoma; species Ambystoma mexicanum. The sequence goes on from NC_090922.1 coordinate 1,391,167,895, forward strand.
ACCTCGTTACCACCCATCTAGAACTCTGAGATCATCTAACACAACTCAGATCATTAGCCTGAGATACCGTCCGGCAAGTGGCATAGGAAAAACCTTTCTGAGTCAAAGCTGCCAGCTTCAGGAACTCCCTGTCCATTGCCGTGAGATTAGACTCCGAGTTAGGAAGGTTTAGGAAAGGCCTGAAAACTTTGCTCTTCAAATAAATCCTCTGCACCCCTTCTGCCAAAACAGTCTCCTCGTCCTGTCTTTTCTGTTCGTCCATCTGGTGTTTGTGTTAGCACCCCGATGCCCGTGGGCTACCAGCTCTCTATAAATAAATATATAAATAAATGATCCCATTTGTGATGTCATCTTTTATGTCCTGAGTGTTAGTCGTAGCAGAGCATGGTGGTGGTTCGAGTTATGGTTGCATAGCTTACCACAAATGACAAGTTTCGTACCTTTCAACAACGTTTTTTTATTGGGGTCATCTTTGACTCCGCTCTCTCCTTCATCCCTCACATCTTGGGCCTTGCCAGGAAGGCCCACTTCCAGCTTCACCTCCTTAAAGGTATCCTCCATTTCCTCACTTTTCCCCAGAAGCTCAACGTCTCCAGAGCTCTAGTCCTTTCTAGGTTGGACAATTGCAACAGCCTCTTCCTTGGTCTCCCCCTTTCCTCCCTACTCCCGCTTCAGCTAATCCAGAATAAGGCTGCAATACTTATCCTTGGCCTCAAGCCCAGGGACTGTATCTTTCCAGACCTAATATCTCTCCACTGGCTGGTGGCCTTAAGAATCAAATTCAAGCCCCTTTGCATCATCCACAAGGCTTTCTGGGGTCTGGAACCACACTATTTACAATCTTCCCTCCCTAAATACTTCCCTGCTAGAACCCTCTGCTCATCTAACTCCAACTCTCTGCTTATCAACCGCTTCTCCAAGCACAGAGTAGGGGGCAGGTCTCTCTCCTCAGCTGGTTCCTTTCTTTGGTACAGCCTCCCTTTTCCCCTCAGACTTGAGTCGAACCAACTTAAGTTTTGGAAACCTCTCAAAACTCTGCTTTTCTGTACCTCTTTCCCTCTCTCCTTTCCCAGCTAATCACCCCACTGCCACTGAGACTAACGGCCTGGTCCTTCATGAATCTCACAGGTTACCAGGCCCTCTACCCAGTCAACACCAGCACCCGCTGTTCATCCCACCGGTGGGACTGTTCCACCCTAGAACTTGGCTCTCCTTGCAATTCCCGACAATGTTCCAACCAGCACTTGTCTATACCTTTGCTCTCCTACCCACCCTCCCTTCCATATCTCCTGCACTTCTCTTCACAGTCACAAGGCCTAGTAGGATCATGATTGTATATTTACTGTTTTTTGCCACTGTTATTTTGCCACTCTTGCTCCCTCCTCACTGGTCTTGTGGCAATTGTATATTTACTGTCGTTGCCACTGTTATTTTACTCCCCTTGTTCCCTACCCCTTTTGCCTTGTGGTGCCTGGAAACAGCATAATAAATGCTCAATACAATAAATACAAATTGAATTTCATATTTTTTTTAGTGCAATTTAACTATAAGGTCCCTTTAACAAAGTTATTTCAATGATTTTCATAGGTTTTTATTAGTGCGACTTAACCATAATGTCCCTTTAACAAAGTTTGTTCATTGAATGTCATAGGTTTTTCACTGATAATGTTTCATGATGTTACTTCACTGTATGTAGTTGTTAAAGGGGAACTTCCATCAACATGTTATTTGCCCAATCGAGCGGGCATACATAGATCGATCTTAAAAAAATGTCCAATGCATCTTACCTTACTTTTTCTCACATTTACACAGAAGAAAATGACGTGTCCGGTCACAATGGTCTCCTTGAATGAAAGGTCTGCCTGCTGCGAGAGGGCTAAATACCCCAAAACAGTGGGAGGGTTGAAGGACCCAGTCATCACGCAACATGAAGCATCATGTAAAAAGCTTCATGCTGCATGATGACTCTTTACTCAGAAAACAAAGGAGAGACTGAGCCCTCCAGCCCTCCTCCTGTTTCGTAGCATATGGTCATCTGGCAGCCGTGTAGCCAAAGCCACAGTTAAACGGGCTGTCTGCAGATGTCAGTACTTCCGAAGTGCTAACACCTGCAGGCACTTTGTGTAACTGTGCAGCGCTTCAGCTACACGGCTGCCCGAGCAGTTGGCATGGCTAGGGGCAGTCGGGGAGGGCCGGGCAGGGCCCTGGCTTGCCAGCCCTTTCCGGAGACTGCTGGGGCTTGTCCCCGGCCCACTTAAAGCCCTGCCTGAGCATGTATGCATTGTTTCACATAGATGCACAAAAGGGAGGCCATCCTGCAGCAGCGTGGTTGGGATACAGATCTGTCTGCCCATTCGGTTCAGATTGGGCTAAATTGTGATTGCATTACTGTCGAAAGTTTTTTAAAACAAATTGGCAGTCTTTTTTCAATGTAAAGTCAAGCAACAGCATCAAAACTAAACCAATTCGTATCAAGCCAGTGCACATCCAATTCATATACACACCATGAGAACAGGCTTTTCCACCTTGTCCCCAAATGATTGAGTATTTATAATGCACCTATACAAAATGTTTCAAGGTGCAAAAAGACAAGGTGGAGGATGGAAGGATAAAACAAAACGAAAAACAATCCTACTACGCCTTGTAACATTCGCCATGTGCAAGTGCAATAAAGAAGTGCAGGGGAAATGGGATGGGGGTGTACCAGTCAGGGTGTAAGGGCCCATGACAAAAGTGAGTGTCAGAGGAGGTCAGAGGAGGTCAGGTGGACAGAGCCAGGGGAAAGCAGAGCGTGCAGGGGAAGGAAGGTCCACAAGCTAAGTGAGAGGTTAGGGGCTGGAAAGGCTAGGGTGCAGGCCGAGCCAGGCAAGTGCGGGGGAGGGGCCCAGAATGGCAGTGCAGGTTGAGGGGCAGTGGGTGGTCCAGGGAGACCAAGTGCAAGGGTAGACTGGAAAGGGGGGTCTGATGCCCTGAAGCCTCTGAAGGTATCTGGAAGCCAGTCAAGAAGCAGACAGGGAGATTAGCAGGGGAGGTGGAGAGGGAAGGAAAAAGAGAAAAGGAAGGGCTTAAGAAGCTTCTGGAACTTAATGAGATCCGGTTCAAGTTGGAGGAGGGCAGGGAACACGTTCCAGAGGGAGGCACCTGCGCAGGAGAGAGATCTATCCCCCACTCTCTGCTTGGAAAAGCGTCTGATCTCCAGGGAGTTGGAGCTAGATGATCAAAGGGCTCTAGCAGGGCGGTATTTAGGGAGAGAGAGATTGATCTACAGGGTTCCCGGGCCCCAGAAATCCTTGTGTATGCTGCAAAGGGTTTTGAACTTGATCCTCACAGCAAGTGGGAGCCAGTGGAGAGGTTTTAGGGCTAGAGAGTTTCTGTCCTTGGGCTTGAGGCCAAAGATAAGTCTCACAGTCCTATTCTGGATAGTCGAAGCAGGCGAAGGGAGGATTTAGGCAGATTGAGGAAGAGGTTGTTGCAGTAGTCCAGCCTGGAGAGGACCAGAGCTCTGTAGACATTGAGTTTCTGGGGGAACGTGAGGAAAGGGAGAATGCTTCTGAGGAGGTGTAGCCGAAAGTGGGCCTCCTTGGAAAGGTCTGTGAAGTGAGGAGAGATGGAGAGAGAGCAGGCAAAGATGACATCAAGGTTTTTTGCCTCACAAGTGGGTTAGGGGAGGGGGCCCATGGAGGGCAGCCAGAGTGTGGGAGGTAAAGAGGTAGCAAGGGTCCTAATGAGAAGAATCTCTGACTTACTGGCATTGAGGCAGAGGTCGTTAGCAGAGCACCATGCCTGAATAGCAGAAGGCAGTCAGGAATAAGAGAGGGAGAAGAAGTGGTGGAGGAGGGAAGCTTGAAGCAGAGCTGTGTATCATCCGCATAACACTGGAAGTTAGGAGAGAATATGGAGATCAAGTGGGCTAGAGGAGTTAAATAGATGTTGAGCAGCCAAGGTGATAAGATATAATCCTGAGGGACCACAGGGGGAGAGTGATATGGTGGAGAGAAAAGGGACCAGTTGAACCTGGGAAGGTCGGTCCAAGTGGAAGGATGTCAACCAGTCCAGAGCCAGGTCTATGATGCCAAGGGTATCACAGAGTCGATTTATCAGGCTTGATTGACCGTATCAAAGGCAGAGGAAAGGCCAATAAGAATGAGAATGGAAGGAGAGCTGGAGTTGTGATTATAGAGTTCTTCAAGGGTGTTCAGGAGAGCAGTTTCCATGACTCTGGCATCTCTGAAAGCAGACTGGTGGTCATGGAGACCACCAACAGATTCAGTGTGGTGGATAAGGTGGGAGATGGCCAGCTTCTCCAAGAGTTTGCCCAGGAAGGGGTTGATGAAGATAGGGCCGTAGTTTGCCAGGTAAGAAAGGTCAGAGAGAGGGCTTTTTGAGGAGAGTTTGCACAAGGGAGTGTGTGAGGGGAAGGAACTAGTGGCAAAGGTGTGGTTGCAGAAATCAGTCAAGGCTGCAGCAAGGGAGACAATGTAGTCCTTGATAGTACTGGAGCAGCAGGGGAACACATGTTTGGGTGAATCCTTCATAGAGCGGACTTGTCTAGAAACCTCATCAGGAACAACGCTGGAGTCTTATGTGTGCACACACTCATAAAGTGTCCTTTAACTTCCGATTCAAGTTAATCCAATTCAAAGTCTTGCACAGATATCACTGCACTCCAATCAGGCTGCACCACATGTCGCAGGATCACTCCCGAGATGCCCCAGGTGCGGATGTGATAGCGCTACATACATCTACATGAGCTGGTCTTGTCCTCAACTGGCACAGTTCTGGGAGGAGGTATGTTCCACCATGTCTACTATTTTAGATCACACTATCGCCCCGTCCCCAGTACTATGTCTTTTTCATGTCTTCCCTGATTTGGGCCGTGACTCCAAAAAACTGGCTGGCCTCTGCATGCTACTCGCTGTTCGCTGCATCTTCCTATGCTGGCTCTGGCCTGGAGCACCCTCCCACATGCAATTGCTCACAGCGGTCACGTGGTCCTCGGATACGGAAGAATCCTGGTCTAATCAACAGCCAACACATTCTAAACCCAGGAACATTTGGTTGAAATTCCACTCCTATATGGCCTCCACAGCTACAGACTCTGATGTTGTATCCCCCGTACCCTCCTCTCCCACCTGCCACCACTACTTGAATTGATGGTTTGGCCAGACTCTCATCCGTACTGTTGATTGTCCCCATGTTTATCTGCCTCTGATGGTCACTTGCTTCTTCTTTGTGTTGTCAAGCTAAATAAATAAAAGTAAAAGTACCAAGGGAGGCAGAGGAGAAGTGGAGACTGCAGTACAGTTGGCGAGTTCGTTGCAGATTTTGAAAAGTTCAGCCATGTTTTTTAAGTGTCTGCAGAGATACAGGCTTGGATATGGGCCTTCTTCTTCGAGCAGATGGAGAGTCTGTATTGCCTTTGGAGCAGGCGGCAGGCCAATTTGTCAGAGGATATGCTTGAGGCCTGCCACTTCCGCTCAGCCGGGTCTGCACTTGTGTTTCAGAGTGGCCAGGTAGGAGTCAAACCAGGAATTGCACTTGGAGGTGGGTTTCATGCAGATCCTCATGACAGGCGCAAGGATATGCAGAGTGTTGGAGATGGTGAGTTGAAGGTTAGTAAGGGCTGTGTCAGAGTGAGAATCAGTGGTAGGCATAGGAGGGAGAGTGACGGTGACGGCAAAAGCAGCAACTGACACTCGCTTCATAGGTCGAATAACGGAGAAGGACACTGGAAGTGCGGACATGGGCTTAGGTGGCAGACCCAGGAGGTCCAGGTGAGAGGACAGGACAGCACGATCAGACCAAGAGACAGGAGTAATGAGAGGGTTGGAGATGGGGATGTCTGAAGAGATGAGAACATCCAAGGTGTGATAGACTGAGTGCGTCAAATGGGATGAAATAATGGAGAGGGAAAGAGTCACAGAGGTTGCGGAAGAGCCCAGAGGCTGTAACAAGGGAGTTGAGGTGAATATTGAAGTCTCAGAGGAGGAGAAGCCTGGTGGAGGAGGGAAGAAAAGAAGAGGCAAGGTCAGCCCATTCGGAGAGGAAGTGGGAGACCTGGTCAGGGGCCTGTAGATGGTGGCCAGAGTCAGAGAGAGGTCAGGTGACACCAATCCTGCAGACAACGCATTCAAAGGAAGAGTAGGCCTGAGTGGTTATGATAGTAGCAGGGACATACTCCGGGAAGATCAGAGCAACTCCAACCCCTGTCCGGTTAGACCTGGGCTTAGAGAGGGTCTTGTAGCCCTCAGGGAGGAGAGTGTCGAAACCTGTAACAGAGCTGGCAATGAACCATACAATCACTTCATATATGTTGTCCATTGGTTAAATAATTTCACCATTGTGACTCTGCAACCTATTGCAACTTTCCACAGTGCACCAATTTTTCAACACATGATAAGTATGTAACACTGTTAGATAGCTACCCATTTGCTACCCAGCTTCATGTGCGGATTGAAAATGCACAAACCCATTTCAGACATCATATTGCACATATAGAGATGATTACAGCATGAAGTACAGATGCATGGAAATAGATAGATGAAAAGCGGTTTATTAATATATAGAGACAGCACAGAGAGACCAGAAACAGGGGGAAAAGGTTGATTGCCCACCAGGCTGGGTGTACTGTTCCTTCCAGGGCCACACATGCAAAATGCAAAGTGCAAAAAAGAAAAAAAGATAAAATCACTAAACATCCAGCATGCCTAGAATGACTTCAGTTTTCAAAGGCTTACTGTCTTGTAAATCTAGTTCAGCAATCATCGTGCTATCTGCAATGTTGAAGGCGCTTGTGGGTGACCTCCACATGTAGGCCTCCACACTAATATGAACATGAGCAAAGGCCACAGGCGCATGGTCATAGTGCATATTGGCAAACTATGCATTTAAATGGCATACAATCAACCGTTGTTTGAATGTTGGCTAACACTGTGGCCTATACACCTCCTTTAACAAACATATTTTTTGCAAAGTATTCTGATGTCTATAGTTATCAACAGTGCAAGCCGGGGATGCAAGTCATAGTTCAAATGCATATGCGTCAGGCTCGACCATGACTCACCCGACCAACCCCCCTGTTACCCACTGCACCTACCCTGCATCCTAGTTCACTGTCACCTATACCCTCATAATGTTACCAAGACCAGCGCTCATGGCTTGCAGCCATAGCCAGTCTCCAAAATCCAAGGACGTGAAAGTATGTTTTTGCAAATGTGTATGCTTTTCAGTTTTTCGAAAGTGTGAACATGTAAGTACAAACAATAGTGTCATAACTTTACTGCCTGGGTAGCGGGCTTGGCCCTCAGATTCAAAAGCACTTAAAAATTGCTCCCCCCTGCAGAGTGGTGCGTTGCAGTATATACAAAGTACGGTTGTCTTCGAAAGAGATGGATCAACAGCCTCTTTTATCACTCGCAAAGTAGCTGGTGGGATTTTGTGTCCCACAGAAGTAGGCTGTGTGATTACAGTATTGGTTGAGTAAGATAATGTGGAGGAAGACAGCCTAGTACTTGCTAAGAAATTAACAACCTTTCTGAGGGTATTGTAGTGGCTGGATGTGGTGTGGCGGCTCATGGACTGACAACAACGTTGCACTCAGTGCATTTCACTTTGGTAGCTTTAACCTCTGGTACATTCCCAACAGTGGTAAAGTACTGCCACACCCACCATTCTCTATGGGTGCCAGAGGTAGGCACTTCCTCTTCTAAGCATAACTCGCATCATCATTGTGCACTGCTGTAACTATCACCTAGGACATTAAAGATGACATCACAAATGTGATTGATGACATCACATATACAATTCATTTTGATGACAAGTCTCTACAAGGGGTTGTGTTTATAATGTTGGTAACAAGATGTCAGGAGTTATCGGGTGACCTATTCTGAACTACTTAATGTATCAAAGAATGTACTCATCTAAACAAAACATTATATTGGAGTGTTGTTGTTAATACAAGAACCTTATCATACACACACATACCATAGTAGTAAAATATTTTATTCTGGTCATTTTAGATAGTAAAATAATGAATGGTACCTTATCAGAGTTTGGAGTAATGTTAAACATGAACTAAATAGCTAATAATTGAAGACGTACTACATACTTGCGTTAGTATAAACAATACATAGAAAGGCTCAGAATGCATACAAATCAGAGACACATATAGGGACACTAAAGTACGGAAGAAAGAAACAACATCGCCAGAAAATGTCAATAACATTAAAGTTCATCATCACGTAAGGAAATTAATTGTGTTTGTGGCCTGCTTATTGCTCCATATATGTGCACTATGAGCTGAGACCAAACCCTAAGGAAAGTACTTTAAGACCTAACAAGATGGCTAATGTCTAGATATGTAACACATTTTCAATTGTATATTCTGACTGTCAGTGAACAAAACCACCGGACATTGATAGGTCAATGAACCAAAACAAGTGGCCCAGATATGTGAGGTCATCAGTGATGTCAACAATGACATTTGTGATGTCATCTTTGATGTCCTGGGTGTTAGTATTAGCAGTGCACGGTGGCGTCGTGTAATTGTGATGTCCTCACACCATCCGACTGTCGAATTACAATGGAATGTTTGCCTGTGCCATTGTATGTTCACAATGAATGTGAAAAACAATGCACGGAAACTTGATTATACTGTATACGAAATTTTGTGAAGTTCATAATTTAGGAACTTTGCCATCATTTGACAAGAAGTATGAAAATTGAACATCCTCATATAGCGCAACTTTCATTCTAAAGCGCAAACACATTCTTTATGATGTCACGCAATCGTGACATCATCACGTTGTATGATCATGACGCTGATGGTATAAATAAAACTTTTAAAATGGTGGACACGATCCACCATGCAGAATGCCGTCCAATTTTGAGCGAAAGTCATGCCGAATTTGAGGGAAGAAGCAGAGCATCTTCTTAGGATCACAGGGTTTTACCATAGTAACTAGACTGGCAACAGGATCTATGACCTGTTTTCTAGGGCACACAAATGTATATTCACTACTTAAAGCAGGAAAATCCAACTTCAGGGTGAGCAAATTTTATCCACGCTACCCAAATATACATACAATTGTGAGAAAGCATGGATCCTTATAAGGTAAATGAAGCAACAAGTTAGTCGTTTCCATTAGGTTATTATTTAATATGGGACTCAATGATTATATCTGTTTTCATTTTGGTTAAAGTTATCCTTTACCAATACCAGAAACATTAAGGGTATGACCAGAATATAAGACATGTTGTTACCATTAGGTAAGACAGTAGGCAATGAATGTAGCTCAATGGTAGGATATCTCTGTGGAGGTTCAATGGGGGTGTCTAAAAATCTGAATTCTCCAACTTCGTTATATAATTTGATTTGACTATTATGATGAAAGATCAGAGGATGGCAATGTGCGCAGTGATGCAAAACAATGTATAATATGCTAATTGTATATTCATATCAGTGGAGATCTTTTGCTACATATTATCCTTGCAATCATAAAATGGAGGATATGTTTGTAGGACAAATAAGGATATGTTTTGGTTTTTATGAAAAATTCAAATAATGTGTTCTCGCTTTCCTTTCTTCTTTTTGTGCTTTTCTACAGCTGGATTCTTTGTGAATAATAAATGCATATAATTCTACATACATATTGTATTACCAGATGTGGATAGATGGTATGTTAAGCCTAGACAACACCTGTACAAGGTGATCCATTTGCCCATGCATCAGTTGGTTGATGTTGGCTTTTGTGGATATGTGCTAAACTTTGTAATAGCTGGCATTAGTATAATATGCAGTAGCTATTAAACACATTTAAAAAAAAGAATGTATCTAGCTTCTGATTCTTTTAAAGAATTAAACGTGTGTGCATCATGACTCGAGGGTTTCTCTGCTTTAATGAATAGTCCCACATTTTAAAACTATTCCCCTGCACTACTGTGCTTTAATAAGAAGTCCCTCAGAACAGTTGTACATTGATGCCCCTTCCTCTAAGATAAGGAGTGCTGCCCAAGCCTCTTGGGATAAGGATCTTGGTCAGTCACCACAAGACTGGTTTAGGAGGCCTGCTTTCTCTTATCCATCAGTCATGAAGATTTATTTGAGACTTTAAGCTGGTAGCCCTTACCTTGGGCTACATTCTGGTACTCCCCTTTTCCCTAGCATTGCTCAGTTTTTGTTTTTACTTGGTTGCCAAACAGGTTCTGTTGCAGGTGCCTGGTGCTAGGCCACCACAACCCTTTAATGTGTGCTATTCTTCCTTTACTCTTGACCCTGCACTTCCACTGATTTGGATGTATCGAGAACAGTGAAAGAGCTTTTATATGTGCCCCTCCACCTTTTCACTGTTTTCCCTCTCAGCCTTTTTTCTTGGAGCACCACAAAGCATTCTTTGCATTTCAACTAGAGCCTTAAAAACCAACAACTAAATACAATAATATATTTACCCCATTTTAGGCAAGAAGCAACCCTATTCATTCTCTATTAACCACCAGGAACTGCAAAGCCTTCTACAAACATCCAGGTTCATGAATGAAATTGCCAACAGAGAAATGTGCAATGATAAGTGAGAATGACTGTTTCATTCATAAACGTTTAGATGATGGATTCAGAATTTCTGTATTTCCGCTGCACAGAAAGTTGGGATACATGAGGAATCGCCCTCAATAACGACATAAGTTGATATTAGATGATTGACTCGCATAATGGAAATCGTTCAATGCAGTGTTCGTAATTGAGGGGAGCTGGGAGCTATTCAGCTGCAGCTTATAGCCTAGAAGAGCCTGGTTATCTTAAAACCAACAGAAACAGGAGCTACTTTTATCTCTCCAGGTCAACTGATGCTGCACAAACACAACTATGTATTCATAAATAATGGATACAATTACATGTGGTTCATGGTCTTTGCATCAAATTCGTTGCATCGAGAATTAGATGCATCGAATCATTTCCATTGAAAAATGATTCATCAAATTCCCATACATAAACTGCAAAGTGTTTATGCATCGAAACCCTTCCATCGAATAGGGTTTTGTTACATGAACACTTTACATTTTATTTAATGGAAATTGGATGAAACATAATGTTACAGGTCCAGTGCTGCAATCTATATGTTAAACACTGGACAGCTCCCTGTAACTTGGGGTATTTATTTTTTATTGTGGGGGGTCCCCCCGAATCCCCCCTCAACCCGCTGGGGTCCTTCTCCTCTACCCCACTTTAAAAATGTAATCCTTGTCCAGTGCTGAAATCTTCAATGAACTTCAGCACTGGACAGCTCCCTGTAACTTTTTTTTTTTTTAATGTTGGAAATCCATCGAAAATCATTCAATGAATATGCATTTCGATGGATAATTTTCATTGGATTTCAATTCGATGAAACTTCTTTTGATGGAAAGACTGGATATCTTACATGTTTGCATTTTATGTGGAAGTTAGATTTGCAATCCGCTATGTACTCACTCCTCAATCCCCAGTGGTAGCTCCTGGTGACCAGTTACTGCTAGATACCCAGGACCTGCTTGTAGCTCCTGCTTATCCAATCCTAATTTCGAACTCTGCAATGTAACCTCATTTCCAGAGCATGCTCCCAAACAGGAGATATTGGACATTGAACAGCTTCATAGAATTGTATTGGCATCCATTTTGTTTTGCTTTGACCCATGGACATATCTGCATTCATAAACATGCGCAATGAGAAATTCAGTGTCCCTGGGCTAATTACAGGACACCTGCCTACTGGGGTATGATGAAGTGTCTGATGCGCAGATTGCTCTGTTCCACCAACATTTCAGATCACACTGACCAAGTGCTGTCATACTAATACTTAAATGCTCCTAAAAGAAATATATTAGGTGTTTATGAAGTCACAAAGATGCATGCTGAATGCCCACAGATTCAATATTTCACACTGTTCAGTTCTCTTGGGAACAGATTATGGTAAACCATGGACCATTTCAGTCCTACACCAATCTGAAATGCAGGCATTGAAAATACAACACTCTTAAATCATCTTAGAAAACAGTAAAACCAATTCTTACCAACATAATTTTTGTTGAGCTTGAAACCAATTTCACGTAAGGCCTTAAAATGTCATAATGAAATCCAGGTGTTAGCAATCGACGATGCTGGAACCACTTTGGCCCGGATAAGATTAATAATCCATGTCCTATGGGTACAAGTGATAAATGAGTGGTCAGACACAAGATGATTAAACTAAGCACCTCACCTTACTGCATGAGACGTCTCTGATATGAAGATAATAAACAGTGACAATGGTCAGGCTCCTCACAGCCATCCTTCTCAAATTCTGCCTCCATGGATTCTATTCGAGAATTGGCCACATGCTGCAGATGTTGTGTGATCCTTGTGAAAGGGCCTTATCAAGGATCACCACATGTGTGCAGAAAATTGTTGTTTTTCCCTGCTTTGAAACAATATTGACACCAGAAAAAAAAAACAATAGTGTCTTTTACATTACCACCTGTATCTGTTCAACGTGCATTGTCTCCCACGGAAAACATTTATGAAGCCAAATGTGGTCTCACAGATGGTTTTCCAAGTTTGGACTATATATAACTTTTCCAAAACAGCTGTTGCAGGTATGGGGTTGTGTGATATGTCCTTGGTGGAAACACAGAATCATGAAGGTTGCACAGTCTGTAGAATCTTCTTGACTTTCTGATATACCTGTCTTATGTATTTCTGTCTATGTGGGTGAGTGTTGAAGGAATATGTCAGAGTGTGTGTGATGTCACGTGTAGAATTTGTATGATATGTTCCACAGGCAGACAGTTGGAGAGTTGGGACCTGGGTCGTGGGCACAGGTGGGTCTTCCTCTTAAAAATTTGAGGACTTGCTGCAAGTAACCGTGAAACTCGAATAAAGCGCTTATAAAACACTTAACTGAGTCTTGGAGGACTGTGCTTTGCAATGAATGGTGAAGAGGATGGGAAGTGGAAGGAATGAGGAGGAAGCTGAAGACCTTAGTTGCAGAGGCTGCACATGGAATATTGTGTGAAACCCCTGTGTGCCAGGTGAACTGAGACTTAAGTTAGGTTGAACTTTGGGGGTTCAATGGGTCACATGTCCTCATTTCAACTCCAGCTATAGCTGTGCCGGTATAACCGTCAAGCTGCCGCCGGAGTTGTGATTTTTTCCGGCGCCTGGCTTGCCAGTAACAGCAGGGGATTCTAACTACGACGGACCAGGAAGTCAGGCACTGGAAAAATGGTATTCCTCATTCCCAGGACTCAATGGGAATGGGGAGCACGGAAACACTGCCACCGCTAATAACGGTGCTGGTGTTTCCGTGAAAGTCTGCGAGTGGATGCTGTTATGCCCGCCATGTCAGACCTAGCAGGCGGAAGGGCATCCGCACCACAAACTTGTACTCTGCTGGTCCGATAGCAACAGTGCCGGTAGGCTTACCGGCACTGTTGTTTCCAGACTGGCAGGGTCGTAATGAGGCCTAATGTATTTAGTATTAGTTTATGTTGACATCGTGATCAAGCTTTGCAGACTGTCGCTTGAGTGTTGCATTGAGCTCGGAAGCTCTGACCGGCTTGGCATTGTGAGGCAATGGTGACGTTAGTAGAAGAACTTTAGATACAAGGACCTAATGGCGTGGGATGTGTGTCCGTGGATACGGTTGGCTGGGTTGGCAAAATTGGTCAGCAAGCTATAAGGAAAAGGAACGGAATGGTGATGACACCCTGAGATAGGAAGGTGTGACGAATAAGAACTGTGGTGAACACTGATTCTATGACACGCAGGAAAGTAACGTAGGTACATATTATATTCAATGGGCATATTGAGGCTATGAGGACATCCATACAGGTAGCAGCAACATAGCAAGCATTATATATGTTATAAAGAAATGACTGGAAGGGGGTGATGGCTCCGTGTGCATGCTTTGTTTTGGTGAACAGGTGATGAAAGGATTGTTGCCAGAGTTCATGCCAAGGTATTGTGGCATGACAGGTGTGCATGCTTTGATTTGGAGATAAGGTAATGGGAGGAATATTACCAGAGTGCCCACCAGCGGTATTGTGTGTCTATGAGGTGAGGTGAGCTTGAGAAGCATTCTCCTGGTACACATCTGTATTTCTGTTATCCAGGCCGAAAGATTCTTGCAAGGATAAAACCGTTTCAACTTAACTAGCTAAACCTTGTTTGATAACACTCAACTTGTTTGTCGTCATATACATTGAACATAATGAAATTAATGCCTTCAATATGCTTAAAGATTCAGGTTCAGATCGTGGTTCTGCACATCATGAATCTGAGGAACAGAAACTAATTTGGTGTCTTGGGGAAGACGCGTATACATTTGCTGCAATTTGTATTATTCTGGTGTTTTTGCAGATTAGTAGGTGGAATAGTCAGATTCTATAATTGAAGTGTCATGATCTATAGTTGTCACCATATTGTCACCTGCATTAGATCCCTTTTGCAGACCTAAACATAGGTTCAATAATGAGTTGCCATCAATCAGATTTTCAAGAGACAGATGAGGTTCCACAGAGGCATTATTAATGGAACTTGCAGGCTTATTTGAGAAAGAATGCTCATCAATATTAATATTTTCAGGTTTGTCTTTCGTTGATGGTTTAAGGAAGGCTGTTATCTTCCCTCTGTTACTTTCTTCATTATCATTTATGTCACAAATAGTATTCATAATACCAGCCACAATTTATTCTGGTTGATTGTTATTCTTACAATTTCCTTTTTTCAAATTTCTACTGGCTCTTAGGACATATGCGCAAGCAGTTCATAGCAAGTATTTCCGGTTTACAGCGGGCATTTCAAAGGAAATATTGGAACATTGCAATCAACACCACCAGTGTTCTGCAATGATTAGTTCCACGTATCAAAAGTTAATCTGGAGAAAAGAGGCTTGCTCTATATAACACGTATATTGAGAGGCAGTCACAAATAAAACCAGTGCGGTCAAATGGTAAATCACGGCGAAGGTGGTATAATACTTTAAGCACTTACTGATTTAGGGGGTGACTCCACGATCAACCCCTAAAAACCACAGGGAACCACAGGAAACCACTTAACTCACCACTTTACACTTTCTTCATCCTCCTACCTTCTCACCCATCCCACAGCCCACTTCCTTCCAGCCCTACATCCATTTGAAGTAAAGAATTGTTTACAAAGCTTCCAGTATATTAATCCTCACTCTTAACACATCCCATATGGCCGTTGTGTGCTATATTTAACTACTTGTCTGTCTTTGTTTAGGGAGAAATAGTTTTTAAAATTCACTTGGAGCCCTATTTTCCCAATTTACTTCAGGGAAGCACCCCCTCCTCGCAAACCCTACTTCGAAGGATTGGTTTTGCTAGCTATAGCTATAGCTAATATGGGGCAACTTTCAAAAATATTTCCAGGTCCACTTTTCGTTCCCAGTCCCACACTGATCCTATTCTTAAACTATACTGTCATATATCAGCCACTTCCAGTCAAGTTGTTATTGGCAAAGATACAAAGCACATTTATGATAAGTAATCAGATATTTGGGTATCCGAAACACATACATCAAACAGTTATGTGAAAATATGTAGCACTTTTGTGTCAACTTTTTAAAGTTTCTTTTATTCCTCTTATTAAATTGTTGGAATAACCATTTTCATTCTCAAGACAGGTGGTGGGAATTAGCTTTAAATTGTGAGAGGAAATTGCATTTGTGCACTGCTATCCTATGATTAACATCTGTGCTAAACTATTGTCCACACTTATCCCTACAGTGTGGATCAGTCTATACACCACATTAGATGTTACCGGCTGTACCCCTAAAGTCAATGGCCCCATTATTTGCTGCACGTGATCTAGAAAAACTGTTCTCGGTGGCTGGGGGCCACTGGCTAAGAGGCCCAAGTCTACAGTGGCTTCTGTTGTCAACATGGCAATGCAGTCAGAAATCTCATTCACAGGTTCAGAATAATCAGCACTAATATTATGCAAAATGGCTTTAATCTGTCGGTACCCATAGGGTTTCCTCTTTTTTATTCATTCATTCAATGGGTGTTGGTAGCAGGTAGTTGGATAAAGATGGCTGGTCAGGAGCGCAATGGCCTTATGACACCTCGATTGTGGGTAACAATGACAATATGACAAAGATATGTCGGAAACAGGTTAAGGGAAGATACATAGAACAGAGTTAGTGTTGAGGGAAATACCCAGATAGGCCAAAACATTGTGCAAGCGGTAAAGAATGACAGAGTCTGAGATTGGTGAACCCCTTCAGCAACTTGAAAACTGTCATTCAACTAACCCCTCAAGGCAGCATTGGCTTATTCACCTCATACACTGTTTCAATGTCATTCCAGAAGAAAATGCAAAGTTACCTAGAGTTCACCGATATCTGAATTCCTTAAAAAAACTTAAAAAGGAGCAGAGGAATGCTGACTTGGTGGCAAGACTTGGCTATTATAAATGTGTATTTAAAAGAAGCATCCCGTGCAATAACAATAAAGTCCAGTTTGGAAGCCATGAGATATACAAGGTGGGCTAAGGGATTCAATTAATATATAAAAATGGCACATTTAAAATTAATACATCTTAATATTCTATATGGCTAGCCTTGACACAGGTGATGACCAGAAATGGAAGGATATATTAACCAAACACGTTGGTGATGAGGTAGTCTTCATCCATGCTGGACATAACATGGGAGCCCTAAAGACGCTACTAGACACATGAAATGGAGAACAACGAAATTCACTATGGTCTCAGAGCTGTCACGACCCGTGACCCAGAACCCCACTGGCATGGTCACATGGCAGGTGGGGCTAGGACTCGGGGTTCATTTGGGGCCCCAAGGGCCTTACATTATCATCACAGACTCTCCTGGAGTCAGCTCATGTTCAGATTGGGACTTTTATTTGAAGAGACTACTTTTTCTGTGAAGGCCTGCAGCCAACATGGAGGCACCCACACAGTCTAGCGCCTAAGAACCAGACTATGCGGTGCAGTGTTTTAAGGTGTGGTAGCCCGGACTACTTTACTTGGA
Organism: Ambystoma mexicanum; assembly: GCF_040938575.1. Lineage (NCBI taxonomy): Eukaryota > Metazoa > Chordata > Amphibia > Caudata > Ambystomatidae > Ambystoma > Ambystoma mexicanum. The sequence goes on from NC_090922.1 coordinate 1,391,184,916, forward strand.
CTACTTTACAGGGGGGCTATATAAACCACACCCAAGCTACAGAACGTGCTTCGCGTTATTCTGCAGCCAGCAGCGTGACGCTCATCGTGTTCGGAGACCAGCACCCGGCAATCCTGAAATAGCGGACCTGCAGAGGAGACAAAAGAACATCATTAGCAGTCTCAGCTTACCTGCAACTTTCCATCCGTCGATTACTGCTGCTCGCGGTCTTCCATCTAGTTGGCAGCATCTTCAGGACATTACGCACGCACCGGAACGAAGCACCTGGAGGGAGAGAGAAAGAAGGACAACATTAAACAGGTTACTCACGGCATTCACATCGCGACCTGAAAAGGAATAAAGAATACAGGTTAGCCCAAAAAGACATTAGCGTGCCGCACTTCACGCTTAACCTACCATCCATCATACGCTCCCGCGTCTATAATCCCGAAAGGAGCCTGATCCAAGCGGCGCAAACATCGAACCTCTGTACACCTAAGGGGGAAACAAACAAGGAAAGACATTAATAGCAAGAAAGAAAAGCAAAGGCCTTTAGAGACTGCTATAATAGGACTTACCTCCTTAAAGACACTTGAATGGTTGGCACTAGTGAAGTTAACTCGGTCGCTTCAACCCGCAGAAAAACTACGCGCCCCTGCGCAGAAGGCAGGACGGAGAGCACGCCAGACATCATAACAAGGTGAGGAGGGGGCCATCAGGTCGAGTCCAAGGGGCTGGTGGGAGGAAATGAAATCCGTTTCTAAGTCCAGTCCTCCTGTATTTTCAAGCCCACCTGCCATAGAAGACATCACCCCGAATTGGGCAGGTTCAGGGTGAATACGGCAACCAGGGCATAAGGCGTTCCCGTGGATACCAGGTGAGCGTGACAGAATGCGAAGCCTTCATAACAAAATCCACCTGGCCACCATGGAGACTTCAGAAATGGACCAACTGGCCCAGTTATTAGGACAATTATGCGCCGAAGTGCATTCGGCTAGGCAAGAGACTAATACCCTGCGAAGGGATCTTGTCGTCACCAAAGAGCGCACCGAAGAAATCAGCAGGCAGTTACTGAAATCACAGGCCGGGCAGGCTCCATTACCTGGAACAAATTCACTGGCACAGACAACCACGTCGTCTGCCACTCCAGTGCAAATCCCCTTACCCAGAACAATCCCGTTAGCACCACCAGAAAGGTTTTCAGGTGATCCAAGAAAGTATGCTGCTTTCATGAATCAATGTCGCCTTCACTTCCGCTGCAGAACGGGCGCATGTCCAAACGATCAGGCACGAGTAGCATTTATTTTGTCATATCTGAGCGGTAGTGCAGCAGATTGGTCAGTGCCGCTTGTGAGCTATGATGACCGGTTACTACGTGACTTTGGGGGCTTCCAAAGAGAAATGGAAAAGCTCTTTGCTCAGCACAACCATGAACAAGCTGTAGACAACAAACTCTTATCACTCCGGCAGGGGAATCAGGATCTACTAACATACATAGCAACCTTTAATAGATTGGTGGCCGAAACCAGGTGGCCTGTGGACAAGAGAACCACATTGTTTCACCGAGGCCTTCGAGGGGAATTAAAAGTTGATCCACCGAGAGACTGTAGTGAATTCATCAATCTGGTGGTACAACTAGATCATCGACTACAAGATCGGAAAGCGGATCGGTCCAAATCAGACACACGGGCCGTGTATCTACGAACCAAGGATGTTACTCCGCGCATGTCAGAGAATACCACGGAACCAATGCGAATTGGAGGCATACGACCACCGGTAACAAAAGCCGAAAGAGACAAGAGAAGACAACAGCAGTTATGTTTGTACTGCGGACAATTGGGGCACTTCCTCAAAGACTGTACAATAAAACCCCCCAGGCGAATTGTGCGAGCTACAGAAAAGGATGAGAGGAAGGAGTCGGAAAACTGCCTAGCTCGACAAAAGTAGAGGTCAGTTTGTCGAGTGAGAAGAATGAGCCACCGATCTCACACTTTGCAATACCAGTGATCCTAATCAATCACCAACAGCCTTCAAGATGCACTCCGTTGAAGCTTACATAGACAGCGGAGCAATTGGGAATTATAATGATCGAGATCTGGCCGCACAGATGAGGCTTCCCCTATGTTTTAAGCCGAACACAGAAAAGGTAACCACGGTGGATGGAACTGAAATTGCTTCCGGACCAGTAACCCAATGTACAGCAGGAACAACCCTGCTGTGCCAAGATGGACACCGGGAATCGATTTCCTTTGATCTCATCAAGGCGCCTCAGTTTCAGCTAATTTTACGGATGCCATGGTTGCTTGCTCATAACCCTCAGATAGAGTGGTGTGCAAGAACATTGACTTTCCCTCGTGATTGCGCCTCCACCTGTTTTTTCCAAGAAAACAAGTCCAGTTTAAAGGTTCCTACGAATCCAAGAATCGGCATATCTACACTTGGCGCAACCAGTAGTCCCCCTGAAGAATATCAAGATTTCCAGGATGTTTTCCAGAAGGAACAAGCCAATACACTACCACCGCATAGATCCTACGACTGTCAGATTGACCTCATACCAGGTGCACAGATCCCTTGCGGCAGAATCTATGCGCTCACAGAACCAGAAAACCAGCATCTAAAGTCTTATCTGGACCAGTACTTGGCAAATGGGTTCATTCACCCATCCAAATCACCGGCAGCCAGTCCCTAATTCTTCGTTGTCAGGTGTCTTGACCCACGTTAAAATTATTATGCTGCAACATTTGGTGCTGTGGGCTTAGAAAATCCAAGATGGTCGGAAAGCCCACATTTGCGCCAGAATCCAGGAAAACCGCACAGTTTTGCGCACACCAAAATGGTCACCTGACCTGCCACCCACCAGTGCGAGCGTGATGGGCCAGAAGCGCCATGAGTGAAACGTGGTGCCAAAGGAAAAACAGCAGTGCCTGTTAGCTCAAAAAGCGCTTTGAAATCACCTTTGTTTCTCTGAATGCAAGCTCAAAATGCCTATTTCAAACATTGCAAGATATTCAAAAATCTTACTGAACACCAGCAGACATCTGGCAGAATGAAGTCTTGTGTGCATACAAAATCTGGAACGATGAAGAGCCTAAAAAAAATGTTCTTAACAAAACTGGCTGAGCTGTGGATGTCAGCAGCTTAAGTGAAATTGGATTTAAAGCCACTAAAATCTAAATGTTTAAAATAAATGAGTGACCTACTGTTGAGTGTCACATAGTTTGCAACTGTTTAAATGTCATAGTTTTGAACTTAGAATCAGCGTTCTAGCTGCATGTGTAAAAAAAAGTTTGATTTGAATGAAGAAAAACTGGAACAAAAGTGACATTTAGCTAAAGCCTGGCTTAAAGAGATTGAATTCTGCCAGACAACTACCCCCGACAGGAGATGAAACTGGCCCAGCAACTGCATTCACAGGCCTGGCTGCATTCTGCTGCCCCCACCAAAAGGAGATCACACCTCTCTGATTGAATCAGGGGAGGAGCACCTGGGGGCTGCAGGAAACAGAACAATGAGCTTTCCTTGGCTCAGGCAAATGCTAATCAAGGGGTCGTAAATGGCTTCCTCTTGGAAGAAACTGGGAGGAGCAGTGCCTCTGTGAGCAACCTGAGCTGGAGGCAGAGACAGACAGAAATTCCCCCATGTGCTTTGGAACCTAAACCGCACCCATCTGGGCCAGAGCATAATTTTAAAAAGATGGATAATTCATAGTACGGAAGTGTCAAAATTATATAAATAATATCATCATTCCTGTGATTTTTCTGTGCACATTTTAAGAGATGCTAGGACTCTGTGGTATGTTCTGGGGAGTAGTAGCGGAAAATAAGGTATTACTCCAAATGTCTGTATGTTAAAAATCTGACACTTCATCATTTGATGCCCATATTCCTTGCGCATACTTGTGTAAATTCTGGAAAAGTTTAGAGGTGGTGTTCTGGATGAAAAGGGCAGAATTCTGTCAGAAGTAGACACAGCATCTTACAAAGACAGGGATCGGATGATTTGGTGCTACAGAAAATATGTTAACTGGACATTTAATATTAGAAAAATTGTACATAGATAAATATGTATTTGGATCAAAAATAGATTGTGTGCAAAGTAACAAGGGGAGTGTTCTTTCTGTATGCCATAAAATTGATGCCTGATGACACTCCATTTCCTTCCCCCAATCAAGGGAGAGAGGACAACTTGGCCAGTGATAAGGTGTGAGGGGCAGGCTTAGTTATGCCCACACACACACCCATTTTAAAAAGACATAAAAGGAGTCATTGAGACCCAGGTAGAGACATTCACTTTTCACATTCAAACGGATTTCTTTGCGAAGCCTTTTGCCAGAAGACCCCAGAACCAGAACTTAGAATCCAGACTTCAAAGCAGTGGTGCCAAACCACAAGCTGAATCCTTTTCAGCAGGCTTCAAAATCTTTTGCAACCTGATTCAACAGCCGGGCGAGCTGTGTGATTCTGCCTAGAACCATGTGCCAGAACCCAGAAAGCAGTGCCAAGAACTTTTGCCAGAACCATAGACCAGACCGCTGTGAGCAGAATCAGTGCCAGAGACTGTCCCGTGGCGAGAGAACCGCAGCTAAACCTGTTGACCAGATCTGTGACAAGACCCATTCCTTCCAAAATTAGGAGTGAGTATCCTGAGACCTGTGCAGAACCCATCTCTTAGTTTAAAATAATCTAATTCAAGCCATTTCAACCTATTTAGAACTGCATCATAGAAATCGTGTGTCCATTCTCTGATTTTAAACCTGTAAAAGTGTCATTATGAAGTTTACTTTAATTTCGAGAAACTACCTCCACAAAAACGTCCATATCTTTTGATCCGTATGTGCTAGGAACAGGATTTAACTTTCATTTTAAAGCTACGAATCTAATCTTTCCAACAAGCCTAAACCCGACTTTCTACTCCTTATAGTTCTTCCATGATCACGCTTGATGCACTCGGAAAAAGTGCCGCGAATTGCAACCAGCGAATTTCACCACTTGTAAAAAAAATAGTTGCTTTTGCGTGCATTGCTGAGATTCGTTTTCAATCTGATAATCCCTCCTGAATAAATGGTAGTGTTGACCTGAACCAATCTTAAGTAGCTATCACCTACCCTGAATCTCCTATAGGGGATTAAAATCATTTTTAGCATATTTTCACTCCATTGCAAATCCCATGAGAAGTATTTATTTGCCTATGTTTAAAAGCATACCGGTTGTTCTAGGCTTGCTGGGGGGAATTGAACATTGAATTGCATTTTGATTGTATTCCTGAAAACTGTGCGCTCACCTTCCATCTCTTTACATTGCATGGGGGGGGGTGAATTGCCACAAGAGGAAAAGTGATTATATTATCTCTTGTTGAAACCATATCAGTTTATCAGTTTATTTCTGTACTGCATTCTTTTCCATCATTGAATTTCCTTGAAACCATAAAGCATCCTCAGCCATCTTATCCTTTTTATACCAACTCCTAGGTGATTAGAAAAGTGTGCTAGTGTAATATTATCCATTGTTGAACAACATTATACTCACAAGTGTGCTATCAAATATTCATTTATTCATAAAAGTGTGATATATATCTTGTTTAATTTTTCAAATAAATCTTTTAATTTGCAAAACAAACCTACTTCTTGGCTCAGTGAGGTCAGGGGGATTCCAAGAGAGGGGCGTTATACAAGGGTTTATCATACAGATCTATGAACTTGTCATAAAAATATATAAATAAGGGCTTCCCTTGGGCATCCCAGACTAGGCATTGACTTAGTTGGAGTGCTGAATTGAAGTCGCTTAACATCGTGCCAAAAAAGGAAGGGGACTTGAGAACCTGTATTGACGACCGCGCCCTGAACCAGATCACCGTGAAAAACCATTACCCTCTGCCCCTTATTACCGAGATGCTGGATCAAGTCAAAGATGCCCAGATTTATACTAAGTTAGACCTCAGAGGAGCGTATCACCTGGTCCGAGTTAAAAAAGGAGATGAATGGAAAACGGCCTTCCGTACTAAGTATGGGTTGTTTGAGTACCAGGTCATGCCTTTCGGACTTTGCAATGCCCCAGCAGCATTTCAATATTTTATGAACGACGTCCTAAGAGAACTGATCGATGTTTGTGCCCTGGTCTACATAGACAACATCCTTGTGTATTCAACCTCAAAACAAGACCATGTCAAACACGTCCGCGCTGTTCTTGACAAATTGTGCCAACATCGACTGTACGCAAAACTTGAAAAATGTTTTTTCCACGTAACTGAAGTAGAATTTCTTGGTTTTGCTCTTACTCCAAAAGGCATTAGAATGGATGCGCACAAGGTGGATGCCATTCTTAAGTGGCCCCCTCCGACCTCATTAAAATGGGTTAAGAGCATGCTGGGCTTTGCAAACTTCTACAGTCGATTCATCGCAGACTTCTCTCAGATTGTGCATCCGATCACGCTACTGCTACGAAAAAGCAATAAAAAATTTATGTGGACTGAAGATGCCGAAAAGGCCTTCCAAAAACTGAAGGAAAGGTTTACCTCAGCCCCGATTTTACAACACTCTCACCCGGATCTTCCTTACATCGTGGAAACGGATGCTTACAGCATGGCTATGGGGGCGGTTCTTTCTCAAAAAGACCCTGAAACTGGCCCATTGCACCCCGTGGCCTTCTGGTCATGAAAATTCACTCCTCCTCAACTCAATTATGCCATCACCAATAAGGAACTGCTTGCTATAAAATCCGCCTTCGAGGTATGTCGACATTATCTCTTGGGGGCCAGGCATACAGTCACTGTAATTACAGACCACCGAAACTTACAATATTTAAAAACAGCAAAAGCACAATCTTTGCGCCAACTACGCTGGGCCCTATTCTTCGCCGAGTATGACTATGTAATCACCTACCGACCAGGTGTAAGAAATGGGAAAGCTGACACACTATCTTGTATGGGCATCGATGAAAAAGAATATACAACCCCAGATCCAGTGGCCATTATACCTGAAGACAAGCTCTTAGGCCTCACCGCAGTTTGAACACAAACTGAGCTTAGAAACATGATCCAGCGCGAAATAACCCCAAGCGAACTACTGGAATGGCATACCAAAGGAAAACAATACACTGTTAAAGATCAACTGCCGTATTTTGATAAACGCCTGTATGTGCCGAAAACTGAGCTACAACAACAAATCATTTCGGACTATCACGATTCTTTGATGGATGGTCATCCCGGAATTGACAAAACCCTAACCAAAGTGAAATGCAATTATTGTTGGCCCACTTGGCGTCGAGACATCATTCAATACGTTAAGTCATGTGGAGTATGTGCACAAAACAAGTAATTTAAACAAAAACCAGTCGGCCCCCTGAAACCATTAGAAATACCTCCGGCACCATGGCACTCACTTTCTCTCGATTTTATTACTGATTTACCTCCCAGTCAAGGGTTTAATAACATTTTAGTAGTAGTGGACCTATTTCTAAAATGGCACACTTTATCCCTTCCAAAGGCCTCCCGGATGCATCTCATCTAGCAAAAGTGTTTTTGGAAAACATTATTAGACTGCATGGATTCCCTTCAGTCCTGGTCTCTGATCGAGGTAACCAATTCATATCTAACTTCTGGAAAAAGTACTGCGCTATGGCTCACATCGACATCTGGCTATCCACCAGTCACCACCTCCAAACAGATGGTCAAACAGAGAGGACCAACCAGACTCTCAAACAATACCTACGATGTATGCTGCACCAAGTCGAAGGAACCTGGAGAGACCTGTTATGGATAGCTGAATATGCTTACAACAATTCATTGCATTCCAGCACTGGTCAAACACCTTTCTACACCCTCTAAGGCAGACATCCACGTACTTCCGAACTAGACAGCCCTCCCAGTCTAGAAAGGCCGGCTGTAAAGACTCTTCATGCAAATATCACTCAAGCGTTTCAAAAGGCAACAGAACAGTTAATCCAAGCCAAAAGTAAACAAAAAAGGTTTGATGACCAACATCGGAAAAAGGCCCCTGACTATCAGGTGGGAGACAGAGTTTGGCTAGCCTCAAAATACATACCGCTAAAAGGAACGCAGACTTTTCAACCCAGCGGCAGTTAAACTAGCATTGCCAGCTAACATGCAAATCCATCCAGTATTCCACGTCTCACTGCTGAAACTAATACAACCCGGTACTCGAGTTAAAACACCACCTGAACCCATAATGATCGAGGGAGAACCCGAATACGAAGTGAAAGAAATCCTGGATTCCAAATATACCAGATCCAAACTGTACTATCTAGTTGATTGGAAGGGTTACGGCCCTCAAGACAGAACTTGGGAACCTAGTGAGAACATTCATGCACCGCGGTTATTTACAACGTTTCATCGAAACTTTCCAGACAAGCCTGGACCAGGCAGGAGAACCACCTTAAGAGGGGCCTTAGGGCGGAGTGCTGTCACGACCCGTGACCCAGAACCCCACTGGCATGGTCACATGCCAGGTGGGGCTAGGGCTCGGGGTTCATTTGGGGCCCCAAGGTCCTTACATTATCATCACAGACTCTCCTGGAGTCAGTCCTGGCGCCTTTGGCAACAGGCTCATGTTCAGATTGGGACTTTTACTTGAAGGGACTACTTTTTCTGTGAAGGCCTGCAGCCAACATGGAGGCACCCACACAGTCTAGTTCCTAAGAACCAGACTATGCGGTGCAGTGTTTTAAGGTGTGGTAGCCCGGACTACTTTACTTGGACTACTTTACAGAGGGGCTATATAAACCACACCCAAGCTACAGAACATGATTTGCGTTATTCTGCATCCAGCAGCGTGACGCTCATCGTGTTCGGAGACCAGCACCCGGCGATCCTGAAATAGCGGACCTGCAGAGGAGACAAAAGAACATCATTAGCAGTCTCAGCTTACCTGCAACTTTCATTCCGTCGATTACTGCTGCTCGCGGTCTTCCATCTAGTTGGCAGCATCTTCAGGACATCACGCACGCACCGGAACGAAGCACCTGGAAGGAGAGAGAAAGAAGTACAACGTTAAACAGGTTACTCACGGCATTCACAGCAGTAACCATAAAGTCCTCACCTGGCTGGGCATCTCTTGGCCGGTTCCGCTCCGGAAATCTTCGCACGTCCAGAAAGACCATTGCGACCTGAAAAGGAATAAAGAATACCGATTAGCCAAGAATACCGATACCCAAGCTACAGAACATGCTTTGCGTTATTCTGCATCCAGCAGTGTGACGCTCATCGTGTTCGGAGACCAGCACCCGGCGATCCTGAAATAGCAGACCTGCAGAGGAGACAAAAGAACATCATTAGCAGTCTCAGCTTACCTGCAACTTTCATTCCGTCGATTACTGCTGCTCGCGGTCTTCCATCTAGTTGGCAGCATCTTCAGGACATCACGCACGCACCGGAACGAAGCACCTGGAAGGAGAGAGAAAGAAGGACAACGTTAAACAGGTTACTCACGGCATTCACAGCAGTAACCATAAAGTCCTCACCTGGCTGGGCATCTCTTGGCCGGTTCCGCTCCGGAAATCTTCGCACGTCCAGAAAGACCATTGCGACCTGAAAAGGAATAAAGAATACCGATTAGCCCAAAAAGACATTAGCGTGCCGCACTTCACGCTTAACCTACCATCCATCATACGCTCCCGCGTCCATAATCCCGACTGGAGCCTGATCCAAGCGGCACAACCATGGAACCTCCATACACCTAAAGGGGGAAACAAACGAGGAAAGACATTAATAGCAAGAAAGAAAAGCAAAGGCCTTTAGAGACTGCTATAATAGTACTTACCTCCTTAAAAACACTTGAATGGTTGGCACCAGTGAAGTTAACTCGGTCGCTTCAACCCGCAGAAAAACTACGCGCCCCTGCGCAGAAGGCAGGACGGAGAGCACACCAGACATCATAACAAGGTGAGGAGGGGGCCATGAGGTCGAGTCCAAGGGGCTGGTGGGAGGAAACGAAATCAGTTCCTAAGTCCAGTCCTACTGTATTTTCAGGCCCACCTGCCATAGAAGACATCACCCCGAATTGGGCACGTCCAGGGTGAATCCGGCAACCAGGGCATAAGGGCGTCCGCCGTGGATACCAGGTGAGCGTAACAGAAACACTTCTTTAGTTCTGAATCCCTGTGTTAGATTTAGGGTAATGTGATGGACAATAATTTATGATACATACAGGAAAGGAAAAACTGCTTTAATGGGGAAGTAATGTTATTCGTATACACAAAAAAAGGTAGCAGAAGTCTTCCTAGAAAGTATAGCCTTCTTGCAATTTTAGATATTCTCTCTAAGATCTTTGCAAGAATTCTAATGAAGGAACTCACTTTGTGGATTGAAACAACCAACATTGGCCCACAGTATTCGATTGGCGTTCGTAAGGGATATAGTACCATTTATAATTTGTTAACTTTGGTTTCTATGATTGAATACACTTGGGCAATGCGGCAACTAACAGTGTACGCAGCCTAAATAGAGTTTAGTGCCATGTTCGACACAGTCATTGCGGATCGACTGTGTCATACGCTAGATTCTCTAGGAATTCCTAAGGATTTGCAGTACTAGAATTAGACTAGATGCCTTTGGACGGGTAACTGACTGGTACCCCACCTGTAGGGGAGTCAAAAAGGGATGTTCTTTATTTATGTATACTTGTCTGATTTAAGAAGCCCTTGACATACCAGAAACATATGCTACAAATGAGAAGGAGGTTGAAATAGTTTCTACATGTACATACCTAGGGGTTATAATAGATGACCGTTTGAACTGGCAACCACAATGGAAATTCCTAGGTGATAAGATAGAACGCAAAATAACTGCTATATATAAATTCTGAACAAAAAATGGTGGGCATACCCTTGAATCAATATTAATGTTATATCAGACTAAAATCCCTCTGCATATGCTTTACAGTGTGGAAGTGTGGGGACGGAAATATTTAAAGGCTTTAAAAACATCGCAGGAGAACGTTTTGAAAAGACTCTTAAGGCTTCCGAAGTCTATTCCTATTGAGTATAGACGCCTGGAATATAATATCTTTGCTATTGGAACATTTGTTAACATACAGCTACTGAGGTTATATAACAGGATTTCGGAGCTGGAACAGAATGCATTTATATATCAGCTAATTTCCATACATAAATATTTGACAAAACCGACTAGAGATAGCTGCATGGAATGGTTGTATGAGTCTGTGGAGGACTGGTTGCCCATTGTTGGCGTACACATATCATTAACCACTGTTCCTAGATATAAAAGCCAGATAAAGAATGCATTAAAAACTATTGATAGGGATCAAGCTTTGGTTGATTTGGCATCTAAAGCTCATAGCAGCAACAATCTGGAATATGTAAAGGAGGGGATCAGCAAGGCAAAGTATGTATATGCCTACCCTGTAAGCAATGCAGACAGACGATATATGTTAATTAAATGTAATGCAGTATTGTTCTTTGAAATATTAGGTGCTCAAATGGGTATATTATGCAACAAGCGAACTTGTAGATTATTTGGAGAGTGCGTAGTAGAAACTGTTAAGCACCTAATTATGGAATGTGATAGTATGTACGCTCTGCATCAACAATATTTAATTAGATATGGGAATGATGGGCATGGGCTAACACCTCAGGGAATATTGAAGTGTTTTATGATGGGTGATGATTTCAACTTAATTCCCATCTGTGAAAGGTACAGTGAGCAAAAAGCGCGTGCTGCAAACTCTCATCTCAGAACAGGTTATCATGCCATGTTCTTTCTGGAGAGAAGCGCCAGCTACCGTTTTTGAACTATTTGCAAGGAACTCGGGGCTGGTCACCCTAAGTTACCTGGGGGTAGCCAGACGTGGACTCCCTGCTCACTGTGCTCAGAGAGGCTCGGCTTCCCCTCACTGATGAGGCCCAACAAGGCTGAAACACGTGTATGGGTTTGCTGTTGATACTCTTGTTCAGAGAGGAATTGCCATAGCATTTCGGTGCTGGACTGCCCATGTGGACGGGACAAAGACTGATATGCAAATGGATATTTCCCATCTGTGAAAGGTACAGTGAGCAAAAATAATGTGCTGCAAACTCTCATCTCAAAACAGGTTATCATGCCATTTTCTTTCTGGAGAGGAGCGCCAGCTACCGTTTTTGAAATATTTGCAAGGTACTTGGGGTTGGTCACCTTAAGTTACCTGGGGGCAACCAGACGTGGACTTCCTGCTCACTGTGCTCAGAGAGTCACAGCTTCACCTCACTGATGAGGCCCAACAAGGCTGAAACACGTGTATGGGGTTGCTGTTGGTACTCTTGTTCAGAGAGGAATTGCCATAGCATTCAGTGCTGGACTGCCAATGTAGGCGGGACAAAGATTGATATGCAAATGGATATTTCCCATCTGTGAAAGGTACAGTGAGCAAATAGTGTGTGCCTCAAACTCTCATCTCAGGTTATCATGCCAAGTTCTTTCTGGAGAGGAGCGCCAGCTACCATTTTTTAAATAATTTATTATGGGGTTACATTTTGTGACTATTTATTGGAGGTTTTAAATGAACTTATTTCTTGAAGGGGTTAACATGAGGTCATTTTTATCTTTGGAAATTTTAGGATGTTTTAATAAATGGTGAAATATTCTTTTTATTAATACTCATGTCCTTAGGATTTTATTGTCTATTCTATCTGATATATTTTATGATTATTGGAGGAATTGTTTGATGTATTTATCGTGTAAAAAGTCATTATTTCACTGTATGTATGCTAATAAAATAAATAAAAACGTATATTATGGGGATTCAGTTACTCAGACTACTCTCCTTGACAGCATTTGAGGAACTCTCACATGCAATAGGCATGGTCATATTATGGTTCCTTATCAAAGGAAAAGACTGGCTTTAAATGTAATTTGCAAACCCCACTGCAAGCCTCCCTCTAGATCCCAATGGGTCCATCTCTACACTATGAATTTAGCCACCAGTTGCATGAGTTTTTACAAGAAGCACAGAGCCTAAGGTTTACTGAATTTGTCTTGATCTCTGTTCATTGACCTCTATACATCAGCAACCAAAGTTGGTGTAGTTGGCATAATGGTGAATGAAGATTTCACAGCTTTTGAATGTATTCCTCAGAGGTTCCATATGAACAACATAGAAGAAAGGATGTATCCCTACGTCACTGCCTGGGTGACTGGCAAAGTACGAGACATAGCGGAGCACATCTGGACAGATTGACATCTATCCGAGAAGAGACATTTAGGAATTTGCAGGAATTGCCTCACTTGCGCTTCATTCATTCAATGACAAATCTTGTATTGTATTCTTTTGCAAGTGTTAATTTCATTCAAAGTGAAAACTGCAAACTAAACTCAGGGACCGGAATGACACACAATTGCGAATTTCCAAATCAATTTGTCAATTCCAGTGATAACATGCAAACGGTTAACATCAAAGTGTATCTATTGAAACACACAGATTTTAATAACATAATAATGTGCATGTTAGAGTGGAGTGGGGACATGACTCCCTCATGATTGTCCTGTTCATGCTATAATGTAGATCATGTGCCATTAATCTTTGACATTCCAGATGTTTTGGACTACAATTTCCATCATCCCTAGTCAGCATAGTCTATGATGAGGAACCATGGGAGTCATAGAGCAGAATATCTGGAGGATATCTTGAGAATATCTGCAGAACGAAATGCTGCAGACCGCTAAAATAGATCCTCTCGACTATATTGATCACTAACCAACTACAGCACACCTTCCTTACTCAGATGTGATCACTCAAAAATCATTAAGAAGGAGAGGTCAACAGCAGGCCCCTTTCTATGTTCTCTCATTCATTTACCGCAAATTAAACTGGAGTTAATGTGTCAGATCCTTTTCTAGGTACTGCACTTATATACTTTTCTGTGCTATCTCAACAACAAAAAAAACAAACAAATATAAATAAATCCTACAGTACAATGCTAAACACTGCATATTGGCCGTCAGACTGCAATGTCTCTGAAACAGTTGTTTAAGCAATGTGAAGAGTAACGATCTGGAGATCTACTAGATGAAATCACAATTATATAATTTGCCAATTATACAATTGCCGGTGCCTGAAAGCACATATAGAGCGTTTGGGAGGACGCATAAAACAATCTTGGTAAAAAGAATGTGCTCTAAGGCTTTATTCTTCTCTTTGAAGATGATTACAATCAACTCCAAATAGGGCTGCTTCAGATTCCTGCAAGTGTTAAAATAGTATACAGCAAAGCTCCTTCCATGCTTAGTATGTGGGTCTGACATTTTTCATTTTAAGGATTTACATCCCAGAAACAGGATTTAAGGTCTTTATGGGGACGGGTTCTGGGTGTACTCTCATGTGGTCTATTAGCAGTAATAAGGTATGAATTGAGACTTGTATCAATTCAAGCAATAGCTAGCTGAAATCTTATTGCTATACTCCAAGATCACTCTGTCCCATAAGAACTCATACATTAATATTAGCACTCTGCTGGTCATTAAGGGGCTGATTCACAGAAGCAAAATTCACAAATGTCACTTGGAGAAAATACTTTTGAGAGATTTGACAAATAGAAGAATTATCCGATCCATTTAGTCAATGATTTTATTTGAGTATTGGATTCCATTTCTTGACAATTTTTTGACTTATATTTTAGGAGATGCATAATTATCTATTGGCCACTAATGCAATACACACTGCCTTCAGACTACAATGTCTCTGAACATATTGTTTAGGAAAGGATGGAATTATGTGTATACATACCAATCCATGGAGCTAGAAAATTGTAGGTCATTTTTGTCTTTGAATCTGAAAAATTAAACGGAGAAACATATCCATGAGCGGAATAAAACAAATACTTTCCATGACACAATATCAACTGAGTTGTTCTGCAACCACATAACTTAAAAATTCCCACGCCCTTGACATGTTAACCAATATCTGCAGCTTTCGACACACTGCACACAGGGTTGTCCAACTACAGGCCTCGAGGGCCGTAAGCTTGAGGGGTTTTCAGGATATCCTTCATTAATGTTCCTGAGAAAAAATTGGCATACATTCAGATGCATTGTATGCAACTGTATCTCATGAATATTAATGAGGTTTATCCTGAAATTCAAACAATGATCCAGCACTCGAGGCCTGGAGTTGGACAATCATACCTTATAGGCAGTGGATGTTAGAGCAATCTGAGTTTAATGATGTTTTTAAAATGTGGTGATGGAACAATGAGCAAATCTATGATTTTGTAATTATCTGGAAAATAAATTATTTTTTGTGTGAGTGATTTCATTCTTGGAATGTGCTCATTTTGAACTACAACTAGTTTGAAGGTTACTTCATAATTAGTTTCACCATGAACCCATTGGAATCAGATAATGGGTTAGCTTATTTATACAATATGCAATTATGTTTAGGTACCAATGCAAGAGGACAATTCAATATCAGTCGCATGTTTTTGGATGACTATTTTTAATTGACCTAGATATACATATTGACACTCTTATGTGCTAGGTACTTGATGATTTGTACGTACTTAAATACTAATCAACATTTCATCGATTCACTTCTTAATTCGCGATTAAGGGCAATACAATTCAGAATGCTACTTCGATGAAAACTGGAACATATGTTAAAGTGATTTAGAGGCATTCGGGTGATAAAGGATTGTTATTTAATAGACTTTTAGTGTTTGGGTTCAGTATAGTTCAAAATTACTGCGCTTTCTACCTTCCTAGGTGCCGATCCACAAAATACTTTTCTAACTTGGGTGGACCACATGTGTGAGAAAAAAACTCAGATTTTTCATGTGTCCTAATTCACAAAACACTACTGCATGTGCAAATCCCCTCACAGACGTCGTTTTTGCTCAAGCATGTGTATGCCAAGACAGGGAAATCTGAGACCATGCTGGAGGACATCCCTTATTCTCAAAAGATATCCACTCAATGAGGGGCTGTCTGTGTGACCGATTACCCTGAGCCCGGGTCTGGACGACAAGTTGCAGGGGAAATCGTACAGAAACAGAAGCACCCATGCTTTGCCGTATTTGGAGCTGCTTGCAGATTTCTCTATTGAGGCGCCCTTAGTGTTGGTAATGACTTTCTCCTGATATTACTAGAATGAATGCATAGCAATGGAAGCCAGTTTTAATATTCCTTTGGATTGCTTATGCTGCAGATGCAACACATAGATGCCTTTCTATCTGTTCTAGCTCTCCTTCTAGTTAAGATGAAACAGTCCAAACACCACAACATAAATGTTCTTTCTTGTGCATCTGATTGATCGACCCCTTCCTTCACTTCTGGCCAGATGAGGTTGTCTACCTTTTCAAGGTTTCTTTTACTAGTTGCTTTTACATGTTGGTCATTTTGATGATTCACTTTTTTGTTCTACCGAATTTGTGCCAGTCCTATGGCTTTTTAAATTTTATTTTCTTGACATTATGGCTAATATGTGATGCTCTCTCACAAGCTGTATCCACAAAGTGGTCTGTTGTGGCTGTCTGCCTGTTAAACACATCTATTATCTGGGAATCTCTTAAAGGGTTCCCTTCAGTGGACTGATGATCAGATCCAATTCTAGGGCAGCAGTTAGAAAAGTCTATTGGAACTTCTAGACATATTTCCAAATGTTCCTTTATGCATCTTCCAACTGCTTAGGGCTGTAGCAAGAGTCCCAAATGTCTGATCTGTGCATTATATTTCTGCTGCATTAAGCTCATTTTACTACTTATGAGCAAATTGTTTCATATTGTTTTTGAAGAAATCTTCTGTTCCAATTTTTTTACAATATAGTCAAAGTGTGGGGTTGAAATCTGTGAACTAAAGATCTTCTCTCCAAGATAAGGGAAGAGTTTAACCTGCTCTGCTGGTTCATTTGCTGTTGCTTTTAGGATTATGTATCTATACAGATACACTCTACTACACTTTTTAATAACAAATGTTATTTAATTATTATTATATTATTATATTTCGTTTTTAGTGTGGCTGGTATACTCAAACAACCTGTGCTATTGGCCTGAATGTCCAAATGTCCAATTCAGCTATTTTCTTACAGATGCTCAACTCATAGTCTACAGCTGGCCCTAAGATCTCCAACAGTATTGCCATCTTATTTTTCCCTGCTCAAACACACCATGTATCTGCACATTAATTATTTTAGCTTGCCTTCTTTCATTCCTCACTCTACCAACAAATGCCAATTAATTCACTGTCAGTCTCCACCTTACTCCATGGTTTCCCTCGATTCCCTACCATTACCACTCACTGATTCAGGCTTACCCCCTCACTACTCCATCTTCTTCCATCACCCTGGAATAGTAGAGACTTAATTTCCTACCTGAATCCTAGGAGGGAGGGTCTGACCCAATTTGTGTTGGTGGGATGCACCATCTCGGGATGATAGCTCAGGGGTAACGTGCTTGCTTTGGAAGCAAGACGACGCAGAGCAACACAGGTTCAATCCCTGGGTCTGTGCTTAAAAACCTATTAAGCACGTTATAAATAACCAATTATTTTAATTGTCATTATAATTATAATCATATTATGGGAGCATAACAAGAAAACTGAAAAACTGTGTGGGAACCACACAGTTAACCGGTTGCTCTCAAACTGCTCTCCTGAGGGAGCGGCTCAGTAGGTTGAAGGTATGCTATTGCTGAATGATCACGCTTAAAGCAATTGTGTGGGTAAAACGTTCTGCGAAGAAATAATTAGATAGATTCCAAGGCCATCTTGTATTACACAGAATACAAGAACATGGCATGATAACCTGTTCTGAGATGAGAGTTTGCAGCACACGCTTTTTGCTCACTGTACCTTTCACAGATGGGAAATATCCATTTGCATATCAGTCTTTGTCGCGCCCACATGGGCAATCCAGCACCGAAATGCTATGGCAATTCCTCTCTGAACATGAGTACCAACAGCAACCCCATACACGTGTTTCAGCCTTGTTGGGCCTCATCAGTGAGGTGAAGCTGTGCCTCTCTGAGCACAGTGAGCAGGGAGTCCACGTCTGGTTGCCCCAAGTAACTTAGGGTGACCAACCCCAAGTTCCTTGCAAATATTTCAAAAAAGGTAGCAGGCGCTCCTCTCCAGAAAGAACATGGCATGATAACCTGTTCTGAGATGAGAGTTTGTAGCACACGCTTTTTGCTCACTGTACCTTTCACAGATGGGAAATATCCATTTGCATATCAGTCTTTGTCCCGCCCACATGGGCAGTCCAGCACCAAAATGCTATGGCAATTCCTCTCTGAACAAGAGTACCAACAGCAACCCCATACACGTGTTTCAGCCTTGTTGGGCCTTATCAGTGAGGTGAAGCTGTGCATCTCTGAGCTCAGTGAGCAGGGAGTCCACATCTGGTTGCCCCCAGGTAACTTAGAGTGACCAACCCCAAGTTCCTTGCAAATATTTCAAAAAAGGTAGCTTTGCCTCTCTGAGCACAGTGAGCAGGGAGTCCACGCCTGGTTGCCCCCAGGTAACTTAGGGAGAGTGCCAGCTATCTTTTTTGAAACATCTTGCATTAAAGTAAAGGTTTTAATGACAGAACAGGCGAGGCCAGCTGTAACCTCATCTGTAGGGGCTCATTAGCCAGTGCATTTCGGAGTGAAACTCCTTCGTCACGGCTGAGCCCTTGTTGATATTAATATAAATTAAGATTGGTAAAATGCCCAAGGGTCCAAATCTGCCAAATCCGATTTGAGAAACGCTCCAAACTTGCTGGAATGTTCAAAATCTGCTGCGACACTGTTGCAAGGTAGTTAAATATATATTACACACCATTAGTTTAGGAAGATATGATTGTGTTAAGAGTATGATATATGTTTTTGGGAATGTATACTTTATGTGTCCAAGACAAGGATTTAGTTGATAAATGGAGGAACATCCTCTAAATGATCTGTAGATTGATTACTTTTGACAACTGAGGACATCTTTTTTCAATTACATATCAGAGATGAAGATATTGGCCTCCTCAAAGAAGGCTTGAAATGTCACGATAGTGAATCAGATTTAATGAACCGTCTAGAGAAAGTTAATACCCCACATGATTCTTATAGAAAGACACGTTTGACTGGAAAACATAGGAAATTCCACCACCAATATCTTAATGACATTATTTATGCATGCCAGGAACAGGATATTACCATGCAAAGACAGAAATAATATACATCTTTAGGTACTTTTATTTCTTCCTCGTTTTCATCTGACTTATTAGTGTATGAGTTAGATGATCTATCAAAATGCTCTGCACTTGTACCATCCTCTAACACTGTAGCCCCACATTTTTGGAAAGCTGTTAACGGTGCAAGAAGCCCATACAACGAACCAAGTCGTGGAATAGACTTCCAGGAGAGACCTTCAGAAAAATAATTAGAGGTGAAATCTTCAAACTATTGTCTTAATGATTTTGAAACCTTACCATAGTGTTATGTAGTTGCCCCATACCAGCACACAGTATTTATTCTTTTGGGAAACAGTTTGATATCTTTCTGGTAATACAGAAGGTAAAACAACATGTTTGATTTGAAATCTGACAATCCTATTGAGATCTCTAAAACGTTTCCTTACTTTGAAATTAAATCACCAAGTATTTGCTATCAACAGAGCTAAACTTCCAGATTAGATTATTTTCATTTTAAAGTTGAACAATTTGAGGACCATGTGTGATGTTTTCAAGTGTAAGCAAAATCTATCACTGAACCAGATGAAAGTCATGTTTAATTCTGTGAGCACTAAAACCTTCTGTTTAAGCCAGCAGATAAGGGGGGAGAAGTAGTTATCCAAAGTACGAGTGTTTAGGAACAAGAATTTTGTGACTTTGTTGAGAGATAAATATACTTACGGAAGACTGCAGTAAGATTCCACGATATGGGTCAATTAGAACAATGAGTCTGGTCACAATAGTCCTTGTGAACTGAAAAGATCACACCAGCCACACAATCAATTCCTTAAGAAGACAAATCTATTTATTCTGATCATCAGCTGTCTCCCAAAGATTCATAATAATCTTGTTCAGCCTCCGAGCTGTCCAATCATTTCTTATACTGAAATGATCTTACATTCATTAGGCATCTTTATCAACATTTGTCTAGCGGCATTAATAGAACATTCTGACTAAAAAGACCTTTAAGAGTTGCTAAGGCAATTGTTTTGTTTGTTTGTTTGTTTGTTTGTTTAGTATTTATTATGCGCACCGGACCCTGGGGTATAAGGGCGCAGAAAGTAAGAATATGTACAGCTTAGAGCATAAGTTACAGGTTACAGTTACAAGTTACAGAAATTACCAGTTACAGTGCAAGTTTACAATACAAGTTTACAATCGTATGGTGCAGATGCTGTGTAGCAAACAGGCGTAAGCATTATCATAGGTTCAATTAGCAGTTACTGTCGTTAGCCAGTTAATTACAATTTGCCTGAATTTGGAAAAAGAGTGTTCTAGCCTCGCGGTAGTGGGTAATTCGTTCCACAATTGAGCAGCTTTGACTGGGAAGCTAGCTCCGCCTATGGTGGTCAGTTTAAAGCGTGGTACTTGTAGGCGATTGGTGTAGGCAAGTCTGGTTTGTCTTGTGGGGTGTGATCTGGTGAATCTGTCCTTTAGGTATTGAGGGGCTTTGTTATGTAGAGATTTGTGTGTGAGAGATGCAGTTTTGAGTCTGATTTTCTCATGGGTGGAGAGCCATTTGTGTTTCCTTCTTATTGCTGTAATGTGTTCTCTCCTGGGGATGTTCAATGCCGCTCGGAGGGCCTTATTTTGCTGTATCTGGATTTTGTTGATGATGGATTTAGTGGCTCCTATGTATAGTGCGTTACAATAATCTAGTTTAGAGATGATAAGGGCTCTGGCTAGTGTTAGACAACTGTGCTGGGAGAGGAATTGTTTCCCTGCTCTAATGAGCTTACATGTGTAGGCTGTTGAGGAAGCTAGGGAGTTTACCTGTTTGGAGAATGATAAGGTAGAATCAAGGTAGATCCCTAATGTTTTAACTTCTTTTGCAACTTGTATGCAGTTCCCATCTATGATAAAGGAAGAGTAATTTGTGCTTAGTTTATTGATGAGGGGTGCGGTGCCTAGGATAAGAAGCTCAGTTTTATAATCGTTCAGGCATAGGCCATGGGTTGCCATCCATGCCTGAACGATGCTGTATATTTTGTTCACCATAGCTAGATCTTTTTCGTAAACCCCTGTGAGTGGGAGGAGGATCTGGGTATCGTCAGCATAGTTAGTATACGTGAAACCCAGATGGTCCAAATCATCAAACAGGGGCTTATTGAATATGTTATATAGTGTTGGTGAAACGCATGATCCCTGTGTTTTACATAACGAATGTGCGCTCTGATTGAATAATTTTTGATTTAGACGTGAAAGCACCATAAGCTAGTTACACATGTCACAGCATCACAGAGCAGCCATCACTGGGAGTTCATCTCTAGTTCAGAGTCAAATGTGCAATAGTAGGGATATCTATGTGAAAGAAAAGGATGCTAAACA
The DNA here is from genome assembly GCF_040938575.1 of Ambystoma mexicanum. Classification (NCBI taxonomy): domain Eukaryota; kingdom Metazoa; phylum Chordata; class Amphibia; order Caudata; family Ambystomatidae; genus Ambystoma; species Ambystoma mexicanum. The sequence continues at coordinate 1,391,206,358 of NC_090922.1, forward strand.
AAACTTCACATTTAAAATCAACATGTGTGCTGCAGTCGGCGCACAGCATCTGAAAAAAACATGTGCTAGGAAATGTGCGATGTCAGAAGCCCATATACAACCAGAGTATTTGTGCAAAGTTATAGATAAGAGCCAAAAATCAAGGTTTCCAGTTACCAGAAAGTATCCAGAAACCTTTTGCTAAATGGAAAAACCGTCCATTCAGGGATGAAAAGAATTTCATAGGAGAGTATAAATCGAATCTAGGACTTTATATTTCTGTTTATGTTCTTATAGGATTAAGAATCAGCATTACACAACCGACAGATACTCAAAAAAGTAAAATATTGACGTGAGTTTGATTGCAACGAAATGTTATAATGTTATAATGTTGCCCTGTTTTGTGGAAATGTAAAAGCAGTGGTGAAAAGAAAATTACTGTAAAAGCTGCCCTTGTAAATGAAACCTGCTTTGGGCCTGAATAACCGAATGGCATTCCTCCTAAACCCCCGCCCCCTGCCCCTTCCACAGCAACAGTGGCTTGCTTTCACATTAGAAAAGTGTGAACACTCTCTTTGAAACTGACCATACAATCTTATGATTTTGCTTGGAGTTTTAGTTCTCAGAGGCCATGCCTTACAAGCAAAACACATGCTACTCACTAACAATCCTATATAAACATGTACTATGAGAAACAAATCCTAAAATAATTAACACTGTGGCAACCAGCATTCTCAACCGGGTTTGGAAATTAGACTACAATTAAACTGCCTTCTTCATTAACATGCCAATATGAGTCCAAAGTGGATTATTAGGATTTTGCCTCACACAAAGGGTGCACTGGAGGCGGGTCCCTTCTTGTGGGCATACTGGGCACCCTGGAAGCTGGGAGCTCCCCACAACCGCAGTGTAGTCACGTAGTGAGGAACAGGACATATGTCCTTTCCTCTGAGACAGGGCCCGTGCGCAGTGCATAATTCATGCAGTTAGGTATTTTTTCTCACAACATGGTCAAGTCTTGCGTTGCTGAACTTGGGAAAGACGCCAGTAATGAATCTCCATTTTAGGTAATTAGATCAGGGATATTCCACAGCCTTTCACCCAGTGTTTCCAGTTCTTTTGGATCTTCAGTTTCACAGTGGGCAGTAGCTCCCTATCAGGTATTATTGTTATTAACATTTCCTTTTATCCCAAATACTCTGTACCCCTTCTTTAAAAATGTTTCAATCTCATCCCTGACTACCGCTCTGGCCTATCCAGCCTCAAGATGAGAGGGGGAGTGTCCAGTAGCACTCCCACTCTGGGGGAATTTCTGCATAGTGTTGTCCCATTCGGCCTGTGGGTTATTTCCTCTTGGGAGAAGGGTATTGCTTCCAAGACCCCTGAAAGGTCCTTCCTTTGTTCTACAGTACAGAAGCTGACAGGGATGGTTTATGTTGATATCACTTTTGGAAGACTGTGTAAACACATGCTGCGACTATTAGATTAGAGAAAAGATACACACCTCTAAATGGAGTGGTTTCTGATCTATAAAAGTTCCAATCCATAGATTCTGTGGACTGACTTGGTTATTCATTGACTGGGATGGACTGACTGACAGACTTACAGAAGAAAAGATATACAACAACTACAGAAAGGAGAAAGGAATAGACTGCTTTGCACTTTGACCCTTTTTGTATTACTAGCGGTACACTGTAAGAGAGCCCTACTTGGAGTTAAAGCCCAGGCCTTCTTCAGTGGAGAAGATTTAGAGAGGCCCAATGCACGAAGAGGGGAACCAGGTTGTGGCAGGGAACAGACACCATCTTGCTGACTGATGCCTACATGTTCCTAGAGGAGGAGAATTCAACCAGTCCTTGGTAGGGTGCACACCTGTCCGTGAGACAGCTAAATATGTAAGTACAATATCAAGAGGAAATCATTTTGAGGAGAGTGATAGGGAATAGATTAAATTCCAGCACGTTTTATTAGTGAACATACTAAGAGGATGAGATAATCTAGCAAACATACATGTTAAACATACATTTTCCTTTTTGCAAGCAATTTACATGCGGGAGTGTTAAGTAGCCTGTCTTTTAAATTTGGTTTCTGGAATGCTGTTTGAGATGCTCAAATGTAATTTGGATAGATGGGAGATGTTTATGTGTATTTCAAATAAATAGAGAGATTTATATAGGCAGCTATCTTCTGATATAATTCGTTTTTTAACAAATTAAAGCTTTATCATGGATAACCATTATGCATTTTTTAATCCCGACTGCATGTGTTCTCAGGATAAACCAAATCTATAAACGGGCGTTTGTCTGTTTTTACCAAAGCTTATAACTAACTTAAATGTAGCACTGGAAAGTGATGGGACCAATGTATTGTAATCACTATTGAAATATGCTTCTATGTTTCCTTTTTGGAAGCAATTTACATGCAGGAGTGTTAAGTTGCATGTCTTTTACATTAGATGTCTGGAATGTTGTTTGAGATGCTCACATGTCTATTGGGTACAGTGGAGAGTTTATGTGCATTCTAAATAGAGAAACTAGCTAGGATTGGATCTTATGGTTTAATTTGGCTTTGAACAAATGAAAGCTTTATCCTGTACGTTATACATTTGTGCATCCAAATGTATAAATGGTGGTGTGTCTGTTTTTAGAAAAGCCTATAACTAAGTTAAAAGTAACATTGGAAAGTAATGCGACCAATGTATTGATCTTTCTTCATTGAAGTCACTATTGTAATGTGTTTAGTGATTTACTTATTTCTATTGCATTAATAAATAGATTGTCTGTGAAAACCTGTGTATTTGTTTTTGCAAAAGAGGAAGGAGATTGAGGGAATCAGTATTGTTAAATTGGGAGTCCCGCGTTCATGAAAATAACTTTATCCAATAAATACAAATTGTGCGTGCCTGATTTGGCATGGATTGAACATTCCCCCAAACTAGTTGTTGCTCAATTGAAAAATCATATGAGACTCCATGGAATGGGGATTTACTGTTATTCCCGGCACATGTAATATGCCGTTAATTCCGGCATGTCAGGCAGCAGGCACAGTAATACCGTTCGCCGGTATCCTGACAGATTTATATTGGGATACCGGCAGACCTGTAATGAGTGCCATTGTCTATACGTAAATTAGCTCAAATAAAAGCTTTTCGCTCCAGAAAAGTGCCTTTGTCTTATAGGGCGGTGCTAATATGTAAATAGCTTTTTGAATCAGGACAGAGAGGTTTCAAGGAAGCTGGCAACTGAATACATATGTCACCCTTATTAGGGGTAATCAATGCAGTACAGTCTGGTTTCCTTGTGGCTGGAGCATTTGGGTATATTTAGCAAACACCACCAAAGTTATTGTTGGTTTATAAAAGCTTGAGAAAAAAACATTATACTTGAGATGAGAAAGAAAGTATGCAAATTCTGCTATGTCACACATGCCACAGTGACACCCTCCATCCTTCATTGCAAGTCCACTTCATTGTGCATGTGTGAGTCAGTTGAAATGGCTTATTCTACTTTCACATTTTAGGTGGAAAGAATTCTTCAAGCTTTTACAAAGCCACCATAACCTTGCTAGCGTTTACTTCAGTTGTGAAAGGTTTGCATGTAGCTATTTCTCATTAAGATGCTAAGTGGCTTTTGCTTAGCTGTGAACAAACAGTAGGTCCTGCTTTTAATGATAAATTTGCCACACATTGACTTGTATCAGGCTCAAAGAACATTTTCTGTCTCCAAATTAGACAGGCATGGGATAGATCATGGTACCATGTATGCTAAATGTTTTACTTTTTTAGAGTCCAGATATATTTGGGATAATAATACTATTTCCCCAAAAACTGGTTTGGTGGAAAGGTGTATTGATGATGTTTTGGGTATGTCGCAAGGAGCTCCACGGTCATATTAAGTTTACATTCAATGTTGGCAATTCATTCTGAATGTTCTTTATGTTAATGTACACATCAGTGATTCTAAAAATATGACTCATTTTTGCAGTAAGATCACTGACAGGAACAATCTTCTACATTGTCCAAGTTCCTTTATTTGAAACATATGGTCAATTACTTTGCATCAAGAGATTATTTACTGCTGATGTGTGTTTATGCAGCCACAATATTAAACGGTGTGTGCTCTATTCCAGGCTGGAGAGTACCCTAATTTGTTATATACAACAATAAATTAGAGAAAAGAATTGTACCATACTATAACCGCTTGCATCCAAACATTTACGTGGTACAGCATGGTTTACATATATTACAACTTTGTCTAGGCACAGAACAAAAAGATTCCATGTGACAATGGGCGAATTTTGCAGTCGCTTCAACGGATTGCATAACTGTTTTGCGAACATCCTGTCTGCACACACTGTTGCAGCATCAATCGTCAGAATCTTTTGGTGGGAGCTGAAAGTCCAGTGAATAATTCTCAAAGACTTTGAGCCGAACCACAAAATGACATTCACCACTGCTTGAATTGGAAAAATGATCACAACATAGGTAAGGGTGATTTTGTTTATCATCTTAATATAGAGGACTTTAGAGTTCAATGAAATACTGTTTGGCCTAAGGTCTTTGACTTTATAGCTATCAAATCAAAAGACTAATTGGAAGTAGAATACATTAAGAACCTTACAACTAATATGGCTGATTGGTTGGCTATTCAATAATGTAATACATCAAGCCTAAACACTGCAAATAGTCAAAATAATGAATGAGTGGTTCTGAGGTGGTGCAGGGCAATCTGATAGCATATGCTACCTGTGATACATACAATGTTGTCTACACCATTCATTGTCTTTCCAGCTTATGTTATGTAGGACAGACAGCATGAAGCACAATGGCATCCTGGAATGAACATCACTCTAAAATTACAAAAAATGCCTTTGTTTGTCACTTCAAATAGGAGGGACACATAATCATACAGCTGAAATTCCTTTCAAATTCTACAAGCTATACAGCAACCACCTCAAGTAGTGAATATGGAAAGATTCTTCAGCAGCAGGAAGGTTTTTTTAGATTAGCCGTTTGGGATCTCGTACAATTATGAACTCAATAATTAACTTAATCGTATGTGCTTCAAAAACCTTTTTTAAATGTTTTTGCTAATATGCATGATTTATATACACCATGACATTTGACTCTTTTTTTAATGCACTTCCTTTGGTGTTTTATTGTGTCCTTCCTTTCCCCCTTTTCTGTGTTATTTTTAACCATCTTCCCCATCTTTGTTATCTTCGATCACTACAGTGTATGTGTTTAATTGCACTTGTAACATTATTATGGGCATGTCAGCTGTTTACAGACCTATAGTTTGAAAATGTTTTTCAGAATATTAAAGGTAATTTTTCATCATGCATTTAATTCTTTTGTTTTTATCTGATGTAACAATCTGTGTTTAGAAGTTTATGTTCTATACTGAAGATCACTTACATCCGTTCCTCACAGATTTAGCCTGGCTTTAGTTTTCATTTGATGCCAGGACACATCTCCATTGATCCCATTTTATAACGATACTTAGTCGCAATGGTAGCTTATTCATTGTTGGAGTGGGCGCTATAATGAATTATCATTTTACTCTGGCTGTTCTGATGGACTTTCTTCATTTTTAATACATAGTATCCCATAAGCTTTTTTCCTAATGTAATTTGTTATTTTTTGTGACTTTGATATTATAATGTCATCAGTATTAATGACTTTAGCTTTTAGTTTATTTTCTAACTTGTCCCAGTGATTGTTTTTAACGTATTTGTCTTGCATGTGCATCTTTGAATGCCTACATTGAATTGCACATGATCATATCTCCACTGTCTATTTAACACTTGTGAGCAGGACACCTGCTTCATTTGCTTCTTTGAACTTTAATGAATCCTAAAGGAAGCGCTCTTTTGGAATTATTTACATGTTTATTAAGTGCGATACATTTTTCCTTTTATAATGACATGAAACTTTAAGGTTTCCCTACATATATGAAATGCACTAACTATCTGTTTCTGTGGTCATGTGCCACAGAAAAAGCATCTCTACTGCCAGAACCCCATAGTGGAGTCTTTGAATCATCCACACTGGCTAGAAGATCCAAATTCACCAACCTATAAATGATTTACAACTCTCCCTAACATTATAATACATTGCAGTAATCTATCAATTAAAGGCCTTCCATGCTATGAGGCAGACCGTGTTCTCACCAGCAATGCCAAACAGCCACATACAGGCAGGGTCTCATGCTATAAACCTTGAGATATTCACCCATAAGCCAACATCCTGCATCAAGTCTTTAGAATTCCACATAGACATCCACTTCAGCTTCAAAACACACATAGCAAAGCAATATCACGGGGCATGGCACCATCTATCCCTCCTATGGAAAATCAAGCCTTACCAGACACCACCGACAGTTCCACTATACATCCCTTGGTCCCATCTCACCTGGACAGGGGAAACTCCCTGCTCAATCACCTACTCACCTCCAGCCTTGCAACTATCAGAAGCCTCCTGCAAGCCATTGCATGCCTCATCAAATGTTTCTGCAAATATGATCATATAACACCTACACTCATCAGACTTCACTGGCTATTCCTACCAGTGTACATTACATACAAAGCGAGCTGCTTCATATGCAATGTTCTCACCATGCTAACTGTCAGGCAGTTTCACCATCTATGGTTGTCAGTGCATCACCAAACTTCAAAACCTGCACATGGAGCCAAAATACAAAAAAAGAAAGAAGCTGCACTCCAGATATGTTCCACAACATCATACTATGGATCCTTTAGCCAACAATATTAGATTTGCAACCACCACCAACAATGTAATGCAGAAAGAAAATCGCGTCCATACCCTTCAAGGAACACCATCCTCACACTCATTAAAGCCCCCCCCAAAGCCCACTCCGCCCACTATGTGTCTAGACAACCACCCTTCACAGCCCAACTCATGTTCCCATCCCAGACCCCATTGTTCCATGGTCCCCCCATGTTCCATCTCCCCTGTCTGGCACTGTGGGGGTAGTTGTGCCGATGAGGAGCTCCACCACGAGCATCACACTCATTTTTCCATCTCGAGCAGCCTTGCAGCAATATATTGCTATGACTTGTTGCTCATCTCCGGCGAGATTTCGACTTTTTTGTGCACCGCCATATTTCTGAAGATTTCTGTGCTGTGCCTTTTCAGCCTCTTTTGCCCACTGCCTTCCCCGAAATTGCCCTACATTGCCACTTAAAAATGGCCAATCCTTCCTGCAAGCCTGAGGCTGTTGTTGTGCCTCTGTTACCTGGCCTGCCTGCATCCAACATGGATAGGCTGAGCTTCACTTTTTACAGAGGTCCCAGAAATCCGACAGGGGATACCGGCCCCCTCACAACTAAGGCCTTCTTGGATTTCCCCTGTCCGCGCCAGTGCTGGACCCATGGCCTGCATGCTGCATCATAGGCACACCCACCACCAGCAAAACCTATCACTTGCTGATATCACCTTTGTCCACTCCCCGCGTTATGGAGCACACCTATCAGGAGGTACGACTGCTGCACCTAACATCAACAGCACCTGTATGGGTCTCGCTACCACTTGCCCATCCACCACCTTGCATACCTCTCTCCCACCCTCAGTACCCCCTGCCAACCACACCCCCTCCTCCTGCCAGACTTGTTCCCGGCACTATCTGTACACCACCTAACGAGCCAGGACATGTCCACTAGCCACCTAATAATACTGCCCAACTCTCTAGGGGTTATGTCCAAAGACCTGCATATTAAGTCTTCTCAATTCCTGCCCAAGCTTCTTCTGGCACTAAACCACCATTCGCATGGTCTGCCATGCAGATCCACTCGGCTATAATGACATGCTGCTTAAGTCCTTCAGAAACCTAGTGCCACCATCAAATTCGCCTCCCCCCCCACCAGCCAATATGAGATTTGGTTTGCCCGCCAGCCGCCTGTCCATGCTGCCCAACCCCTTAAGTGTTATGGCCGCAGACTTGCATATCAGGCCATCCTACTTCTTGCCCCCAGCTACTTTTGTCCTCCAGTCCAACACCACTTCTATCCAACCTGATTGCCATGCCATCCTTCCCTGCTCCAGATACTCTCTGCCCAAATCCATGTGTAACTCATCCTGGCCAAGGTGCATTGGTGTCCTTCAACCAACCCTGCCAATGGCAAAGAGTGTCCTGCCCCCAGCCCTGATAATGCCAAGGAGTGCCCTGCCACCAGCACAGACAATGCCAAGGAGTGTCCTGCCACCAGCCCTGACAATGGCAAGGAGTGTCCTGTCACCAGCCCTGGCAATAACAAGGAGTGCCCTGCGGCCAACACTGACAATGGCAAGGCACTGCCACCAGCCCGGACAACTATAATTATCATTATAATTGTTTGTGTATAACATACGTAATACCAGAATTGGTTTCTAAGTGTGGGATCGGGATTCAAACAAGCGTGTTTCCCCTGCGTTATCACCCCTATTGCCCCTATCACTCCTCACAATGGCAAGGACTGCCCTGCCACCAGCCCTGACAATTGCCAGGAGTGCCCCGCTGCCATTTCTGACTGACGAAAGCCTGACACCCTCTATGTCCAAATCTATGAACTCCTCCCTACCACCACCCTTGGGCCCACTTTTGGGATTCCAAAGAATACACAACTAGCACTCCAGAATGGCCAGGCACCCACATGACCTGCAACACTTCTCCTACCCCATTCTAGCTAACACCAGACTATCCAGCTGGACCAGGCAACCACCACTACCCAAACACCTTCCCCCTACCATGAGTCCACCAGCCAACCCAGTGCCCTCCACACCATCTGCCCAGAACAAGTCACTCAACTGTGCCCTTATCAACGTTAGATCCCTGGGTGCCCATGCCATAGACTTCCATGACCTCATTCTCGACAATCAGATTGGCCTATTAGCCATCACAGAATCTTGGCTTCATTGTGCCTCAGGCCCCATGCTCAGCTTTGCCATTCCCCCTAACTATGTAATCCACAGAACTGACCATGCCAGTGCTATTGGTGGCGGAGTCACTCTCATCTTCAACCTGACCTCCAAATCTGCACCCTTCCTCTGCCTCCTACTGAGATGTAGGAAACTCTACTACTCAAACTAAAGACCAATCCCCAGACATCCTTCACTGTTCTCCTGCTCTCTGGACAAACCCCCTCCTCATAACACACTTCCTCAAACCAGCTACCCAATGCATAATTCTAGGGGACTTCAACATGGGCTTCAATGATCCTGCTGATCATAAAGCACCCTCTGTGGTCCAAGCTCTCCGTGACATGAACTACTCACAACGTGTCTCTGCCGCCACCCAAACTAAAGGGCATATCCTTGACTGGATAATGACAACCAAATCAACCATTGACATATCATTTATCAGCCCAGTTTCCTGGTCCGATCACCACTTTATCGAATTTAAAATGCACCACCTCAACCCTGTGACCAACACTCACCCTCCACCAACTCAAACCCTGGCGAGAAGCACACAGAAACTCACACATGAATCTCTCAAGCCCACCTTAATCTCGCTCATGGAAGCACGGCCCTCCAACTGCAAGAGCCCTACTGCACTAGTCAATCACTACCGTGAGATCCTTCTAGCCACACTCGATCAACATGCTCCTCTCAAAAACAAATCCCTGAACCCACTCAAACCCACAAACATCTGGTTCACAGATGATTTTGTCTTGCTTTGACCCATCGAGCATCTGCACATGAAACATCCCACCCCCACTAATGCCACCCTCTTTGCTTCTTTGTCAAAGACCTACAAGGCTGCTATCTTAGCGACCAATACTGCCTCCTATGACAATAGACTATTGCAAGTTCCAACAACAAGGAACTCTTTGCCATCTTCCGTGAATTAGAAAACCTAGTGCACCCACCTCCCTAGTAAAACCTGACAAAGCGTGGTGCACCACCATACAAACTGCTCTGACTACCAAAATCAATCGCATCTGCAGCAAAATAATGACCAAGAAAGCCCTACTAGCTGCCAAACCCACGCATTTGATCCCCTTGACACGTCCCGACCGCAGCCACCACCCCTCCATGGAGCCAGTCACCTGCTTCTCCTTCCACACTCCCTCAAAGCCTCCTACTGCAAAGGAGATATATGCCCTGCCCACATCATAAAGCTCTGTGCCCCCAGCCTTATCTCCATTATTACAGAATTTGTCAATGCCTCCCTCAACTCATGCAAAGTACCCACCAGTATCAAAGCAGCGTGGGTCACCCCCCCACTAAAAAAAACCCACCTTTGACCTAACAGTACCAACTAACTATAGTCCCATCACCACAGTACCCTTCATGCTCAGAATCTTAGACCGCATTGCCAATGAATGACAGCACAAAGTACTGAAAACATTTTTGTTAACATATGTCATACAGTTACATTTGAAGGTCCTTCTTTGGAGTCTAGCGAGGTTATTGGGACCAGAGATGCTCATCAGCTGTGTGATGAGCTACCTGGATATGGCATAGACGGGGCTCCTGAGAGCCACTCAGCATGCCCCAAACCACTGTGAGACTTAGTGTGGTTGATTCTACCAGCCAGTCTACAGTTCAGGGAAGTAAATTGCATAAGGCTCATCCTGATCAATTTGGCCTCACTCCTCCAGGGGACATCCACCCAGATACTGAGACAAATCTCAGGATGCTGTCCTTTGTTCCCTAGAGGGAGACCCTTCTCATGGGGCCAGAACAATATTACCCTGGATGAGGATCACAGGAGGAAGGAATCCCCCTATGGGATTCGGAACGACCATCAACAGGGAGCACAGTATCACCCCGCTTTAATCTATTCAACCCCTTCTCCAACTTTAAATCCTCCGTCCCTCTCCCTGGATCGAGCCAATGTATTTTGTTGTCAGTCAACCTAATCTACATGACAACACTGAAAACTCAGAAAGTACAAAATATCATACATGTAGCTTTAAGGCTGGTACTGGGATGAAGAAGATGGGCGGGAGTTTCAAGATCACTTGCAAGAAATAGAGTGGTCTAGTTTCCAAAGGCCAGTGATTGGCCCAAAGCAATACATCAATCCCACGCGAAAGTTCGAGGTCAGTTCAAGCTCAAGCCGAAGCACAGAAGAGACACGAAAGGGAGAGAACCGTTCCCTGAAGAGGTATAGTGGGAGCCACGCAGGGAAGTAGCTGGCCTGAGCCGGAGGAAAGAGAAAACCTGAGCATGGTCCATCAGGGGAGAACTACTCGGGTAGCTAGCCCGAAGGCTACCAGAACCTCCAGAAGGGACACAGCTGCCCGGGAACCACTAGTACCTGCAAGAAGGAAAGAAACAGTCAGACGAGTTGCCCAGGAGCTGTTAAAAATCGTGGGGAGCAACAGGGTGAGCTCAGGAACTCAAAAGAGAGGGTCGGGGACCCTGAAGCAAATGAGAGAAAGTTGTATACTTGAAAGGAGAGAGACAAAAAATAACAGTGAGAGTCCGGGACCCACACCCAAACGTAAAAGGGTCTGGGGCCCTGATAAAAGAGGGGGTCTTGGACCCTGAAGCAAATGAGAGACAGTTGTATACTTGGCAGGAGAATGAACCAAGCGTATACAATGCAAGATTGCAAGTCTGGGGCCCACAACCAAGAGCTGTATACTTGGCAGGAGAGTGTACCAAGCAGATACAATGCAGCATTGTAAGTGTGGAACCCGCACCCATATGAGAAACCAAAGCTGAACGCAAAGAGGGACCCTGTGAGATGAAAGAGACACTGCATGGAGAACACTTGCTTGACAGGAGTGTGAACAAAACCATGTAAAGTAGTGCATTTCTGGGACCTGCACCCACATGAGAGGTTAAGGATAACAGGGTCAAGGGCCCTAGGATGGATAAAATGAATCCTATGCTTGGTAGCGGAGCGTGCCAAGCTGGTAGGATACTACAAAAACTGTGAAGCTAAGAAACAGTTCCTCTTGAGTTATACGATTAAGAAGAAGTCTAGGGGAAAGAAGCACAACCTTAGCATTGGAATCTTGTATTTTGTTATATTATGTTATGTAAAAGGTTCTTATACTGTGCATTGTTGCCACCTGCGTAGTTTCTTGGCATTCTGGTGAATCTGTAGAGCAGGGGGCAGGGGGGTAAATTAGTAGGACTGAGCAGGAGAAAAGAGCAAGAGAGCTGTGATGTGCTGTAGGCAGCTTCAGTTCGGTTGACATAGTTCACTGAGCGTAGCTATGTTTTTCTGTTGGTAGCCGCCATGTGCTGTTGGGCGAAGCTACGTGTGGTTTGTTTCATTGTTGTGATGTAGTGAAGTGCGTGCGGTTTGTGGTCCTGTAGAGGTATGGTTGTGTTTAGTTCAGAGTTTGAGAGGTGAATGCAGAAAGGTGAGTTGTTAGTAGATGCCCGCATAAACCCCTTGATTCAAAACCCAGCAGTGGTGGGGGAGCACCTAGAACTGGAATGCAGTTCTAAAGGAAAAAACAGTAAGTGGAGAAACACTTAGAAGTGCAATAAAGCAGCTAAGAGAAGAACACCTAGAATTGAAAACATAGTGGCAGTCTGGAGACCCCTATAGCTGGGACACAGTGCTGGAGATGAAAGGACGACAAAACTTGAGATATAGCAGTGAGTAGAACACACTTAGATTTGAGATACCTGGCGAGTGAGAAAAGACACCTACATTTGAGACACAGCAGTGAGTAGAAAAACACTTAGATTTGAGATACCTGTCAAGAAGGGGAAAATGCCTAAATTTGAGAACCACTACAATTGGGATACAGAAGTGATTAGAAAACTACTTACTAGCTGTCCAACATCAGTTTTCTATGTTATGTAAGGTAATAAGAGTGGTAGGGCTTTACCGGAATACAGTAATTGCTGTATTCCCCACCCAGACCACACTTACCTTATCAGTCGCTGCTGGGTGACACTTTGCATCACTTTTATTACCAGCAAAACTGGGAATATTTCTGTTAGAAAGAGACCATTATTGCACAGTTATCTTAGATCATTAGTGTGAGGGACAGAAGTAGGTTTTGGGACATGACCGTGAGAGACATTTTAGTTTCAGACTTCCTGAAAATTTCACTAGTATCCTTCAAAGCAGGGAAACACATCTTAGCTTTAGGGACAGAGAGGCATTTATCCAACATGCTTTTTATTAATCAAAGTCTATAGGCATGATTATGATTATGATTGGCATGATTATGATGGTTTCTAAGAGCGGACCCGGGAATTGAACCTGTGTTGCTTCACGTCGTCTTGCTTCCAAGGCGAGTGTGTTGCCCCTGAACTATCCTACCCAAAAGCATACCACCATTGTGTCCGAGCCTTACTTCTGCACCCTTACAATACAACTCAACAAAGCGACCACAGAACGCTGACAGGCACTTCCACTTGATGTCAGAACAGAAGATTGTAAGTCAATTCCTTAATCACCACTAGGCAAATGCTTCTTAGATCCCATCATGGAATGGGAGAAAACAATTAACCAACTGGAGAGCTTATGAGTGGAATTCAAAACACTTGAGTAATATTGCATGGAAATGAGGCAAAGCCAATCCCAAGAGAGAAGCGCCAATAGGGAAAATCTTTTGGGAATCTGATTAATCAAGGGAAAGGGATGTGTAAAATCCCACAGTTATCTGCAGAGAAAGTGTGAGACTGGGTTACCAATCTGGAGGCCGAAGGAGACCGTAAAGAACAAGCAATGGGGTGTAAAAGCTTTAGGGAAAGCACTGGAAGCCTGCTTAGCGATACATCTCAGACACTGACAGAGACCAGACCAACTAGTAAAAGAAAGCACTAAATGTTTGCTGAGGAGTCTGAGGCAGAATGAAAAGTTCAAAAGCCGCTTGAGGGCTAGACAGGGGCTTGGAAGCAACTAGCTCTAAGAAGAAACCAGGGGAAACATTGGCACTGGAGAGAGATCCATGCCTGATCTGAAAAAATACATCAACCTGAAAACAAACCTATGCACGGAGGAAGAAATACTTGCAGATAGGAGTCTCTCAAAAGGTATTGTCACGAAACCAAGAGAGTGTCCCTTGGGTAGAGAGTGAACATAACCATGCCAGTTCTGTGCCATATGCAAGGAAGAGAGAAAGTTAAGAAACAGAATGGGTGCCACATTCCTGGTACCATGAAGTTCAGACTTGGGATAGCTACTAAAATCCCTGAGACTGTGAATTGAAATAGGGTATCCTGAAAGAACCGGTGGTCCATAAGAAATGACCTTGAACCCATCTGAATACATCCATCCTAGAACATTTTATTATAGCTATCTTGCCTCTTTTTTATGGAACCTTCGGCCCTGCAGGCATTCACACCACCCATCCTAATTGCTTATGAATAAAGGTTTTCAAATACATTTCTGGCTTGCATTTTCTGTTGATCACACAGCACAACTCATTGTAGTTCTATACATCCTTCTTTTCTTTGTTTGATATGTGAACTGCTGTGATGAAGAAACATTACTTTCTTCTGTATAAAGTAGAAATACAAAAATGGATCCAGTGCCTCCTCACAAATTACACCACAGGTTTTCAGTCTGTAATTCTCATTTCAAAGCTGACTTCCAAAAGTAGAACACTCGAAATCTCCAGTAAACATATATTTTGTTTTTAATTATAGCTAAAAGAAATGTTTGGCGTGACTTACCTCCTCTTCCAAGGACAGCTTTAGCATAATCAGGATGAGCGGCGACTAGAGTTGCAAAGACACCTCCCAGCCAAATGGGGAACGCATACACATATTCGTTCGTCCATGACAAAAGGTTTGGAAGCTGCGCTTCCAAATGTTGAAACTGCAAAAATACGAGAAGTCAAATCATTACACACAGACAGTAGAAGTAATATTAGAATACATCGATTTCTTGCCCACCCAAACAATCCTCTGAATGTGCTCTAGCCAACCGTTAATTGGGAAATTCACCAATTGCTTTTCCAATTCACAAGACACATGATAGATTTTCATTTTGCGAGGGTGTTGAAATATAGTGATACTGAGTAGCCCAGGCATCAAGCACTCCCATGAAAGTCACTCAAAATATTCTACATACATTCAGGCAGCTTGGAAAGGAAATGCAGCCTACCTCCTATTACCTCGCTAAAGTTTTGATTTACAAGACACATAAATATCCATACTCCTAAAAGAAAATCTGAATAACTCTTAAAATCCTTTCAGAAATAAATATGCAAATTGTGTGACAGGTTTAGGTTCCCGGCAAGGCACTACAGGGACTGCTCTCAGCTGGGTGTAGCAGTCCTTCCCAGTAGGTGGGTTCATGCAGTTGGGAGGGCCCCAGTCTCTGCCACCCGCATGTGCCATTTTGAATTAATATGGTGTCACTGTCAATCACAACATACCTTGCTGCTCCATGCTGGCTCAAGTTCTTTTTGTCTCATTTCAGAAATGTAAATACCAACATGCCCAGCCATTCACAGAGACCGCCACGGCCTGAAGAAAGAAACTGGTGCACCTTATGAAGCCTCCGCACCACTCTCACTAACAGAGCATCATGCTGTGCTGAAACAACTTTATATACTTCAATGTTTGAAGAAGGTAGAGCAGAGTTAGCACAACAGTATCCCGAGAACAAGACTGAATTCAGATGTCATATGAGAAAAGAGGACAAGGCCTACAAAGAGGAAAGAACAGCTGTACATTGGTCCATGGGGCCAGATCAATGGAGGGGGAAGGCTAGAAACAGAAGGCAGGAATATAAACGAGACAAGCAGAGTGGGAGTATAGGAGGGGAGAAGGTAGACCAAGAGACCAGACAGGGGAAGGATGTTGGAGCATGTGCTGAGGAGATTTTGACAGATCATTTTACAGCTGAGGTCTTGGGGGTGAGAGAGAGTAGTACCAGATCGTGAGAGTAAAGCTGTGAGGTAGTGTTTGATGGATTGAGTGAGAGGGACTAAGTATAGAGAGAGAGGGGTGAGGGATAGGGGAAAGAGTAAGAGGAGAGAGAGGGTAGAGATGGAAGAGAGGGAAAAGAGGATAGCGGAGAAGGGAGAGATTGAGGAGAGGAGAGAGGAGAGAGGATAGAGAGGAGAAGAGAGAGCAGGAAGGGGAAAGGATTGGCGAGAGAGGTGAAGAGCACAGTAGTACAGAAAAAAGAGAGTACAGGGAAGAGGGAAGGAGAGAGGAGAGTATGTGAACATTAGAAGGACAAAGACACAGGTGGAGACAGGAAAAGGTGGATGAGAGCGAGGGAGGGAGAAGGGCAAGGGTAGAAGCAGAATGGAGAATGGGAACAGACACTTCAGGGAAATTAATAAGAGAGACCATGTGAAGAGTGAGAGAGTGGGGCTGGGCATCATACAATCGGGCCTAGGGAATGTTAGCATTGGGAAGACCATAGAAGGACCCCAGAGGGAGGCAGACAGATATGGCTACGTGCTTTAGTCCCTACATTAACCCTCACATTACCTAGTTATTATATAGTAGGTGTTACCTGTCAATAATGACCACACCAGGGCTGGTTAAGGAGTTGGGAATCCCCAGGAAGACAAGAGGAGGACGCAGTTCTGTGTTCTAAAACTGGATCCAGTAACTCTAAGTCTGAGCACCATACTTTGTTTTCAATAAAAACTCCTCACCCACACTTTGAAGTCTGGTTGGGAAAGCCATCTGTGACAATTGTCATTGTTTGTCCGATGAACAAAAACATTCTTAAATACATGTTAAAAGAATACAATTCACTTAGATTTCATTGAAATGTTTTTTTATCGGAGAAAAATATCATCTTTATTTTTGAAGTGCTGGTTTAACTTCTGGTAAAAGTTTGGACATCATTTGTTTCAATCTTGGACATAGATTCAGGAATAATTGGTAGAGTTCACCTGTTTAAACATATTCTGAAGGTTTGGGTTCAGGGTACAAGCTTTTATTTTGGGACCAAAATATCTTGATATATTAAAGGGTCACACAAGCATGATATTATAAAATTGAAATTGAAGAGGGATCAACATCTTCGTTTTAATTAGCTTTCAGAGTCCACATAAGGCAGAATCATTCTATTTCTATGCAATGGTATTTGGATAAATTATGTTGGTTATTTAAATTGACTTTCTTTTCTTGGGAATACATTGTGTGACACTAATCTTCCTATTCCCTTTTGAGGTGTAGTAAACTCTATTCAAGGGTTTTCTTTTATATAAGCAATGGATTCCACATTTCAAGAAGTATATCAATCCCAGACAACCTGTGAGTCACATTGGACACCATGCTCAAAAATCAAGATATACTTTGCTCTTGTGAAAACACATGGAATCAATTAATATTTAAATCGTGTTTTCACAAAAATGATCCCTCTCATCCAATGTGTTTATATATAAATACTCTACAAACTCTGTTCATACAGTATCATTTGACCCAGCAAATTTGGATTGGACAGAACCTGTGATAGGTTCCATTCTCTTACTCACAGCCATGAGGTGATGTAGTTCGCTCTGAGTTAACCCTCTCCTTAGGAATTATGATCAAATTGGACTTCCCATACAGTCTTGTGTATGGACCTGAGCCATTGATAAGGAATATATATTCAGAATCTTGAGAGAATTCTGAATCCAGAGACTTTCTTCATGTTTCTGTACCTGCATGAAAAGAGTTATTAAAATATGCACATATAGTAATAATTCATACATTTTCATATATGCTTCTCATATGGATGTGATTGGGGCAGGTTTTCTGAGTTCATATTGAACCAAGGGTTAAGAATTTAGAGCCAAACATGTATTTCAATATTTGTCACTTTAAATGTATTTATTTGGTAGACATTCTATTGTAAAATACAGCTAGAATTAAGTGTGTTGCTATGGTCCTAGCATCAACATAGACATTTGTTTGCTTCAAGTAAAAGACCCTTAATGAACAGATCCACTTTTAACAAGTGCCCTTATGCTCTGCCAAGTCAAGGTTTAGAGGTTGTCAGAATCCTTGAAGTCGATACTATAGGCTTTTGATCTTGTCCACCTCCTAAAAGTACAAGTCATCCAAATTGAGCTAAATCCAATATGGATCCCAGACTCTCTATTTGCTTGGTATTTTAAAACAAGACCTTTGCCCTGGGTACACACAACTGTGGATATTTATCTCTTTTAATGGTGCTGTCACTGTCTACTAACAAGGTCTGTTTTGAGGAAAGTTGACAATTGCATTGCTTGTCTAAAGAGAGCTGAGCCCTGCATAAATACGCATCTTTAGTTTAGAGTTCAAACTAAATTAGACAATTTTGAAGTCATACATAAGAAGGAAAAACTAAAATTCTGTCTATTCTACTGGTAATAACAATTCAACATATGTAGGCCTATCAACACATTTAAAACAAACTATCAGATAACTTGTAAAACATATTGTGTCGATCATCTTTTAGCAGAATACTGAAATATCCTTTGTATGAATCTGCATGTTCTGCATGCAGAACACTTGCATAAATACAGAAACTCCCTTGCATTCGCTAATTTAGTTTTTGAAAGGAAACGCTTATTCTTGTTATGTTTAACATTAGAATATATAACATTTAAATGTAAAATCATTGAAACTACACATTGTTTAATGTAGAGTGTTACAATTGGTTGACTCGTTTTTACAAATACATTGCTGCCAGGAATATGAAATGCTGCTGTGAGTCCAGGCAAGCCACAGTAAGCATATACACCCAACCATGCAGTAAAGAGCCAAGAATGGAGTTCCAGCCTACTGGAGACATAAAGAGTTACTGGAACTGTAAACCACTGAATAAATGGGGAACATGTGTCAGATTTTGGAGAAGGGTAAAACCCGAGAACCACAGAAACAGGAGGTTTAATGGCTGACCAACAAGTACAATATCAATAGAATTGGAAACAAGCCAACAAGGTAAGCCAGTGCTGCATTCAGCCCTTCAGTTAAGCACATTCCTCAAGCAGATTCAGCAGAACAAAGCTTCTATGACTAGAAAACATCCCATAAAGAGCTCAACATTCCTTTGTTCATGAAACTATGATGCTCACAGAAGTATTGGTGCAATGTGTGATTTCTTCAGATGGAGTGACAATGGGACAATATATTCAGTTGGTGTCATGGCTTACTGCAGAAGAGAGGAACTCTCCATTTCCTTCCTATTCCGTGTATAGCACATTATGTTTTCTATCTCATGAATTATGTATCATCTCATCACACCCACATCCCTTTTCCTACCTCTCTACTTATCTTTTAACTTTACCTTACACATGGACTCTGCATCTCCCTGTGCTTCATTCTCCAGCCTTTATTTTCTCTTTTTTATCTTTATCTTTTCCTCTCACCTGCCAACATTAATTTAATTGTGCTTTGCAGGATACCAAGTGCCTCCCTTCTAACCCTCGGGTAAAGAACACATTCTTCATTTAACAGAACAGAAAACACTAAGGTAAGCTCAATTACTCACTATACTAGAATTAAGAAGAATTGGGAAGAAGGAACATTTAACTCATCTCAAGAACATGGAGGACATCAGTCAGATAATGCCGAAAAAATACATTAACCTAGATAACTCAGACACTAGAGAAGTGTGGAGGGGACTGAGGTTTGAAGTAAAAGAAGCCGGCAAAATTTAATTAATATGTAGTGATTTGAGAAATATTTTGTATTATGTGGCAAAGTGTTGTCATTAGACAGAGACAAGGAAGATTGCAACAAAAAAACATTAAAAATGGTTAGAACATAAACAAAGATGATTGGAGGAGTCATCATGCTGGTCATATGACGGGACCCATATGCTGAACAAAAATAGCAATGACTTAAAATGGCAAGAGGACACAAATGACCAGACAACTGCTGATTTACAACAGACAGAAGAATCATGATGTTAGCCGGCACAGAGGTGTCCACAGGGTGCCGACTCACATGTGGTAGGGCAAACAATGCATGAGCTGTGCCAGATTTGACTCCACATAGTGGGCTCACTGTGAGGATGTGGGATGGCAAAAGCCCTGCCATAGTGTAAGATGCGGACAAATCCATGCAAAATATAAAGTCATGAGATTCTCGAAGGTGAGGAGAGGTGGAGAGCAGCAAGACAGTGGTACACGACCCTCAGTGTAACCGAGAAACATCAGTGTAAAATTGTCAGAATCTCTTCACAGAGCTCATGAAGATAGCCTTCAAAGACCATCTCCCAATCTTTGGGCTAATGCAAGGGTTGCACTAGGCCAAATTATAGGTGATGGAAGGTACTGAGGAAATACGTCACAAGTCCAAATCCAAGGTGTAGAAAGGACAACGAAATTACTGGTTAGCATTTGTAACCATACAGTACCATACAAACACCTCTATTATAGTAAATAAAAAACTGGAAATACATCAGGATTTGTGGAAGACTGGCCTAAATATGCACAGGAGCACTGGTAGGCTTCTTGGTACCTGATGTCCCGATTAGTGTGAAAGGCAGCGGACAGGGATTAAAGCCAAAATGAGGGAACAGCTAGAGTACACAACCGGATAACCACACCACAAGTAGAAATGAAAGCAGTCCTCAAGAACTGATGACCAGAGCATGAAAGAAACCATTTTACAAGACTGTTAAAGGCACCAGGACGGAAGATGTAGGAGGATTCCTATATGTGGTAGTAGGCAGAAAAAGAAGTGGGAAGGAGTGGGTTATAGAATGGAAACACCCGTGGAATGGACAGGTTAAGAACATCTCCTGAAGAACAGTGCCAAAACACATAAACCAAAAACGGACTCAACCCACATGGACACAGAGCACAGAGTGTATGCCTAAGCTAAGTCTAGAGTGGTCTGACATTAAGCCATCAATGACATGCATCTGAGAGGAGGGTGATTGTAAAGACTGGAGGGCGGAATCTGTATGTCTGCCCGGTGGGATAAAGGCACAGAACACTTCAGCCAGGCCTCTCAATTTGGTAGCAATGGACGAGCAACCAGGCATAAGCTTTCAGGAGGTGATGGAGGCTGGTTCTTAAGTACAGTGTTTCCCCAAAGTCTCCACAAAGGAATGTCCACACACTATGTTAGGTGATAACTGACTGAAATTGCAAGAAGAGCTTAGATTCTGTAGAATTTGTAAGATCACGGGGAACAAAGAAATTATTAAATATCTCTTTACAGAATGTCCTAGGTTGGGCCCACTGTATATGATTTACTTTGGGCACCTGGTCCATAGGTATGAAGCAATTCAAGAAGAGGATTTTTAGACCTACTGCCTTAATAACTACTCTGTTGCTGGAAATATTGCAGTCTAAAGCATGGCTCCATATTCAGAAATGTATTTGATGGGTAGTTTCAAAAGATTTTATTGTGACAAAAAGTTGAAAAAAGGAATTTTAGAAATTCTAATCTGATCTTACATTTTAAATTGAACTTGAATTTAAAATTGAATAATTATAGATACTCTTTAGAGGTTTTTGAAGGTTTTTAGTTTTTTGAAAGTTTACATTTTTAAAAATTGTTTTCAATGGATTGTGTATATACATTTCAATGTTGATATTTTACATGTAAAGTTCTGTTTGAACTAAATAACGTAATAAATAAATAGTAATATTTAGTAAATAAATAGTAAATTGTTAGGTGATAACACAGCTACTTTATATGAAATAAGGTTTGCTACCCTAGCATATACACATAAATAAGAACACTTTGTACATGGAAATACTTATTCAAAGAATGGCAAATATATACACTGTGTGGTACCACACAATACTTACATTCAGTAAGAAATACACTAAACCGCAAACAGTTTTACATTAGCATGTGAATTCTTAAGAGAGGTGTAACAGCATAGAACAATAGAACAGAGAAGAAAGGCAGGTTAGTTGTGAGCAGTGGCAGAATGCTTTCTTTAGACTAGATACACAATTCTCCCCACCTGGGCCACCTGTCATGGAAAAGTTAGGGAGCAACTTATCTTGTCTTTTACAGCCCAGTCCAATAATGTTCAATAACCTTGTATTTTCTTTTTAAAGATTCTCCCACCTCAAAGTACCTGAGAGGCCACAGGAGAATAGGATCCAAGATGAACATAGGAGAACTGGACGACTCCTGAGGCTAGAAGATGCTCTGCCTCGTCACACTACCTTTGATGCCTTGGCAGGCAAAGTTGCAGAGTTTCTCTGTTTCACTCGAAGAGTCCCTCTGAGGATGGACCCAACTTGGAAGAAGGAGCCACTGGGATGCTTAGTCCAAGAATAAAAAGGAACCAAAGACTTTCGGAAGTGCAGCAGTTTGTCTCTTCCTGGTGCTTTCTCGACTGTAGAAGTCATGTGAAGATGAAACTTGCTGTGGTCTCCTTAAAGGCTTGGCAGATGAAGATAAGACCCCTAAGGACCCTCAATGATTTGTGGCGATGAAAGATGCATAGGTCACCTTTAGTGTCAGGTTTCGAGATTACCCGGTTGTCCAACTTTCAGTTCTTCGGTGCTGCAGCTGCAGCACGATCCTCTGAGCTTCTGGAAACCTGGACTCGACCACTGGAGTGGACCTCAGACCCGCACCAAATCTGTAACCTTGGGACGTCTTTGTTAGCTTCAGATGGTGGGAAACCAAGCGATGGACCTTCCTCTGCCCCCACCGACTCTGGACTCTTTCCGGTGGGAAAAAGGGGTCAGTGATGATGGAAAGGATGTCCTTTGAAATGTTTTTAGGCAGTGTGCAACTTTTGCAGCTCTGGGTGTCCAGCAGCACTAAGCCTGGGTACCCTCCTCTTCTGGGCGGCAGACTGCAACGGCTTCCAGCTATCACAAAACTCATCTCCGGACCCTGGGTGACACCAATGGACTACTCCGACTCGAGATGTCCGGGCACTCCTCTTCAGGACTCGCAAAGACCCCTTTTCCAGATGGCAGGCACACAGGACTGGCTTCCAGGATACATTGATGAAGAGTAGCAGGTTTGCATGATGGTCCCTCATAGCTCGGGGGGAGGTCTCCTTCGCAGGTGCTCTGTGGATCAGTCCTTGGGAGACACAAAAGCTTTCAGATTACAATGAAGAAATTGCAGCAGCAGGCTTCTCCTCCAGCTGGGCTTCAAGGAACAGCTTCTTCTTGCTAAGATTCGACTTCAGCTTCTGAACAAATTGGTATGTGAGGACCCCAAATATACACATTTGTTACTCATTCACTCTGGCTGAGACAGGCTCAGTCACGCAGAAGGGCATTGATGCAGGCAGGCAGCCAATCAGTCTCACAGGCATTCAGGCCATTCACTCCACCCAGACACCCATACCAAAGAATGTGGATTGGGGTATGTACTCAGCCTTTCAGCACATTACACTGCATTCATGTCAGTTTCAGTCAGGGCTGTCTCATTCATTGTGTCATACACACAGAAACCAAACAACCACATCAGAGAATGTGAGTTGACTCCCAACTCCATTTACACATGTCCCATCCCCAGGGTGTGCCCACAATGTACAGCCCCTGGGAAGGCTCCAGTCAGTCTGACAGGAGGCAGCCCCAGAGCCATATATGGTATTTCCACCCACCAGCCAGTTAGGGGGGAAGGGAACAGTGACATATATGGTGTTTCCACCAACAGCCACTGAGGAAGAGAACAGAGGCAGGGCTTCCCATGACTCTGAGAAACAGGGTAAAAGGCAAAAGAAGCCAAGAGGCCACAGTGGCCATCTTGCCTTTCTGTAGGAATCAATTGATTCCTATGGCAGGGACTGATCCCAAAAATGAGGGCACTCAGCTACCAAGTCAACATGTAGCTGCCACCAGCCCATACCTTGCTCTGCGGGCACCACACAGATGCCCAAAAACACATATAAGGAGTACAAGGGTGTAAACCCACTCATGGGTGCCATAAGGGTATCCCATGGGTGTTGTTCAGCAAAAGGTAAAATGAAGAGCTGCACTGCCAGAGGTCCAGGGTGGACCTCAGTGACAGAAAACATAAGGAAAACATACACAGAGAAGTGGTAGGACTAGGAGGCCCTGTCCCTCCATAAGGCATTTCCAGCATCACATTGATCCAAAGCCAGATCCATGAGGGAGAATACGAGACGCAAAGACAAATTCAGCAATTAGTGAGGCAGAGGTGGCACAACAGCAGGACCCCTGTTGACAAGCAAAGAGGGCCAGTATGTCAAGCTTACATAGTCCAGGGAGCTATTTCTGCGCAAG